>NW_020897703.1:21058735-21711444 GCF_003984885.1 Neopelma chrysocephalum
TGTGTGATGGACTGAATTGCTGAGTCTTGTACTACACGGTTGGTACTGAAAAGAGTCTGAAAGTGTTCAGACCATCTATTCAGAATGGAGGTTTGATCTGTCAGAAGCGTTTGACCATCTGCACTGAGTAGTGGGCTTTGGACTTGGTATGTAGGCCCGTATGCTGTTTTCAGGGCCTCACAGAATCCTTTGTGATCCCCTGTATCTGCACATAGTTGAATTTTTGCAGCTAGATCGATCCACCACTTGTTCTGGATGTCACGGAGTTTCTGTTGGAGCTTGCTGCAAGCAAGACGAAAGGCTGTTTTTCTTGCGTGACAGGATGGCAGTGCAAGGTGTGCTTGGTGGGCAGTTCTCTTCTTCCTCAACAATTCCTGGATTTCTTGATTATTATCATCAAACCAGTCCTTGTTCTTCTTGAGGGAGAACCCTAAGGATTCTTCAGAGGATTGCAGGATACTGCTTTTGATATGATGCCAAATTGTTTCAGGAGAGGAATCTGCAGAATCTGTGGAATGGTTATCAAGCTTAGTTTGAAGGTTTGCCTGGAATCTTTCTCTTACTTTGGCTGATTGGAGATTGTTGACTTGGAGTCTTCTCCTTGGGATACTGCCCCTTTTGGGTTTGAATTTGAGAATAAAGTTGAGTTTACAGCGCACAAGCCGATGGTCTGTTTGGCATTCTGCGCTGGGCATCACACGGGTATGGAGGACATCGCGGACATCTTTCCGTCGCACCAAGACATAATCAATGAGGTGCCAATGCTTAGACCTGGGGTGCATCCAGGTTGTCTTCAGACTATTTTTCTGCTGAAAGATAGTATTGGTGATGGTAAACTGTTGCTCCGCACAGAATTCTAGCAGAAGTCGACCATTATCGTTGCAGTTTCCAACACCATGCTTGCCTAAAAGCATCATACAAAGCAATGATTTTGGAAGATGAGAAGCGGAGACAAAATTCTTTGCAACTTCAAGACTCTGTCTCTGATTTTTTTGGATCCTGATATTTCTTATTGAGGAATTCTTGGACCAATGAGGTGAGCTTTAAGGACCAGTCAGGGACTTCAGTGCATCAGAAAAAAAGTATGGGCGGGATGCACAGGACTGGCCAGTTGCTTTGGTGATCAAACCAAAAGTGACAGACTGTGCAGCTATGAATTCAGCAAGACTGGTGATACGGTTGGCAGCCAGACTGAAGTGTGACATGCATGAGGGGTAGAAAAGTTTTGAAATCTCAATCTAGTTTATTTTTATCACTCTCTGTCTTGTTCACCCCCTCCCCACCACCACCCTTGATGTCAAGGATTATTCCTGCTTTAATTACAGGCCAAAATGAGCTATTGTAGCTTCAGCAGGATAGTATTATTTGAGTAAAACTCTTCAGAACAAGAAAAAAATTGATTTTTTCCCCCCTCCCCCTACCCTGTCCCCTCTGTCCATTATTGTGTAGCAGGTAGCAAAAGAAATGGGGTGAGCATTTTGCTGCTTACTTCCAACCAGCTGGATTATTTCTAGTTGGCTGATCACGTCTCCTACACCTAGTGATATAAATGATGGGCTTAGTTAAAATGGCACTTGCTTTTTAATTTATTTTCCTTTTTTATTAAGACAATCCAGAAGATTGCTTTATTTTTCTTAAGTGCAGCAGAAAGAGCATGAGTTAACATGCCTGCATTCCTGGTCCCTAGAGAGAAATCACACATTTATGCAGATGTGCTCCTTGGCCCTGTGCTAAAAGGCTAATCCCAGAAAAACAGGGCAGTGAAGTCTATCATTTGCCTGTGTGTTGCCTGTGTTTTCTACAGTGTTGAGTTCTCCTTCACCAGGCTTGTGATGGTGTGTTGTTATTTGCTTTTCCATAAAATCAGGCTGCTTCCTCATGAATCTAAATCCTTTATATAAAGGCATATATTAGCTCCCTCGGTATCTGTGTATTTTATATTAATATTTTAGATTAATAGCTCCCTACTGCCTTTTATCAACAACATTGTTAAGTTGAAGTAGGATATGGACCCTGGATGGATATTCTGCATCTCTTTCTATAACAAGACCTGTTGCAGGGGTAGTTGATTTCTGCTGTGCTTGGGGTGGCAAGCATCATGGTCTGGGTTCTGGAGCCTATGATCCACTTGACATTTATACTATGGTCAAAATTTCCAGCAGAGTTTGATGAATAAAAAAATATTTCTCTTTTTTGTCCTCCCTTTCTAGTTCCTTCAATCTTCTCCCTCCTACATGACTCTATCTCCCAAAACTTGCGTAAAGTGAGAAACAAAAATAATGCTGGCAAAGTAATGGGAGAGCTCCTAAAGAGTGTGTTGGATAAAAGTCATAAACTGAAGAAAAATTGCTATAATATTGTAGTCTAGAGATAAAGGCTTTTTGGCTGAGAATTGAAAAGCTAAATGTGTAAAAATATCAGGACTGATATTACCTGACCATTTGTGTGGGTTTTTTATCTGTTTGAGGTTTGTGGTTGGGAGTGTTGTGCTTTTTGAGGGGCAAGGTCGTCGGTATGTTTCTGGGTTTGGATGTTTTGTTTTATGTGTGTCTTGTTTTTCCTTTTGTTTGGTTTTTTAATGGAACCAAGCACTGAATAAAACTATGGAGGAGAGCAATGAATGCTTCCCCGGAGAGAAAAGCTAGAGGGGTGAACTCAGCTCTGAGCTTACACATCGGAGAATCCTTGCTTCTCAAACTCAGAATTTTCTGTGTCCCAGGAGCATTTAAATGCTGGGATAACTGAGCCACCTTGCTACCCTTTTGGGTTGCTGTGGAACACAACTCTACAAATTGCTGTTTTCTCAGTTAGTTGGCAATTAAAGAGCAAGTTGCCAAAATTCTACAACATGATATGAATTAAAGTTTAAAGATATATTTATATTTAACCCCCCCCCAATCCTTAAAAATGTCTCTTATCAATGAATGAAATATAAACTGAAAGATAATGAAAGATATATTAGTGTTCAGAGATAATGAACATGAAAGATATATTGGAATGTTCTGAGATAATTCTTGAAAAAGCATCAAAACAATATCATCACATAAAAATATTGCTGTATGAAAAGAATTGCTTGTTCTTAAAGAAAGTAGTGATGCCAGTCTTTGAGGCTGGTTTAATAAAAATAAAAGCACTTCTGATTATTTATTCTCCTCACCCTCCATGATTAATTTGTTTGATTTTGGAAACCAGTAAGGAAAATTTCAGCCTTGCCCCTCAGCAGGCATCTAGACTTGCACTAGGGATGGACTCAATTTCTTAGCCAAAGTTCCTTCACCATTCATGCACTGCCATGAAAGAGCTCAAGGTTACTTGAAATACTATTTAAAGATCAGTAACCAGTGAGGTTTGGGAGTCAGGAGTGTTTGAGGCACCAGATTATGTGCATGGAATTTACAGGGCTGATCTCTGCAGAAGGAATGCAGCAGGTGACCTGTCTCCATTGATTTCAGAGTGTATCTAGAGAGATGAAAGGGTTAACCTGCCTGGCTAGTGTAATTGCTTATAGAGAAATGTGTACATGGCCCTTGGTATATTAAGTGTGACAGTCTCATGCATGATGTAAGGGCTTTTTCCTCGTGGCTTTACATACTCTTCAGAGAGCAGACTCTGAAAAGGCCCTTTAATAGGACTTGCTTTGCTGCCTTACACTACCCTGTTTAGCTCTACTCTGGGGCGTGTTGGGGTGTCCATTCTGGCATGGCTTACTGAGGAGGAGTCAGTCAGCTCTGGTGCTGGGAATGAGAGGATTTTTATGCCCACTCTCCCTGTTGGCATGCTGCCTGCTTTTGACAACTGGCAAAGCAGGGACATCTTCCCCAGCAGCTTAGATCTAAATCCCAGATATGGAGACTGATTTCCAGCACAGCCTGTGCTGTGTATAAATCCTGGATCAAACAGGCTAATCACTGTTAATCACCGCTAATCAGCGTGATGGTGCCTGTAGACCTTTGCAGCCCTGCTTACTGGCCTGGGGGGACAAACTGCCAGTAGATGTTAAATCATTAACAATTGCTGTTGAATTTAAGTAGCTGGAGGTGTTGAATTTAAGTGACTAGTGCTACTGTCACACACTGCCAAGAAATGAAATATTCCAGAGCTACAGCATCACTGTGCATTTTTCCCAGCACGACTATGATTCAGACTGAAGAAGCATTCATCTGCCTTAGCACAAGTTAAATTAGTTGAAGAACTCCTCCCGAATAAACTGCTGAGTGCTGTACTGCTGATTACTTTTTAATAATTATGTGGGGGTTTTTTCATAACTCCATCATAGGTTACGTTATTGCACTCTGCTATGTACAGTCTAGCATTTACACTCAGCACTTTGACTGAAAGGAAAGACAACAATGGATCTCAAACCTATCTATCTATCTTTGGTGTTTACCATATGGTTTATTCTTGAATAGCTGTGGAATTTGGGAGACTTTCAAGTAGGCTCTGATTTTCATGCTTTTATTCACAATACACAGGTTTGATTGTCTTTTTTTTTTCTCCCATTTCTTTCTTTTAATTTACAAATTACATTTCAAAATAGCAAGGAAATGTGGCAGGTTGCAGAGTTGGAGAGAATTATGGCCCCTTTCTGGTAGTTAATGTACCCTGAGCTTTTGGCTTAGGTGCCTCATAATGCCACATGAGGCATGCGGAAACTGCTCCGAAACACATTTGTTAGCTGTCATGTCACTGCTTAATTATATCTTACTTCTGTTTCAGTGCATCATGTATAAGTCTGCTAAATGTTCTGTGTGAATCCAAACCTGATTTATGGGCTCAAAAGTACCTTAGAGAATACCAGTGGAATAAAAGAGCTCCCTTTAATGTACTTTGCTATCTGCAGAGCTCAAATTTAGTGTAACTTTGTTAATCTTTGAATCGGTAAACAATATTGCATACAGTGTGTAGTTTTAATTTAAGCAGATTGCTTACTTATGAGCTTACTCTCAGGTGTCCTGTGAAAATGAAATTTTCTTTCTTTGCTGGATCATATGAAGAGTTGAAAATATGTGTATGTGTTGCTAGATCCTCCTCCACTGTAATTCAGGGCAGTTTCAAAGCCATGACAATACCACTGATTTATACTAGCTAGTGTTCAGATTTTGATGTTATTGGTGATGGGAAACTATTAAAACACCATTTTGAGGCTGCAGTTTTATCCCTGTAAGTCCTTGCACTAAGGGAATAGAGAGGGCAGGAGGGAGGAGACGGTGCTTAGGTAAGGAAGTGAGGTCTTGCTGCTGTGTGCTGGGGTGTTGCTTACTGCAGTCTTCTCAGTAAATTATTTTATTTTTCTCAGTGGCTGGCAGCAGCTTCAAGACACCATAAGTGCTTTTGCTCTGAAATGAGATTTACTGAGTGAGTATGAGACTGGAGCCTGTGATCTTTTGGCAGCTGCAGAGTGGTTGCTCTCTGCATGAATGGACTAAGGACAAAGTAGTATCACAACATTTGGAGCATGACTTTCTCCCATGTCCTATGATGCCAAAAAAAAAAGTTTGTTTGCTGTTTGCTAGTGAAGATCATGCAATATCCTAAAGATTATCCAAATATTTGTAGGGCCACTGCATGAAGGCATCAGCCTTTTCCTCTTTGAAAGTTGTGTTAAGCCTTATGAAGGGTTTTGGAGTCAGTCTGTTGCCTAGCCTGTAATACTGAGAGGTTTCTTGTGTTGTTGGTAGCTGAAGCCTGTCTCTTTTTATCTTCCTGCTTGTCTAATCTAACACACGTAAATGAGGCCTGGTGTTTCCCAAAGACCTGGGAGCCCTGAAAGAAAAAGGTGGGCGAGGGGGAAACCCAAACAACCCACCCCATAAATTTCTTGGTAAAAGGAAAACAACACATTTAATAAAAAACAGGGGCAATTGTGGAGGCAGGTTAGCAATTTTGGTGGAGATTGTCATCTACAAAGTTCTTCATTAGTGTTCTGATAAAGAAATAATTAGGAAATAGTTGGGGGGTGGAGGACAGGTTGGGACAGGATAGGGGAGTAACAGCAGAACTGAGGATTAATGTTTTTAGTTACTTGCAGCATAAATGTAACAATCATGGAGATTCTGTCCTGCTCTTGTGGGAGCATTAGTATCTTAGAGAGTAGCAAGGGCAGGGGGGAAATAGTCTCATCTATTTATACTAGATTTGCTGCTTCCTAAGTGTCAATATACCCTTCAAGTTTTTTTTAAGGAGACTACAAAATATTAAGCACCAAAGAGAAAATGCCATGACATTTTTGGTTTGTGGATTCCTGCACAGGCTTTCTGGTGACTGTAGCTGTTCCATTAAGCTCAAAGCATGTGAGATGGTGTTTGTAACCAAGTTATCCAGAATGGGGGTTCTTTATCCTGTGAAACTGGTTGGCCATGAAAACCCATTAGGATTACTGTGGAAGAAATCAGGAATAAGTGGTTCCTCTTGGAGTGATGTTTGGGTGAGCAAGGATATAAGGCCAGGTCCAGTCTGAAAGCCAGGCTATGGAAATGCACATCCTTGAAGAAGAGAGAAAGATTCCTTTCACAGTATGAAAGTGAAGTTAGCAGTGAAGTGCAGCAGTGATACCAAGAAGTTAATTCCACAAATGAAACTTTTCTTTATTTAAATCAATAGACTTTTCACAATAGCTCAATTGACCTGGAATTTTATCCTACATCTCTTATAGCTGTCAACAGGTCTAATAGGAGTGAGTGAAAATAACTCCATCAGAAACGGGCTTTTCAATATCTACTTTAAATGGGAGAAAACTGGAGAAGCCAGATCTTGCAGTTTCTTACTTTTAAACTTTCTTAAGTTTGAAAACTTGAGATTACGATTGCACAGGCTCTTTTTTGAAGAGAGATGAAATGTCTTTAAAATGCTTTTATGCACATAAGGTTATAAAGCTCCTTTTCCTTTTTTCTCCTTTCATCATGGTTGCTTACAACAGGCATTTTCCCTTTTTATACTTCATAGTATAAAACCTGGTGCAGCTACATTGTTGTTAACCTTAGCAAGAGATAAACCAGGGAAGACTTGCATAGCTACAGTTGCTTATCTTTTTGCTGTTTTCTCATCATGCCCAGCAGGCATGGTAGGAATTCATCATTTATGGTGACTTTATACAGTCCACAAACCCCTGAAATTTCACAAGGAGAAAAAGCAGATGAAATCAGTCATTCTGTACTGTTTGCAACTCAGTTCTTCAAAGGTAATACTTGCAAGACTACTTAATGAAGATACCTAGGTTTGTTTATATAAATACACATATACTTAAAAATCTGGATGGTGCCCTTTATCTTCTTAGATTATCATATTCAATTTCAGTCTTTGAAGTAAGGAGTGAAACACCATTTAATTACTGAAGGATAGGTTGTCTCTGCAAATTAGCTCCCTTTAAAATTTAGGACAGTTGAGGACTTAAACAGGGGTCTTGGAATCATAATCTTCAGGGCTTTAAAATCTGCCAGGAGTAGACTCAGGTAATTAGGAAGAGGGAATCCAAAATTATTGCTGTGGTATGCCAACTAATTAAGTCATCTGTGTCTGAGGCAGACCTTTGCTGCTGAATCCCATATGCTTGAATTCTGCATAGGCACTTAGAGGTTCCAGCTATTTTAGTGGATATTCAGTTTAAAGAGCAAGGATTTGTTCCTATGGACTCAGGTTCATGAAAGTCTTGTTCTGTGTACTCTGCTCATGGCACAGTTTTGATGACCTACCGTGAACACATAGGATAAGGTAAATAAATTAAGGCTACCAAGCTATACTCTAGGGTTTGAGCATCCTGAAATGAAGACCTTTGATTCATGTCTTTCAGATGAGTTCTGCTAGATAGTATGGTGTTGCCTAGATAGATTAACTCCTCTTAAGGCAGTAGAGTTATTTTGGTGGCAAAAAAAAGTTTACTGGATGCATAGAGATTAATGATGAGAATAAATGATGCCCATGTAATTAAGGAATGCCAGGACTTGATTTCATTACTAAAATAAATCATGTTTAAAAAATATTATTTCAAGATCAGTGTTTAGAAGAGGGATTAGATTAGTCTTTAACCTTACATTCAATTTTTTGATTTTAGATAGCTGAGCACTTAGAGCTAAGGTAGAATTTGAATCTGGCCTCACCAAAAGAGGTGATCCACCATATTTTTGCTTTTTGTTTATCTTTAAGAGAAATTATCTCTTTGTTTTAAAGTTCAAGTCCAAAAAACAGCATCAGATTATTTTTTTAACAGTTAATAATACATCCTGGGCTATTAAACATAACCGGCCAGACTTCTAAACAGTAGGATTTTCTGCTGGAGGTCCTACATTTAGATTTCAGAGTGTGTGTAGAAGAGGAGATAAAGTTTTGCTGCAAACAGTATACTTCAGTGAAGGAAGATATGGTAAGAATGATAGACTCTTGTTCAGGAAGTCCCTCATCCTAAAGTCTGCACCCTCTGTCAAGCTCTGGTCAGTCTGCTTAGAGACAATCTGAACATGAGCCAGCAACGTGCTCAGGTGGCCAAGAAGGTCAATGGCCTGTATCAGGAACAGTGTGGCCAGCAGGTCCAGGGAAGTCATTCTTCCCCTACTCAGCACTGGTGATGCCACACCTGGAGTGCTGTGTCCAGTTCTGGGCCCCTCAGTTCAGGAAGGATATTGAGGTCCTGGAGCAGGTCCAGAGAAGAGCAACGAGGCTGGTGAAGGGACTCGAGCACAAGTCCTGTGAGGAGAGGCTGAGGGAGCTGGGGCTGTTCAGCCTGGAGAAGAGGAGGCTCAGGGGAGACCTCATCACTCTTTACAACTCCCTGAAAGGAGGTTGTAGCCAGGTGGGGGTTGGTCTCTTCTCCCAGGCAACTATCAGTAAGACAAGAGGGCCTGGTCTTAAACTGTGGCAGGGGAGGTTTAGGTTAGATATTAGGAAGAAATTCTTTACAGAGAGGGTAATCAGGCATTGAAATGGGTTGCCCAGGGAAGTGGTGGATTCTCCATCCCTGAAGGTTTTTGAGATGAGACTGGATGTGGCACTTAGTGCCATGTTTTAGTAACTGCAGGGGTTTTGGATCAAGGGTTGGACTTGATGATTTCAGAGGTCTTTTCCAACCCGGCTGATTCTATGATTCTATGGTTCTATGATGCTATGATTCTATTAATCAGTTTAGACCCTTTCTGTAAAGTTTATGGGAGCTTTATGCTCTCAGTCACGTGGTGTGATTCTTAGGATGTCCTGTGCAGGACAGGAGTTGGAGTCTATGATCTTAATGGGTCCCTTCCAAGTCAGCATATTCTATGATTCTATATTCCTAAGACACTATATATTTTTGATGATTGAAGAGAGGCAAGAAGTATCTTTCACTGGCTATGGTTTCTACTTTTTGAAGGACTCTGCTAGGAGATATTTTTTGCATGATTTTCACATAGTCTGTATGAGAATTCACCACTAGATACATAAATCCGAAGTCAAAGCTCACTTGAGGAACATGCAATGAATTCAGCCATCTAATAAAAGGGAACATGATATTCTCCAGAAGGGATACTCTACCATCAGATTCTCAGGTGGAAGAGAGATAAACTGACCTTTAGGGCATGGTCAGCCCTTGCTGATTGGTGAAAGAAAAGTATTAAGAGTAGACTGCAGAAATATGTTTTGTTCCCTTCTCCCCTCATGGGAGACAGATTGGTCTTTTTTTTGGTTTTGTGTTTTTCAAATGTGGTAGATGAAAAAGAAGATGAATGGACTTAATTGGCAAAAAAACTTACTCTACTTTGAAGACCTAAAATAGACTCATGAGCTATTTACATGCTCTCTTGAGTTAGGATATTAAAAAAATACAGACGTCTCTGGTACTCCACACAGGAACACATTGAACACTTGCTGCTTGTAGATCATACAATTATTTATTGACTGTCTCTTTAGAGTGTGTTGGATTATTTTTTTAATTGTAAAAAGTGTTTGAGAGATAATTTTAGCTTTAAGAATCTTTCTAGTCCTTTATCTTCTCAGCATATGAAAAAGCCCAAACCGCATCAGCTCAGTGTTGTCTCTGAGTTTCAATAGGTGTTTTGTGACATTACAGTGTAATGAAATTTTCCTGTGAAGGGTTGGATTAATCCTGTCCTGTAAGACACCTGTGCAAAAAGTCTAGCCACGGGAGTAAATTTTAAATAAATGGGTACATTTGCCAGTCTCTGAATGCAGGATTAATTTTTATACCCAGTTGATTCATGTGGGATTTAAAAAACCATGGCTTAAAGTCTTGGAAATATATAGGAAAATTGTCATTTGATCATAACTCACCTTGACATGAGTGATGGGGAATTCATATGGATAAGTGAAGCCTTTGAGGGCATGGACCATAGTTATCAAATCAAGCTTTTCTACGAATACAAGATTTCATGAGGTTGTACTTGCAACGCACAGCCTTTGTATTCAGGCAATCTGTGGGGAAGAAGGAGTTGAGGATGTTTTTGTGAATGTTTGTTTGCATATGACATGGCTTGTTCATTTAGTCAGACTTGTTTATGGCTTCTCACTTGCCCTGAAGAGAGTATGCAGGTAAACTGAATTTTATTTGCTAGTATTCAAACAAGGTTTTCTCTCATTGCTTTCCAGAATGTCTCCTAAACACAGATGTACAACTGTGCTAATATCAGAACAGTAACGTTGTCACTGGTGTCCTTTCTCAATTAGGTTGCTGTCCCCCTTTAGTAATAAAAGAATCTAAGCAGAAACTGTGACCTGCTGCATATTTGATAGACAGAAAATCATTGGAATGAACCTGCCTACAAAAACAAAGGGTGATTATTATTCATGTAGAGAAAAGTTCTGGATAAAGGAGATGTTTACAGAGATTAGAATAAGTTTGCACAAGATTGCATGGGAGACTTGCTCCTTTTCTGAGTGCAGAATCTTGATTGTACAGGAACTTACTCTGTGACCCAATCATCTATTTAATTATATCTTGGATAAATTTGTTTTACAGTCTCATGCCCAAAATCTTTAATTGCTTTAAGTGATAGAAATGAGATCAGTTAGCTGTAGCTCAGGTTTCCATGTGTTAGCATTTTTGCCATGTAATTTGTTACTATAGGAAGATGGTTCTATCTATGCTTCCTACTTCTACAAATGATTTAAATGCTTGCTTTCTCTCTCTTTAACATATGTTACCGTTGCAATGTACAAAGTTCCTCCTTTTTCCAATTCTGAATCATATAGAAAGAATGATGCTTTCTCAAATTTCTGTCCATACTCAAATTTTCTCAATGTACAATAAAATATTTGTCCATTCCAATATGGTTTTTTTTCCTATTTGATTGTAATGGATAGTACAAAAGGGGTAGTGAAAGTTAGTCAATTCCATTACTTGCAAAAAATCGTCAAAACTTATCCTAGTGAAAGTTAGGCATCCAACCTAAATAACTGCATAACATTATCTATAGTCCTTGAAGAGCAATTGGCCCACTTGCAAGCTAAATTGTATTTCTGCTATTAGTCTCTAATAGTAAAAAATATCCAGATGCTTAGTTTAAGTAGACACCTAAATTTTAGACCATTGAAGTGAAGCAAGTTTTCAGAAGCAAATTTCTTAATTAGGTGTCCCCCCCCCCCCAATCATCTAGTCTAAACTCCCAGGTCAGTGGCTTTCTACAGTCTGTGTTCAATCAACTTTCCTGCTCCATTACACCTAATTGTCCTTCTTTTTCCCTTGGAATAAAACTCTGGCTACCAGCTGGAGTGTTACTAGAGACTTTGCTCAGCTTAGTTCACTATGACTGACACAAACAGTCTTCTGATGTACTTTGGAGTTCCAGTGACTGTGTTGATTTATATCAGCTGCAAGTCTGGCCCAGTGGCTGTGACCCAACTATTGATAAAATCTAGAAGTTCAACTAATGCAAAGATATAGATTTTTTAATATACATTTCTATTTGAAGGGTGGTCCTTAGAGTCATTCTTTGACTCTGAGTTGTAATCATATTCGTGTTGTTCAGATGATATACTATGCCTGGGGTTGCAATGCGTCATGAAAACCGCATTGTGTTGGATAAAAATACAATCTGCAGTTGAATAGGACTTTTTTTCACTGTTGTCTGTCAAAATTTCTATTACTAGCTCAGTCATTCATTAGCAAAAATACAAAGCACATGTTCTGAGTTCTGTGCAGGACCATCTATTATGCCAGTCTTGTAAAGAAGTACTGGCACTGATTTTGCACTGGACAGAAGATTTTTTTTCTCTTGTTTTCTAAAGGCTATTTTTATTCTTTCTAAAGTGGAGACAAGTATCCTGGTTCATCTTCCAGGGTATGTCCGTGACACAGAACATAGAATGACTCATTTATAAAAAAGCAAAGCTGTACTTGAATCTAGCATTTGTGAATTTTTTTTCTTGACCTCTCCTGAGTTAACACCCCTTGAGAGAAATAGTAAGGCTTTTGTACTGTCTCCAAATAGCAGGAAAATTTGGATAGAAGAGTTCCTCTGCTTGCTGGAGAACTGCAATTTCAGTTTGCCTGGGTAAATGTCCCTTCTTAACTGTGGCTGGTTTTGACAGACCAGGATGCTTTAGGATATTCTAGGAAAAATATTTTATTTGTGTGTGTGTGGTTGTATCTTATTTCTAGAAATATCTATTGCTATTGCAAACTATTATTATATTATAAATTACTATTATCATTGAAGTAGATTATCTGAATCATCATCATTTTGGGGAAACTTAATCAAGACCTTTATCGACAAAGAGTTGTTAACATCTAAATTTTTAAATACGTAGAAATGTCGCTCCTTAAAAGCATGAAGAGAGGATGAAGCACCCAGTCATAGTGAAGAAAGATGGAAAATAAAACATGTTATGTTGCTTAATTTTCTGCTTGTCTTACATTTTTACTAAGTTTTTGTTAGGCATTCATCTGTACCAGGTTAACGTATTATCATAGAGATTCAGTATGACCATGCTGATAGTCAAACATAAACAGGCACTTTGCTTCAAAGTTAGAAAGAGTGATTAGAAAAGAACACCCTTTTTTGAAAGTGAAAACCCTCAGAACTTTAGATATATATTTGCATGATGGAGTGGAAACAAACGTGTCAGATGTTTTTTTCATCAGAGCCTTGGAGTGGATTCTTTCTCTGCTTTGCAAAACACTTCTTTTTGGAAAAGGCACTCGTCCTAGTATTGGTGGGAGAACTGGAAAACTCATTTTGATTTAGCTGTGAAACTTGAAATTGAGTCTCTTCCATAAATAACATTCATGGATTTGGCAGAGATATATTCCTGTCTCAGAAATAAAAATAGAAAGTTTGGTAATCTAGTGGGAAAGGAATTTTTGCCTACCTAAGGAATAAGAGCATAAG
Source organism: Neopelma chrysocephalum (assembly GCF_003984885.1). Taxonomy (NCBI): domain Eukaryota; kingdom Metazoa; phylum Chordata; class Aves; order Passeriformes; family Pipridae; genus Neopelma; species Neopelma chrysocephalum. The sequence goes on from NW_020897703.1 coordinate 21,072,043, forward strand.
TTAGTGTTGTAAAAACTGTACCATAAGTCTCTTATTTTATTGTTCAAAAATATTTTTGATGTTTAAATTGGATCTTTAACAAAGGAGACTGTTTGGGGGGTGGGAGGAAGTAGATTCTTTTTTATTAAAATTCACAGTTTTCAGTCCAAAATCATAGTCTTAATGAAGTAACATATTTTGCTGGAGAAAGTTTGATTTAAAGAAAAAAAAACCAACAAAAGCACTCTAACCAAGAATTTGAAAAACTAGGGAGAATGGGACAGGAATAGTCCACACATAGACAATAATTCATGGACAGGTAGATTGAGAGGAAAAAAATTAGGTTAATATGAAAATACATTTCCTAGGATTTAGTATTTTTCTATTAAAAATGACAATGCACCATTATGAATAGAATGTATTCCAGGCTCTGCAAGAAGCATTTAACAGTGCATTAAAAGGAATGTATGGTGATTCCAAATAAGCTACACAATTCTGTGCTTCACATGCTTGACCTGAATGTCGCACAACATGACAGGAGCACCAAATTTGTATGCTTACTAGCTGTTAGCAACACCATCCCTTGTATTTCTGTCTGTACACAGCTTGGTGAGCCTCACTGTTTGTTTATGATCCCTGCTCTGCATTGCTGTCACATAATTCTTCCCATCAATAATAGCCACAAATGTGTTTACTTAGAAACATAGGGAATGAATATGCTTTACTTCAACCTAAGGGAACCTTCATAAATAAGCACCTGTGAGTGAAATAATGAACCTGCTGATAAAAATACGTATTTTTTTGCTAACAATTATTAAGCATTTATTGGTAAGTCTTTTGAAACAGATTGAGGAAACCCAAGTTCATGGTAATTCTTATTTGACAGTGACTAGGGTAACACATACCCTGCATCCTTGTTTTTTGTTTGTTTGTTTTCTCCTAAATGCTTTCCTATAAATAATGAGCCCAAACTGAATTTAGTATGGCAAGTATAGATTATTTTGTTTACTGTGTAACATAATTTAGGATTTGTGGTCAGTCAAACACCTTGCTCTCCCATTTTCTTGCTCTTACAGTGTATCTGGGGAGAAACAATCTATTGCACTTCATTAGTCCTTTTAATATCTGTTGTCTGCATTGTTTGTTCTTTACTTTGTGATTACAATTAATATTTAACTTCCATTATGCAAAGTCCACTTAGCTATATTAAATTCTATTTTCTAGGCTTCCGTGTCAAAATGCTGCTGGGACAGCATTTGGAACCCGATATCTCTTCTTATGCTAATGTTTAGGCAAAGCTGTGAATTGTATTTATTCAATTTCTTGAATTTATTGAAGGAATTTCTTATTCCTTCATCTGCATAACTGATAGAGATGGAGAACAAGAAATACAATTTATACCCTGTTTGCCTCCTTCATAAACAACTACCTGTTAGAACTTGATTGCCAATTTCTAGCCAATTTTCTACTCAGCTTGCTGATTTTTTTTGCTTAAGTTTGTTGGCACAATTGACTACAGTCACTTGGGGTTTTGTCTTTGTTTTTGTGTTTGTTTGGGTTTTTTTGTCTGTGTGTGTGTGTGTTGGGTTTTTTCTTTTTTTTTCCCCTCATATATGTTTGGTTGTAACTATTTACTTGAAATAATATTTCTAAACTTTAACACACTTTTGAAGACCTAGATTGCTAAGTTATTTGTGTTCTCTCCTTTATATGTATATTAAAGGTAATAATGGGACGTTTTTAATGTTGACTATAAGCATGTGTCTTACCATGATGTGAACTCTCCAGCTACACGTTAAGTAGAAGATTTAATTAAGGACAGTACAGCTTATTCAGGGATCTGATCTTGGGTACCAGGAGCTCTGCAGGATACTAATGGTCAAAGAACACCATTTCCTGTGTCACATGTGCATCACTGGAAAAACCAGGCTGCCATGAAGACTCTTCCTCTTCACTTTGGAGAGAACACTAGATTAATGACGGTTTCAGTTCTAGGAGAATTTATATTCAATTCTTTTAATTACTCACAGACTAGTTGTCAACAGGCTTTATAGATGGGACTAATATAGCTGAGCAAAGACTTTTAAAATTTGCTTTCACTCTTTTCCGTGGAAATAAAACACAGACTCTGGACGAATGAAGAAATTTTTTTTAAACTACCCAAGTTCTGCTAAAGTGCTTCAATATTAAGTTCAGTGTTTTCCAAATTAATTACTTGACCTTCTTGTAAGTATCCACGGCAAAAGCCTGGTCCCGATTCTTGTTTGGAAACTAAATAATAAGACTCCTGAGAGATCTGAACAGGACCTACCTCTCTTGGTTCCCATGGAGCATCATCTTAGGATGGAAACAATGATTTCAACTTTGCAGAAATTCTAAAGAAGTAAAAAAAAAAAAAAAAAGAGGAAAAAATATCCCTTTATTCCCTTCACTATTTAGGGTTCTTAATGTATCAGGAAATTGCTGGATGGGATGATAATATTACTTCTGCATCAGCACGGAAAAATATTGAACAAAAGTAAAGACTATGAAAAAAATATTTGTAAACAAACGAATCAAGATGAGAAATCTGGACAACTTGGAGAAAAATTCTTGGAACTTGTATGTAATGAAGTCAGTAACAGTTTTAAAAATATAAGAAAAACAGTAAACAAACTTAGGAGTAGACTGACTTTTGGGAAACTGTCTGGGAGCAGAAAGAGGGGGTTTGCTGCACAGAATATACATGGGAAAAAATTCCTTTTAGGTGTCTCCAATGTGACCATCAAAAAGATAGTGATCAATGAAAACTTTTGGGGAAAAAAAGGACAGCAGTGAGCAAAGTAAGCAAAACAGAGCCACTGTTAGCAGGCAGGAATCCAGCACTGGTGCTACCTGGAGTTCTGAGACTGCCCCAATATGCTTACTCCCCAGAGGAAACTCAAGCCTGTCTTTGAAATTAAAAAGAAGAAGAAACAGTTATAAAAAAGCCAAGCTTTGCAAAGTCAGCTTCAGCCTGGCTGTCTTCAGTTTCCCCTCTGTCAGCAGAAGCTGTTGAGAGGTTGCTTGGCAGCCCACCTGTGTTTGTTTTTCCAGGTTATTAAATATCAAACCTGAGCCAAACAGAGTGGAAGTTAGAAAATATGTTAGAAATGATGAAAGAAAACTTAAAGGATCAATTCCCACAAGTGTCACAAGACACATATGGGGAGCAGGATCAGTTAAACAACCCTGAGGAATATTGGTAGCATTCCTGTGGCTGGTCAGGGTGTTTTCAGGTTTTCTGATATTGTCTTGACAGTGCTTTAGTTACTGGCTTGCAGATAGGAATGCTCTTACCACTGGTAGAAAGCCACTTTTACGAGAATCTTGTTTTTCTTCAAATACAAGAGAATAAGCTAAGCTGGAAATCTCTTCTTCCAGAACTATGTAAACACATCTTCATTTTTGCTTCAATTTCTTGCTCAAATTGTCAGTCCTGTCATGTGAATAGATCTTCAGCTGGTGCAAATGAGGAAACTATACTGTTCTTCTCACCCACCATTTCTTTTTCCTGGACAATGTGCCTCTGTTCTGAACTCAGTCCATATTTGAATACTCTCTGACTTGAGAGCACTAGGTTTGAGACAGTGCCAGCTCCTCGGTAGGTTTCCCAATGTGAAGTTTTGAGCTTTATTTCCATCTATAAGAATTTGTTTCTTAAGTGGTATTCATAATGGCACTATATGATAAACAAAGACTTAAAAATCAAGGAACTTCATTAAAACTGATATGAACTGTCCTGTATTGGAGAATGTGGAGGATGAAGGCATATGGCAGGTAGCCTTCACCAGTGGCAATGAATCAAGATTGATGTAAAAACCTTGCAGTTTGGCTCATTAGATCTTTTTAACAGGAACTGGTTTTGGTCTTTTTTTTAGTGTCTGGCTCACAGTGAAATATGAATACCTGTAGAAACACTACATACAAGTACAATAAAACCCCAATATGTAAAACTTAACCAGTTTCCTTTCCAATTTGGGCAGCTGCAGTCTCCTTAACTGAATTCTTTAGGTCAAGATGTCTACAAATCATGCAAGTCACTGACCTTTCTGAGCATTTGGTGATGAAATTTGAGATTCATACCGTCAGCCTGAGATTTTTAACTATTAAAGCTCTTTGTTTAATCAGTGGGGAAAAAAAGCCATTGCAAGATTGTGAGTCAAAAAATACCAAAGTTCTTAGTTTACCTGACAAAACTCATGTCTGTCCTCACCCAATCTTCAGCAGTGGAGCAATTAGTTTTGTTTTTCTCTTGTTTGTTTTGCTTTTGTGGGGTGATGCTTTTTTGGTTATTTCTCTCTTTATTTTGTGAGTTTGTTTGCTTTTTTCAGTGTAGGATCCCTAAATATTTTTAGTGGCACAGACCACATATTGTGAATATCCTTTCTATGGACAATAGCTTTTTCTTCTTGATTTGTTTCAAATCACAGGCTGAAATCCATCACTACAAAGGAAATGTAGAGCTATGTTTTTTCCTGGGGCTCAAACAGCTAAGTGAAGTCAAACTGGACTTGAGCTGTTTATTTCTCAGAGACAAAAACTTCCTTTCTTAGTACAGTACCAGATAATGCAGATTTCACTCTTGTGCCTTTTGGAAACTGATATTTTAGTCAGAGGTGTAGAATTTCTTGGGAATATTTACTGTGCTTAGGAGAAAAAAGGGTGGTCCTTTCCAGCGCCCTCTGCTCCTCCATCTCCTTTGTGTAATGTTACCTTGCATAAAATGCATGGTAAATTAGCATAAATTGTTACCTTGGAACAAGAGGATAGCTTGAGTTGTACAGCTTGAACAACTCTCCTGATCCACGTTCAAGCTGACAAACAAACAAGATGAGCAGGCTGAATAGGTTTTCCTAGGTGATTTGCACAATGGATTTTTGAACCTTGGCATGCTGGCCTACAAACTGAGTGCTTCTTCTTTTGTTTCCCCAATGTGGAAACCTGAAATCTTTTTTCCATATATTGGGGACATGGACTCTCACTCGTGATTCGGACTAATCAGGATGCAAATTGGGTCCTATGGCCCAGTAATCTCAGCCCACCTATACATGAACAATGATTCTGACAGAAATAATGATATTAAACCAAAGTCCTGCTCTTCTGTGGCCATGTGAAAAATCCAGGAGGCAATGGATTTATTCTTGCTCTCTGAGAGTAGTTTGTCTTGGTCTCATTACTGTATTTCTCTGTTTAATTAGTGTTTCAGGCAGTGCTATAGAAATGTGTTGTTGCACTCAAAATGCAAGCTGATTCAGAGTTTGTCACGTTTTCTGATATGTTGGCATTTCCAGTGGGTATCTTTAATAGGAAGTTGTAAGAAATCCCAGCATGTGAGGATTGCTCTTACATAGCTAGTCCATGGGAGATATTCCAAGACAGCACAGTCAGATGAATGAAGTTGTACTGGGGGGAAGTTAGGCAGCCTTGAAGTTTTTTACTTTGTTAATGCTGAAAGCATAATCGTGGCCAGGACTCTGAAAATTGAAAAAGGAAAGAGATCAAATCAAGAATATTTCAGCTGTTGGCCTTTTCCTATCAGTTGTGTTCCTGCTCCTCTTGTCCCCGTGATCTTGCATTTGACAGTGTTCCAGCACTGAGTCAGCATTATGAGGGAAGCATTGTATGCAGTGGCCAGCCAGCCGCTCTTGCAATGTAAGTCATACTCACCTTAGAGGCTGTAAATAGTAAAGGTGTGTCTGGCTGCCTGAGTTGTGCAGGCCCCTTTGAAGAGTGCTCTGCTTAGACTTAATCAGTTCCATTTTGGTGCTCTCCAGGGGCCTGTCAATGGAAAGTAGAAAGCACAGCTGTACACATCTCTTCCTCTGATGCCTTTAGTCCTTGAAAATTCAGAGGCCACTTCGCAGAAAACATTCAAAAATCATCCTGAGGGTTTCCTTGCAGCCCCACCTTAATTGCCTCCTTCAGCTCCAAGTGTCTTTCCTTCTTTTGCCTTGCTGTATGGCGCAATCTCCTTTTATGCTGCATTATTTAGTATCTCAAGAGTGGGCACTGTGACTTCAAAAGCTCTAAAGCCTCCAAGCCAACTTCTTGGATTATTTAAAGAAATAGGGTACTTCTCTGTGGTTCTGAGCAACCAGGTTATAAGAAAAAGATTTTTTTTTTTTTTTAACATACTGGACTCACAGAAAACAAATTTTCTGCCTGGGTAGAAGAAATCTCTTCTCACCTTGGCTGTGACTCCTGCCTCCACCCCATCCTGGGTAGTTCCAGTGGGCCCATATAAGCAGCTCCTCTTTGCTATTCAATTCTTATCTTAATCTATGGGAGTTACCACTTAACATAAGAATTAGTGTCAGTGTTGTGTTATGTGGAGGGGAGAAACCACAAAAGCAACTTGTGAGTGTGCTAACAGTGTGTTAGTGTGGGGATATAAGGATGTTATTTGATTAAACCTTAACCACTGAAATTCAAACTAAACAACAAAATCCTCCTCCCTACTGGAGTAACTTCATACCTACAGAATATCAGATTCTTCTGGGGGTAGATTACAGTTCAGATGTTGAGACTTGTCCAGATCTCTTTCCTGGAAATGTAGTTTGTGGCTTTAAAGAGTTTGCTGCTTTGAAGTTAGTGGCATTGCCCTTTTTTTTCCCTTTACCATTTTTCAGGCTTAAAAGCATCTTCACAATATATATACATGAAAGTTTCATGCAGTCTTGACTTCTGCAATGGTGAAAAAGGTGAAAGAGAAATTTATAAAGTGACCAGGTTTTCAGCTTCATTATGAATCATTTGGTAGTCTTTAAAAGACTTGAAATATCAGTAAATTGCTGCATTTTATACATAAACAAAAAAAAAAAAGAAAAAACCTGTAAATTTTAACTCTTTGGACATTATCTTGGGAATGATGCCTTAAACCCCAATGGTTTTCTTATTTTTCTACCTTATAAGTTTTATAGGAAATAGAAGTAGATTTTAGAAACACTCCTTTCTCCCTCCTCCCTGTAGTACCCCTTAGTTTATACATTCCTTAATCCTCTCACCCCATTCCATACACCCCATATCAACCCTATTCCATATCCAGTAGAAGATGTTTTGTCTCTTGTCAAGGCAAGCCTGTCTTGTTTGGAGAACACTTGTATCTTGGCCTAAACCGCAGGACAGAGTCAAGGAACTGGGTGACTCTGCTCTCTGTACCCCAAAGATGATGAAGGATGATGAAGAGGGGGTCCCAAAAAGCCCCCCGACCCAATTCCAGGAGGTGGGCCAGGGGGTGGACCAGAGCAAAAGTTACGGGGAGGACACACTTGGGATTGGCCAGATATTGTTATAAATGTAACATCTCGGGCACAGCCCGGTGCGCGTCGTTTACCATCTCTTGCCTTGGCACAATTAAACCCTTTCTTATCTCACCCCAACTAACGGCTCCTAGATTTTTTTTCTTAGCACCAGCTGAGCAGGCATCAGAAAGAAAGACCCGCACTCCAAGGTGCTTATGCCGAACTGCTGAGAACACACTCTTAAATAGAAACACAGCTTGTGACTTTGGTCTGTTTGCAGACTGAAAGTACCTAAGACATGCAGAAATTCTTCTGCTTAGAAATGTGTAATAGTAATGCCAAGACAAAATGTATTATAAAAAAGTTTACAGTTTAGTTAAATTAAACAGTATTTTATTCTTTTATGTGAGCAATTATGTGAATTTTCTTGAAGTTCATTGGAGTGTACAATGTAGCTCCTACCTCACTAGTGGTAATTGTAAATCATAATTAATGTATTACTAATGTATTACGGAATTTAAATATGAAAATCAACAGCCATAATCAACGGAGCTGGTAAAATGTTTGTCCTGATATCAGAAACCATTATCCAAAGTTATCTATGAGCAGTGTTTTATTCTTCAACATGCTCTGAGTATGGCTTTTCAATAGCTAAGAAACTATAAAAAGCAATATTGCCCCAAGAGATACTTTTGAAACCATTCACAGCATCTCAAACCCATCAGGATTGGATATTTCAGCAATCTCAAAGTTTATCATTCTCACCAGTCTGTTTGATCAAATGAAATCTGTAAGTTGGTTGCTGGATATAAATTACCTGGGAGCCTGAAGATTAAGAGGAGTTCATGAACAACAGGAATGAGGAGAAACAATTTAGTCAGGTTATCCCAACTCACTGGATTTTTATAAGTAAACCTATTTCCAGGTAATTGATTTTACATTATTCATTATTTGTTTGAGATTTGAATGGCAGCTAGAATATTATAAAAAGTAATGAAACTCCCCAAAGGCAGTGGAAGTAAAAACTCAAGCCCAGTTACAGGTATATGGCTCAAAGAATGCTCTTGTTCTTGAAAATCAGCTTCATGCATTTTCAACGCACTGAGAAAAAACACTGCATTTGAAAACTCAGTGTTTGGTTCATTAGCACTTTGTCTTACCTATCTTGTTTTAAGCTCCTAAATTCTCCCACTGTTATGATTATTTTCCTGATAAGGTGAAATTTCAGCTGAAATTTAGGAGATCAGGAATAGCTAGCATGGTAATTCATTCTTGAAGAGAACAGGGATCCCAGGTTTGCCTGCCACTCTTATTCCCATCTCTTTCCTGCTCATCACTTGTAAATTTTCATGTTCAGAAGTGATGTTTCTTTCCATTATGAAAACTATGAAAAGAAGTTTTCTGTGCACGATTCTGGTACACTAAGGAAAGGGATTCTACCCCTGATTTTGCCTAATATTTGTAACCCATCACTGCTGACCTGTTTCTGCTGTGCAGCACTCTCTTCCTTGAGGGTAGACCGTGACTTTGCTCTCAGACATGAGTAAGAAGCAGGGACACAAATACCAGCCCAGGGCTCCTGTGGAAACAAGCTCATAATTCAATTTGAGACTGTCCCCAGTCCTTCACACCTCAGGACAAAAAATGGCCTAGGCTTTTTCTGGTATTAGTTTCTCTCTTCCTCAGCTTAGCTGATATGCCTGATCTCTTCATCAAAGGCAGTCTGCATTAAAGACTTCCACCCTACTTTTCCTCTTTGTTGCTTACAGCTACTGTAGAGTACATTGGTCTTTGTAGTAGAATGAAATCATAACTGTACATGGATATTAATGGTTAAGATTCAAATAAGCCCATGAAATGATATTCAGGGGTGACATCCCAGATTTCCTCTCCTGTGAAGTTGGGTAGGGAGAAGGAACTCTATTAAATCACATCCATGCAGAGAAACATCCCAAGCTGGAGTAAGGAGAGTTCGGACAGTGCTGAAATTATCTATTTTACCTTATGGATAGGGAAAGGCACATCACTGCCTAAAGTTCTGACATGGAACCCTAGTTGTGATCTGTATGAACCTTAGCCTGAACAGCTATTGCCAGACTGCTTCTGCAAAACCAACTATGATGGTTTTAAGATTTTATTACTTTCTCTCTCTTCTTCCATCAGTACATTAGCACTGTTCTGCTGTCAGCTACTGCCCATGTAGCAAATCTGAGGAAAGAGATAATGGGAGGGCTCCTTGTGCTTCTCTGTGCAAGTTGTATGAGACTGCTGCAGCAATCTATGCTAAATTACGTCTGTTAGTGCCTGAGGACTGGCTTTTTTCTGAAGCAACAGTTTTGCTTTCTGTGAGATCATGTGCAGGTAGGGAAATATCATGCAAAAAGATGACTGGTTGCAACACAGAAGCTGTGTCTGAGCAACTGCTGGGGCACTTAGCAGTGGGTCTTAATCCCCTCTGGGCCCTTCCTCCAAATATACACTGACCTTTAGGGAAGGTAGTGGAAGAAGACTCAGACAATCCATTAAATTGAACAAATGGCTGTGGCTCATCCCTCCTATTGCCCATGAGTTCTGCAGGCATATTGTTACCAGGTCCCCAGACCACCTTGCGTTACACATCTTGTTTGGCTTCATGAGTGGCCTTGATTTCATGACCTAATCCAAAGTTTGCTGGAATAAATGAATAAATTTCCTTTATCTTTCCTTGAATTTGGACCACAAGCTTAGATGTGGGCTAGAGATGATGACAAAGATTTCTTTTGAGCCCAAAGAGTGGAACTGGATGTTTCCTGGCGCCATTATCAAAGAAAAATAATTGCACAAAAACCCCTTCTAGTAGAAATAGACGCTCTTAAGAAGCTTTGAGGTCATGAAATAGTCCTAGTTTAAATGGCTGGATAAAATAAGAGCTTAATCATCTATGCGATCATGACAACCATGAGCAGGGCATGAGAGGGTGCCTGAGCTGTGGGACAGTGTTCAGTAACAAACTAAAGACAGGTGACAAAGGCTGTGTCTGTGGCTGGGGCAGCTTGCATTGTGCTGTGGGGTCCACCACTTCTGGATCATCAGCCATTCTTCCCCTTTCCTGCTGAATCACTGACTGGCACTGCACTTCCCCAACAGCTCTGTGGCTTCTCTGGATCCAGAGATATGCTGAAGTATGGCACAGAACAGACAAGTCCTGGCACTATGATGGTATATGAACAGCATATTGCTGCTTCACAGGTGCAGTAAGTCCATATCTGCTTAATTCCCTTATCCTCTTCACCCCACTGTTTCTGGGGCACCCCTTAGGGCTGCTGAGTGCCTGAGGTCTCTCTGTATCAAAGCTGTGAACAGCTGAAGCAAACTCAGTGCAGTTACAAGGCATCAAATCCTCTCCCTAAAGCACGAAGGCACTAAAGTTTCTTGAAGGATCAATGCCAGGTAGTTTTGTATCACTTCAATAAAACCTCATATCTTTTTATATTGTATGTTTGTTCTTGGAAATTACAGAAACGTCTTCACTGAAGCTTTCTCAATATGTTTTGCCTGGGGTAGAGACAAAGATTGGGAAATTGCAGCCCAAGCATTTGTGTTTGGCAAAATTAGAAGCAATCAAGGTTTGTTGCGGTGTATAGACCAAGCCTGGTATTAGGCATTGATGTCACTTCTGAGAACAGGCAAAGTGTTAAAAAAATAAAATAATCAGAAGTCTAAAAAGTACATGGAGTTTGCTCATTTTGCCTTTGAGCCACAAAAGCAGGAGCTTTTGCTTTGCAGCTGGTCATTGCATTCAATGTCCATTTTTTGTGTTGTACTTTGTAAAATCACTCAGTGGAAGCTTTAAATGTTTTTAACATATAATGACTCTAAAGTGGTGGTTTTGGTTTTGGTTCGGTTTGGTTTTTCTTAAGTTTTGTAGAGTTGAGCAAGGAAAATCTCTCTTGCAACTTATTTATACCATTCTTCAAGTGTAAGAGGCTGGCACTGCTTTTAATATTTTATTAAATCTTATTCTTTCTGAAGAATTTTGACTATATTGAAATAAGGTCTTTTAAAAACTAATTAATCCTTAACTCTATCAGTTGCAAGAGGCTTTATGGGAGCGCTTGTTCCCTGTACAGCAACATAGACCTTGAGTGGCTGAAGCTCCCAACCCTGAACAGGCAAAGTGTCACCAAATGATGCCCTGGTCATTTGTTCCTTTCACATTTCTTGTTCTAATATTGATATGATTACCTAGTAAGCTAGATTGAGGGATTGATTCAGCTGAAAACTCAGAATTTTTTTGATTTTCTCTTTTTTTTTTCTTGTCTATCTGAATAATTTCAGCTGGGAGAAAGTATTGTTGTCTTTAAAAAAAAGTTTTCTTAAAAAAAAAAAGTTTGAGTGAAAAAGCCCTTCCCAGTTTTAGCTATAGTGATGGATGAGTTTTTCTACAGGTTTCCTCTCTAGGGTTTTTACAGCATTAATTTTCATAGGCAAGAATGTTGCATTAGGACTTGAAATTGTTCAGACCAAAGGGCCTTTTGTGGTGTTGTTTTTTTAACTTTGCTCTTCAAAGACATTACTTTGTTCATGATGAATCCATGGAAACTCAGTCTAGATTTGTTTGTTACCCAGAGGTATAGTTTAACCCTGCACTAAACACTGGATGATATAAATGATGTTTATATGATTCCAAATGAAGGAGAAATTGATGTCAAGTCTTTTGGACAAATTTTGTCGTATAATGAGGGACAGGGATCTAGAATAACCAATGTGTGCAAGAATACTATAGGAATGATAAGTACTTGTCAGGTTTGAATATTATTCATTCTCATATCCAGGGCTTATGAGACATCCTATTTAATCCACACTATAGTTTTGTGCCTCTTGGGTTTAATTAACCCTGATGTAACTCTGACAACTTCATTAAAGGTGGACAAGAGCGGTACCTGAATCACTCACAGGAGCACAAACATGATATTTTGAAAAGGGATTTTAAACCCCCTCAAATCTGTGGCAAGAATCTTAGAGGAAATAACCTTGACTGGATTTCTGAAAAGTACTGAACAATTTTTGCACTTATGCCTATGTGAGTGATTGCTTTGGGTTGGATTTCAATGAAGACAGGGATCTGTTACAACTTCATATTTGCTATGACCAAAGAACTAAAATGGTTTAGCATCTTCAAGAGCAAATCCCAAAACTATCAGATGGGTTAATTAAGTAGGATCTTGTGTTCAAAGGGCCATTCATTCCTGCAGATTATTATTTAGTTCAACTCTCAAAGGTACCCTTAAAAAACGCATTGCTCATGCATACCATGGGTTCTTTCACCCACCTTGTCTCCCAAGGGTTTTTCTCTGTCAGTTTGCCAACAGAATAGCCCTGCTTCTGTGTCTTCTTGTAGTCCCCAGGTGGATTATTGAGAAGAGTGACTGGAGGGATGTGGAAAAGTAAGTGAAAGCAGAGACAGAAGCACAACCATGAGATGTGAATAACACTCTTCCAGCGAGATTCAGAGAACTCCCTACATTCAGTTCAGTTTTCAGTGTAAGACCAAATATGAGAGGAAAATATCCACTGGATAATAACCTTTTACTCAGAGACAGTCATCCTTGGCAAATTTTAGTCAAGCACTGGCAAAACTAATCTAGCTTGACACCAATAATAAATTGTGCAAATTCCTATGACCTTCATCATTCTTATTTTGTATTAAATGTCATCGTGTTAGATGATGCATGAATGAATGGTACAATATGATAGATAGCATGAATTATTGTTCGCTAATAGATTTTGTTTAAACATGTCTCCTCTCCGGGCTGGTCCTTGAGAAATATGCCCAAAATTATTTCTTAGCAGGTCTTAAAAATCAAAGAAATGTAGGGACTTCATAGGTATTTAAAAAATGGCTTCTGGTTGGTTTTGGTGTGGTTGGTTGGTTTTTTTTGTTTTGTTGGTTTAATTTTGGGAGTTTTTCTCTATTTTGTTGTTGGATTTTTTTTCCCCTCAGTTTAAGACATGGTTTTTCTCCCTGCTTTCATTACTGCATGAATATGGACACTTGGACTGAGGGACACAAATACAAAAGCTTGACTTGGACCTGACTCATCAAAAAACTTTGGGAAAGGAAGGCAGGCAATTTCTGAAATATATAAGGAACCCTCCAGACTAAGCAGACTGGTGATTAAACTGAGGGGAGATGAAAATTTATTTCTGTCTTACAACCCATTAAGGCCTCCACTTCCTACCCAGGCTGTTTCCATGCTCCCTGCAAAACCCTGCCCAAGGATAGTGTAGGCTATGGAATTAGAGGAGGTTCAATAGGTTTTTAGCTTTCCCCTGGCAAGCCAAGCAGTTCACTAGCAGTCCTTAAACCTCCATTAAAACAAATGGACTAGAAGAAGTGTGTTTGCCTATGAAATGGTAGATGCAGTGTTATTGAATGACATAGATATTTGCTTAATAGCTTATAATAATTAAGATGATATCTAGGCTGACCTGATAATTTCGTCTGCGAAATGCTGTTGTCCCTAAACACATCCATCTTCCAACTACCTGTTAGCATATAATCAAGTTTTTAAGTTTACTCTTCACTAGATGCTATTGATGATAATCAGTTTGAATATATTTCCAGAGATTGTCAAATAGGAAAAATTTCAATTGTCAGTGGTTTCCTTAAAAAAAATCCACAGAAACTATCTTTTAGGCTTCAAGATTGTAGAGAATTAAATGTGGCACATTTTCAGTCCAACTCCTTTTTCTGTCCACAGTTATATAAATATATGTATATCCACAGCTATATAGATATAGCCAGATGATGTTTAAGACACCAAACCAAATTCCACAAGGAAACGAAAACTACTCCCTGGCTCAAATCCCTCCTTTTCAAGACAACTGCCATTTTGTAACATGGCTGTGTGTCTCAGGGTGTGGATTTAGTCTGTGTCACTTTCCTTCATATACATGTGATACCTTTGATACACCTAGAACCACTCTGAATGGGTATTAAGAAATAAGAAGTGACTACAATGTCAAGTTTTCCTGATGCCTTTTTCTCTCCTACATGAGGTTATTATTTTCTTGTCAACCAGCATAGCTTGAAGCAACCTCTAGGCTGCTCTAAAAAGGTTTGTGTTCAGACCTGATATTATGTAGTTCAGATTGAAAAAATCTACCTAATATTGAAGAACTCTTAATTGGAAGGTAACATTCTCAGCTTCCATAACTAAGTAAAATCCTTACTAAATGTTTCTGCATATCTAGAGTGAATTTCTTTCAATGGAATCAAAAATCCCTGAGCATCTTTACTCCTGGAAAAGCAGCAAATTTTTATTCCAACAACTACATTTCTGTAAAAGTCTTTTGATGTGTCATTAGGTAGCAACCCATTTTGCACAGGAACTGGTGTTTCCCTCTTATCTTATTGCATTATGGAATTGTCTTAGACTCTTTCCACTCAACTGCACTTTAATTGGATGTCACAGAAGGTAGGTGGAAGGCATGAGAATGTTTCATCTGAGAAACATTCAGAAAATTTTGCTGAGTGTAGAAAATAGTAAAGGGAACATAGTGGCAGGCTCCACAGAGGCTGCAGCTTGTCTGGGTTAACAATTTAGAATCAGTTAAATCCTGATACATATGTGTGACTACCCTGGGGAAATGAGCATATAATATGATATATGGTTTTCCCTACCTCAGTGTTGCTCTTTGTCTTAATCTTTTTCCCCAACTCCTTCAGTCAGTCTATTTTTAAAACACTGAAAATTATTATTTGAGGCACTTCAAGGAAGTCTCAAGATGTTATTTCTGAAGTCTGTTTCTTCAGTCATGCGTCTCTTGCTTGAACACTGGAATATAATCATGAGGACAGATATGTAGAACTGAACAGGTGATTACAATATGACAATTGGAAGGGATGGGATGCTATGCTGGTACTGTTTGTGTTAAATTTTGCTTATCAGACTCTACATGGAGTACATTTTCTGTTTGTTTTTGATAGGTATATAACAGTAGAGTTTGTTTGTGGGGTGCTTTTAGTGCTTTTTTCTCTCCAGAAACTTTGTTCTGTTTTGACTTTGATATGCTGCCAGTTTGATTTAGATGCATCCAATGCAAGAGTGAAATCTTTTCTAGTAAAAGTTACTAGCCAGATTATTTTTCTTCTTTTGGGGCTATGCCAACCCTAAATAAGGTCCAAAATCACCTTTGTCTTGAAGGTAGTATATGGCTAATATGAGCGCTAAAGGAAATGGGGCTGCCACCACACAGAGTTCGATTTTGGGATTTTCCACCAATCTTTCTGGCGTTCCCCTTTTATTCATATTCTCTTGTAAACAGCACCTGATGTTTGTCTTTTAGTTAACCGAAATTCCCAGGACTGTCCTAAACCATGTGTGATCCCACACATTCACCTCACATCATGTGGTGGCTGTGTTCTGCCACGGGAGAAAAACCCACACTATCATGCGGACCATTCAAAGTGGTGTTCGCTTTGAGAACACAGAACTCTCTTTATCAAACACACCAGTCAAGGCCAAAACGCTCCTTTTTGATCCTAATTAACTGAATGCAGCTGCTGCTGGCTTAATTTGTTCCCACAGTAAAACCTTCTTGCTTGGATTTTTCCTATACAGAACATGAAACATAAAAAGGTGGGTGCTCAATTTAGTTTGCTTTTGGTAGGAATGAGACCAAGACTGCAGCAGGTGTTTTCTAAGAGTGGCATACCTGAGACTGGATGTTGACATGCCAGCAGGAACCTGCAGTGCATTCATTTCCCAATGATTTGAGCAAATCTGAGCCAGGTATATTTAAGTTCAGGGCATCCCTGAACTTGACACCAATGGGTGGTTTTCCATGAATATCCTGCCTCTGGGACTGGGGTGCTCTCTGGTTTTTCACTTTTCAATGTCTCATTCAGTAAGTGCTTCTTCAAAAAAGGAGATATTTGTAAACCATTACTTTATTGAGTAAGACCAGACTCTTGTTGAAATCAATGGGAGTCTAATCCAAACAACATTTCCAAGGAAGAAAATCTTAAAATCAAATAAATGTTTACCCGACACTGAAGTCTGGCACTAATTTTCACCATGTAAACAACAAGGATTTGGGAAAATGAGCCATGTTGATACATGACAAATAAACTGCATCCTGACATTTTGCAAAATTTAGGATTTCTTAGCATTAGAAACAGTCTAATTTAGCTTTAATTGAAACACTGGAGATATAAAGGATATATAAAGGAACCCAACCAGTTCCAGAGTTTTTACAATCTTCCATAATTAAAGGATGTGAGGTCACATGAAGATAATCATGGGTAAATTTCAAGCAAATGAAATGAAATATTTCCTCACAAAACACTTTGATTATGCTGGAGGTCAGAATCAAACAGTGTAGCTGAACTTTTAAAAAACGCCAGCTAACTTTATGATCATCCATAAAATTTTTAGCTTTACCTGCTACATCAGGTTAGTCTATATTCGTGCCTCATGGCATTAGTTGATTACCAAATGACCAAAAAGAATTTTTTTTTCCCTATACCTTTAATTTTTAGCAATGGTTTGTGGTAACAACACTTGTGTTTGTTTTCCAGCTTTTTCATTCTATTATTTTAGGTTCTACTACAATACATTCTTTCAGGTTTAATAGATTATCAGCACAATGCTCTGTAGAATGGTTTAAGGTGATTCACATTTTAAGAAACCCTGAAACCCTCAATTCTTCCAAAACTGCTGTCCCTTTGAAAACCAGCTTTAAGCTATCTTGTCCTCTCACAATCCTACTATATCTGTAGGACAATGGTACATTTTATTCAAAGATACTTTGTGTCATCAAGGCAATCCCATAATGCAACTGAAGTCCAGAAATTATATATCAAATCTGGTTTTGAAATATATAAAGCTGAAGAAATTGGAAAAAGACTGTTTCACCTGGAACACATCCTCTGATGTCTTCATAGGTTCCCTAAGATCCAGATTGTTTCACGTCTGCTAGGGTAAGGTCAAAGATCTTAGGAACTGAAATACAGTGTAGAAACTGGATGTCAGTAAGGCCATGAAACAGGAGGTAGGTGCCCAAGCCTTGTACTCAGTGTGTGATAGAGAAGAAGAATTATCAGGATCAGTTTCCAGAGATATTTATAACAGCACAAAACCTTGTGCAAAAATAAGAAAAAAACAAAAGCAAAACCAAAAAAAAACACACACGAAAAAACAAACAAACAAAAAACCCAAAACACCACACCAATAAAACCCCATCCAAGCCCATCAGACATTCAAAAACACCAAACAAAATCAAACCAATCTTTCAGGTCCTATAAATAGACTACAGAATCACTGTCAACTCATAGGAGTTGTCAGCAGTGAAAAGAAAAGATGTAGTAACATCTAAGAGACCTTCATTGTTATATGGCCGTAACCAGGAAAATAGGGTGATTGTTTTCAGTGTTAGGACATTTAAATTAATCAAATTTTACTTAGTTCTGACTATGTTATGATGTTCGACAACAGTCTGTAAAAATTCCAGTGGGGCTGTGGCTATTTCCACCAGAGTACTCTCAGAAAGCTTAACATTGAGCCATTACTTTCTCAATGTCCATCTGTGAAATAAATGCACTCTGTCCTGACTGAGATGCATTTGCTGCCTGCTTTGAGAATGGTGGCTTTTCCTGTTGCAGTGGTGACTTGCGTTTGTTTCTGTAGTATAAGCCACTGTTGGGGGACCCCTGGTGGCCTAGTGATTAGCATGCAGGACTCTCACCTCTGCGACCCAGGTTCGAATCCCAGCCACTCCCCCGGGCAGATGGAGTCCGTTAGCCCTGTGAGGCCATCCATCTATGAGAAGGTCACTCTAAACAAACCTACGTCCTGAGGACCTCACTGCTATTGTCCAAGCTTGCTTGGCCCCGGCAGATGAACCTTAGGATTAAAGGGTGGGCTCAGTTCAGCGCATGCTGTGTCTCACCTAAAAAAATCCATTGCGCAGGCTGGAAAGGTAAAAAGACCTTTCCCCAAATCTTCGCTCGCGAAGACTGGCCATTATTATTTATTATTATTATTATAAGCCACTGCTGTTGAACAGCAGTGAAAGGAAAGCAGTGAGGAAGGAGGAGACCTTCACATGCAAAACTAAAGCAATATGTTGAGAAGAGTGGAGAGAGCTGTTTTGTTTCACAGGTGCAATTTTCAATTTGCAGGAGTACGGGTTAAGTGTAAGGAAAGTGACCCATGAGTTTGAGACACAGTGATTACCTGTTTTGGGGCTGCCATTTAAACACTTGAAAGAAAATGTAAAATTGTGAGTTCCTCAGCTAATTTTGCAGTGAGGCGGGAAAACAGGAAAAGAAGATCTTAACAACATGAAAAGATCCTGATCTTTCTTTTTCTCTAGGCGTATTTGATCATGTTGGAGCTTTGAGACCAAATAGCCTGCAAATTGCTTTCTCATTTCAGATGTTTCCATTCCTACAAAACAAATAGCTTTATTTTACAACTTTTAAATGATCCTCCCAAACATTTCTCTTTCTTTTCCTGTTTCTCTTCCTTGCTTCAGCAGTTTCACTGTTGCTGCCATTCATCTGCATTTCTTTCTTCTTTGATATTTATGAACTCAGCTTCAGCAGCAGAGTTCACAGAAAACATCCCCTCCTTCTCTGTGCAAGACAAGCCGTGTAAAAGAAGTATACTCAGAGGAAGGAAGGAGATAAAGAATTAAGATCATCTTTGTAAATCAGGCCCTCAGGCCAAATTCCACTGTGTTGTGGGTGGTATTACCCAGACAACTCCCAGAGGGAAAGGTCTGGAACTGACCTACCTTTCTTTTGAGATGTAAAAACATGTCTAAAACTAATGTAGAGGGAGGAGTAGAGTTCTGTGGGAGTCTCAGGGATGTGGAAGAACAGGACAGACTATGGCAGAGTGATGGTTTTCAATGGCTGAAGTGTTCCAACGCATGAGAGACCTGCCTGGTGTCTCATGTTCTTCTAAAGAGGTTCTTCTAGCTCTGTACCCCTGCTTCTTCTCCCACTCATATTCCAATAATGTACTTCAACAAACACTTGTAGAAAGGTTTGGGTGTAATACTGCCTTATGTGTGTCTTGAAGGCAGATGTTAATTCTGTTGTAACTACTATTACTTTTATTATTAAGGGACATCTTCTGTCCACGTTTGTTTGATGTATGTTTAGAGATACACTTGATGTTTTTTTCTAACATTCTTTCTTCTGTACTAGGGGATAATTTTCCAGTCCCCGATGAAAACAAGCAAAATATATCCAGGATTTGCGTGGGTAGGCATCCATATTGAAACTAGATTAATGAGAAGGAAAAGAAGGAAGAATCAGAAACTGAGTAGGACAATCTTTCCTAATTTTGTTATCAGCTGGGGTTATGTTGTTTAAATTAACATTCACAGTAAAAAGGTAGAGCTCCTTGAAGACACGAGTGTGACAAACATTTCTATCTGCAGGCAATAGGATCATTTTCCCTGAAACACCCTCCCCTAGCTTTGGGCTGGAGGCATCCCAGTCATGAAGGGAAACTGGCAGCATTTTCTGGCAATCCTTCACTGACTTTGATTCTTTTTTCTTGCTTTCTGGATGTTTGAATTATTTTAAATATTCTGGATAGCTAATTTCTGAGATTATGTGTATGTGTGAATAACAAATCTCAGAACACTTCGTTTTGCATAAGATTTTTCTCTTTCTTCCACTGCTGGTACTACTGCAAGAAATCCGGATGAGCAATTCAGTTATATGAGACAGCAAAATAAATAGTGTGAACAATCTCTTGCAGCTTTAAACATCTATGACTCAAAATCTATTTACCCTCTTCATTGTTATGTTCCTACATCTCGATTAATGAGATCTCTGAACAACAACCTGGGAGTAAGAGGTTTTAATACAGTAGATAAACAGAAAAAAATGAAGGAAAAAGGCCTGAGAGGGAACAAAAAGAGACTGTCTCCATCTTCTGGGCTGTTATTATGCCTTTTCTCTAACTTCTTCCAACAGTCTTCTTGAGATCAGTTAAGTTTCATTTTAAAGTTAATGTTTCCTCACATTTTGCTTTTCTTTCTGTTTAATGCGTCACATTTTCTGACTTGTTAGCTATGTCCTGAGCATCCTGAGTGTCCTCCTCTTATTAGTCATACTGTTATGAAAAGAATGATGGGGACTGCTTATCTATAAGATATTAACTCTTTAGGGTACTACAAGATAAAAGATGTGGCAAAAAATCAACCTGGACTCTTACCAAGCCATGCAGCAGTAAACTAGAAGGAAAAGAGCACTCCCATCAAATAGCAGTAGGCTGCAAAAGAGCATGATAGGTGATGCTGGGAACCACAAATAAATGTGCAAGTTGGTAATACCTAGGATGGGCCATTCATGCTGACTATATTTGATGGTAGATAGGATTTTTCCATTCTTTGATATTTTGCTTTTGTGTGCAAACATCTTGCGGACACTGACTTCTTCCTCAGTCTCCACAATGGAGGCATGAAGGGCTCCAAGTACCTGAGTGTTTTACCAATTTCTGTTATTCTGTGTAAGGGAAGTCTCTTCCTGTTCAAAAACACCATCATAACTATTACTGTGCTAGAGTTTATTAATTCAAGCTGAGAGAAATTTGGTACTTAACTCTGTTAATGTAATATCTTTACTCTCTTGCTTTGGAAAATCCACAAGCTGCATGTGGTGTATTAATTGAAGTAATTTTATGTATTTCAGAGCGTGATGGAAATGGGGAAGCCTGTCATCTTAGGGAAAGAAGCTTTTTATGACCAAATTGTAGGGCTGGAGGTTCCTTGGGCCCTTTAATAACTTTGAAATTTATTACTCAATTTCAGTAAAATACAGTGTCTCTAAAAGACAGTAACTTCCTACAAGTTTTATGAAAATCAGATGCTAGAAAGACAAGGGACACCTACAGAAAGAAGGATACACACAGGTCAACTCTAGTAGTTATTACCTAGTTCGCTTAGTGGGAATGGCCAATGCATGAGGCAAAATTCCAAGGCAAGCCACAGCAAACTGAGTTTATTTCTCAGCTAAGGATGTGGGATAGAGATGAACATATGGAAGGGGTGGGCTCCAGAGGTGCTAATCAGGGGTATTGTCAGGAGTACTTCAGTGACAGAGGCATGAAGAGGAGATTGCAGTGTTCGGAAAAATGTGATAACAGGTTAGTGGGTGTAAACCACCAAATTTTAGGAAAAAAACCCAGTTTCTCTGTGACCAATGTAGTAAGTTATATTTCTGGTTAATCATTGTTTCTTGTTTAGTGTTTTCACTTCAAATCATGAGGTTCAGCTCTTATAGGTAAAGGTGAATCACACTGTTTTTACTTCCATGTTGGTTTTCAGTGGACAATTGGAGGCAGTAAGAGAAAATAGTAATAAAAAAGGCAGAAAACTGTGGCCACAGAAAAATTTGGGCAATTGGGTATGTAATTAATGTGGATGTATTTTTAGGACCATTGTTTATGTTTTCAGACATTTTCTGATGCTCAATGGCTTATGATGGACAAGTTTTTAATTAAGATTTCTATCTATAATATTTTCACTGTAAACTCCCTCAGTTTGCAGTTTCTGTGTGTTGTGTTATTAAATTTCAGAAACAATATTATAAATTATGTAACCACCATATCTAGGACTGAAATAATGAGAGGCAGCTTATGAAATTCTATGACATTTTCAAATTTGCTGGAAATGTGCTGAAAATGAAAACCATACAGGCCAAAACTTTTTTTTTCCCCAGTGCATTTCAAAGAGCTATAATTTATTTTTGTTACAGTATATCTGGAAGAAAGGAGAAATGTGACTTCAGATTTTAGCACCACCCAAAACAAGGACAGGATAATTGTTATTATAGCTTAGTCAGTGTTCAATCCACACAACAAATATAATGATGAATGGCCCTTTCTGAAGTAGTCTGTGCTCTTCAACTACTTACCTTTGCACACATTTGTTTCATTTTCTTCACCCAATGGTCTTGTATTTTTCTGTCTGTGTGACAATTTCTCTGTGTGGTTCATATCTTCCTTCGGTTTCATCTTACGTTTGTCTGCCTCCCCTTTTTGACTTCTTTCATCTGATAAAAATTATATTCAACAAATCAAGTTTAAAAAATATTTTGAAAGCTCACCCAAGTAAAGCAAAGAAATAGTCTGTAAACTGTTGTTTTGTTGGTTTGAATAGGTTTTGTTACAGCATGCTGAATTCTATGAAATTTTTCTTAGTATTTCTGAAGCACAGGATGGAACTTATAAAAAACAGAAGGAGTGTATATGCTGTGTAAATTGTTTGTCTGCTCACCTGCTTTGAGAAGGAAGGTTATTCTGTATATGGTCACAAGTAAGCACATGGCCGAGCTTTTGGCATTTGTAGAAGTTTCTTTTTGTTTCTTTGTTATCTCTGAAAAAAAATAATTTTCAGGTTTCTCAAAATCTGTTGAAAATAAGGGTAAAAGCATTAAAACCTCCTCATAAGATGGAATTGGTTTCCAAGTAAACCTAACTGAAACTAGGTACTGCTTTAACTCAAAAGGAAAATCAGTTTTTACCTACATAGTGGTATCTTGCTGTTACACATAATACTGGTAGCTATAAAAGTAATCACAGATTTTCACCCAAGAAATCAATAAAAAGCTTTTTAATCAGCTATTGTGAACTAACAAATAGATAGTCTCAGCAGCCTGTTACCACCCATTGGCCTCTATGTTTCAGAGGAATACATGCTTTGTGAGTACTTCCCTGGGGATAGTTATGTCTCGATTCTTCCTGAAAGGCATGTAATAAATCCTTCTAATTGGCAGTCTGCAAGCATTTGATTTCTGCATACTCAGCCCAACCCAGCCCACAGAAGGTGAATGCAAAAGTATGTGCTAATGAATCAAACACACATTCAGCTTTTGTAGAAATTTGCATGGTGGTAATGTTGGAATAAGTGATAAATTCAAAATGAGATTCAATGAGACTGAATCAGCCTTTCTGAGATTTATTTATCTATCTTTTTCTCCTTGGAAAGCATCCTAGAGGAAAATGTTTATTCTTTTTAGTTACAGTTGTTTGAATTTAATGCAGGACTCAGCAGACTGGATCAGACCCAAGTTCCACACTGGCCAATATTTTGTCTTCAGCATTGATCAGTGACATAGACTTCAGAATATGGTGAAAGAGGTCTGTAGGAGGCTGTCAGAGGAGTCTTTCTCCTTGTTTTACGATAAGAAATTAGCTCAAGCAGCAGATCACTGAGGTTACCCCGAGTTACATATTCCAGGGTGTTCGTCACATAGAGATGTTCTCCACAAGCATAGGAGCTATGGAAAACCCAACATAAATGTAGATATTTAGACATTGGCTTCTAAGCTTGTTGTGTAGGTTCACTTTCTGGTTGATAGAAAAGATGGGTTCTGGTAGGATGCAGTTTAGGATGCTTTAAGGGAGACATCCAAAAGATCTATTTAGTGTCTAAGAGAGACATTCAGTGAATGTATCTTAGATAAGTCCACTTCTTTCTACTGATTGCAAAAGGAACCTGGAAAACTACCTCAGAGGTAGACAAGCTCCGCAGCTGTGTGAGATCAGTCTCACCCTTGTTGGCTTGAAATACATCGGCAGGACATGGTGTTGATTGTTTCAATTTAAAACATATTTCATCCTTTCAGGTTTTATAAAATGCTGTTAGGTTAACAGTTCAAGAATCTCTAGAAGCGGCATGGGAAGAACGTGGGAGATCTCCAGGGTTGAGGGCAATGGTGGGATAGCAATAAATATTGATGTGCAAAAAAAGGCCCAGCTATTGATGAGGACAGAAGCACAGCTGTTCTCCTGTTAGTTGGTTCACTGTCTGCTGTGTGTGCCATGCTGCACTAAGAAACAAAAGAGATAGGAGACAGAACACAAACCATGAAAGATCACAAACGTGTGCTGAGGAAAACTTACCTCTTCTCCTCCCTGATAGCAAGGTATACGTGAAGACAATGGAAAAAATAACAGCTAAATAGTTCCTGGAAATGAACACCAAGGAAAAAAGATCAAACATAGCAAATACTTAGGTCTGTATGGAAAGACAAGCCTGGTTTCTGACGTGGAGAGAGATGTCTCTCTTCTTTGTGCAATATGTATATATGTATATGTATTAACCTTTTATCAAAGCCTTTTGTCCCCTTATTTGGAGGGGAATTTTTCAATGGCAAATTACCAGACTGTAACTGCATTAAATGACTGGAAGAGTCACTCTTACCCTTGCTCAGAATCAGCAGAATCTTCTTCAGTATCAAAGCTTGAATGTGTCTCTAAAGAAGGCATTTCTGTGGTTGTATCACTACTTTTCTATTTTTACTTACCAGCTTAATTTAAAATCCGTGTTCTGGACATTTCAAAAGAGAATCTACTTTGTCCAGAGTGATACTTAAGTGTTTAAAATAGTCTAGTAGTCTTTTTTTTCTCTTTTCTTGCACTGGACATTGCATTCAACATGCAATTATTTCAAGAGAAAGGGGTACTTCAGGCTTTGTATAGAGAAAACCTTACTGGATACTTTATGTAAGGCTTCATCACTGCCTGTACACACAGAATTCAACTAACTTTAGGAAGCAGCATTTTGGTATCATTTTTTAACAGGAGATGTCCAAATAAGAAAATAATTTATCTTTTCAATCTTACTCTCATGTATTTTCCATTTTGGTTTAGCTTTCCATTCATCATGTGGCGTTGGTGCATATTGTATTAGGGTATTAGATCAAACTGTCAAAAGCTGACAGGTTTTTTTCCCTAAGCATATGCATTTTTGGAATAGTAATTAATTCAACCAACTGGAAGTAAGTAATTAGTGGCTTTTTTTCCTTGCGCTTGTTGCAAGTTTTGATATGAAGTATTTTTAGAAGGTTGCAGTTTTAACATCTAAAAAGCCCTTATTTTTGGGTACCTAGGTTACACAAGAAGAATACATGATCTCAGGAAGTACACTGGCACATGTGATGCTAAACATGATTTTGGAGTGGGCAATGCCTAAGAGTCTAATGACCTTAGCTTAGAGCCTCATGGATGTGTGCATAGGTGGTTTCAATAATCAAGACGTCATGTTTTGTAATTACAACCAACCACTGTGACTACATGTAGGACTAGTATGCTCCATTTCTGGAATTCCATGTACTTCAAGTGATATAAATGTTAATTTTGATGAACTACATGAAAAGAGCAACTGGTATGAGATTATATCGACAGCAGAAGCTTGCCTAATATTCTTAGCTGTTACAGCAGGATGGATGAAAGCTATAAGTTTGTCTCGTTTATATCTTGTATTTATTCAAATAATACAACATGGAAAAGGCTGTAAATTTATTTTTTTTAATTTTATGAAGTGACACACTTTTTTCATTAGGTTGGTACTTTTCAGGAACTTCTGTCACCTGGAGAGAAGTTCTGTTTCTAATGCTCTAATAAGGCTGGTGCTGCAACTGTCTTCCTGTAGGGATGAGGGACATCGTACCTGTGAGATGTACTTGAAAAAGGGAGCCTCTACTTGTTTTCCATGTCCTTTCTGTGGGTGTTCATACAAGGTATCAAGGTGTCTTTCTAAAATTTTTTTTTCCCAGGGAGTGGCTCTGAAACAGAACTTCCTAAATGTTATATATTTTAGAAGTTACCATGTGCAGCTCAGGTTGTTTAATGAAACTGTTTTGAAATTCAGTTTTTCTTTCATCAATATTTGCAGCAAACTGGGATCATGGGTTATTGATGTTACTCTATCAAATAGGGTATTCCTCCAAACCAGGCACTTCTTTTATCTAGCCAAAACCAAATTACTCAATCTGTGGGATGGAGTGTTAAATAACTGTCAGTAAATGTTCCAAACAGTAATGTTAAATCTATCAGTTAATTTTGGATACAAAATTAATGATAGGAAAACAGAAGTGTTTGGGAAAGAAAAAAGAAGCAATATTAATCAGAAGAAGGTATTTGTCCAGGCTTAGTGGCACTGTTTGCTCCTGATAATTGTATTGTCTTTTAACATTAAAATCCAAGATAATGAAACATTCATACACTAAGGGGGGAAATAAATAGAATCTTTTTTCAACTGTTTTTAATGGCCAGTCTTCGCGAATGAAGATTTTGGGAAAGGTCTTTTACCTTTCAAGCCTGCACAATGGATTTTTTTAGGTGAGACACAGCATGCGCTGAACTGAGCCCACCCTTTACTCCTAAGGTTCATCTGCCGGGGCCAAGCGAGCTTGGACAATGGCAGTGAGGTCCTCAGGACGTAGGTTTGTTTAGAGTGACCTTCTCATAGATGGATGGCCACACAGGGCTAACGAGCTCCATCTGCCCAGGGGACTGGGGAATCGAACCTGGGTCGCAGCAGTGAGAGTCCCACATGCTAACCACTAGGCCACCAGGGGTCCCTTTTTCAACTGTATTGCCTTAACATTGGATCTTTTTTATTGCTTTTGCAGCTTATGCTGGCCCTTAAAAACTACAGAGAAACAGCAGCTCAGTGAAATGTTCAGACTGAACACTGGCATTTTCAGTGGAAGGACCAGTATTTTTTATGATTTTGTTGCACTGTTATTTTGTGATGAGCAGAAATACTTTGGTTGATGCTCTGAA
Source organism: Neopelma chrysocephalum (assembly GCF_003984885.1). Taxonomy (NCBI): domain Eukaryota; kingdom Metazoa; phylum Chordata; class Aves; order Passeriformes; family Pipridae; genus Neopelma; species Neopelma chrysocephalum. Next base: position 21,098,864 of record NW_020897703.1, read on the forward strand.
AACAACAGCAATAGAGGAAAAATTGAAAAATACAGATTGTCTTTAGATTCTGATATCAAAGAATGGTCCAGTTCTTCACTGTGAGGATGAGGCATGGCCAGGTCGGTGAAGTTTAACTAATCAGTGATCACAAAACTAGGGAAATTGTTCTCTATTTCATGACTGAACTTCGAAAAAACTTTTGTGTTGTTATCTATTAGAGATCCAACTGAAGAACCTGGAAGGCAGAAGAGCGATCTGTGCCTTAGATCTACACTGAGGACCTGAGGACAGCCCGGATTATGAACCCAGACCATCAGGAAACCAGGTAAGCAAAAGGGAAAAATCACTGGAGTCTCTTCTAGGATTTTTTTTTTAAGCAAGCATACAGATTAATGTAAAACTAAGATGGCACAAAAAAACTGAGCAGATGTTTACCAGCTCATTACTGTTGCTGTGCAATTGAATCAAAGGGGAACCAGTCAGATTGTGACTGACAAGCAGTGAGATAATAAAATCAAAACCAGAATGTCTGTACTCTGAAAGGACTGGAAATCTGTGCACGGGAAGGTAATGCTGACACGACAATGTACAAATACAGCAAATACACAGGTATACATAAACTGAACCCACCATCATTTATGCCTAAAAAGAGTGAACCTGAGGCTTTGTCCACCACTATGTTCCTCCACTTTTACATCAACATGAACTGTTGAGTATCAGTGGGATTGATACTGGGCTATCCATGCTTTTGTAAGTCAATGAATTTTTGACTTTTTCCCCCCATTATGTAGGGAGGTATGTTATGATAAGAACAAACAATCCATGCATGAATATGTGTGTGCGCATCTCCATAGATGTGTGCTTATATGTACAACATAATTTATGGTAATATGTATGTAGTGTTATTCATCCCATATTCCTTGTTTGACCCTGCCTAGAAGACCACAAATATAACATTAACCTTGCTGCTTCTGTGATTTTTATTAACTGCTTCTAGTTGTTCTAATTTTCTTATTGTTAATACCCCCTGTAATTCAGGCATGGTACTGCACAATTGCATGGTAATTTGGAGCAGGGGAGAAGTCAGGTTCTTTAGTGACCTTTTCACTAGAAATTTCTCATGAAAGCAACTGCTAGGAAGTTGGGATGTGTCTTTTTATAACCTTTAGATTTCAGTTTTTGTCCTTCTAATGAGCTATTCAATAACTCGGTCCCTCAGCACTGCTAAAACTATTCATACCTGGCATGTGGTGTGGCCCTGAAATTCATTCTATCTTTTCCAAGACAGAAGTAAGAAATGCTGACAGTCCAGTAAACAGTTCATGCTAAGAATTTTGTTGCTGGTAACACCTAAGATGTCTGTAATTCAAACTCTTCAAAAATAAGCAGTAGAAAATGTCTTGACATCATCTTCGCGTATGAAAAAGGCAAATACATAGTGATTCTTACATTCTCTCCCATCTAGTCTTCCAGACTTTTTAGTGAGCAATATCTAGTAGGACTTGATTGTGATTTTATCAAATTAGTTTTGAGACAATATGGGTTTTAAAAATTTTCAGAATTGTTGTCCTAAATGCGTCACCTTAATTATTTTGTTGGTTTTGTACTAATAAATGAATAAATAAATACTTTTGGGTGATTTTTTTTTGTTTGTTTTGTTTGTTTGTTTCATTATCGTTTTTTAGTCAGTAAAATACCTGGTTGCAGAGCCATGGGGTTTTTTGCAATATGTGTCTAGCAGGTTCTGTCCGAGGGTACTTGCTAAACTGAATACTAGAAGTCTTATCCTGGTCATCTCAGATATATCAATGTGGCAAAACTTGCTTGTTACCATTTTCTTTCTAAATGTAATAATTTTCAGTGGATTCCAGAGTAGTCCATCTGTGGTGGCTCTGTGATCTGAGCCTGGTTTTGATGTAGGAGCACTGATAAAGACAAGAAAATGCTTTAGAACTTGCCATCTAGTCAGAGGTTAAAATGCTGAGCTTTGGCTAAGGAAATTTAAGTTTCATTCCTAACTTCAACATAGTCTCTTTATTTGATAGAAAAACAAAATTTGTATCTTCTTTATTTGTTCCAAGAGGGCTGATAGCAGCTCTTTAACCTGCAAGGATTACAATGATACATTTTCTAAAACTTCAAAGGAGCTTAGATAACAGACTGACGGCTGATGAAGTATCTAAGAGCAAATATATCAGTTACTTGCCCTCTTTTCTTAGCATTGTAAAAAAAGTTTAAAAACAAAAGGAAATTCTTTTACCAAGTAGTCTTATTGAGTCAATGTTTCTCCATCATCCTTCTCTGTGGATCTTCTTAACTGTAACAACAATTCCAATGTGCAAAGTCACAGAAAAATGCTACTTTTAAGAATTGTAGCTTCCACTCCTCCAAAATGTTAGTTTGGTGGTTTGCAGGTCTTTCTCTTAGGGTGTTTCTGTTCTGAATTGCTAGCAGTGTGTCAGATTCCTGCGTGCTCATTTGGACCTGTTGCAGTCTTTGACACATCACTGGTTCTAGCTGAAGAATTTTATTGTCTCTTCCCCCCTGCCCCCCATTTATTTATTTATATACTTTTTTGTTTTGTTTTGTTTTGTTGGTTTTTAAGTGTAGGTATAAGTATTGAATTAATCAGACAACACTGCAGTCTTTGGGGGGATCTTGCATGTGTGAAGGCTTACTTTGGATGGTAAAGTTTTAACAGTTTGAGGAAATATGTATCCATTGGTCCCTCACCAGCAATAGCAGCCAAGTAATTACCAGGGAAAATCATTACTGAAGCTACAGTCCAGCTATTGAACTAAAGCTGTTCCTCTCATTTATTCCATTTAAGAAAGGGCATAGATTTCCTTCTCCCTTATCTGCTGCTGACTAGAGCTCTCACCTGTGACTCTAGATGAATGACATGGTGAGAAGATGGATTGGGAGCTTCATTCTTGGATAGTTCAGTGACCTGTTTGAAGAAACGGGGGACTTATTTTGTGGGATAGGGAAACATGAGGGTACTCAGCCAAAAGAAGATTTGTGAGACCCATCACTCCATGATGCTGAATATCTGTCGCTGTAACTAGGGAACATCCTGAACTGAAATGATAAAGAAAAGAACCAAAGACAGGATTTCCACATCCCCTCCACCACCACCACACCCCCGCCCTTCTCATGTGTAAAACTGATCTGAGAGTCACTTCCTTGAGACAGAACTTTGGTATTCTGAGTGTATTTTATCTGTAAAAAGTCTTCTCTTGCATTATGTATGTGGGGTTTTATTGCAGGCATGGTGTGGAGACATTCATGAGTGATGACAAATACAACGTAATTTCCTAATTAGTTGCTGTCTCTCACTTCTGTGGAAATACAAAACATCTCTCAACTACTTTTCATGAAAGGAAAGTACGGGTGCTATATCTGAAACAGCAAAATGGCTTTTCCCTCATGGTCTTCTGGTCATTTTTTGATTATCAATCAGTCTGAGTAAAAAGTCATCTGGATTAAGCTGGATATGAATAAAATTCAGAGTAGCTCATGCAAAATAAACAGCTCTATCATCTCCCTCTTTGCCTGGAATCCAGCCAGATTTCCTGCAGTGTTGCCAAATAATATCTACTCTTTCAATTAACATTAGATACAGTGCTTAGGCAAACTAGAACTAAATTGCAAGTCACCCGGTCTGTTCTTTCTAAAATCAGAAGACTGCAATTTAAACTCTCTCTTCAGGCAGAAATTATTTTTATCTGTAAAATTATATCTGTGTTTTACAGACTAGCTGCAAAGATAAACACACATGCTTTTCTTTATTCTGTCTGTGGGTTTCTCAGGATGTTATACAAGCTGAAAGCTAGGTATGGGGTCTGGTAAATAAAGATGACACAGCTGGAACTCAAGCTGTCTGGAATGCTATTTATTGTTATACTGTTTCTTTAGTAGACTTGTTATTTGAAGACTAGCTGTAAATCCACATATACTGAAACTTAAGAATAACTTGTTGTTGCACCTGTTACTGATAAAGCAGATCAATTTTGTTTATATGTGTTCAGCCTAGGTACTAATCATAAAGCAAACCTACAGTGCATCTGAATTCACAGGTGTAAAATTTGCTTGTTAAATGTGAAACTAGGTGGAGCCTTGTTGTGTAAAATAAAATGTGTTTCAAAGTCCTCAAAAAGAAGAAAAAATGCTAAGGTAACATGAATTTGTTGTTGACTTCTTAGCCAAAAACAGCAGGGAAGTCTGTAGTGATAAGTATATTCACCTAGAAGCTCTGTATGTAAAGGGCAAAGTTGCAGAGATGACAAGCTAGATGTTTTGAGATGAATTTTGCTGCTGAAAAGCATAAAGAGTGTTAGGACTTGTTACATTCTTTCTGAAAAACAACTGGTGACACACTCTAAGGTCAACATGTAATATCTTTTCCATGCTCTTCTAAAAAGTCAGATTAATCCTTTCTGCAGTAACCTTTCTCACATTGAGTATGTTTGCTTTCCTGTCTTTAAAATTCATCTTCTCTATTTGTGATTCTGACAGCTTGTAGGATTACATTGTCCATACATCAATTTGGATGTGCCCTCCTCATCATATTTTGATTGAAAGCAGTGTAGTTTTACTTATGCTAAGGTACAGTGGATATATAACCTTTTAGCAAAACCTTTTTTTTTTTTTTAAGAATCTTCGGATGCCATTTAACTATTCAAGCTCGATCTAGTAATACTGAAACAGTTGTCTTTAAGGAAAGAGTAAGAGTTTGATGGGTTGCAGAAAAAATTATTGTCTCTTCATCTTTAGGTAGACGCAAAGGAAGCCAGGGAAATGTGAAATAGAAAAGTCCTTGGAAAAACTTAGGTAAACATATATCAAATATTTCCCATATCTGTTTTAGAAATGATCTAATAAAAATGGTCTCATTCCACTCATTGTCCCTTACTTTATAGTAGATTGCACTTTTCAGTTTGAGGGCTTTCACATCACAGCACAAAAGCCATATCTGCACACAAAATGTCATTTTTGGAACAGGAATCTGAAAGAGACCTCCTGTGTCACTAAGTTCAGTATATTTATTGTTTTAGGCAACTATACTTTTTACATAATCTGTTTATTTTTCAAGTGATTACAAAAAGATAAAAGAATAAAAATCCATTTACTCTCCTAATACAATACATTTTAAAAAGTATAATATTTCATCATGTATTTAAAAATAGAATTACCATGAAGCATGGTTTAATTATCATTACTCTGAAGATACTGATTTATCTGATTTTGAACACTTAATATTCTTTTTTTTTTGCACTTCCAGAAGAAGGAAACAAGTATGACAAGTATAGTGGGAATGACAACAAACCATCCTTTGTTCTAAGATAATTTTATAAATTTTGTCCTAATTCCAACATATTAGTGTTTGTGATCCCTTGTACTAGGACTGAATGATATTACTGATGTTATTTTACAAAAAGATATTAAATACATAAAAGTAATTTCTTTAATTGTCTCTAACAAGATGATAAGATACTGAACTGAAACCAGCCACTCTGATTGCCAGTTGTGTTCAATGTCCTTTGAGCAAGCTGCTTTCTTTCTACCTGCTTTGCTCAATGTCTTTAGTTGAGTTCTATAGAAAGTTTTTCAGTCACATGAATAGTTTTTACCATGGTGGGTTAACAAACAAGCCTTCCTGTTGGTCTGCCCACTCTCCAAATATTTTTGAAGCTATTGGTCAACTATGACTAGATTTAGAAATTTGTGGTCAGCATCTATAAAGCTTTGCAGTAATGTAGGATTGAGCAGGACCTTCATTACTATGAGTTCACAGTTTTTTGGGATTCCTCTCACTAAGTGACAATTTTCCGTCCTATAATGAGTGAATTTTCCTTGATGCTTTTTCAAGCAGGCTGTTGCAGAACTTTTCATGCTTACAGGCTTTCTCTCCACTTTTCATTAGGGTCATGCTGTGCTGCTTTATTCATGTGCCAGCAGCGACCTTGAGCTTTCAAAATTCTTTTACCTTTCAGTCCTTTGCTGTATCTGAAGAGAACTGTATTACCTCTGCTTTGCTGGATAATCAAGGTGAGATCTTTTAGTCTCTACAATGGTTTTTAAGTATCCTAGTATCCAGTCTCTTCATCTATTATCACTTGAACAAATTTCTCTCCAATATAGGTGGCCAGAATTATGTGCAGTATTCTGGATGGAGTCTTGTACAATGTCGTTAGCAATCTTGTATCACTACTGAAACTACCTTGTCTTTTAGATCCTAGTAGTTCATTTGCTTTTTCATGATCACACCAAATTAATTGCTTCTCATAATCCTTTCATTGAAAAATGCATATTGGATCTTTCCCCTCTATATTTTCCAACTGATGAGACATCAGCATAGATCAGATAGTCCTGATATTAGTCCCTATGAGTATGACCTTGTACTTTATGATAGACTCTCTCTACACAGAGATTATTAATACCTTTCAGTCTCAGATCATGAGGACTATTAATTAGCATATGCAGGCCTGGGTTTACTGGGAAGAGGTAGGAAATGTGTCTATAGCTTTCATCTCCAGCAGCATCATCTTCTGCTGGGTGTGCTTTCATATCATGCTATGCAGACTGGCCATGAGGTTGCATAATTCCCCTCACAGATTGATATTGTGTTAGCTCTTGTATTCCTACTCACAAGCAAGACCTATATCTCTCCTATTTTCAAGATGACAAGTTTTGGTTTTCTTTTTTCTTTCCCATGTTACAATCAGGATCATGGACCTTGGAGAAAGATTGTTCCCTTGAGACTCTTCAGACAGGAGATACCCTCCAAAGTGTGAAGATTTTGTCATTACATGAGTATAGGAAAGGGGTGGGAAGACTGCTGTATCTTTGGAGAAAAGCCAAGGAAAATTAGACAAGCCCACACAATCTCCTATGGCCACCAATGAACCTGTCACTTTTTCCTGATGAAATGTAGACTTCTAATGGGCACCAAAGTGTTCTCAGTTTCACTGGATTCTGGCATTTGTTGAGCTTTCCCTGAGTGTTCATTAATCTAATTGCAAGGCAAATGCCAACTTCAGACTAAAGGTGACCTAAATGTCGCACCACTTTTAGCATTAAAATAAAGAGTGTTCAGGAATTAATGAGCATAGTGGCCACATTTCTTATGCATAGCAAGCAACTGGTGGATCTCATCTCATGCCTCTTTGACACAAAATGCTCCTCAGTCAACTATGTATTGCCTAGGTGAGTTGCTTCTCTTGCACTTGTCAGATAGCTGCTTTTCATCAGTTTGTAACAAACCACGAAGGCTGAGGATCACAAGAGTTAGGGCTTTTGATTAGCTCTATACAATATGAGAAACTTCCTTTCATTCAAAAAAATCTGTTCAGCTTCTCTTTCAGTGTTTTCTCCAAAATCACAGGATACATTTCACTTTGCCCTCAAACGCTTGAGAAAAGCAACCTGACTCCTTTCACTTTTCTTTTCAGATATAGTATTCCTATTTTCTTTCCTCTTTCATCTTTCTTTTTATTCTTTGTGAAATGGCAAAGGACAGCACCGTGACTGACAGGGTGGAGAGAAAAAAAGGAGGAAAAGCCATTTTGAAGGGTGATCTGAATTGTCCAGTTAAAAGGTCACAGATTTAGAAAGGTTTATCTTGGAATAATGATAAGCCTTAACCATTTTTAACTTGTCCATGGCATATATGAGGGCAAGGAATTTGGGCTATATTGGCAATTACAAGAGCATATTTGGCTGGAAAGGGCAGTGACCTTGTCGGTTTAACTGCGTCTGAGCAGCCTGCTGCTACTCAGCTGGTGCTGGGGAGCACCTATACCAGTGTTAGGTGGGAGCAGAGCTGTAGGGCAGCAGTTAATAGGGATCTGACCAGTTATCCCAAAGATCTCACTCCTTAAAGTCTGTTTTATTGCTGAAACAATCATAAGGCCCCTCAGCACTTCCACATAGTCTGCCCTTTTCTTCAACACTGAATAATTTTTTATCAGCAGAAAATTTTGGCATATCTCTATGTGAACTCCAAGCACTTCAGCAGTCTTGGGCATGAGTGTAATTTTTAGGTTCTTCTGTGAAATACAGGAATTTATTCCTCAGTAGACTTTAGTAATATCTAAGGTATTAGATTAATCACTTAGTGCTTGGGTAACATACAATGCCCAGTAATAACCAGGAATATGTCCTTCTGACATTAAACTTTGTGAAGTTCTAAAGTACACTGAGACCCCAAATCACAGTAGTGGGCATCAGAATATATGAACTCTAGTTTCCAATATATTTATTTTATATGTCCTGTGTCTTTGCATCACAGTCATTCCAGCTTCCCACATCTTCTATAATCCCCATTGTTAGTGTACTTTTTCTGTTCTGCCATGTGTTATGGGCTAAACCAGAGCATTTTTTGGCTGGTTAAGAGCTACATATGTGCAGATTGGCAAGCTACTATTCATGCCAAGTTGGTCAAGCTGGTTTATGCCTTTTACATATGTGAGGACTGAGTTTGATCTGTCTTTTTCTCAACTAATAGAAAAAAGTAGAACAGTTATGTTGATCAACCATCTAACTGACAGAATTGTAGGAAATTATCTTAGGTATTTCTATTTCTGATTGAAATTTGCCCTTAGGAAGAAAAACTACTAAAGCCAGATAAATGGACAGCTAGCACAACAGCATAAACTCTGATGGCTCAGGAGGCAAGATTTGTTCAAAGAGGTGGCATCCTGCTGCCATCACAGCCCCCAGGACCTGTTAGGTTAGGAAGTGTATGGAGAAAGTCTAGAATATACCACATGGTGAGGATTTGGAAATTATGGCAAAGACCAAAGGGATTGATCTTTTCCACTCTGGATGCAGGAGTAAGGGTGCAACTTCTCATTGTAGAGAATAGGGAAGAATTATTTGGTCCATAAGTGTCGATGCTTTTTGAGCTTGAGGATTTCAGTAGGTCTTGAACCCTTTCTACAATATCTCAGTTATGGTGTCCTCATAGTATTTATCTCTCTTCTCTTGGCCCTCATGCTGCGCATGTGACTGCAGATAAGCAATTAATATTGCAGATTACTAAAACTCTCATTCTTCTGTCCTTCAGTCCAATTCAAATGTGCCAATTTCACTTTCTGGTGTCCTCTGCCTATGGTTTCATTAATTCTCCAAAACTCCTGGAGAGAGTACAGTCAGACTCTTGGGGTTTATTAAGGATATTTTCCCATTGAAATTCTGTGTGCAGTGTATCTGGCTGTCTCTGCTTCAGAAGAATCTATGACAGGCAGCCATATTTGACAGCTCCATGGCTTAATGTGCATAAGTTTCTTAATGAATGACTTAAGTCTCAAACTTAAAGACTGTTGAGTGATGTCAAATAAGAAAACAATTTTTAATTTGTCATGCTGAATAATTGTTGACATTACACCACCATTTTCTTCCACTTTCAGCCTGTCAACAAAGAACTTTGGGGAATTTTAGCCATCTCATTTGACTTTATTATCAATACAGTCCATCTATTTTCCATTTATAATCCATTTATTTTTCTATCAGATGCATATCACAGCATTTTGCAGTTGCTGGGGAGTTATAGCATTACAATACACTGAGGCTGCAATTATAATTTAAATAACTTTTGTTTGATCTTTCTTAAGGGAGAAGAATGATTATGATGGTGAATCAAAATGGTCTAGTGAAGAGTTAATCTAAGAAAAGCATTTTTTTTCTCAATCTATTAATAATTTTCTCCAAATCTCTGGGATTTCTCTGATAATATATGTGATCACATTATAACATAAACATTAAAACATCTGATAGAGATATGCTAGTGTACGGGTTCTATGCTATTGAGAGATAATAAAAAGTGAGAAATTTCACTAAATATATATACTCACAAATATCAAGAAATACAGTATCATTGGTCTAGAGTGATTTCAAGTAGCATGCTCTAACTTTTAAATTTAGAAGAATCTGACAAGGTCTCATGCTTTCATAAAATTTGGATACTACTTCCTCCCTACCAGTGCTTAGCTTAATAATTACCATATCATTACTGAAATGGCTGCCCTTTCAAGGTCTGCCTTTTTATTAATGTGCTTTTCTAGTAGCTGGCCATTTAAATTTGGCCAGGATGAGCTGTCATGCAGTGATGTGAGTGGTTATTGCAGTTTTCTCCCTCCCATCTATGCAATACTTTCCAGCTAAAGAACACGTGAGATAGAAAGGGATTCCTCAGCAATGAAAAATGAAATAATGGTGACAGAAGGATTTTCAATTTATCAGAAAAAGCCATAATGAAATCCAATAGCTGGAAGAGAAGGCAGGGACAGACTTATTAGAAATAGAGTGTGCAGTTTTCACAATGAGGGATAGCTGTCTATTGGAAAAGCATATCTAAAAATGTGGTGGGATCTATGTTATCTGGAATCTTTATATACAAAAACTGATGGATTTTAAACTATACATTTTAACTTCAGGGGAAAATATGGGCTTGTAGATTTTTTTTTTAAGTGACATGCACTGGTCTGTTCTGTTCAGTAGCTCCAAAAAAAAGTGATCACAGTTTTCTCATTTCCAAGATGATGAATATATGTTCTACTGCTTCTCAAAACTTTGACTTTTGAACAAAATGAAGAGGGAGGGGGTAAGACATGGCTGCAATGTTTATATTTTTTTATCTTTTTTAATCCTATCTCTTTTTGATTCTTTTTGCCTGCTAAGGAGATTAAGGATGCTTCTTCATTCAGAAGAAAAATTTCTCATTTGTGAAAAAAAGTCTTAATGTTTAAAATATATTTTCATTTAGAGATTGGCCAGAAAGAAGCCCAAAACAGAACACACAGTCTGTGTTTGAATTACTCCTTTATCATATTCTTTTCATGATGAACCAGCACAAGCTAATCCTTATAGGTGGGGGGTGGCTGACTCTGACCTCTTAAGAACCTAGTCCAGCAACTTCAAAGAGAAGTGATAAATGTTCAATTACATCTACAATATGTCAAAAGAAAGGTGATCAGTAAATACTCAAGGACTGTTTGATGAGGGATGGAGGTGGCCTTTCCTATAATTAGTTCAGAATTTTTGTTGAAATAGCATCTTTGGAAGGAAGAAGTAATAAGGAAACAGGATTGGGTTTATGAGGGATATTTTGCTGAAATTTATTTCGTCATCTCACACGTCATCATTCCAGTTGACTGTGACTGTTTGAAGAATTGCTTTATATGTGCAAAATGGGTTAACTGAGTAACTGAGTTTGTGTCTCCTTTTGTGTCTAGAGATCTAATTTTGTATTTTGCACTTATATTGGTTTCCTATTGTTTCTGGTCCACGGTCCGTGATGGAAGGGAGCATCATGGCTCTAGTGAAGAATTTTCTGGGCAATCATTTTCATAGTAAACTGAGAGATTGCTTTCTATAAGAAGTGTGTCCACATATAAATGAACCTGTGATCTTAATTCTTAATTTTTAATACGTAAACTCATCTATCAGATGGATCAGAAAGACTATTAGTAATTACATAGGCCTTTTACACAATTTCATATTCTGGGCAGATAAGGATTTTTCTTTTTTTCCCCAATTGTTTTTGTCAGAGATATACATAATGTCATCATTAATCTGTATATGCACTTCTATAATACGAAATTCCAATGTAAAAATTACATGTTTATTGATATAATTCCAACAGGCTAATAGAGGATCTTTTTTCTTTCATTGAAGTGCTAATGCAAAATTTACAAAATGTTTCTGTAAAAAGAAGTGTATTGGAATTTAGAGTGGTGTTTCATGCCCTTCTCTCTCACAAAGGGACTGCAGATATAAAGGACATCTCTTTAATTGCAGTTTGAGACAACTCTTCAAGTGCTAGGTACAGGGCAGCCAGGCTAACATGGAGCTGATAGCAGGTGGCTGAACCAGCTGGAGTAGAATTGCCACCTGCTGCAGCATCCACCATTAATTAACTAACTCATCATTAATTGCACAGCCTTCTAACTAAGGTCATGTGGAATATCTGTATAGTATCTAATGAAATCTATGCTTCAGAATGATAAATGTGAACTCTCAGGGAGATTGGTTATGACCTAATCATGAAGATGTTGGATGCATGTTTAGAAAGAAGCCAACATCCCAGAAATGCTGAATTCATAGAGGCACATCTCAAGCTGTTTTGTTTGGGCACATTGCCAAGTCAACTGCCCTGGCAACATCAGTTTTGGCTTACTGAGAATCCCAGTCTGGAGGACTGTGTTGAGTGCAGCTTCATCCCACCATGGATGATCTACTACTCTTGAGATAAAAGGATCAGCCACAGAAGCACCTCCATGTTCTGTAATTCTTTAATGTAAATACTAATCAATAGGAACTCTGTTGTTAGCAAACCAGAAGCTGCTGCTCTTTTGGCTTCTGTTAGTTGGTAAGGTTTTTGTTTTTCACCTGTACCAGACACTTAGGGTTTATCTCCTTCTGTAAAGAGTTTCAGCCATTTTGCAGTGCAGCATGAGTCAAAGAAGCAGGGGTTGAAGTACCAGCAACAGACATGGTTTTGAACCTGCAAAATAACTGTTTGAAATTAATTTAGGAGATCTTACTAATTTCTAATACAGCTCCTTAAATTCCACGTGAAAAAATAGGCTGGCTGTTTCTTAAATATTTGTTGATGGAAGAACCGGAAAGATCTTCAGTAGCTGGATTTCTGAAGCAGCACTGACAGTGATTGAAGACAGAATGTCTAATGTTTTTATGTCGCTGAAAAGGAAGATTTTTTGCACTTTAGCTTTCACGAGTAAGTCCAGTCAGTGCTCAGCTACTGTATGAGCAGCAGAGACATTAGTCAGCACTCATAAAAGAGAAATCCAGGGAAGGGAATTTTATCCTTTGTGTCTATTTAGGCATTGAAATCTTAACAGTTATGGTTGCTAAAGTAAATTATGAGTGTATCCCAGTATGTTTTTGATGTTTTAAGACCATATTTTTTTTACATTGGGTCTGTGTGATGTAAGGTCAGCATTTTTGCATCCAATTCTACCGGGTATGTAAATCAAGTGCAAGTGGGAAGTTATTGGTAGGGGCACTTTATGCATGTTTTCTGCTTGGCACTTTCCATTACCTTGTTTGGCTCACCATCAAAAGTAGACGTTATGGTTTCACTAGAATAAATTATATAACAAGCCTGACAAGCTCTGGGAAATGGCAGGTTTTTGTGTCTCAGGTTAATCTAAGGCTAGTAATCCACTCTGTTTCCTAACTGCTGTTCTTGCTATGATGCCAAATATCAGTTCTTAAGCTGATATTTTCATACTTCTAATTTGCCAGTGATTAGTCTCCTCCTGAAAATAGGTCCTTTTTTCTTTATTTTCAATCACAACATTTAATTAAAATTCAGAAGGGAAATGCTGTGTCACATTTCTGGATTGAATAGAGTGTGAGAGACAATTATTATGATTTTAAAATATATCTTACTTAGAAATAAAAAATTATAGGTGCTCTGATTTTGAATGATTCATTTTTCAGAATTGAAATGGAAATTATTATAAATATGCAAGTAATTTGAGATCAAATGAAATTAGTTTTCAATTTTTGCCATTAAAAACAGAAAAAAATGAAACTCAGATGCTAAATACAATTATTAAAAAAAACAAAACACCAAAGTACCAAACAATTGAAAAAAAACAAAAATTGAATAGGAAAGAGAAATCCTACATGAAAGAAACAAGTTTTATTTTTATACTTATTTAAATGGTCTTCAAATCTACAGAGACAAGGACAGTGCTACTCACTGCAGGACTAGTTGAAAGAGAAGAGAAAAGCAGCTGTTTTGATGCAGAGTATTTTAATGTACATTTTAACACCTTTTGGCTCTGATCTCAATTAAGTTGATAAGCTTTGTCTTGCAAGCTACTGAGGTGATTCAAATTCTTTAACATGGGGCAAAGAACAAGATAATTATTCTGATTTGCAAATGGAAGAGTTGTTCTAACAAAATAGTGTTTCATAAAAAACTGTCCCTTTTCTTTCTCACTAAAATGAATGTGTATGCTTCTCTTTCAGGAATGCACAGCTTTTTTTGAACAGCAGCAGTTGGAATACAGATAATATATTTACCTGAGAAGGAAGCCTGATGACTGGTATGGGTTTAGAATATTTTTGTTTGTTTTACAATCAGTGTATTTTTCATGCAATGGAAAAAAAAATAAAAAAAATGGAATATATGGAATGGCATTAGGTTGTTTTCTCTGATCAGGCTTGACTGGCATAACTTGTTCATCAGCAGGAGGTTAGAGGGGATACTTTAGAGAGAGCAGATGTTTATTCTTACACTACAATGCCCTGGCCTTTCCACAGTTAAATCATAGAAGCTCCATATGATTTAAAACATTGATAGAAATAAAATTATTTTAATCTCAATTTGAATTTTTTTCTGAATGTCAGAATAACTGTAGGACGGGCAATTCCTTTTGCTAACCAACAATTACAAGTCTGAACTCACTAAGAAATACCTGCTTATCTCAGAAAAAAACCAAAATACACAAAAAAACCCCCAAACAGAATCAAAGGGGTCTACAGTTTTCTCGTTTTGATATTTGACCTCACATGGTCCCTGATTAGGGCCAAGATTCCCTTTCATTCTTACAGTGGCCAAATCTTGCTATTTTGTTTTGAGGTTTCCATATGTTATGCCATTTTTCAGAGCTATAATTCATAATCCAGCCTTGGATACCTGCCGTGTTATGGCATTCCCACCTTTCACGAGGAAAAAATTTATTCCACTGAAAAATAAATATTTTCAGCTTTTCTGGTGATGTAACCTTCACTCTGATACTTTTTTAAAACTGAGGAGTAAATATTCTGGGATGTGATTTGAGGATCTTTGTGGCTGAGGTTTCTTCTATCTAAAAGAAATCTTCCTCTTTTCCTCCCGAAGATCCACATAGCACCTGGGAAGTGGTAGTCTTAGAGCACATTCTGTTTTATTGTAAAGATATAGCATTGCACTGTACCACATCTACACAAAGGGCTTTCTCGTGTTATCATTCAGAGTGGTCTATTCCCCCTCTCCTTTAAAACATTTTCAACTTTTTATTTCTCAGCAGTATGATTAAGCATATAATAGTATGAGACAAAATGTTAATAGAAAAATAGAGGTTGTTTAGACAACACAGGACTAATTTATTCCATTAATTAGAGTGAAATTTTGTGCAGTTATTCAAAATAAGTAGACATGCAAGTTATTCAATCACTTAATAAATTACCATAAAGTCTACTCTAAATCTAATATCTTTCAATTCCTCTAAGATGAACGTTCAGATATCAACGACTTAATCCTTTAATAAATTCCATGCAGGCAACTTCACTTTGGCATAAACACAAACAGTAATAGAGTTAATAGAAGTGTCTTTCTACACCAATTAAATTTGACCTTGAGGACCAGAAAGTGAACTGATACAATGTCGTGCATACTCTTTGTAGGATATCTTATAGGAGGAAATCCTATGATGATGTAACTGGAGTCCAAGCAGAAATAGCTTTTTTATCTTTCTAAGAACAGGTTGATATATGATTAGTTCCACGAATGCTTCCTAAAATTAGCTTTAGAGTTTTCATTCAGGACTTTTGTTTTGACAGAAAAGGACATTGAAAGGTACCTTGGTTAGATACTTTTTTCAAATTATTTTCCATTAAAAATGAGATTTCTATAATATGTATCTTCAAAAAAAATTTCCATTATAAATTTTTTTTCAGAAAAATATTTTATTTGTGCATAAATGACTTATTTTGATCTCCAAATTACAAAAAGATACTTCATTCTGTTCTGTGCAGCAGCTTCCTTTAATAGTTTAATATACAATAATAGAGAGCTTCTACTATTGTATTCATTAAACACCTATTGCTGTATCACGTCTTGAAATTGTATGTCAGTAATATATAAGTTATGAAATAAAGGGGAAAGTAATTCTATGTAGGAGGTATTTTAAAATTAATACCTTTTTGAAATGTTACATTTTAGCAGACAGCTTTTATCAAATTCAGTTTTTCCTCAGGTTCCTGAGATGTTATTTGCTTTCTTGCAACTTTGACATGAAAATAGAAATTTGAAACATTGAGATTTTCAGGAGAAGAAAGGGTTTGGTTATATTTTGTTTTTTAATCCTCTGATCTTTCTGCAAAGCTTAATAATCTCAAAAATTCAGTTTGGCTATCAGTGCAAAAAAAATCATGTAAAGGTTAAATGAAGTGTTTTATGTTGTTTAAATCTTGTGTGTAGGTAGTGGGATGGCTGCTGTTTCTTGTGAGAATGATCCTTATTCATTTTCTGTTCAAAGAGCAAGTCTTGGTTAGCACAGAGGCTGGCTTATTGAACATAGAGTAGCTATGAAAAAGTGAGCCTTTTCGGGTCCTCCTGAGCTCAGGTTTTCTCAGTTTCCTCCCTTTCCTGGATGGCTACAAGTACCGGATTGATTTCTGCTGACTGAGTCTGAGTTGAGCATCTAGCTCAGAAGTAAATGCGAAAAATCTTTGATATATTACTGAAACATAAATAAATTAACATGTGACATAACAACACAGTCTGGTGTTAAAATTTGGCCCACATATTTAGTAATTGAAAACAGTTTAACTCTTGTCATATTATTAGTGTCAGCTGATTGCTTTCTGGATTCAAACCCCATAACCATTCAATCAGGCAAGCAAGGACTGTAGCAACAACTGGATTTAAACTCAAATGCTGCAGACTAGGCATTATTTTTGTGCTTCATGCCTTCATAGGAGTATGAAAATAGCAATAGTTGTAGTTGAAATACATGTTTCTCATGGTTTTGAAATGTTTTAATAATCAATAGCATTTCAATATTTTCACATGATATTTTTTTGTAATAACAGTGTCGTATTTTTTCCTTACTTGTCAAACTCAGTTGTCCTTATATGTTTTATGAACATGGCATCCTATTTAATATGAATAATTATTTAGAAACTGTCTTATATAGTACCTTCTCTTGCGATAGCTTAATCAGAAAAAACTGATTCTGATTAAATCTGAGTTCTTCAGAGAAAATAACATTTCCTGAAAAAATTGGATTCAGCAGTTGGTATCACTTGTGTCATTATTAATGTTTCACTGGACTAGCATTATCTGTAAAGTAATAAGTGCTTGCTTGTGAATCAATACTGAGGATAGGTCTTTGAGAACAAGTAAACCTGTTAATTTTAAAGTGCAACACTAACCTGAATTAAGATTGTGAATAATACAATGAAAAAGGATTAAAGCCATTTTAAATTGGTTTAACGTAATTCACTTTGGATGTCAACGGAATTAAATTTTGTTGAATGCAGACTTCTTTATTTGTTTAACCTGGATGGACCTGTACAGGACAGGTCTCCAAAGACAATGTCTGATTAGATGCTCTATAATTTAAATGGGCAAAGCAAATAGAAAGCAAAATAGAGAGGTGGGACAAGCTGCTCTGTGAGTGCTAAAGTTCAGGGTCCTTTTGTGTCCTCCCTGTCCAATCTTCCCAGGATGGAGCCATTTGTTCATATTGGTGTGACTTTACCTTCCACTGTGGCGTGACATTACCTTTCACTGTGGCACCAGCTATAGAAAACATGTGGAGAGAGGCAACCTTCCCAGCAAACTGTAAAGCTTTTCTTTTGCTCTGTGCTTGGATGGCAACTGTATGCCTAACTCTTCCCATAAATTGCAAGAGCAGTGGATTTAGGTACTCCCTCAAATTCACCTGATAAATCAATGAAACAAGCTTTCTGAGACTTGTGCTTCCTGCTCTAAAAACAGGTTGAACACTGTCAAAGTAGTTAAGTGTACATGTGCCATATGAAAAGGGAGATGGAAACAAAATGTATGTGATGGGAGACGATGGCAAGTGGGGTCTCAGTCTGCTATAAGGGAGATGGATAAGGGACAGAGACAGATAAGAAGCAGCAGAGCTGTGAATGTTCTTGCTGGCCAGGATAAATAGCTGTGGAGTTGTGTATTGAGGGCAGCCAGAGGAGATTCAGTGATATATAGGTACTGAGTGATAGATAGGTGCACCACCAATCTCACTGAAATGGCAGCAGAAATTTCACAGGATTTCAGAGCAAAGCCAAAAGATTTTTTCTTTCTGTAGGAAGAAGAATTTTTGAACTCTGTGTACGTGTGTCTGTGTGTGTGTGTGTATCCTCCATACATTTTCATCTGGAACTTTGAAGTTGATTTCAAACAGTAATATCAGAGCTCAATTTTTTTTTAAATTTTTTGTATTTCACCTCCGTGTTCCTTCCCCATGTTATTTTCACAGAAAAAATAAGGGAGAAGGAAGATACTGGGACTGAGAGGTGAAGGGAGTCCTCCTTTTCCCAAAGTAATTTTTAAAAGCTAAAATAAATGCTAATAGTGTTGAAGTTTGATATTTATTCTAGGAGAGAAAAGCCTCCAACTAATAAGAACAGCAGGGAATTAATTCCACTCCCATTCAAATAGAAATGGAGAAATAAATAAGTCACAAAGACAGAATTTTAGCTATTGGAAGAAACTACCAGAGGAAATTACAGGGTTTGTAGGTTCGGAATCTGTAGACAAGGTTTATTAGCAGGGTTTTTAATGATCTGTTCTATAAACTTTTATTGTTTTGAAATAATTGAATGTTGCATTGTTCTGAAAGTAGGAAGTTCTGGAAAGAAACCTGTCAGGTGCAATCAAAAACACCTGGCAGTATCAAGCAAGGGATCAGTCAGCAAACAGGAATGTTGTTTGTGCAATCCCTTCCTTACCAGCCCAGGTAATTTCCCACCCTTGTCCACAATTTTCTTGGACAGAAAATTACTTGAGTGGAGGCAGAGAAGGGTAAATGCCAGAGACAGAGAGGGGTGGGAGAGAGGAATAGCAGGCTGGGTTGCTGTAGCAGGAGGGGTTCAGGTAGAAGTGTTGGTGTGTGCATACCTATAGAAACTGTGCGGAGAAACAGAGCCTGGCAATAACACAGGGGGCTGGAGTATTGTGTGGCACGTGTTGAAACTTAATTTTTGATTGTCTGTGTTATTTTTTTGCATCTTAGCAAAGCTAGCAGCCTTTCTTCAAGTAAAAACTGGATGTCTATTGATAAAAAATGAGTTTTAGTTAAACATCAGGGTCCTTTTTTTTCTTTTCTGCTCACTGAAGGTAACACAGTAAAAGTAACATTCTCTGGCATTCAGATGGGAAGGAAAACTTGATGAACTAATGATCCCTCCTAGCCTCAAATCTATGAATCTATTACCGGTTTGACTTATCAAGATTAAGTGTCTGTTTGCCTTCCTCTTCTCTTGCACAGCGAGGACCGCAAGGGGAATATTCATTGTGCTCAGACTGCTGAGGAAAAAGTGATACTGCAATCTTAAATATCTTTTCATTTCTTTTATCTCAGACTTTTTGGAGCAGTGTCTTACTAATATTACAATTAACATTGTTTTGTGTAAAACTTGCATAGCTGCAACTAGAGTTTGGGAAACTGCAGTAGCAAAAGCTTGTCAAGTGATTAATGCGTGTGTGGCATTTAGGATGGCACATTTTTATAACCTGTCTAAGAAGCACTGACACTGGTGGATAGTAAGCTCTCAAAGAGCTGTAGAAGATGATTATAGATAGGGTCACCATTGGTTACGATGATGGAAGCACCTGATTAATGACTTGCAACAGTAAAGAAAGACCAGAGATTAAAGTCAGCAAGGCAGTCAGCCTGTGCTGATGGAAGACAGATGTTTTCAGAAGAGGAGATGATTTTTGTAACATGAAAAAATATGTGAGTGAATAAGTGTAATAGCAAAGCCATATAGAATTAGGTTTTTAGTGTTATTGAATGATCTGGATCACTACTATGAACCTAATGAAAGATCAATGAAAGTAATACAAATAAATGTATCTTATTTAAGAAATTGCACTTTCTGAAAGTTCAGCTGGTATCCTGTACGAATCAAATGCTGACTTGATGGAAATCAGTATAGTTCAGTGGGATAATATTAGCTCATAGCCTTGCAGAATCTATGTCTGAAACTTCAGGACCACTTTTGCATTGACCTCCTGTTTTGCCACCCTCCACTTGGAATCAGTATCCACTCACTAAAAGAAGCTGCTCTCTGAGGGAACTGTAAAGCATGAATAACATAATACCACAACACCAGTTGCCTAGTTTGTGACTTTATCATCAAAGACTGCAATATTAACCAAATTTACTTAGCACTACTCTAAGCAAGTGAAGTCCTCTCTGCTTGTTGCTCATTCAAGAAGGCTCAAGTTTTGTCTTTATGCCAGTAAGTGTTTGTGCTTCCCTGACCAAGTCCCAAAAGAGTTTCAAGAACTTCCCTGCTCTGAGGAGTTTTTGATCTATCATGAAAAACAACTTTCTCAAATCAATCATGTTCATTATTTCCATTATATCCAACTGGGAATATATGCCTATAGAAAGAAAATGTGCAAATCCTACTCTTCTTCCAGGTTGCTTATGATATTTTTTGGTTTTGATACAAATTTAGGGTAGTGTTTGGTTAGCTACATTCATCTTTGAAAAAGTAGCTTGTGTATTTCAGTGCAAGTGCTACAAAGCGTGATTGCTTTGTTAGGAAAGTACTATGTCAGGGATAATCTTGTAAATTATCTTACATTCTCAGTCTTTACTCTTTCAATATATTAAAAAAAAAAAATTATTGAGGAACTGGTGGAACTCGAACACCCCACGAGTCCTTTGACTTTCCTAGATTTGATTTCAGCCAAGGTAAATTATCGACCATGTGCCAGACATGCTTTCTGATAATTACAGAAGATATAAGTCAAGACTGTAATTTCTCCTTGTGCCTTCAGCTCTTAACAGTGGTAACAGAGTTCTCTGTGTCAAAGACAGAATCCATTTTTAAAAAATTTGTAAAACAATTCCATTTTGTGTATGAATCTTGAAATCCCTGGAAACCCATTTAGTGGGAAAACAAAGATCAGCACTATTAAAAAGTTTTCTGGATTTCAAAATGGGAATGACTTTTGATTTTCTTTTTTTTTATTATTTCTCTTTCTTTTAAACTATTACCACTTGTTATGTCATGTCAGTACTACTTTGCTATGCCTAAGGAGTTTGATTTATCAGACCATAACATTAGCTCTGGTTCATCTCCTGCTGAATGTGTACATGCTTAATATCTGTTTGTAACCTCTGGTATTTGAATAAGGGTTATTTGGTTTTCCATATGACCTAAGAACTTATTGCTTTTCCAAATACCTTTCTCTCATATAGACAGAAATAATTAACTAATAAAACTTACCTTGGTATTTTAATAACGGATATCTTTAGAGGAGGAAAAAACAAAACATAGGCCTAATAGTAAAAGCAGTGACAACTCCAGATATAATCTACTGGATTTAATATTAAAGGATGGTGTCAAACCATCTGTTTTGCATATGAAATCAGATGTATATTCACCAGTGTAGGCATTTTTTCTATTTACCAGACCCAGGTACCATCTTGACAGCAAAACTCTGGCTAAGTGGGTTAAAACATGGGAGAACAGCTACAATGTATGAAAAGTTTTACTTACTCTAAGTGATAGATCAAAAATTACAGTAGGTACACACCTATGACTTATTTTCTTTTGGGGATCAAGAAAAGGAGATATTGCAGGAGAGAATGGTGAAAGCAGAATAACTTTCAGTATTAAATTATGTGCATTCAATTGATGCAGAGAAGAAATGCGTTGGCGCATGTTAAAAGAAGCAGTTGTATTCTACTACTGAACATGCATTCATATGCCTGTGCTCTGAAGCAAAACCAGGGATGGGCTTTTAGAACTGTAGTGATACTGTTTCACGTATGTTCCATAATTCCCTAGATTTTTAGTAAATAAATCCCACAAAGACACCATGTCCTAGTCCAAGAAGTGCAAGCACTACAGCCCTCAGGGATGTTGAGACTGTGGTGTGGACATGGGCTTGGGCACACTGAATGAAGTACAGTCTCTGCAGTACTCTGTAGTGCACATTTCAGAGAGTGATGAAACAGACAGGAGGATTTTGGTGCAGAGGAAGAAAGTGGTGAGAACAGGATTTGAAATTTACTGCATGGTTTTGAAAAAGATTCATAATTATCATTCTCTTTTTCCTACTTTGAAAATTCATCTAAGATTTGGATTTCCTTTGGTCCAAAGTGCCTGCATACCTCGTAATGCATCATCTACCTCCAGTGCTTCTGTTGGACATTGACAGTTCTCAGCATATGCAAAATAGTTGTGTGTAAGTGCGACAATTCATGAGAGTGTGGGAGATTGCCTTCATGTGAACTCTTTTATTGATTCATGTAGGTGCAATCAATCAGATCTTTCATAAAGGCACTGGTATCATTGTGTTTATTTGGGTAGCTCATATTTCTATCCAGGAAATTCAGAGCAGGCACCACTTCCAAAGAGAGTATTTCACAGTTCATCTGGTCCTAACCTTTCTAAGAGTGTTCAGACTCTAACAAACATCTTGCACAAAGTAACCCAACAGTTCATGGTTATAGCACACTATAAATCACAAATGCAACGAGGCCACTAGTTTTTGATGGAAAGGACCTTACATGATCTGCCGTCAAAAAGGATTGTCTGTAAGTATCTGCATGGAAGTGTACTTCAGATGGAAATGATTTCTTTGATCCAATACTTGGCTTCTCCTAGTGGGTGATTTTATAGAGCTCCTCCAACCTAAATATGAAATAAGTATAAATGAGACATTGCAGGAGGTGTTTTCATAAAAAATCTTAAGGCACCAGTTACTTGAAGTACAGACCATAATGTATGTCAGAACCTGGGCTTTTGCTTTTAGAGGCTCTTTGCTTGTCCTAAGGTCTGAGGTGGGCTATATACTATCCCAGCTCAGGTCATTTCATGTTAGTAGCTATTTCATCAGCAGGTTTTGTGCTAAAACTTTTGAGAATCTTTCATACTTTTTCAGACTCCTTTCTTTCTTGTCTCTCACACTAAGGAATGATACAGAGGTTTATTTGGTTTGGGGTTTTTTTGGGGGTGGTATTTTTCTGTTTGTTTTGTAAAACAGCCACCTCACTAATCAAGCAGTTAATTTTTAGCTAAACAAGAATAATGATAAAAATTAGCTGATAAAAACAGATTCAAAACACAGAGATATCCTTTGAAAGCTATCTACATAGTTGGCTCCTTTTAACTCTTCTTTCCCATTTTATCTATTTACAAGATGGTATTCTATATTATATAACAATGGAAGCACTGTTATTTTGATCAGAATAGCAGGCAGAAGTGAAAGCCACTATGTGTCCCACCAAGTGACCAAAATGTGCAACTTAATCTGTCTTTTTTTCTTTTCTAATTATATCATTTGGTGTCTGCAAGATCATTGTACTCACTGACGCTAGTACCTACCTTGGAAAATTTCACCAAGCAGAATTTACAATCATCCAGGTAGAGATAAGACCAGCCATCACTGCAATCTTTAGATGCATGGTTTTAGCTGTTACAAATTCAAGGTTGTTGGTCCTTTGCCAACCAACACATTATCACAAACTTTATGCATTAGGTGTTGGTAGCAAAACAATTCAAACTTGAAATGTATAGATCTTCCAAGAGGAAGTTTGCTTGTTATTTATGTAACTAACCTTTGCAATTTTGTTTTGCTATTTGAGAGTGTGTAGTCTCCATAAATAACAGAGGTAAAGTTCTAGGCTTGTAATCAGTCAGCTGTTATTTAAAGGAATTGAAAAGTGCTGGTTTCAATTTCAGACCCAAAATAAGTACCAGTGTCTGACAAAGCATCAAGATTTCCTGCAAAGCAAGATTTAGTGTCTTTATTTTAGACAGTAAGTTCTGGAAAATTCTAGACACAACTGAACTTAAAAGACCGCAGTGAATTTGTCAATGAGTTGCAATATTCTCAAGAGTCTGATTCTCTTCTGAGTGAGTCTATTGAGGTATATCTAAAGCACCTTTAATATAAAGCCATTGACATGGAGAAAGTGCTAATTTGACCTTTTATTTTACTGAGAAGCATTTCTGACATATAAAGGGAAAATTGAATAAGCTTTTTCAGTTTAATACAGGCAGACTCAGGCAGCTGGGATGGTAGCTGAGGCCAGTGCAAAGCATTTGCAGAGAGCTTAGCTCAGAAGACCCTAACGTCAGAATCACTTGATGAATGAACAGAAGAAACTATAAATACAGTTTATATACAAGTTTTCTTTTCCTCCTTCCTAAATTAAGCGCTTAAATATGGCCTCAGAAGAGGATTTTCTATATGTAGCAACTGCTGCATCATTCTTATTAGTGGTATTCTATCCAGTCAAATGAAACTCTATTTTTTTAATCAATCAGAGAGAGAAACAAACATAGTCGGCCCCTTGGGTCTTTCTGACACCCTGACACTTTCTGTTTTCCTTCCTTTAGGGGGGTTTGAGTATATTTATCAGGCACCAGTTTGACCCTCAGAAGAATAACTGAAGTAAACTCTATTTTTGCCACAACTTTGCTGTGGCTCTCACCAGAAATGCTTTGTCTCTAACTGTAGCTTTTGACTTCAGGCAAAGCTAGTAAAACCTGTTTTTGTGAGGAGATTAGGACATACGATATGCATCTAATGGGAAAAAAATTAAAAATTATTCTATTTTATCCATTAAATTCCTTATATAAGTCTTTTGAAAGCGCAGATTGCTGGAGATGCAACCTTTTTGACTCTTCATTAGTAAACATACAATCTAAAATGCAGATGCTTAATTGATTACCATAGAATAATTTTGGTAGGGATATGCCTGTGGAGGTTGTGTTTTTCACCCTGCTTCAGCTCAAACAGACCCAAATAACTAGGTCAAGTTACTCAGGGTTTGGTCCATGTAAATTTTGAATATCTCAAAGAACAGAGTCTTCAAATGGTATTTAACAACAGACATTGAGTTTGATTCTCCTTTGCCTTCTACCTCCTGCAATTCTTATGGCCTGTGCAAAAGGGATTATGGAATGCTTCAGGGCTGAAAGGCATTTTGTACATGTGCTTTGGAGAGACATAGAAAAATGCACTTAATCAAATCCTCAATTCTTCCCTCAACCTTACAGTTTAGACACATCTATGGCATTTGACCACTGTAAGCTCCTCAGGGGAGGCATGGACTGTGGAGTTCTTGTATTCATCTTGAAAAATGCTTCTTCTCTTTTTTTCCCCCTAAAATAATTCTTTGAGGAGTTGGTAGTGGCCTCTTGACCTGAAAATATCTTCCACTTCCATTTTAAGACCTATAATCTTTCTTCTAAGAAGCTCAGCTGTAAGGCTTCTGCTTTCTCTGATAAAAGATCTACCATTTATTTCATTACACTGCTGCTCTGTCCCAAAGGTTTGTAATCATCCTGGTGATGTCAATGCAAATTCCCTCTGAAAGTCTCAAATTTTAGGGATTTGTGGTAAGCAAAGACAAGATGAAATAGTGATCACACTAAAACAGGGTGTATTGTGTGTTCAGGCTTATCAGAAAGCATTTTTGCTGGTTTTAGAGCAATACTGTAAGACAGTTAATCCATTGGGAAGATGTTAGTTTTCTCTTTGATGCTTGTAAGAATTAAAGGTGCTAAACACCTTCCAGGATGAAGACTTTACAAAATTACCGCTCAATTTACTCTTATAATGAGTCTTCCTTTTTGATTTCAAAAGAAAACACTTGGTTTTTTCACTTTATGTATATAAAGAATCATCACAGTTCGTTTCAGAGATGTCTGTATAATACAGCAGTATTTCCACTTAGATTTAAATTAAGATACACTAAAATAAAATTCATCATCTAAAAAAGACACATTGAGAAAATTAGTCTCACATTCTGAATGAAAAATATTTAGTTTGTGTTTCCCTTTTTGAAATAAAATTACCATTTCACATGTTATCTGGAGATATGGTTCAGCAGCATCATAGTTTCTCTTCTGTCAAATACTTGCATGAATCTTTTCCTTGGCTCTTGCTGCTGGTCCATATACAGTGTTGATCTAAAGCAGTGGACTGTGAGGACCAGGGAATCCTACAGCTAGCTCCCAGCAGTCACTTCCTTCCTGCTGCTCCTGTCTGCCCCTCCATACCCCTTCCCCAGACTGGTTTGTTTATATTTAGGGATGGCATAGGTTTTTGTAGTTTTGCTATAAAAAAATACTTCACAGTTTCACATATAGTGCTGATATTTGAAGAAATGTCAGGGAGGTAGAATGTGCATTTTGAAGCAATTGAAGCTGGAAGTGGGAGTCCAAGCTTTCAGAGGCAGTGGGAAAAGTATTGCTTGGGTAGCTTTCTTTTGTTTCAGTCAATTACATGCATCCAAGCAAGAGGGAAAAGTGGCCACGGTAAGAACATGTCCGGCTGAGAGAACCTTATAGGTTTTAAGATCCTGGCTTCCTCCTGTATCTGTACCTGAAAGTCCACTCCCTCCAATAACACCACTGCTGCAAGAGATTGGCTCAATTTAGCCCTGGAGGGTAGAGCACTACAGGCTGTTCTCACTGTCAACACAACTTGATGTTCCCAGGTTGTCTCTTCCCCATGTACTCAGGGATGCTTGACCTTACTTTGTAAACATAATATGGCAAAAGTCATGAGGATAATGTTGCAGGCTGAAAAAATGAATATGTGCAGTACTTCATGCTGTCATTTTTTATTATCTCAAATGTCAGTTCAGTCTTCATTACATACAAGACCAAATGCATCCTTTCTTGCTTTCCTCAGTGGCATTTTCTCTTAGTCCCTATTTGTTCTATATTTCTTATCTCATGGCTCTTGGCAGCTTTCAGCCTGGTTAGTGCAGTGATATTCCCCTCATTTTATGCAGTTGAGCTGGCCAAATGTATGAACCACTAGTGCCAGCTTTATTGTGCTTAAACATGTGTATGAATTTCTGTGATATTATTTCTAATATGATGAATTCAAACCCAAATTTTTTGCAGTTTTCCCAGTTTACGCCACCTCTGATGATTCAGCCTAAAAAAATACAAGGGATGCATCTTTGCATCTTCTGTTTCAACAGTTTCTCTACATTGATTTTCCAAGTTATTATATCCTATATTTCAGTAATTATTTCTCCTGGTTTATTCTCCTATATTTTATTGGTATCTCCAGTCTTCTAAGCACTTTGGGATGCATAAAGCAATTCACAAAAGCAATTAGAGATAAAACATGCACAATGAGATAAAGATATCATAAAATATTAAAGTAAATCTTAGTGGTCTTGTGACTGGAGCCATGAGACAACACCAGAAGCTTGTTTCTTCCTCCAAATCTAGCCTGGGCAGATTACTACAAAACTATTTCATTGACGATAAAATGTTTCTGTTCTGAAATGCTGAACTGAAGCTCAGGACAGTGGGGTTCACCTTCCAGCTTTACAAAGAATATCCTCTCTTAGGCTCACAGCTGAACAATGGGAAGGATACCTTTTTTTTTTTTCCTACAAGCCTCTGTATTTACACTAAGATGGATTTGTCATAGTGCTTTTTTTCTTACTTGCCAACAAAAAGGAGTGTGTGCATAGGTGGGGTCACCAAGTGAAACTCTCTGCCTGATGAATTATGGACAACTGAGGAAAACAGCTGAGGAGATCTTCTATAAGGCCCTGAGATGTTGATAATTAACTCTCCTGCTGCCTCCTTGGTCATACCATAGATTCTGTGGCTTGAAGCTATGCTGTTTTGTAACAAACTGGGGAGTGAGAAGTGTTTCTCTTGGCTACACTTGCTAAGGGTGCCTTATTTTGTCAGTTCCTCATGAGTGATTTCTGTTTCTGGTACATATGCAGAAACCCCCCAGGCTGAGAGAACAATTTTTCCAGCTGTCCTTCCTGGTACCTGCCGCTTACAAGCCTCTCCATCCCTCTTCTCCCACATAACTGGAAACCTGCCCAATTAAATACAGCAGATGACTAGATTCTTGTCACATGCTGATTAAACTTCAGCATGCAATATAAAGGAGTACTGTTCTCCCAGACCTCAGTGTAAAAGAATCTTCCCATAATAAACAGAATAAGTGAAATTCTTTATTTGAACAATATGACCAATCTGATCTGAAAACATGATTCTCTTCATTTAGTTGTTATTTCATATGTATCCTAAATGGCTTGAGAATCCAAAGCAAACCTTCCCCCTCTCACAGCATATTGCCAGTTACTCTTTGGGTAGAGGAAATTTTTATGATTTCCTAGTTGGGAATATGGACTTGACTGCTTTCACAGGACTGAATAGTTGAAATCACACCTTTCAGTTATGTGTGCAGTTCAGGTTTCTCATACTACATTATGCAAGAAAGCAGAGCAGCAGGCGGAGAAAAAAACAGCCTGATCAATAAAAGACCATTCTTGTTTAAACCTTTTTGAGGAGTGGGGAGAATAGTTATTTTCTTATCCCTACCCATTCTTTTGCAATTCTGTCCAGCTAGATACCATCTTAAAGTGGATTATATCCACAATGATAAATGGAGGAGTTTGTATTGATTTACTGAAATCACACCATAATGACATAATTAGTCTACTTATGAGTTGTCTCTATTGTGAAGTTAAAAAACCCCCAAAGGACAGCAGAAAAAAAGTTCCTGCTTACTCAATGAATACTGAAGGAAAAAACAAAATCCAGGCAAAACTTTCACATACAACTGTGACAGAGGCTTTGAAAATGTTCACTTTCATGTTCTCCGTGGTTACCAATACAGATTTCCATTGTGCATCCTCATTTCACCTGTAGAGTTCTTTGACCCTCATCCAAGAAAACACTTAAATATTTACTGAGCATCTGTGGTTGTTACTTTTTTTTTGACACCCAGCTCTTTCTTTCTGTTTGGGTGATTAGACCATCTCCTTGTTGCAGCACAGTGCTAATGCATCTATTAGGCATGTTCTGTTTTGCTGGAACAAAACATTCATTCGGTTTTACAGTAAGATAAGCAATTGCAATGGGGTTTAGCATTCTGGAGAACTAAGAACCAAGCACAGAGATTGACACTGGAATTCCAAAAGCAGTGCAACTGCTCACTTTCTTCTCTTGTGCTACACCAGCTCTGACTCATTTGCAAACTGCATGATAGTAACGTGAATCCCAACTAATAGTAGGTGACAAGAAGGAGAACAGGAATGTTTAAAAAAATGTAAAAAAAAATAGTAAGAGTGAAGGGAACAAAATGCTGTTTGATCAAGTGAGGAAAAGCAGCAATTTGAAATAATGAGGCAGGCTTTTTTTTAAAGTCTTGAAAATGAGTCTTCAAAGTATCCCTTTTACCTTTTTCAGATATTAAAATAATGCTAACCTGGGAGGTGATAAAGAGAATGCTGAAGTTTTTAAATGAAAAACTGAAATTTGAACTAGCCCTTAGGATGTGACTTATTAAAATTCTTGAGCCTTATGTTCTTATTCTGAGCAAAAAGCCATGATATTTTAACCCTTGAAGTTGTAGACTGATAATACAAATTTCTAGCTAAAAGAATTCAGTGAAAAGTATAGAAGAAAGGTATAATCAATCTCCATATGTGAATTCTATCAATTTTATTTATATTTTTACTAATAAACTTGTTTAACAGGTCTGAGAACATATATCTTCTGTTTATGACACTGACTGTCATTAATTGACTTAGGTGATCAATCTGAACTCTAAAAATAGGTAAGAAAATTCACTCAGTGCAGAATTCAGGTATGCTGAGAAATGGAAATACTCAGTGGTCACCGAAATTAGGACACTAGCATATACTGATTACCCAATTACTATCAAATTGTGCCACAAAACATAATTTCACTGTACTGCTGAATTAGTCCTTGAAATTCTGTCTCCTTCACAGGTTAAGGAGGAGAGGTTGTATCAAGTACAGAAAGCTAAAAATAATCCACATATAGACAGTTGTATGAGGAAAAGCACATTTCAGAGATGAGAACTTCTGGAGAATTCATTCTTCTACCTGTTCATGAAAAGACCTTATTCTTGTATGATTCTTCTGATGCCCAAAATGTTGCCTAAAGTTTCATAAAGATAATGAATATTGTGTTCTATATACCCCAAGACAACCTTGTAGTGTGGTTTTCAGCACTGTTAAACAGCTGGAGCCTGTACTTTGTGTTTGTAAATCATTGGCTATTTACCAAAGGATGCCAGTAATAAGTTGGTGCTCCCTAAAGGATGGTATCAGAAGGTCAGCACTTTTCAAGTGGAATAAAACCAAACTGAAGGTGCTGGGCAAAGCCAAGGGAAGACGCTGGTCAGCCTGCTGCTGGAGTGCTTTGAAGGTACCACCGAATTAAGCCAACCAGTGTAATCTGGATAAGGGAGGAACCCTCTGCGAGTTAAATATTTTTCACTCCTCCTTGTACTCTGTCCTTGCATTTCAATATTGCAAACCAAAAGACAACTCTGAGCTTTGACTCTTCTGGGCACAGTATGAATCATCGTTAGATTCCTGATTCCAATATGACTTTAGTCTTCATAGGAGCGAACAATTTGGCCCAATGTCACTCTATTTTGGAGTTCCCTGACCTCCTTGATCTGTGCCCTGCCTCTGGGCAAGAGGAGGCACCAAGTGTGAGGTGTATCTGGGGATGTGTTCAGAGTGAGGACTCTGGGGCCTCTTTCAGTGTATAATACAGCTTTTCTTTGAAACATTATTGAAAGCATTATGATTTGGAAGGGGAGAATTGTTTGGGTATTTTGAGTTGTCATTGACCTCTGTAAAAAGCTTATAGTTTTTCAGTAGTGTAAAAATGAAAAACAGTAAATATTGTTCCCTTTTTGCCTCTGCTCAGAGATGTAAGCCTTAAACCACTACTAAATTTGGAAGCAAGAAGCTCTGAAGAATGAGATTCTGACTCCCAATTTTTATAAGCACATGGTTGGCAACGAAATGCTTCCCTCATAAGGAGGTGATGTTCCTGAGACACTGTTGAGCCCAGTTGTTGGCTTCTGGAATTTTGTACTGGTCTTGAAGAGTTTCTGAGTTGTTGATGTGTCTCTACTATGAACCACAAAACCTTTTAAGATGTTCCCATAACAAGAGTAATTTTTTTGCTGTTCTGCATGATTTTTAGGCAGCATACTGAGAAGTGTTTTAATAAAGACATCACTTTAAAGTAAGATACTACCATCTGTTCTGCCCTCTAATTACAAATAGGGAAAGAAGGGAGAGAGAATGATTTGCAATTGCATCATAGACAAAGCAAGGATAAAGAAGTGACATAAAGGTTTGCAACTCTCCAAATATCGCCTGCATCACTTATGTTGCTTTCATGATTCATATACAGATGGAAGATGAAACTGTTCCCTTGTGAAAGGAAAATTTCCCTATGACAGCCATTTGTTTTCCGGACATCTGAAATGGCATGTCTGTAACAATATATACCAGGGTGTTCTCTTTTGGTGTCAGTTACTTACTCCTGCAGAAAGCTATAGATGTGAGTTGTGTGTGTTTGAGATAAAATAAATGCTAAAAAAGTTGATCTGGTAGGCAGTGGATTGAGACTCCAAAGAATTGAGTTCAATTCCAGTTTCCATTCATTTCAAACTAAATAAACAACAACTGGCTGTCTAATTTCAAGTATACCTCTAGATCTGATGTTCTGTGAGGCTTACATAGTACTTCCTGGTACTAATAAAACAGAAATAACAGCTCCATATTGCATAGAAGTGTTGCCAGGATTCAGTCAATTTAATATTTGTGAGACATGAAGGCTCTTGCCTGACAGGAACCATATAAGATGCACTGAGATATGAGGGCTTTGACTTGATTCCCTGCAGCCTTCCTGCCATGTTTATGGCACCAGCATGCTCTTCCTTCTCTGTAATACTTATACCTTTACAACAAATATGGACTAGCTGACACTGATGAACGCTCATCAATCCTTCGGTGGTAGTGAAACAACATTCCTAAAGGTGCTGCCCAGCATGGATCATGCTGTTGCAGTGGAAACTGCAAAATCTCCTGTGGTTGTAATGTTAATCATAATCTTCAGGCATGGGAGGAATGGCCAAGCAAGGAAACATCAGTTCCTTGAAGACACTTTCTTCTCCCTGATTATCTCAGAGGCATGAGTGCTCAGAGCCCCTTTCAAGACAGTATGCTGCTGCTTCTGGTTGGCAATTATGCACTGCCTTAAGCTGGGGAAGTACTGATCTCCTGAAGCAAATTCCTGTAGGTTCTGCAGTATGTTTATGCATCTACTTAATCAAATTATTAGAGGATTTATCTGAAAGCATCTGAGCACACAGCACAATCTGAGCAGGAACAAATTCCCATTTGATGCAGGAAAACAAATTCAAAGGTGTATAGCAAAGAGGACACTTGGATGATAGTTAATGAATCCTTCCTGTCAGAGAGGATCTGACAGTGTGGACAATCAAATCATTGTATATTCATGGGCTTTTTCTTAAATATCCATTGGTAACTAAGTGGTACAAAACATGCTGTTCAAAGAGAGGAGAGCAGGCTTATAGCTCTTCCTTTTTTTCCCGCTTCTCCAGTTCCAGCATGAAAATCTGGGAATGTGTACCTTGTTTTCCAGCTGTAAATGGGTCTATTATATTCTTTATCAAAATATTGACAGTGAAAAATGAAGCAGAATTCTCTTTTTTTCCATCTTCTTCCCCCTTGGCCCCCAGTAGTAAAAGTGAACGAAAGAAATTGTTCATAGATATGACTATGCCCCAGTGTGCAAGTGTAATCAAGATATTTGCCACACTGAGGACTCCACCAAAATCAATAAAACGTGTTTGATTAAAGCAAAGAATAAAACTCAGACCTGCCCTAACCAGTAATAATTTTCTGCAACCATATGGTACAAGGGGATTTCAGCCACGGAGAATGCTCTCATATGCTTATTTCAGTTAATGTCTCAGGCTCAGAAGGGATTGCAAGCCTGGATTTAATCATGTCTCTAAAACTAGTCAAATTCTTAGGCACTACAGGAATGCAAATTACTATTAAGTTTGAATCCCAAACATAGAGCTCAGAGGGCAGTGCGCTTTTTCATTGCATTTCTCTTTATGTAACTGTGGCAGATAAAAGATAGTGCATAAAAATTTCTCAGCCAGCTCACCAATACGTATCTTTCAGCTTTCCTTTAATTATGGAAAAAGCAAATTCCAGGCCTGACCTTGTGAATATATACTTACCAGGAAGCACTGGAAACCTACCTACATTTGTAAATATGATTTTGGTTCTTAATGACTAAAGGGCCACCCTAGGACAGCGCTGCCCAGGAGACTGTGGTGCCCAGGGCAGGTGGTGTCCTCCACATTCCTTCAGAACATGACAAAAGATATTTGCATGGCTATGAACCTTCTTCATATACAGATCATTGTTGCTTGGAGAAAAATCAGTGGACATGGTTTTTTCTGAGGTTAGAGTAAGTCTAAAGTACCACAGAATGCATGAGGTTGGAAAGGATGTCTGGAACACATCTGGTCCAACATGCACATGTAGCTAGGCCATGCTCTAGCTTTACATTCAGTGAAAATTTTGGCGTGTATTCAGATTAAGGAAAAGGAGAGGAATGGTTTGATAGCATTTCTGAGACCCTCTTGCAAACAGATGTGCTCTAAGTCTGCCTCCTAACTCCCTGGAGGCAATACGCTGTCTCTCATAAGGGAATGCCTAGTCTGAATATTAATGTCATTTTGTAACAAAGGTTCTTGATTGAGCTGTGTGAGCAATTTTCTTTTCCATAGCTGAGAAACCTTCTCAGTCATCTAATTCTGTGAAACGGAGATTACAAGGTCACACTGCTTCAAATAGAAAATGAAACTAGTATTGAAAATAAATGTAAATTATAAATGATCTTACTATTTCTGTGTTGTTATATTTTTTTGCACTCAGCAGACCACAGTGAAGAAATCACCTTGGATTTACTTTCTGGTTCTCTGCAAATATAGAAATTAGTTTGTGAGACAAATACTTCCAGGAGTCTCTTGTGTGCTGATAGTATGTCTCTAATTTAAAATATTTTCCTTTATCTGCAGCTCTCCAATGAAAGAGAGAAAGACTTTTTATATCTATCTGTGTAACAAAATACTTTGATGGCCAGCAATGGCACTAATACTAAAAAACTATTTCAACACTCCATGTAGTAGTATTATCAACTTTTTAGTTCTGAGAGATCAAATAGAATGGAAAAACACTTCTTAAAAATGCGCTTTCGGATGAACTGTCTGGATCTATAAATTATGTCAAAGAACTTAGGGTCCACAGTTGACGGGACATCATTGTTGTTGTTGTTGTGATGATGAAGAGGATTTCTCCTCTTTGTCAATATACTTGTAGAATCAAAAGAATTATTTCCAATAAATTGTTTCAAGGTTGCTTTATATGTTTCTGAGTTTGCTCAAAAAAATGGAATTTTGAAGTGGTTTGTGGCAATAAAAATATTTCTATTCCTTTATTAAGGAATGAAACTCCCGTTCATTTGTTTTTTTTTTAATTTTGATGCATTCTGGTTGCTGAAAGTATCTTAGCATTGGAGAAACATTATTTCAAGGACAAAAGTTAAATAATTTTTATTTTTGTTGAATAAGCATAAGTGTTAATTATATTAATGTGTTTGTGGGTTGGGTATTCAAGCTGAAATTATTGGTTTGAAAATTATTGCAGGGAAGAATGGCACCTTATTACTTAGCAGAGCAGATCCATATGTTTATTCAGTCACAGTATATTTTGGCTAGGAAGAGAGAAATAACATTTCATTTATTATTTATTTTTCTATTAGATCTGTGTACTAGCTCATTTTGAACAAACTAGGTTGTCTTCTAGTTCTCTGTGCCACAGCAAAATAATCTCTCAAATATCACCTGCATTATTCCTTTGCTTCTGTGCTGCTTTAAGGCTCTAAGGAAACCACACAGATAGATTCCATGCACAGACAGTTTATATGAAATGTTTTTGTAAATATAAATTTCTGTGTTTTATGCAGTCACTTTTGATTCTTATGTATGGGGGTTTGAATTATTCACTGTCATGAATCTGTGCTTGCTTTCCTCATTATACAGCAGTCACAAATGTAAAAAGAAATTATAATATCGAGAGAGGACAAAAGAAAATGGAGAAGGGAAGGTAGAAAAATTCAGATGTATCAAGGAGTATACTCTAGGGAAGGGTATATTTTAAGAATAGCAAAATTAGTTTCTCCTCAAATATTTCTGCAAATACATAATGGAAAGTAATAACAGTTGAAAGAATATCATTACAATGAAAATAAATTAAAATTTGAAACATTTTAAGGAAAAAATATTCTGACTTTTTGTAAAGAAAACCTCTTTTCCTTCTCAATTCTAGAGCTACTTGGTAAATAGAAGGTTGTCAATATTTCTGGTTTTGTTTTTTTAGCATTTTTCTAACCCTCAGAATTTGATACAAATACTTGCTTCCTAAATGTGGAAAGACTAATGGGTTTAGTTCAGTTATTTCAGCTGTAATGAAAAAAAATCAGGCTTTAGAAGCAAGGAGAGAACCCTAACTGATGGGCATTGCCCAGACTGACTAGCTGCACAGCACAGCCTTAACATTTCATCGGGGTCTGGGAGGAAATGATACGTGGCAACCCTGTTCTCAGGTGCTTTGACACCTGACTTATTGTCTTAAAAAGTGGTAATCCCAATGGTTCTCCCTCCTCCTCTGCTCGTGCAGGTTAGGAGGAAAGGAATAATTTTGTTCTCAGATCCTGTTTGATTTTTAATTAAGGGCTATGTACTCTGAAGAAAGATCCATGATTACTAATCACAGATGGAAGGAGGAACACAGGCTTTGATCAGCACGTGAAGCTCAATATTTAGAGAACTTGCTCTGGGGAAAATCACCCAGGTCCCTCTCCCTGATTCCTAACTCCTCCTATGCATCTGTGAGCATCACCACAAATGAGGGCCTGGGGTACTTTCATGGGCCAATTCCTCTGTTTAGACACTCAGAATTTTTTCGTGAAGCCCAAGAGCCTTTTTCTCAGAGCTGACATCTCAACATGATAATGAGGACTATTCTATTTCATCTGAGAAAGTCCAACAAGGAATTGAGACATCAAACAAACAGGAGAAGCTTTCATGTTTTGAAAGCTGACTGTTCTTCTAACACACATCTTCACCATATTTTCTCTTTTTCTAGAGAAAAAAGAAGGATTTACCTCTGCAAGAGGGTTAATTATATAAATGAAGCACTTTCCATTCTAAGATACAGGATTAATGAAATGAAATCTTGGGACCTCTTGAAGTCTGATCCAAGGGGAAATAAAACCAAACACAACATAGGGCAGTTGACTGAATGTGTTAAGTAAAGTTGGAAAAGAGAGAAAATTTGACCATGCACAGAAGTTTGAATAGAGAATAAAAAGAAAAGAGAAACAGAATTTGATGACGACTGAACATTCATATTTCCAGGTTGCTCCCAAAGCAAAATGCAGCTATTATTTGGAGTGGAAACAGTTAGTGAATAGTTTACAGACTGAATTTAGGGCTCAGAATGAAACAATTATTTAGAAAAAGAAAAGTAAAAAAATATGCATAAGTTTTCTTAACTCTTGAGCAAAAAACCCAACAAAATCTCTTTCCCTGGGTGTAGTAAATGCTTTTTCTCAAACTAATTCTCAGTGTTGCTGGGAAGAGGGATACAGAGTTCAGTATCCTGTGTACAAATGCTTCCATTACATCCTTTGTTCCCATTTGAAGGCTTCATAGTGGAAATCCCTCTGAGCCAGAGTTTATTTAGATCTTTCCTCCTGGATGAGGAAGTGATGAACACGAGACAGAAATTTTTCTATTAGACTACAGCAGTCATTCTGAGGGAAAAACCCCAACCCTTCAGATTCATCCTGGGTCTATTGGATCTGCCTTATAAACACATAAAGAAATCCTCATTCAAATTCACGACTGCTTTCTACAGCTTCAGTTGTGAAATTATATGGGTACTCTGAACCTCCGCTCTCATTTAAAAAAAGATCACTTGTGAGCATTGCACTATGGAGGTGTGCAAGAAAACATGAATCCTGAAGGTGCCTAAACCAGGCAGAGAATATAAAAAGAATGCTAAATATATTATATCTTTTGCGATCTAACTGATGTTTTTGAGCCCCCATGTTAAATTTCATGAGGGCCTGATCCTGTTGGTGGGCTTTGAACTTGCTCTGATGAGATCTGATGAGATCATGCCTCCACCTACATGGATGAAATTCAGGGGCATTTAAGCTGAGAAAGTTCTGGATCCCTTCAATAGTTTGTGACTACTCTGCTGTGGCCAGTAAAAGCTGCCACTGTCTTTGGCTGTACCAAGGGAGAAGATTTACCCAAGGACATAAATCTTGTGACCAAAAGAGGTCACAAAACTGCAAACACAAAAGGATTGAAGTCCTCTGGGATCACAAGTGTTCTGGATTTTAATTTTCAATTGGAGAACTTTGTGTGCAGATTACACACCTCTTTTGGATCTACCTGAATATCCAGGATGAAATCAAGCAAAATTTGCCTTTCTGGAGTATTTGGAGGTTAACTCCTGATATTTTTGAATTACCATTGTTCTTCTCCTCCATTTTCGGAGTGGCCTAGGTAAACTATGGTGTTCTTCCACATCTTCTTTTTTTTTATTATTATTGTTCTTTTCAGGAGAAAGGAAGAAAATAATGAAACCAGGTGAGCTGTTCAGTGTGCTTAATTGTGTGGTTGGTATAGTGACTGAACTGAGAGCACTTTTCAATGTGTGATTTTAATTTGGTTATTTTATTTTGGGCTAAGTTTGGATGGTAACACTACACTTAGTAATTTTTTACCTATAAAAAGCCTTTTTTACATTCTGAATACTATATTTAAGCCTCTTGAAATCACTGGAGCAAAACCAGGAGTAAATATCCCCTCCTTTTCCCCAGGGATAGATCCAGTGCCTC
Source organism: Neopelma chrysocephalum (assembly GCF_003984885.1). Taxonomy (NCBI): domain Eukaryota; kingdom Metazoa; phylum Chordata; class Aves; order Passeriformes; family Pipridae; genus Neopelma; species Neopelma chrysocephalum. Next base: position 21,136,658 of record NW_020897703.1, read on the forward strand.
GTGTCCTTTGAGAGCAGGTCAGGACAAGCATCTCCAGCTGACTTAATGCTGCCGAGGATTTTTTCCCCCTCTGTTATGATTGGCAGCGCATTTCAGTCTGGTTTATGTGAACAAAGCCAGCGAGTGAGAAGCAATAGAGCACGGATTGTCTGAGGCTTCAAAGCCAAGCTTTTCCCACTTAAATGTCAGTCGACTGCTGTTTGTCAGCAGTGTGGAAAGCCCTGACAGAAGGAAATTGAGTCTTTTCTGCTTGTTTAATACCCCTGTGGCAGTGGGCTGTGTGCACTGCCACACCAGGAAATGAAGCATGCCCGGGAAGAGCACAGCAAGGAGAAGCTGCTGCCCCAAGCACCCCGTGCATGGACACTGCAGCGGGTGCAGGGCGCTCTGATCCCCTCTTTTAAAGACTCACTCTAGGGGCAAGGGGAGTTTCCTAATCTGCTTGGTTTTTTCCTGGAAGAGTGTGTCCACTCTTTCCATACTTTACCAGCCAGTTCTGGCTGGTTTTGCTGCTTTCCAGAGTGTATAATCATGCATACGGATCCAGGAACACGTGGGCTCTTCTAGGGCAGCCTCTGGCTCTGAATATGAATTTGTTCTCTGAGTTTGGCAATGTGGGAAATACCAACAGGGCTCTGTCTGGGCTCTAGGGGATGAGAAGGGGGGTATTCCAATATGTGAGGGCAGTAAGGTTAGAGGAGTCTGCAGTCCTTGCTTGCATCACTGACTTTTGAGGGGATTCTTTGGAAATCAAGGATGCTGTTTAGGTAATTGAAGGTGTTTGGGAGGAAAAGGATCCTGACTTTGCTTGTTTATAGCTGTGCAGAAGTCAGGGATAGCACCTCTGTCATAACAATATAGATTATAGTTAAAAGGTTTACTCTGATAAAAATTAATTTTTCACTTACTTGTTCATAAACCAAATGTTGCAGATGAGTCACCATTGGGTGAAGTTCATACTGCAGGTATCACTGTCTGAATAATAATGCTATTAATTGTTTGCATTTAGTTCTGTTTGTAAACTCTCTTGGACGAGTTATTTGCACTTGTCATCAAGATAAATTTGCAGCCTAGCAAACAGCAAAACGAGGACTGCCATTCCCAGCAGTTTATTCATGTCAGTGGTTTCAATTATCTGAAATCTGAAATACCTCTGTCTTAGGAAGAGATGTACCATACCTACAAGTCATATTTTCTCTGTGTCAAAATAGCAATATCACAATGAAGATCTGATCTCAATGACTGGAATAGAACTATGAATAATAGTATCTAATCAAGATATTAATTAAAACTTGTAATATCATCTTAATGGGAACACTTTGCAAAGTTAAATTGGATTTTTTTCCCCTTTTAAATTAGCACAGTCAATTAACAGGTGTTCTCCATGTGTAATTATTTTCAGTGGAATGAAAAGCTGAGTTAAACACTAAAGCTATATAGGGCTAGATTACGGTCAGGCACTTTGAGAGAATGAAGGCAGAGAGGAGTGAAAATGTGGACCAGGATGCTCTGGCTAAGTTCCAGTTTGCTAATCACATCCTACTTTATCAAAACTGTCTGATAGTTTCAATTAGTTGCTGTGTTCTCCCTATATTTCCTTGGAGGGCTAGGTGTTTTGCAATATAAAATTGAAAAGCTCCTTCCCCCCATGTGTGCCTGCCTTTAACTCCCAAGTGCCACAAATTTCAGACAACAAATCTATTTCAGCTTCATTTTTGTGTTCAGGAAAGGCTTTTCAATTCATCTATCTCTATGTATAAGTATATATGTATGAACATACATATGTATGTTTTTCTTTAAAAGCTACCTATAAACCTAGTCTTTCTGAGAGTAAAAGAGTGCTTTTGCTTTTCTCGTGGAACATTCCTGGATGAAAAACTTGCCACATTGTTTTTGCTGAAAAATCTCGTTCTGTATTTTCCAGTTTTCTAGTTGTACAACTGATATCCTCACAGGGTAATTCAGCTCATCACTTAGACTGATTTTGAATGTTTTGCCAATGATGGTCTAGTATTGAGCTTCCACAGCAAGAAGACTTTAGAATCAGTCCCTTTTGATGGGCTGGTGATGACAGGGGATAAAACAGGGATGTCCACATCTGAAGGCATAGGATAGAGGACAAATCTGTGTTTGTCCAGACAAACCCAGGCGCTTTTTTTGTTTTGGTATTTCTAAGGTAGACTATTGAACATCTATTGTCACCACCATGTAGAGGTCATCAGTGTGACTGAATCATGGGATTTATGTCCCACAATGCTGAAGTAAGACGGAAGTGGCCCTTCAGAGATAACTCTATTTACCTTCTTGTAAAATGAATATTCAAGTGAACAAAATCTATTTCATTCAAAACCCAAAGCCTGACAAAATCAGTGGAAGACTTTCTACAATCTTCAGAGAGCTTCAGTTATAAGTGAAAAGAATTAATTTTTCAGGAATAAAAACATTTGAGCAACCTTTACAAGTGAATAGGAAATCATAGAAACAGTTTGTATTTACACAGACATCTTCCGCTAAGGATTTTGTTCTTTGAAAATGGACTCCTTGAAGAAGTTTTAACTCCATTTCAATATGCATACCTATAGAAAGATATTGTTTTATTCAAGATGGTTTTCCTTTCATCCCATCAAGAATAACTTCTTAATCACGCTTTTTTCCCCCTCCTTCTGGTTTCTCAGTATTTTTCACCACCTCTAGCCAGACATTAGATTTCCTAAGACAGCCAGATCTGTGTCTTGACAGGTTATTAATTATCACAGCTGGAGGTGGGGTGTAGTGGCTGTTCTTTGCTGTTTGTCATTTGACAGTAAAACTGGATGAAAACTAAGGCTTTGGAAGAAAACAGAAATAAACCCCAACATTTGTACACAGTGCACATTGGCTGAACAGATGCTGAGTTGTTTTTCAAACCATCTCCAACATCTCTTATCCTTCTTTCTTGAACTTCTTCCTGAACTCAGAGATCTTAAAACGGAGAATAATGTGATAGTAGACCAGTATAGAAGGTAGCAAAATTTTTCTGAAAATATTTTACCTTACTTGAAATACATCCTAGAAATTGGGGAAGCGAGGCTGAAGAGGGATAATGATGGGAGATTACGTTCAAAACAAACAGAACACCCCTTCCAACAGAAAGGCCACTTTGGGATCATAAATTCCCTACATCTTGCTGTTGTCTGGAATCACTGATTTGAGAGGGTGGTTCATTTGATTTGGGGTGATGATTTGAGAGGGTGGTTCATTTGATTTGGGGTGATGATGTGGTGTCCTATTTCACAAATGGTGAAGCAGTGGTGCATGTGGCTGGCTGGGTAAGCTGGGTGTTTGCAGTTTGGGTTGCCAAGAAGCTTTCTGTGAGCATCTATGCCACTGACACATTAAGGTGAAGCAAGGCTTTCCCAGGAGCATGCATGGCCCACGAGAAAATTCAGTCCAGGGAAGGAAGTTCCAGCATCAGTGGCAGGAGGTGTAAAAGCAGCCGAGGGGTCCTGCTAGAAGCACACAGACTAGAGAAATTGTCCTTTCCTCATCTTCTGAAGCACCTATTGGATTACTGTTGGGCAGGGGTGTAGAAAGTGAGTTGGAGGAGTTTGTGCAGCTCAAGTCAGGTCATCTTCCGAGAAAACTGAATCCATATTTTTGTGAACTTTCCCTTTTTCTCTGACAATCCTCAAGTTTAGCTGCAGTAGGAAGGCTCTGAAGAGCAGACAGCAACCAGAAGAGGGCAGTGCTGTACTCAGACATCAGCCGACTGGAAAGCCAGGACCGTTGTGAAAATACTGAGTGATGAGAAATTATTCTTCTCGTGTAGTCAGTTCACTTAATCAGGGACAGAGTTTTCTACCATATTTATATTCCTTTTATTTTTGTATCTGGTCAATCTCTATCACGGAAGTTACAAGATGTTGTCAAGGTAAATTGTGAGGGCAACACTTTCTTATGGTCTGGGGTTTTTTCCTAATTAAAATGAGATCTGAGAGGACGAAAAGTGAGGGATGGTCACCTTAAGCTGGTAATTTAATAAAAATGATAAAAAGAAAATAGTTTATCACCTGAGGAACACTTTTCAATGTTTCCTGAAAGTGAACAAACTCTGTTTCCTTTCTCCTTTCTTCAGAAGTTTCGCTGTGCCCAGCCAGATCCCTCAGCCCGGTTGTCCATCACCTATAATTCCCTCACACACCATGCCATGTTTCCTTGTTCATTTCATCCTGAAGGATCCCAGCAGCCTTGACTACACTCAAATGTGGCTAAATCAGTTGAGATCAGATCCTTTCTTTGCTTTACAGCACGGTACAAAAGCCCTATATCATGGAAGAAGGTAGGGAGAGAGCTGCTAACAAAGCCTCTAAAATATGAAAGAGACAAGCCACGTGTTTGCACTAACTGGAGCCAGACAGTGAGCCACAGTGAGCCACACTGGACATGACAAATGCGTAGCTCATCCTGGTCTCCACCCGTAAGAAAGGGGGAATGACAGACACACTTTGGCTCCCAGGGAAAGACATACGAGAATCTGTGAACTGAAGTGTCCTGGGAGTCACAAGAAGTGTCTGCCACTTGGTGCTGGAAAAGTGGATGTTTTATGCCCAGCAAGCTGAAAGACTGGGACATCAGCCTGTGTCTGTATAAAGGCTGCTGAAAGTACCTGCCATTTATCTCTCTGTATTTATTTTCCAAAACAACTACTTCTTTCCTGTCTTTCTTTTGCCAAGTGTGCAGTCCTACAGTTGCTCCTCCACTGAAATGGAGAACTGCATGTTTGGCTCCTGCCTCCCACCTTATTGCAGGTCAGTCCACATCCCAGAGTTGCCCACAGCCTTTCTCCTGCTCCCAAACCAGTCACAGTTGTGAGCATCACCTCTGTTGCTTTGTACATGCACATCTGCTGCCTGACTATGTCTCATCCTGCTCCACAAAGCTTGAATTTCAGGGTTAATGTAACTTGAAAGGGCTGGAGGAGATAAGTTTCCCATGTGCAGCATTTTAATGGTTCTCTTTGTGCTATCAAATCCCCAAATTCTTGAATAGCTGTTTCCGATATCAGAGAGAGTTTTCCTTGAGAAACAAGCACAGGGAAGAAAAGGAGCAGTGAGTGACAAAAACAAGAACAATGAAGACCAAGTTCAAAACAAATGGTGTGATTCTTCACAAAATGTGTAGTTAAGTTGTTAAAATACTTGATGAAGGATATTGTGGAAATCATTCATTTTATTTGGCTTTTGGGGAAAAATGGACATATCCTTAAAAAAATATCTCTATTTCTTCCATCCCTGGAAATATTGTAGTTAAGAAGTTAAACACACCTTGGGAGGTGATGCTCTGAGAAGTCTCCATTTGAAAGGCCTTTGAAAGCTTACTATTACATATAGACAAAAAGAGAACAAAAAGTTGCCAACTAGGTGAGTTTTCATCTTTACGTCACCCAAACATCTTAGTGCTAATTAATCATGTTGCATATTAATATCAACATTCAAAGAAAAGTTGTTTGAAATTTCTCTTGAGGACAACCTAGCAAATATGTTCAGTTAATGACCTTTTTTTAATTCACTTTCTTCCTGAAGACATTTTAGAGTCACAACAAGCCTGAAGCCACGCTAGACGCCACAGTACTTGAATGATGATCTCAGACTTTGCAAATTAAGCAGGGTCAGGATTGTGGCATATTTAGCTGGAGAAACTTCCAAGACAAATCCAGCCACCCCCAGGATGTGACATGGGAATTTTGGGGCTGAACCAATGTCACTGGATGATGACTGTTACTTACCTCTTGCTTTTTTACAGAACTTCACCCTTAGGTAATGCACTTACCTACATATGAGGATATTCAATGATGTATTTGTAATTGTAACTCCTTCCACTTGATGGGAAATCTTTCAGACAGTTGGTTATTAGCCAAAAAGATCCCATCAAACGCAGCGAGGGGACCAGATTATTTAAATGTTAATGTGGGGAGAGGTGAACGTAAAGGAACTATTCACAGTCGATACATTCTATTTGCTTGACATTTGCTGCAGGGTCTGAAGTAAAATTATACCCAAACATATCTAGAGTGCAAATAGCTGTGATACAAAATGGCAAATTATTTCTTATGTCAGTGACAAACCCTTTCAAAGGAAAGGACTTACTGGGGGCCTTATCATGATTCTGATTCATGCTTTCTGAAAGAAATAATCGTTTGAGGATTGCTGAATTGTTACTAGTTTGAAAACTTCAGGAGAGGAAAAGCTGAAATCTGAGCAGTCATCATCTGATTACACCAGTTCCTCCTGAAATGTTAAGTGTATATAATGTTTTTTCCTTGTGGATCTTAAACTGATAATAGTCTTGCTGTTAAAATGCCCTATTGTGCAATGGAAGAAGCATGTGCTTTCTGCTGCGTAGTGCAGTTCTTGTCAGTGAAATTTCTGTAAAGGTTTAATATGTTATATCCAAGAGGTTCTATTCCTAGTTTGAATATTTGCCCTTGGGATCCATTTACAAAGCAGGTGCTTCTGCAGTGGGGAATAAAAATCCCTCCCCCTACCTTACTGCTTTATTGAACTGAATCTTGGAGGCAAACACATTGTTCCCAGCCCCCTATTTACCACGAACGAGGGTCAGTCAGTACCCTACCAGTTTTCATTCTCCCTCCATAATTGGTTCTCACATTGAAAGAAACATTTTTTATTACTCTCTGCCAGTGTGTGTTCACGCATAGCTCATGTCATGGATTTATTTTCTCTTCTAGCTTGCTGGAACGTCCACTTCTTAGTTTATCATCTGATTCTTTTTCAAGGAAGGTTTCCTTAAAGCACATGTGCGTGTATAGAAGGGATGCAGACTTTAGCTTGACAGTCATTCCTTCCTACTGGCCCCAGAAGTTCAGCTGCTTACATCTCAAAAATATGTCACAGTTGGGTTAATATGAAAGAAATAAAACAAATTAACTAGGTTTGTATTGTGAGTTTTAGAGACAGTTTATTGAGTGGCAACATATTTCAGTCACTTGCATTTCCTACTTCATATTGTCTTGTATTAATAAAATATGCTTTTGAAAATTCCCTCAGAAAGGAATAATCTGGTAAAAGTGTTTTTAATTTTGTTTCTCTGTTCGTGTTACAAAGTCGAGTGAGATGCTGCCTTCAGCCAGAAATCAAAGCTTTGTCATAAAAGCTAGATTTTCTATAAGAAAATAGCAAGATCTTCTAGAGAATAATAAAGAAAATATTACTTATGTGCAAGTGGAAAATCCAGTAATGCATTATGTGAGATATAACATGTGTTCATATGATTATCTAATAGTTACCAAATTGTCACGCAGCACCAATGTGCTTGCAAACCAAGTCAAGGTAGCTGCATATGCTGTTATGATAGTTGCAGAATCAAATTGGACTTAAAAATGTAAGCACACTTTTGGATAAAGCTGGATCATCATGGTCATCAAAAAAGGTGGCCCTTGCAACCCTGGTTTCTGTGTGCTGAAGCAAACTGGTGCAGTGCTGACTCTCCTGTGCTCAGTGCCCACCCTATCCTGCCTCTCCGTCTCTGTGGGCATAGGCAGCAAGGACAAACATGTGCCCAACACATTTTGGAAGCTTCTTTTTGGTATCCTGATGTGAACCCACCATCAAGGGTTAAGCTAATATGTTGACTCCTGAATTTGGTATCCAGCCTGTAAACACACAGTCCTTTACAGTGTTTGTGGGTGATAACCAGGGACAAAAAGAAGAGGGGAATAACACCTTACATACCCAAGTTAGATTTCAAAAGCCCTTAGTCCCTCTGGGTGTGCCTCCTACCTGTAAAAGGAGTTAGGAAGATATATGTCTAAAGGCTTCCACAGTGTTCCATAATGAGGATCACAAATGTAACCAAGCCAGACTGAATAGATGAAATGGAAATCCAAGCCAGTGTGGTTCTCAACATTGAAAACTGGTGAGATAATTTGGGCCTGTTATATTTTTCCTGGTTGTCCTTCTACAGCTACTGTACCAGATATACAAGTTAGTTAAAGCATCAGTAATTTATTCCACCATTCCCAGTGTTGAAATCCCTTGCTGACATGTTGATGAAACTGTACTCAGAAAGTCTAATTAAGAGCACAGCAGTCTATAAAACTGGCTAAATTCAGACAACATCCACTGCAAAGCAGAGATGTCTGACCAATATAAAAAGCCAGGCTTTCTGTGAGACATTCAAAAAATTAAAAACATCCAAACCAGCAAAGATTAGAAAATGAAAAAAACAAAAGTAAAAAGGACCAATTATATATTATAAATAGGTGCATACACATACACACATATATGTATGTGCTTATATATATATATATATATATGTAACAGAAACAAAATCGGTGTTGTGTGATTGTTTAATTGAGTGATAACAAATCCCTTGGCTTTTGCTGAAGTAATAAAGATTAAACAGCACAATGGTTTTCCAGAAAGTCCTCTCTTGTTTGGCAGACTTTTAAACCATAAAATAATAATTTGAGCCTTAGCCAAATCCCTTCTCCACTGAGTTCACTGAGATCCCTTTTGCTGAATCAGAGCATAATATTACCATGTGTGTTTATGGTAACAGCTCCACAACGCCTTTTGGCTGGAAAATTAGTGAAACTGCCCATGCTTTTCATTAACTGATGAGTAATCAAATATCATCTAATATCCAGTTGCTTCAGACAGTCTGCTCATTGGGACTGAATTACAGAGCTGAGAGATATAATTTTCTTTTCTTAGCTATCACTGAGCCGATATTTTACTGTTGGCCAGTTTTATTTTCCTTCTGCCTTTCTCTGTTTTGTTTGTTTTATTTATTTGGTAGAGAGACACAATAGCTGCAGTTTTGCTTTGGATTTAACACAGTTAAAATCTAAACTACTCTTGAAAAGGATGCTGCTGCTTCTCCTTTCATCCCAGGCTATTCATTCCCTTGTCCACTTTTTGCCACACCAAAGCTGGTGTAGGTCTCTGATGAGTCAGGCCAAGGAGTTGCTCTGTCTGAAAACTAACAAAACAAAAATCTGCAGAGGTTTATGCCAGTCTTGAGCACATTGTCATAACATAAATGGGAAAGATGAAGTATTCCCTGCTACACAGAGCATGGATTTGAAGAGTCCTTAGATATCCAAAACTCATAATAATACATAAATGACCCACTTTGGTAGTGTCTGTCTGAAGATGCTCAGTGTTAGATGTAGCTTTAATGGGAACCAGAGCTCAGACATACTTCATGAACAGATTAAGTTGCCCAAATGGAGATGGCAGTGGTCCTTCCCTGAAAGTCTTGGTTCAGTATAATTAAATCTCACCTGTTAGCTTTGCAAATCCTCCAGAGATTAGCAAAATTATTTGCTCTTAAATCTTACTAAATTAATTAGGTTATTTTGATGGGCTACATTTGGTTCATTTCAGAAGTGCCGCTCTAGTTTCTATAAAGTCACATTACCATTCTTTGCATAATCTTTGACAACACATGTTCTTTTAAGGCAGATTTTTCTAGCCTAAATCCACAGCTAGGAGAAAACTAATTTTTTGTTCAGAAATGAAGTTTTTTAGGTTTTGTTTTTTATCATAAACCATTTCTAATTCTTTTATTTTGCTTTGTGTAAGCAAGCTGGAATGAATGATTCACAACATAACCGTTTGGTCATAGTTATTATAGAACAATAAAGATTTTGTTTTCTCCTTAGTGTTCTAACTTCAAAGTGGGGATAAAGTTTCTGTCTTAGAGAAATGTTACAAAGATTTGTTAGTTAATACTTGGACTGCATTTTCTCTATGCTAAATACCATATAATTATTTAATGTTCCTCTTACAGATGGTTGACACTGTGTTGCTTCCTTGGAGTATTGCTTACTTATTTTATTTTTTTAAGAATCTGAAAATCTGAATGATAAATTTGTTCTGAGTAATGCACCAAACATCAAATCAGAAATGTGGAGGTTTTAAAATAATCCTAAGAATAATACTCCAATGCATGAATTTTTTTATTTGTTTGCTCCTAATACACAGTATGTTTCTATAGTTTTATACAAAACTGACAAAAAAATCTTGCTATACTTATTGGTAATCTCAAGAAGACTCTTGGATATTTTTTACTTCCTATGGCCTAGATTGTGACACGGTTTTATTGCAGCACTCACCTTTAGAGAATAGAGCTATTTATATGATTAAATTTCAGGTGTGCTCAAAAACATGAGTGTGGTGTTGAGAAGTCTAATAAAAGCTCATCACTTATTAATTGGAAACTAGTTTTACTATGTGCACCTGAGCACAAAAAATAGCAAAACAGAGTCACTAAAAGTGTTGGTAGAAGAAAGTTTGTCTGCTTTTTAGAACAGATTGAGGACTTCAGCCCTCAACACCACACACTCTCTGTGTGTGGCAACCACTCACCATTTTTGAGTGGGTTACTTTGGTTTTGATTTCACTCGCTGGGGTCTCTAAGCATAGTAGGCTCCAGCCTGACACAAAACAGCCCAGCTGCCAGTGGATGGAGAGCAAAGCAAGCAAGGGTGTGACTCTAGGTCTAGAAATTGTGAATGTACTTCACGTTTATTTTTGCTAGATTTACAAAAGAGATATAAATAAACAGAAACAACTAAAAAAAAATGCCTGTATGACTCAGTTGCCTTTGATATCCCCTCTTACATGTTGTGCTCTGACTATGGCACTAGAGAGTCATATTCTTCCTTCAGTATGTTGAAGGATCTCATATTGTTGAATTTGTCCCTGAATGTTAGATGTGTTAAATGATTTTCCCTCCTTCCTTCAGAGTGTAGTGGTGGGACACCCTCGAAGGGAAGGGACCTGACTTCTTACTGTGACCAATGGGTTTGTGGTAAAGTTGAGGCTTACCTTGTACTTTAGGGGTACCCTAGTCTTTCCTTGCACTTTAGGGGTACCCCAGTCTTTCCTTGCATACAGAGCAGAAAGCATGCAAACAACCTCTATGGTCATAGCTTGTTAAAAACCTGTCCTAGGAATTTTTGGATCAAAAATACAAATGCCTAATGAGACTAGATGTTGTTAAACTGGATTGCTATAATACTATATTATAGTGTAAGACTTAGAAATTAAGACATCCTTCAAGTCCAGTTTTAGATGCTCAAGTTTTTTCATTAGACCTGGTCTGTGGGCTTTGAAGAGATCTGCCTCCTTCAGCAGTTCAGTTCAGGTTGTGTCTGCATTTTCACAACTTTATGTAGGCAGCCCTAGGATTTCCTGTTGCCAAAGCTGAATCACAGGAGACTTTCAGAAATGCAGCCTTCAGACATTGATCCAATTTTTCATTAAAAGACATGCTTAAAATATGAGTCTTCAGATGTGAGACATTTGTCATGTATTTACCTACATTCTCTGAAATAAAGAGACTCAGTTTCATGGAGGACCAGGCTTTACAACCCACCATTTAGGGAAATCTCCATTTGGCTGAGACCTATAACACACTTCACTTTCAGAACCTACATTCCCAAAAACCAGCACCCCAAACTTTTAACTCCATGAATATATACCCACATCTTTCCAAATCAGGGCTATCACAGTATTTTTCTTTCTCACTTTCTGTGATATGCTTTCACCTCTCCAAAACATACACCTACCTACCCTCGCCTCTATCTTTTTTTAGCACCCTGGAAGATATGTTTGATTCTGGATATATTCAGTCTGATGTGTCTGTGATCTCATCCAGCTTCCCAGTTCTCTGCTGTCCAGCTTTCTAGTCAGTCGACACTGGTTTGACAAAGTTCCTTTGTATATTGCTACACATTGCATGGTAGAAAAGCTGCAAGAGACAGAAGCTTTTACTTCCCAAAGAGCAGTTGCCACACAGTGTCCTGTTCCTGCTTGAGGCAACAACTCCCACCTTTTGAACTTATCACTTCATTTCCATACATATTGCTGTCCAAAATTAATGCCTTTCACATTTTAGCCTGCTAAAATATGCAGTCAGAAAATCAGCACATTTGATAAGCAAGCAGATCATGAACTGCTTGTGAGCCACATTTTGGGCATCACTATTATAGTCAATAGAGAAAAGCTACAGTGAAATTGGATATAGTATCTAAATATGAAAGTTTTGAGAAAGAGATTAATGTTTTCTTTATCTCTTGAAGACACAAAAGGATGTCTTTGTCTCTCCTGAAATTCCACCAGAGGTACAGCAGGGATGAATTTGCTTCATAAAAACAAAATTACACAAAAGAAAATTAAACTAATAAAAAGACAGAGATTACAATAACAATAAAAAACAATTGGCAAAAGAGAAAACAGCTCCCCCTCCTTATTGTTATGCATTCAGAATCAGTGTCTTACTCATTTGTTAAACTTTTATGGAACAGGGAGTCTCAAATACTAATTTTCTTCAGCATGAAAATGCCCCTTTTAATGCGATGAATATGATGTTTCTTGTGCAGGCAAGAGCAGGTATCTGGGGGATGCTAATGATATATTCTACTCTGCTGGATGTTTGTGGACAAGACCTCTTCGTCTTATTATTTTTCCCACTGTTTTTCTCCTAACCTGCTGATGCTGCAAAAACATCTGGTCACAACCCATCTGTTAAAACAAGCTGTAAAAGAATTTTGTTATCAGCATGTTACAATTTTCACTGGCAGTGAGGATAAAAAAATAACTTTCCCAGAAAGTAAACTCTTTTGCCTCAAAAATGAAATGGTGTCCATGTGGACATGAGGTATGCATTCCTCATGGGAAGTGCAGTCAGGAGATGTGCTGTCATGGCTCTCCATGAGCCACTAGCATTCCAAGCGACATTGTTGGAGGGATGTCCCTTGCATTCTGCAAAGTGAGGATCTGATGAATCATAGGAAGAGTTATCCTACAGACATGGAGAGAAAGAAGCACTGAAAGTGTTATTTATTTGCAAGACAATGTCTTTCATCCTTCTGTGAAAAATGAAGAATTAAAATTTTACAAGTCACAAATTGAAAAATCTGTGTACAGTGATCAAAACCTTTGCTTCAAGGTCTTCATATGGGTAAGCATATCGCTGAGCCCAATATGACTTGAATTTCAGTACCCATAATAGAAATAATTAGCTATACCTGTTCATTTGCAGAGGTTTTCATTACTTGCTGAGTTTTATTTAGTGTCACTGTGTGTATACTAACAACACATAAAGCTCTCCAGTACTTTTGAAAAAGTAGATCATTTAAACAGGCAAATATCACAGGGTAACCTTAACTATTGGTAAGAAGATGGACCAGAAATTATGTTCATGGCCATACTTGCAAGACTCTGATGATAATAATAATAATAACAATAAAAGAAGATATCATGCCGTTGACAAATAGAAACAATTTTATATCTAATAGGATTTAAGTAATAAAGGCTGAAAGGCTGCAACAGCTCAGCTGCAAAGAGATTAGATGCGTTATGTTTTCTCAGTGTAATAAAACTTGTCAAATAAAGCTGAATAAAATCTTCTTATCTGTGTCTCAGGCTTATTTTTCCTGCAGCCTCTTTCTTTTCAACTGATTGCAGGAATCACCATTTCTCTGGAATGGTTACACACACGACAGTTCAATTAGAGTCAAGTTAGTGAAAGTTATTGCTGGATTTGCTTTTGGTCACGCCTTATTTTTAAAGCAAAGGACATCTGCAGCATTTGGAAAGAAGGAAGCAGATCAAAAAACCCACTCTACCAATCTCTGCTCATATTTACTGGACAACTGGACTGAACTATGCATATCACTGTAGTGCCATTACATTTAGCACTGCTTTACACAAGATCTAGTTCTGATTTAAAAATGCACCACATCAAAATAGAAAGACAGCCTTCCCCAATCACAATTGCTACTGCCTTGGCTGCTCCAATCTGTTCCTTTGTAAGGTCTCCCTTTTCTCACCCTTTTCTCTCTCACCTCTGGGCACTATCTGAGTTCCTTCTGCATTCTTTCTGCTCCTCCTGCCTCAGTTTCTCCACATCTTTAAAGGAAAGTGTCATGGATAGTCTTTTTATGGCTGTTGTGCTAATTTTTGCTGAGACCTTTAAGATACGCAGATGGTATTTGCATTCAGAAGTGTGAGTTGTTATTATTACTGTTAATAAGATGTGACACACTGACATTCTGCTAACCTTTCCATGAAATCCAACTCCAAACCTTTGCTTGAGTTACAAACAGGCTTGGATTTGCCATGTGGTCCATCCTTCCATCCAGGTCAGTATTTCTGAACTTATCTGCATGTCAGCTTTAAATTGCACAAGCATCTAAAACAGAGGTACTGTTGTAAATAGTGGATGGGAAGAGTGAATTACACGCATGTTTGAGCAGCGTTGCCTTTGGCAAGTATTTGAACAAAGTATATTACCTTCCAAGGCAAAGCAGTGAACCTAGTAAGAAAAGCCAAGGGATCTGTCCAAGCTGATGTGATACGCAAAGACACAAACATCATCCATAAATCAATAGGCATTGATTTAGGTAAATGAGAGCTTTGCCCCTAGGTAAGAAAATATTTACTTATTTATATGTATGTATTTAAAAGGTTTCACGCAAGATTTCAGGAGGCATATATCCAATATTAATTAAAATCTAAGTGTGGAATGTCAGTGCTCACAAACTCATTATTTAAGTTAGGGGCTTTTTGTTTCAAATTAAAGCTTTTCTCCTCCATTTTCCCCCTCCAGATAGAAAGTTCAGGAAACCCATGCATGATGACAATACGATAACCAATTAAGGGAAAAAAAGCTGAAAACCAGTGTCTGGTGCTGAAACTACTCTCAAAATCTATGGTATATATGTGCCTGAAACAATTTCTGGCCACCTTTTAAAATACATCTGTTTCTTGGGGTAGAGGGGGAAAAAAAATTTCTGTATAAATTTAATCTAATAATTTAATTTAGTGACAGTCCTAATTGCTTGAAACTGGGGAGACATTGGAAAATAAGGGGGAGTGGAAAGCCTCTGTCACCCTGCAGAGAAGTGCTGCCATCAGTTCTGAGTGAACCAGCATGAGTCCCCAGGGAGGGAACTGCATTAACCAGAGTGTTCCCAACCTCCAAGCTGGTATTACAGAGCCTGGATATGCAGGTTTATTGGAAGGATGGGGGTGATTAGGATGCTTCTCTTCTTTTAATAGCACAGGAAATCTGATGACTATAAGGATGCATTACTCTGGATTTGAAGGCACTAAAGCAATGAGGTCAACCCAACTGTCAGTAGAATGTATACGCACATCACTCTCTCATCTTGCTTGTCTGATCAGAACTGCAGCCCTGGCCTCCAGCATAGACAGATTTTCTACAGAGCAGGCTGAAATGTGAGTGTGCACCATTTCAGTCCAGTGGTCAGAACAGCCCAGGTCTTGGGCTCTTTTCCCCAATTCCCCACTTCTTCACACATATGTTTCTATTAATACTGCTACTGCAAGGATATTCTTCCTTCCTTACGAGGTAAGGGAAGAAGTATACTGGGAAATTCTCTTCAGAGGCTTAAATCAAGAATGACTCCACTGATATCAATGATGCTCATAGAATCATACAATAGTCTGAGTTAGAAGGGACCCACAGGGTTCACCAAGTCCAGCTCTTGGCCCTCCACAGGGCAAGTTTGTTTGGTTTGTTTCCAGCTGAAGTTGTCATCCATTTGTTGAGATGACCTCAGGTGTAGGTGTTGATAAAAGGTATTATGTTACTATTTGGATCAGTACAATCGCATTTTTAGAACGTGCAAGCCTTTACCACTTGTCTCCCTGTCCTGTGACATCAAGTTGTTCACAATGGCTCAGGTATAAATGAATGTAGGGAAGAGCCTACATAAATTGGCCAAGAAAGCCAACGTCACTCTGGCCTGTGTCAGAAAAAATACAACCAGCATGACTAGAGAAGCGATTCTTTCCCTGCACTCAGTACTGGTGAGGCTGCACCTTGAGTGCTGTGCCCAGTTCTGAGCCCTTCAACTCAGGAAGGACATTGAGGTGCTGGAATGTGTCCAGAGAAGGGCAATGGAGCTGGTGAAGGGTCTGGAGCACAAGTCCCGTGAGGAATGACTGACGGAGCTGGGGTCATCTAGCCTGGAGAAGAGCAGGCTCAGGGGAGCCTTATCACTCTCTACAGCCACCTGAAAGGAGGTTGTAGGCGGGGGTCAGTGTCTTCTCCCAGGCAACTAGTGACAGGACAAGAGGACATAGTCTTAAGATGTGCCAGGGGTGGTTTAGGTTAGACATTAGGAAGACTTTCTCCACAGAAAGGTTGATTAGACATTGGAATGGGCTGCCCAGGGAGGTGGTGGAGTCACTTTTCCTGGAAGTGCTTAAGGAAAGACTGGACGTGGCACTTGGTGCCATGGTCTGGTTTACATGGTGGTGTTATGTCATAGATTGGACTCAATCCCAGAGGTCTTTTCCAGCATAATTGATTCTGTGGTTCTGTGATTTTGTAAAGTCATTCCTTTCCCTCACCTGATCAAACATTTACTCTAGAAATCCCTTTCCACCAAGGTTCAGTTCTCCCTGTTTGACAGATTTTAAGGCACCTGCATGTTTCAGGCCTCTGGACACAAAATTCTTCATGTAGGTACAAAGCCAGCTTGTTTCTCTAGGAATATGAACAGAAGTCAAGAGAGCATAGAAAATGGAGCATTGCATCCTCTGCTTACATTTCTCCACCTTCCTCTCTTCCTGTAAGGTTATGAAAAAAACATGTGTTCAAGTAAAGACTTGCTTTAGTTCTTGTCAGAAGCTCACAATTTAATATCGGTTTCTTTCTGTTTTGTTTGGGTTCTCTCATTTTCTTTTACTAGTAAAGACTTAATGAAACGTAGCCTAACAGAAAATGCTGGTATCCAAGCTGTGGAGGGTTTGCTGCCACAAAAGTCCTTTAAGCCTTAAAGTTCATCCTTATCACTGCTATTGGATATAACAGCATTGTCAGATTACTTTCTGGCATCAGTTTTCACACATGATTGACAGGTGTAATAAGCAGGTAGGCAAGAAACTCAACTTGTTGCAGGACAATGGATGTTAATATTAGAAGCTTTCTGAATGCAGAATGTTACTAAAAGCCATAACCTGATATCAGCAGTGGAGGTGGCTGCAAACCACTCAGCACACTTCAATTCTTGATATTTTTTTGTTTTGTTTTATTGCTTACCTCTTGTAATAGATCAGTACTTGTGTCCCCAAGGTATTTCTTGCTTATCAGGAGCCCCCAAGACATGGAAAACAATAAAAGGCATTGATATTCTTGCTTCAACATTAAACCAGAGAAAGAACTGACAGGAATTTCAAGTTCACTTTGCATGCAGGAGCTGGTTACCATTTCCATATGGCTTTCAGACTGTCTCTACACTCAGTGAAAACCTGAGAAAGACCCAGCAGAGCCTGAGGCGTGATTTGCTCCAAACAGTTTTTGATTCCCACTGGCATAATTTACTGGAAACATTCTGCTTTTGTTGGAAACATTCACAGGCAGTCTAGGAGCTACTGAAATACGTTCCTATAATGTAGAAGAGGTTTTGAATAACAAAGCTCAAAGTAACCATGGCTAGTGGTTGGACAGAGCGTCTTGTGACTGTCCTTGCAGTAGGTCCCACAACATTTATACACTTATGGTTTCAGTAATTTTTTTTTCCTTTTAATATATTGGACATTTAGATGTCCAACTGCCAGGCTAAGCTGGAGTCCCAGTATCCCAGCCTTGCACAAGCAGCCTTGTTCTTTTGGATTTCACCCATCTGAACAGCTGCTGCTCAAGTTCCCCAGCTGGTACCGTATGAAATATTGAGTGATGGTGGCTGGGGAGGAGAAGGGGGAGAAAGAGATCCTTGAGGTCTAGGGAGACGATGATCTGTGTGATCTCTTAGCTCATGCTCAATACACTTTGTAGCCTGGCCATGGTCTTGGGCTCTGCTCAGGAACACGATGACAGCTCCAGTGTGGTTTTATGAACAGCTTTTTCCTGCCTGAAAGAGGAAAGAGACCTAGTGCTATAGACCTGAAGGATTTCTGGGATGTAGTTTGACATTTCTAATTTTGGCTTGCCTCCTTTGCACTCACCAGCAGCTCCTTAGGTTTTAAGCACACAAACCATGCATAAATATAAGCACTGTATTTCTCAGGAGTAACTCCATAAATTAATGGAACAAAAATATTTTATAAAAATGTCAACCTGCATTTGATACGTGTGTAAAGTCCAATAACTGTATTATAGATGACAACCTTGTGTAATTATACTGCTGTTTTACCTGATCTCATCCCAGAGGCAAATCTCATTCCCAACCACTTCTGACTAAATAAAGGGAGTTGCTCAGATGACTTTCGAGGTGAGACTTTAGTATGAGCCACCCTCTTCTTCCTATGTGTTTTCATTCCCCCATCTATTCCCATTTCAGCCTTAGGCAAGTGAAGACTTGTGACTTGCTCTTTCATCAACAGTTCCTATGTATGTTTAAATGGCTGAAGTGTTTCTCTGCAAAAGTTATTGTGTTTCAGAGAGAGGTGAAATGGTGCTGGTTATACTGCAGTTTGTATTTCGAGGTTGCCCAGATACACATCTGAGATAAGGGACGAGGGATGTTTCTGATTAATACTACCAATGTTTGCTGTCTGTGCAGCAGCAAAGACAGACCTCCAGAGCTCCAAGTGCAACGGGTGCATCTAATGAGAGTCCATGGCTATAAAGAGTGAGTAGACAAACATTCATCTCTCTGACCTTGGCTATCTACAAGGTATGTATCTAATCTGACCGCCTTGTCCAAGCTCTCTCTGTACTTGGTGGAGAGGGTGATAAGTCCCTCTGGTTTCAGGCACCTTTCTCAGGCTGAGATTAATCACCTCAGATGATAATCTTTCTCTGTTGGCTCTAGTGGAAGCTGATGTGACTAACATGGATTAGATAGTCATGTTTCAGATGACTGATTTCCTTATACCATTATGTTTGGTAAACTGAAGTCTTCTGTACAGAAGGGAAAGAAATGGACGAAGTCATCATTTCATGATGCATGGTGCCAGGTAGTGTGACTGTCAAATATGCACACTTATCTTCATTTCTTGTACACCCAGCTTGGGAGCTGGAATAGGAAATTGTATTATGATTCTTGCTTTCCTGTCATTTCTTCAAGTAGCAGATTGATAAGCAAGAACAAAACTGGATATTCACACATATAGAACAAATACATTATATAGCAAACAATAATAAATGGACTCTTTTGATTGGGGTTTTCTTATAATTACATAGCATATTATGTCTGATTTTAATTGTCAAGGCTAAAGAAACACATAGCTGCTGATTTGCCTTTTTATGACTGAAAATCTAACAGCACTGTAATATTACCACTTACTTCTGACCCTGTGGAAGAATAATCATAAAAACAGCAATACTCGGGGGCTCAAGGTGAGATTATCTGTCATTCTCCTCAGCAGCAGGAGCTGCTCAGAATGGTAATCAATGCTGTTTCCAAGCTCGGACCCATCTACTTCCAGAAGCAAACACTTAAACTGTTCAGTCCTAAACTATGTTATACCAATGGCCTGTCTTTCCTTCACATTCCACTTCTTGCACCCTTACACTGCCCAGATGTAACTGTCAGGGGCTTTACAGCCCCCCTTCACTCTAATAATTTTCATTTACAATGAGGGTGATGAAACAGCAGAATAGGTTGCCCAGAGAGGTGGTAAATGTCCCATCCTTGGCAACATTCAAAGTCAGATGGGACAGAACACTGAGGCACCCAATCTAGCTGAAGATGTCCCTGCTCATTGCAGGGGGGTTGAACCAGATGACCTGTAAAGGTTCCTTCCAAGCCAAACTAATCTATGAATCTGTGAGCAGTTATACTGCTCAAAATTGACAAAATCAAAATGAAAAATTAGGAAGGGTCATTGCTGTGTTCTGGCTGGGAAGATGTATCAATATTGGGTTGAATGTCTGCATGCTGTAAGGTCCAGGTACTTGGCATTAAAGATTCTGCCACACTGTAGGTGATTTTAGTTCATACGCCCTGTAAATGGTAAAAAAATATAGGGACTGAGAACTGAAGCCTGCAAACAGGAAAAGCTTGTCAAATTTGGCGTCATCCTGTGGATTTGACTTTGGTCAGCGTTTAAGTTGGTCCTTTCTTTCATGGTGCGTTCAGAGATATCAGAGATACCTCCCAAACCTCTGTTGTGAGATTTTAATATTCCTGTCATAGAGTCTGCTGTACCACTGCACTGAAGAGCACAGGGTGGTGATGCCTAAAAGAAAATTCAGGGAGAAAAAAAACTCCAAGGCAATTTAGTTTTGAAGGTGAGATAAGGAAAGGGTTTTAATTTGTGCCTAGGCATAGGATTACAAGATGCGCGCACGCCCGTGTCTCAGATGTTACAATTTATAATATTCTCTGTCCAGTCCCTGTTTTTGTCCACTCTGTGGCTTTTGCCCTGATTCACCCCTGTCCCATCCCTGGGGAATTGGGGCTGGGGGCTTTTTGAGACCCTTTTTTCATCAATCTTCATCTTCTTTGGGGTACAGGGGGCATATATTCACCCAGTTCTTGACTGTACTTTTGCGGTTTAGGCCAAGGTACAAGCATTCTCCAAACAGATCAGGCCTATCTTAAAGAGAGACTAAACATTTTTACTGGAATTCAGGGGGTAGAATTGATATGGGGAGTATGGAATGGGGTAATAGATTTGGGGAATGTGTGTAGCTTCTGTGTTAAGGGTAAAGGAATTAAATGCTACTGCTTCTAAATCTACTTCTGCTATATAACTACTTATAAAACTTATAAAAATTAGAAAAAGCAAAAAAACCAGATGGACCTTAAGGCATCAGTGGTTCATCTTTCCCAAAAAGTTCCCTCTAAATATGTAAGAGCATGGCAGGAGACCAGAAGTTCTCTGCTTGCTGCATTCAAGGAGCAAGGGTTTGAAACCAGGAGCAGCCATTTGCTGTCAGACTGATTTATTTTCATAGCACAGCATTTAAGGGAGGGATTTGACTTCACTTGCAGGAAAGGACCAACATTTAATTTTTTTCCCAAGTTTTAGATTTAAAGCCTTGTTTAAAGAATTTTATTGAGGATTAAATCAGAGACACTTCCGTGATATGAAGAAATGGTGCAGCTTCTCTGTTTTCATCACTTATGGATGAAGCCAGGCATCAGGACCATGGAAAATCAGCTTGAAAAAAAAATCGACAAACAAATAGAGCATTTTCCAATTTAATTATAATTTTATGAAAAGGTAACTGCTTATTTTTGGGGGGCCTGCAATAAAAATTTGCATATTCTGCTTCTAAAGAGTTCTTGGGCCAACTTATCTCTGTTTACAAATGACAGTTTTGGTCTAAGTATTTGTTGTGTCCGTTGAACACATGATAAACATAAATTAGAGGGCATCAAGACTCTAACATTGTATGTGTTATTTTCTGTTTTTATACTCCCCTTTGTTCTCTTTGGTTTGGGTTTTTTGACCTCCTAATGCCTTTGCTCCCTTAGCCAAAACATCAAGAAACATCAAATCTCCACAGGGGAAAGGTACTCCTTAAATTTTTTTTTTGTTTCCTATGCAGCAGCAGCACAAAGTTGTAATATTTTTGACACAAATAACCTCAGTCTTTAATCTGCAGACCTGCTTTACATAACATTCAGTAGTCTTGCCAATATGTCAGGAGAAAAAATATTCCTAGGTTTTTCTTCTTTGGGGCAAATACGAAAACACTTGTCAAGGAAAAACATTTTAATAACAGAGTTATGTCTTTTCTTTTACTTTTTCATCTCTTTTACTTCTTTTACTTTAGGGAGGTGCTTGGTTCCAAGTGTTGGAGTTTGAAAATAGAGTAGTTTAAATTTTATTTTATTTTTTTTAATTGGATTTCACTAGTGAGAAAAGTCTCTGGGGAACATTCTCAGTGTATGAGTCTTATTGATCCCCCTATTGAAGATGCATTCCTGAACATAAGCCTTTTGGCATCTGCCATAATAAGCCTTTCTGCCAAAACAGACAGGATCTGCTCTTGTTGCAACCCAGGATCAGCACCTGGGAAGCACCAGCACTGTGCTGTCTCTGGGGGATGTTGCCTGCCTGTCACACGTTCCCTACCTGGCCTTGGGCAAGTCATTTGACAATGGTCCTAAGTCAGGGAGTTTCACAGGTTTGTAAATCTGCAGAAAGATTGCTGATCAGTTAGTGTTTCCTGCTCCTGTAGGATTTCCCTGATTGACTTAATCTTTAAACTTTGTTACATCTTTAAGTAAAAGTTCATGCAAACCTGTCTTGACTTTAACATGCCCAGTAACAGTACAACTCTCAGTTATCATTCCCCTGGTTAATTACTATTCATATCAAAGAAACCATGGTGTTCTTGAGGAAGCACAAGGCTTGAAGTTTACATATTTATTTTCCCTCTGCAGTATCATTACATAAAGAATACAACAGAGGAAACAGGATTTAATTTCTGACTCACAGTTGCATCTACCTCAGCAGAACAGTGGCACGTGAGCTAATTGGATGTGAGAGAGTCCAGATCTCAATGCAGCTTAATTGAATATTCTGATTATTAGCCGAGGCACTGATCTAGGCTGTTTAGTTTAGTTCATGCAACCTGAGTGGCAAGAGTGGAGCTGTGTTGAACCAGTGGCACTGACCAGCTTGTGGCTTCTCATCCCAGCTGCCAAGGCACCACTTCACAGTTCCTGTTAGTGCATGCCACGCTCATAAGGCAGGACTCTTTGGACAGGACAAGGTTTTAGGTAGGTCTCCAATTTTGCTTACAGGCGTCTGGAAGTTCTGTGGAATAATAAAACTGTAATGCTGCACTGACTCTCAGGCCAGGCTTCAGCATCTGACCAGGTCCAGCACATGGCCAGCTTTTAGGTTCTGAGCTCTCACTTAGCCTATGCAAGAGAGACTCACATCAGCGATGCTGCAACATGATCAGACAAACAGTATTGTAACAGACTGATTCTCCTTGCAGTTTGAGCAGGACTGAAGTGCCTAAACATAAGCATCTAGGGCATGCCACCAGGTCTCAACTGCTTTTTTAAGAGTATTTCTGTTTGTGCAGCACAAACAGGCAATGCTGTTAGGAATTGTCAGATCTCTAAAGGCATCAGAAGCAGCACTAGAGTCCAATGTATGGATATTTCAGTGATAGCCCCACTAATAGAGGAAAAACTCCTAAATCTACTTGAGGTTGATCAAAAAGTATAGGTCACAAACCTTAGTGATCCATTAAAGCATCTGCTTTCACCAATCTAGGCTGCTTAAGCCCAGACTAATCCACCCTAAACTTAGATATTTAAGACAGGGTTAAGAACCCGTGTGCAAGTGTCACTTCTGTAGTTCGTCAAAAGAGAAGTACATCTAAGAGTCTATCTAAAATCTAACAGATTCTACATGGGATTATTCCAGAGTTTGCCCGCTATCTAATTCTTGGCCAGGTGCTTTCTTCCTACATGCTTATTTTGATCCACATGAGGTGGATTTTTGCTTTGTGGCAGCAGTTTCCCTGAAATAGATGGTCTGGCTGAGTCCAAGCTTGAGAGCGACTACCCTGCAGCCAGTGGAGCTACAGCTGCCATTGAAAATGTGTGAGAGCAGAAGCAGGTGCCCCCATTGTTCAGAAAATAATCTGGATATCAGACAAAATCAAGCATTTGTCTACCTGAAAGGCCCTGTGGCATCTGATGAAATGTAGCTCTAGTTAGGTCTTGTTACCCTTTTGTCGTATAGATCAGAACTATCTAGATTCAAAACAGCTCTTCTAGTGAAAGGGAGAGGGCGGGGGAGAGGAGGAAACTTAGCAATGTGTGAAATGACATTTCAATGAGAAGTTTGCCATTGAGTTGACAGCTGAAATCTATATTTTAGGAAGATTTAGAGCATGGAGTTACATGGGCAGACCTTACCTGCTTTAAGGGCCCAAATTTTTGAGGGATGAACTGATATGGACATTTGGAAATGGCAGCTTACGTGGCATTAGACCCAAGTGGTGCAGGGAATGGCCTAGCAAGGGGAATATCCGTAGATTGTTGCCACGCTTTGTTTTATGATATGAATGCTTTTGAATGCATTCATGTGATAAATAAATAAATAAATGAAGTACATCACTGTCACCAAGGGAGTTTTCTGATATTTATCAGAAAGACATGCGGTGTTTTCCTTTTGAATAGCAATGCTTTTCACTGCTGACAGATTCCTACAGGAGAATCTCGAAGTCTTAAAGGAGAACAGAATAGATTTTCAGCAGAATTAAAGCATGGCAAGTGACATATTACAATGTTTTTGCCGACTAAGCATCTTCAACAAACTGAGAAAGTTAGATATAGAAAAATCAAATGTATGTCTGAAAGTCTTGAATCAAGACTAATTTTTGTGACATGAGAATCAAGACATATTACATTGTCATCTCTATTTAATTGGAATGGTGTGTTTTATACCATTAAAGAATTACTGGAATTGGTCTGATATTTACACCTCTTTTTATACCATTTTATTGCGTCTTACTACCAATCATCTTAAATTGCAGTCAATGGTCATTAGATCATCACGGTTTTTCTTCTGAAGCATGGTCTGATATCTGGTTTCACATTCTTATTTTAAGAATCAGATTCTGTACAATTGCAAATTTCCCCTGACACGCATGTTATGCTGAACTGACAATACCCTGCTGTGGGAAATGACTGGATGGTAGGCCTTGAATCTGAGCAGTTGCAGCTCTGAAGTTGCAGAAGAATGTAAACAACTCTAAGGGAATATTTACTGCAATGCCAGACGGAACAGACGTGGTGCAGCCGAGATCAGAGGTCGCTAATCAAGATGTGTATAATGTCACCAATACGGTGTGCACGGTGTCCTCAGGTCACCAATAAGAGTGAGCACAGTGTCTTCTGTGTCTCCAATAAGGGTGTGTGGGGTGTATTATGCTAGAGACTTTCAACCAATTATGTTGTAGCACGATAGTATACAAAAAGTATAAAAATAAACATTTGAGAGCAATAAAGTAGCCATGTGCCTTTGCCTGCTATCGGAGTGCATTCCTTTCAGTCGACACCCTGCCCCGCCTACAGGTATTTAAGTGGAGTGACAACGCACGGATATTCCAGACTATGTAGAATTGTTTCAGAACTCAGTAAGCACAGTAAGTTAGTTCCTGTTACTTACTTCACATAGGTCTGCAGCACAACTCTACACTAGCTTTCCACCAACAACCAGTGTGTATTCCTCAGCTTTGCCTGTAGACTTTCCTGCCCCTTCTTAGTGACAAAAAAATTTTGGGGTTGTTCTGCACAGCTGTGCTTTCTGCCATGCAACAGCACTTGCATCTCAAAGAAACATTTCTCAACCATTCAAGTAGCTTAGGGTTTGTGAGTTTGGGGTTCCCCTCCCCTTTCTCCCCCCATTTCCATTCTTCACTCTCCAGTGTTTGAAAAGAAGTAGAGGTGAGAGAGGTGAGCTATACCAGCATGTGTGAAAGGATAGAATTTAAAAGATGAGACTTGTATTGAGCATTTTCAGATCAGCCAGGAATTTTTCCTTAAAGGAGACTGAAAACAGATGGGAATATTCAACATCAAAGAATTAGGAGAAGAGATCCTTAACCTGCTTCATCAGTACCTTGGAAACTGATGTTCTACGACTGTGTCCAAGTTGTTCCTTCTTTCCTTTGTCTTTCTTTAGTCTTGTTTGCACTGTTGTATGTCTGTGTTTTGCAAGATCTTACAGGAGATTTTAAAAAGTAGAATTTTTCATTGCATGGTTATAAAAAACTGTTACATAAATTTTCTGATCTGAATCAAGCAAAGGATCTATGACATGACATTGAAAGTCTCAATGACTTGGATGTAGCTCTGAATGCCCACCATTCAAAAGCTGTAGAATGACATGTAATGCTCTATCAGCTGCTTCCAGCTTACATATAGGAAAAGAAGTAAAGTATGTGTTTCTGAATTAAGTTTCAGGAGATGTGGCTTGAATTCCCAGGCACTGGAATAGGCTGCCTAGTGAGGTTGTTGCGTCACCATCCTTGATGGTATTATAAAGTATAGATGTCACATGTAGGGACATAGTTTAGTGTGGATTTGGCAGTGCTGGGTTAACAGTTGGACTCAATAATTAAAGAGTCTTTTCCTAGCTAAAAAATTTTATGATTACAAGATTCATCATGGCCTTTTTGCAGGAATGGGAAAACAGTTAAATATAGTGAAGCCTCAGTTGACCATTATTAATCAATGTGAATATGCTATCCTGTGTTCCAGGAATGTTACTATCCCTGTTTATAGGTAGTTTAATAATATGGGTTATATTCATCTTGTAGGCCCGAACCAAGTTAGGATGGGTGAGCATGGTGAGGCTCTTTCTTCAGAGAACATTTTGCTGGTCACAGCATTGGATGAAAACCTGAAACATTGTTTTGTACTGAAATAACTTTGAAAAGTAAAGAAAATATGCTTTTTTCTTCCCCATGTTTTCCGTACAAAATCTATACTTTTCAAAGATTCAAAAGATAATGCATGTATTAACTAAAACCATTGATTATCATAAAGTAAACTCATTTCTTTGCAGTTGCTGAGCTCCTGGCTTCCCTTTTTCCATACGTGTAGTGATTTCACAGGGTGTGTATGATACAGAGAATTCATTTCATCATTTCATCTTCACAATTGTTTTAGTGGTTCACTTAGGTAATTCTCTTCCTTATCAACATTATTATTTTTTATCAAAATTATCAATACTAACTGAAAGGGGGCCCCCCCCACTGCAACCCTCCCTCCCCTTTCAGGTAAACAAAGCGAACTTAAACCTGCTGTTTATTCCTGCTTCCCAAAGCTAAATCTTAGGTTTAATCAGGTGGCGTTTTCTGTGTTTGGAGAGGCTCAACCTCTGCACACAATGGGAGAGAATAAGGACAGGAAACAGGACTGTGTTAGAAAAGATGATTTACAATCCTGGCTGGAACAGTCTTGGTCTGTCACTTATCCTCACTGTGTCTCAATTTTCAGAATTATAAAAATTCATTAAGAAGCTGTGAACAGCTCTTCTTTATTTCCTTCAGTCAAAACCTCTTTCCTCCTTGCTCTTTCTCTTTAAATGATGGGGGTTAAAAGAGGCCAATGTTTCCATTTGAGACCATTTGAAGGGGCAGAGACCTCTGCTGGATGGGAATCTCCTTCCTCCGAGTCAATACCCTTGTTCTCTCCAATAGAGAGAGAGACAGAGAGAGAAAGCGCAAATATGCCCAGATGTAAGTGAAAAAATAACTCTTAATCAAGAAGAATGCTAAACAATACTGATAAAACTGGGTTAACCTAACCAGAAAAAAAATTCCCAAGCTCCTGCCCACTGAACCAAAACAAAATGGTGGCCAGCCTCCCCCCACCTGCTAAAATCTGGCAGGAATAGTTTGGAGGGTCAGTGCTGGAATGAGGCTACAGTGCTGGCACAGGCAGTTGGAACAGAGCTGCTACTGGAAGGACCCACAAGAGACCCACCAGATACAGCGATGAGATCTGGTCACCGCAACTCCGATGGTGGTTGTAATCCTGATCTGCTGAGGTGGTGGTAGGGGCCTGGGTGGTAGAAGTTCCGTTGAGTGAGGGAAGGAGAACCTCAACCTGCCTAGTGGGGTCTGAGTGTTGTCTTTTATTGGGCTCGGGGCAGGAAGGAATGCCTCTGGTACCTCCCCTGGGGCAGAGAGTTCTTCACTGAATGATTAGTACTGGATCATGGGACATTTCAAGAGTCTTTGACACCTTCTAAGCACAGGTGGATCTGTTATGGCCATTGGCAGAGAGGAATATTTTCAGGCTATGTGAGTGAATTGTTCTGATATCTCCCCAAGGGAAGTTATCACAGATGAGTCATTTGTGTAAGGACAAAGAAACAATACTCAGCTGGTAGCCTGAGCTGGCAGGTGTGCACACCCTTTGAGTCATCAGCCTTCCAGTCTTTTCCCACTGGTGGATACATTCTTCTCCTAGGAGAGTACCATCCTTATCTTAAGTCCTTCCCCACAGTCTAAATTAGTAGGCGTATTTGGAGAAAAGAGAAAAGAAAAGGTGGATACCAACATCTGTGTGTAACACAGGACTGTCAGGCAGAACACTTCTGCTTCTCACTGCCTTAAGACAGGAGAAGGCTTTGAGCAATTTGTGGTGGACTGGTGTGCCCAAATCCCCCAGTCTCTTGTGCTAAACACAGTGGTCATTTCCATGCAAGTGCCAGTCTGGTTCTTCTTTAAATCCTTTGAAGAAGTTTCTAGGTTTCATTTGCTGTAAAACAGAAACTCTCTTCTTTCACTGGCCCTTCTGCCTCTAGCTGTTTGGTAGACTGCTGATTGTTTGTCTTTCACTATGATGGGAACCATACCAGCAAGAATATTAATTAAATCCTGTTTTCATTAAACTAACACCAAAAATGTTGTGACAACATTAAGGAAAGAGAGAAACAGAAAGAGGGATCATAAAAAATAAAATCTCCCATCAGAATGCAATTAACCTGCTGTCACCTTCTTCTCTATGGACTGTCAGAAGGAAGCTTTCGAATTATTTATGTAATGACAACATGAGCATTTTTTCTTTCTTCTTTGTCACATATCAAGATCCACACAGATTGCTGGTGGTACTCAGCTCTTGAGTTCACTCTTGTTTCAAAATTACCTTGCCTGAAAGTCACTGTAAATTGGGAGAATATTCCAAGGAAATATCACAACAGGTTTGTGCTAACTCTATATTTGGTTCCTGATGCTTGCTGTTGGGGTAGGATACTGTGGTCAATACACAGTTAGGTTGATGTTGCCCAGCTGCTGCTCTGTATCTGTGAAGAAGCTTTCAGTGGAAGGGCAGGAGCACAGTGATTTTGCTTTACATGAGATTTGCTTCATCTCCTGCAGTGGCTTGCTGAAGGACAGGACCTATATGAGTTTTGATTTCTAAGAGAAGTGACACATTATGGTTAAATGCCAAGAAAATGGTTGTGAAGGATCAAAATCTCACATTTCTTATTTAGTGGTGTGGAAGGGCTGCCAAATATGGACACATGTTCCCTTTTCAGGTGAAATGTTGAGACTGAAAAAAACCAATAGAAGAGCAAAATCAGATCAAGGCTGGTCTTTATATGGAGGAATCATGAGGATATATGAATCAATTTTTCTTATTCCATTCTTTCTGTTTACTTCTGATTTTTTAAAAGTGTAAAGAGTCAAAACAGTTATAAAAGGAAGTACGCCAAAATAAACTAATGTTTTAGTTTTTAAGTAAAGTTTTAAATTTATTATTATTATATTACTTGCATTTTGTACAACATTATTTCCTGGGTCCAGGTGAAATCAAATACAAAATAGAGAGTTTGCCTCTTTTCCTGAGGGCCTCCAGTGTAAATATAAAAAGAGACATTACAGACAAATGCAATAATAGTATGGAGGAAAAGTGTGGCAGAATTAAGCAGTGGGTTGAGGAACTTAGCATTACAACATCTTCATATATGCATATATTTTGGTTATTTATTATTTTGCAAATACATTTTCTCTAGAAATATACAAACAGAGGAAGAAGTAATTTTCAAGATCTTTTTTTATAATAAAACTGCCACATATCAGCTCACAAAACTTCAGAGAGCTCAACTAACTCCACTATTGATGAACTTATGAGGCAGAGCGAATTTCTTGGCTTCTTTTGCCTTCATTTCAGCTTGCACAGGTGGTCTGTTCCTGATAATTCTAATATTTGCCTCTTGGTCAAACAATACGTCATCTACCTCCTGCTACACTACGTCTGCACTGAACATAGGATGGCTGTGTCCCAGTCCTTTGCTGTCATTGTAGTGCCAATAATAAAAATAATAAATTGTGTTAAGAACAACTGGTAGAAAAAGTTAAGAAATTTTTGTAAAACACAATACCACTTTCTGGGCTCTCATACTTAACTGGATTTCGACAGACAAAAATCAGAGTGATGCTCTTAGTTCCAACAAAGCTGGTCCAGTTTACCTTATTTAATATCTAAACTTACTCACTTAAAAAAATCTTAAGCACACAGCTTTTGATAGTATGATTTTTTTTTTCCTCATTTTTCCCCCAAAGAATTGGAAGAAAACTTACTCTCTACCAAGAGGACATCTAACATATTAAATTAGATCACGGACCAAATATATTAGATCAACAGCTGTGCTCCCAGAAGAGGCTTGCTTACTGTCAATAACACAACCTGACAGCTTTAGGATCAATCATCTTATTAAAACTTTCTTCTCTCCCTTTTTCCTCTCTCTCTGTCACTCCTTGAAGGAGCTTGGCAAGGTTTACTTTTTTGGTTGGTTGCTTGCTTTTTTTCTACTTCAGAATTCCTCTCACTAATACTTCCATAAGAAGTAGATTTACCTCAAGTAGCTTACATTAATCTGGGACACAATAATGAATAAATGTTTGGAATAAATAATGCATAATGTCTAAGTCTGATAATTATCCTAATGATGACTGACATCCTCCTAGCACCTTCCAACCCCAAATCCCAAGGCACCTAATTGAATGACTAGAGATTTGGGGGCTGGAGTAGGAGATGGGAAAAGATCCTGAGCTGCACTGAGCTCTCAGGGTTTCTTTAATGTTGCTTGGGACTCTTTATCATATATGAAGTCTGCTTTTTTGACAGAGACCTCACTAGTAGCTATAATATAGGATGTTTTTATTATGAAAATGGCTCCTGAATCCGAAAAATCGGGTATAAAGAACTGCTCAGAGAACTTTGATCTTTTGAGCAGCAAAGGTATTTATTAGCAGCGCTGGGAGCAAGCCAGCTATTGCTGGAAAAACTTGCTCAAAGGCTTCACACAAAATCAGCAGTTTTATACAATTTTCAGGTGTGATTAAATGCGTATTCAAGTGATTACAGCATCTATTCATACATATTGATAACAGGCGGAGTATAGGTGGAGCTCAGGCGGAGCTTGGGGCGGCGTTTCTCTCTATCCCCAATTTTGGAGGGGAGTTCCTATCTTCATCCCATGGGGAGGGGGCTTATTCTCATCTTCCTCAATGTGACCTTTCTTCCTTTCCATTGTTCTTGACCCGCTCGCTCAAGCTTGGAGAAAGCCCTGGCTCCCGACCTATTTCTCCTATTCAAATGTCTACTTTAGCTTACTGTGTCCTAATTTATTGCCTCTAGGCCTATTACATGTACCTCTAACACTCTGTTAAGCTTTGGTCCAGTAAGCAGTACAGAACGAGCACAGATTGTTTTGGATGTAAGTAACTTGTTAGCAGGTCCAAGTTTCTTAGTTAACTCTTTGGGGCTACCCTGCTGTTTCACTCCCTACACTTTTTTTTTTTTTTGGTGGTGACTTACTGGGCAAAGAATTCTAAAAGGCCAATACTTGGAAGAACTCGCAGGGTGATAGGAGGGTACACCAGCTCTTGGGGCAGTGTGTGCCATGGTGGTCCCCATTTGCTGCTAAGGTAGAAGCAGTTAGGGAATGAAACAGCCCAGGGGAGGCAACATCTGCTATTAAGGCATGGGATAATGCCCCGTTACATCCATATCACTTTGCTTCTGTGCTGGAGAATGGGGGCTGACCAACAAAAAGCAGATCTCTTGCATGAGGACCAGAAAGACTTATGGGGTGCTGCTGAGCTCTCAAGATTGTGTGGAAAGGACAGCACACTCCTGGAAAGTCCAAAAGCTCTGGTATGTTGATGAAGAGATGTTGCACCATTCAGCCTCATGCTCCATCGCAAACACAGAGCAGTTCTTGCCATTGATATCAGCAGTCATGGGAGGCAGGATTCAACCTTGGGTCTTTTCTAACCAGCTTCCCCTGCACCTGATGTTCTCCAAATACAAAGTGAAGGAAGATATGACCCAGAGGATGGAATTTTATAAAAGACAGCATTGGAAAGAGGCTGCTGACTTTTGACCAGTATACCTAGAGTGATTTGAAGGACATTTCTAAAATCAATGGTCTGTCTTTCTGTCAGACATCTCTTAGAGCTCTGGCAGAGAAAGAAAAGTCATCTTTGAGGAATGACTACCTCCAGTTCGCTTTACTCCAAAATTCACACACATTCTCCCTCCAGAGAATTCAGGGTACCAGAACCTCTGTGCTCCACCTCTTGATGTAAAATTCCTCCACTGTGGGTTGTTTTTTTTCCTTTCCTCTGGCAGCACTCACTCTCAAGTAAACACATTCTTTTTAAAGCTGGCAGGTGTTACAGTGGCTAGTGGTCAGAGTAACACCTGGGCACCCCTTTCACAGGGGCCAGTTCAGCGTTGTAAAGTTTGTGGACCTTATACAAGGACCATGAAAAGGATCGTACCATAGGTGTCAAGGACACATCAACCACTTTAGAAGTCTGCTTTGTCCCTGATTGAATTCTAATGAAAACAGAAAATCTTCCAGATAATATAGGGTTGACTCTTAACCCCGTGTGTTCTGGAGCAGATCTGTACAAGAGGAGCACAGCAGGGACTCCTTCAGAGAGGTATAAAGATTTATTGGTTGGGTCATAGCCTTTGATGAGCCATATACATCCTCCATTTCGTAAATGCTTCAATGGAACTGTTCACAAGAGAAAAGATAATACAATGATTTGCCTATATAAGCATGACAGACAGAAAAACAATGTGCAGCTGGAGAGCGATAAGGGGAATTGATTTCTTTTTCCTATTCCTTTGCACTTTATTTCTCCTGGATGGCAGCAGCAGTTCTATTCATCAATGCTTTGCCTCCTTCTCCTACATGGGGGCAAATTTTTCAGCAGGCTTGAGCTTGCTGCAGGTGTATATATTGAATAATCTGCTCCTTTAAAAGAGAACTGACTTTTCATGCAAATCTGTTCTATGTTGTATAAGTTACTGGAGTATTTTTTCTGTATACTCCTTACAAAGACTATAGGACAAAGAGCATTGTTCTGACTGACACACAATTGTGCTGATCAGCTGGTGATTTAGAGAGATATGTGTTACCTAAACCATGGATTTTTTTCACTGGCTCTTATTGGAGAGCTAGATATGGTATTAAACACTTTACCACCCGTAGGATTTCTGTGCGGTCTCTGCTTGTGTTTAGGCTATAGATGAAGCAGTGTCAACACAAGCGTGATAACTTGGAGGTTTCTTCCCAGAGCACTTGCACACACACAAACAAACAATTCATTAGCAAGATGATAAATGAAACAAAAGCCACAGCAGTCCCCATGAATGTGTCAGTAAATTGCTTCGGGTGAGAAAACACCCTCACCCTTCAGGGTGAGAAAACAAGATATCAGGGAGACCGGGGATGGGGACATGCTGCCAGGCCTGAAGCATCTCTTGGACTGTGTGCTGCCTCTGTGAGAAGAGGCTACAGAGTGGAAATCCTTCCCTTGCCCAAAGGGCAGGTCCCGCTGACACCCTTCTGGCTGCTGCTGGGTTCCTGCAGCTCTCCAGGATTTGGTTCTGTGCCTGAAAACCAATCCTGTGAAATTACTTCAGATGAAGTTGTTGAAGTTGATGGATTCTGCCACATATGGGCTCACTCTGAGGACTGCCTTTGTCCCCTTCCATTTTAACTGCAAATTTTTAAATTCTGCTACAGGAGCTGATGCCTCAGAGGGAGAAGGGAAATATTTGGGCTCTCTTGGGTGCAAGAAACAGTTACAAATAGAAGTTTCAGTACTGTTTACCTTTCTGCAATCAATTTGGAGATAAGGGCTTAGGAAATACATACAAAAAAAGTCCCATTAGGAAGTGTGGTTTTCCCCTATGATTTTTCCTCCAATATTTTACTCTAATTTATTTAATTGTTGCACTTCTCATGCAGTTTTTGCCATAGAACACAACAGAAAAAATTATACTTATGGGATTCAGTGGTTTTCTTTTTTTTCCCTCCACTTATATATTTGTTCAGCTGCTGTCACTTGGTAAAAGGTAAGGCAAAGATGTATCTTGATTTTTTTGAGTCAAGTGATAATGTATTTTTACATTGCCTCAGATTGTAACTCTATTGAT
The DNA here is from genome assembly GCF_003984885.1 of Neopelma chrysocephalum. Taxonomy (NCBI): domain Eukaryota; kingdom Metazoa; phylum Chordata; class Aves; order Passeriformes; family Pipridae; genus Neopelma; species Neopelma chrysocephalum. The sequence goes on from NW_020897703.1 coordinate 21,170,547, forward strand.
TTCAAAGATTGTAAATCTAAAGAAAATTAAATGCAAGAGAAGAGACAAAAAACAGCTCTGGGGCCTATTAATACAGCAAAATTTGGAGCTGAAAGTGGTAAAAGGAAAAATATTGAGGAGCATATATTTAAACAAAGGAAAAGGGGAAAAGCAAGTTATATTTTAAACTTCATGAAATAAAAGTAAGACAGAATTGGTAGGTTGTAAGTATATTTCTTTTAAGGGAATTTTGGAAGGATTGAGACTGGACTGTTTGATGAATAATTTTCTCTGTGACTAATCAGAAAACTATTTCATATGCTAACTTTAGACAGTGTGATGCTCATATCCTCTAGAATCAAGGAAGCTTAGGCTGTCTTCACTCATCCTTTTCACTTGCCGATTTAAACTTGCTGATTCACTTGCTGATTTCATTAGGTGAATTCAGTGAAACTAAAAAAAGGTACACTTCTTAAAAAAAAGTAGTAAGAATTTCAACAACTTTGCTACTGCTAACAACTTTAAATATGTTATGTTACACTATTTCTGAGCCAATATAGCAATACTGCCTTTTCTGGAAAGGTAATCCACATACACTTGCCTTTTTCTGAAACATTTTCTCCCCCGCTACTCCCTACTGCATGCTGGAGTGAAGCTACCTTTAAATTGGTAAAGACTTACTGGTGTGGTGGGTTTGAGTTTTGGTCTGGGTTTTTGGGTTTTTTGGGTTTGGTTTTTTTGCAACTGTATCACAGCAACCTGTTTGCCTGCTTCTACCTAGTGAGTATTCTATTTCATTTTGTGCCTGGTTTTTTGTTTGGTTTTTTGTTTGATTGTTTGTTTGATTGTTTTTGTTGGTGTTTTTGTGTTTCTTTGTTTGAGGGGTTTGTTTCTTGTTTTTTATTTCATGATGCTTTGGTGGTTCTGAGCATGTTGTCCCAGAATATGCATACATCTGACTGAGTTCATTGTGGGGTGAAATAAGTAACTGCTTGAAGTATATAAATTAACATAAAAGTCTAAGTGTCTCCTTGGGAGTGAGACAACTTTTTTTTTAGCATTAAGGGTAGGTAGTATTAAATATCTTGTGTAGTATGGTTTCTTTAAACAAGGTACTGAAATAAAAGGCATGAATTCAGGAAAATGTATGTTGGACTTGTAAAAACAATTCTTATACAGTTAAATTGTTTGTCTTGACAGGTATGTTTCAGTCATACATCTGCCTCTCAGATAGTTTTTTATATGGTTGTATATGTTTTCAAAGATGTTCTCTGAATTTTTAAGCTTCAGTTACTTTGAAGATATTTTTTATACTATGCAATCCTAGATTCTTACTGTCCCTTTGGTCTTTACTCAGCTAGATTTTTTCTTTCTTTTTTCACTTCTTCCTGTTCTTTCTTTAATTCACAGAAATTCATGCTTCTTATTGCTCATCTCTTTTTCTCTCTCTATATTTTTTTAAGTTTATATATATAATCCCGTGTCATGGATGGGACTCCACTAATGAGCAGCCTGAAAATCTGAGTTTGTGGTTATAAATGTTCTAATTTTTCAAGTAGATTTTCTTTCATTCATTTTTATTTTCTAAGTCGCATCAAGTATGACTGGACAATGACCTCACTTTCCTTTCCTATAAAAATATTTGGGAGCGTCACATGAGCTTCTCACAGGTTAATAAATTCCATACCTGGAAGGAACTGCAAAAAGCAAAGGACTGATCACATCAGAAGTGTCTACAGTCGTAGCCCCATACCGCAGATGTTCAATACTTTGTACCACTTAGCTTCTTGCTTATTATATCACTTAAATCTAATTGTTTTCAGGCATATAATTAGTCTCTGGACATGAGAAAATTACTGTTCTTCAATTTAATGTTTTAAAGTAAATACCACCAAGACTCATTTTTGCCTCAGACACCTCTGTGTCTGGAACTTTGATGCTTTTTGACTCTTACTGCTGTTACTGTATTTATGTCACAAATAAGAATTAGAAAAAGAAGCTTTAGACAGAGCTATCTGTTGCAGATGAATTAATTCTACAATGTTTTATGTTCCATGTGTGGGTAGCAGTTTAGCATTATTCTTTTTCAGTTTTTGTCAAGCATTATGTTTTGTGTTTGCATTTGGTATGATGTAGGAAGTTCACAACATCACACTCTTTTTCCCACTCCCCTCCCAAAAATATTGTAGTGATTTATTTAGCAGTTCACTGCGAATGTGACTCTTGAATTTTATCACTTACTTTTCTTTCAGTTTTTTGAACTTAGTATTACTTGAATACAGAGAAGATTTCTGGCCTTTAACATACAGAAAACTGTGCTTAAAAGATCATTACTGTTGCAACACATCAATAAATCCTGAAGAATCTGTTTGAAAACTGAAATTATATCCTTAATTTACATGCTTTTCCTTCTCCTTGTTAAGAACAGTGGTAATGAAGTGTCATCCTTAACTTTGAATTGCCCAGCATCTGTTGGTTTGTGGCACAGCCCAACCCTAGAATTATTTAAATGTATTTTTCTGCATCTGAATATTAAATGGTGCCCCAAGGATTCAACTGAGCAGTCATGACTATGGTAGTCACAAGGTTATAATTTCTCTTGTGCTTGTTGTGTGTTCAAACATCTATCTAACCAGTTCAGGGAAAAAAACCAAACCACAAAAACACACACCACCAATAAAACCCAGGGAAGAAGGAATCTAGATTATATTTGCGGAAATATTACGGAGGTAGGGTTACCAATCTGTTTCTTTCCTGTAAACTTTCAAGTTAAATCCCAAGAGCAAGAATACTTTGAATTTCTCACAGCACTTCGTGTCAGGTTTGCAATTCACAGGGAGTTCATCTGTTCTTAGATTTGCTTTGGTTTCTTTACCAAATGAATAGCAAAAACATATGCATATATAATATAAACATAACATCAACTGAGAAGCACTGAAAGCTGAAACCTGTTTCTATCAGAAGAAAAAGGTGGAACTAACTTGAGAAAAGACCCAACACATTCATCTAAGCCTGCAAATGGCAGCAAACTGGCTCTGTCAAGATTCTCTGTTTTCAAGTGCTGCCATGACTTTGTATGTGTTTACACAGGCTTAAATGGTGATAAATTCAGTAACTATTTCAAATGCACAGATGGATTGCTAAAATTTGGATTAAAAGTAGTATTAAGAAATAGGGCTTTGGAGAATGTGAGGTTTGTTCATTTCTTAGGATTCACAGAGGTCATTTTTCAGAAGAACCCAGACAGCTTATGTAGGTGCCTTTTTTCTTTTTTTTTTTCAGAAGAACTCTTGTTTACAGCTATATGAGCTGCTTTAATAAAATCTGAGTAATGCTGTGTGAAAACGTTTTGTTTTACCCTTAGATTTCACATTTGTGACACTAAGCAATATTTTTTTTTTTTTTTAAAAGAGATTTAGAATCACTGATGCTTTGCCAATATTATTTAGGTTTCTACCCTGGAGAACTGTTTTATTTTCTAATTCTAATAATTTATTTTCCATTTATAATAATACTTCAGACATTTAAGCTTAGGAAAAAATAAATGCTAATACAATGTTGAAAGTAGTAAAATAATTAAAGTTTTTTACTGCAAGTATTGCTTGTTTTGAATGTTTTTCACATCTTGCACACCAGGCAACATCAGCTGGCTTCTTCCCAGGGCAACTGCTAGTTTGGTCAAGGGGAAGAAAATGCCTTGCTGAGGGAGAGAAATAAGAGCAATCACATTCTTTCTTCACATTCTCTGCAGTTATTCATGTCTCTTCCTCCTAATTTTTCATCTTTCATATGTGGCCTGGAGCAGAATCTCATCTATTTACAATAATGGGAAAAATATTGAAAAATAGTAGATCCTTTCCAGGGTCCATTAGCTAAGCAATATGATTCATGTTGATGAAAGGTGCTGACAGCCTGTTGTAACTCAGGTCTGGTGAATGGTTCCATAACCAGAGTCGGCTCCATTGCTCAAAGCTCACCCTTAATGCTACTGCTTGAGAGGGGTACATGAGGGACACCTTCCTTTGATTGGGCTAACATTGAAATAAATCCTGAAAGGAGCTTGATTCTATACCTTGTTCTCTTGTGCTGATTTCATGTTGGTGTGATGCCAGTGTCCTTGCAGAGAGAGTGCCTTGGAACCCCAAAGTGCAATATTACCTTTATGTTCTCTGATGTTTCTAAGCATAGAGGACATATGAGCAAATCATAACAAATGGTAGAACTGCTTCAGCATAATACCTGCAGACTCTTGAATCATCACTGGTGTACTCGGGTTTACAGATATTGGTGGCTCACCCAGCTTTGCTTTGTTGGACTACACGTCTTTACAATTGGCACTTTGGCTGCTTGAGGGACCGCTTTGTGAAACCCATTAGAGGCCTACTGGTTGGTGGTGGTATCCAAAACTGTATCACTGCCTGTAAACATGTGCTTGACTGAAAAATGTAAATCACTTCTGAGATGAAGTAGAATAGCTGCAAGTGAAATATACTTGCCTAGAATTACAAAACCAAGTGCGAACATGTGAAGGCCAGTACGCCACACAAATGCCTATACAAAGCCAAATGTGAAAATTAGCTCTGGTTTCCAACATATCTTCATCCAAAAGAAATAGAGAAACAGACTCGAACAAGTATTTTTTTCATCCTACTCGTATTGTTGCTTCCCAATGTGTTATTCTATTATGTGAGAATGATATGCATAGCATAGATGCCAAAACATCAAGCAACCACATCCAGGCAGTTGCTGAGCACCCACAAATCCCACTGAAGTTGTGGAATATGCAGCTATTAAGCTGTAGCTCAGCTCCTTGAAGGGGCTGACTACAGTGACTAAATGAAAGCAGTTAAAAATCACAACTACCGTGCAATGTCTATTTTAGGATGATTGCTTATATATAGTCAAACTCCATTTCTGTACTGGAAATAAAATGAGACTAATTAACTGTTGCACATCAATGACTATTCTGATTGTTATATAAAGCCTATGTAATTTTTCTGCTTTTTTTGATTTCTTGGAACTTTTGGTGTTTTTGCCCCAGTAACAGTTATGTCAAGTTTGAAGAACCTGACAGAAATTCTGATAAAGACTTTTTTTAAAAGGTTGAGAAGGATGTTGTATAATTGTTAAATATAAAGCAGGAGCACTGAAAGAAATAAAATTGCTGTACCTGATACCACCAGAGGGCCGTAGCCAATGTTGACTCTGAAAATGTGAATACTAAATTTAGATCACTGCGTCTGCAGGAGATTAGCAAGTAGACACCAAATTGAGATAATGAGTTTACGATTAAAGAAGTAAAAGTCACCTTTCCTCAAGAAAGAGCTGTATGAGGGCCTTGAGGAACCCCGTGAAAGTCAATAGGTGTGTGGCCTCCTAAAGTTTCAGTAATGATCTCTACCTCCTTTTGCCTCGGTGCACTACAGACAGGTAGGTATTTGCAACATTCTGTAGTCTGTGTACAATGAACTGCTCTTCCTTCAAGACCAAGTAGAGAAAATGACTCGGTAGGCTTCCAGTTCTACTTTCTTAAAATATTTTACTTACAGAGGGAAAGGCTGCTTGATTCTTCAGTAATTGCTTTACATAAGTAAACTAGTTGATAGATTGCATTCACTTCAGATCTCAATCATTTGTGCTTTGTTAAGTAAATCTCATGTTGTTATATCCATTTTTGTCTTTTAGAAAGATGTAAGTGGTGTTTTTGAAGGAAATGTAGGTGGCTGTGCTTCTGGACACTTTGCGAGCCTCTCAGTGGGACTTCTGCTTTTCATTCACGCAGAAAGTTGTGGTTGTGAAATACCTGTATGTGATGCCCTTTTGAACTTACCCTATGGGACAAAGGAGGACTGCATGAGTTATCTTCTAGCTTCATTCATGAAATTCTTCAAATAATTTCAATTTTACAATGACTTTTCATGTGATTTCTTCTAATACTTTCTTCTACTTGTTTTAAGGCCACACTGCAAAGAACAAAAAGTACTGCATCAGTTATTTTATTGATGGATGCTGGGGACCTGCTGGGAACTTGGAGAACAGAATTGATTTTTTGACTAACTTTCCCTTTGTATCTGTCTTTAAGAGCGGCCTCATAAAGTAGGCAACGTCAGTACCAGTGCATGAGCTTCAAATAGACAGAATCATCTTTGTGTTATATTTTCTTTGAACTGTCATCATGTCCTTGCCTCCTTTGTGTTTTTTTCTGGTTGCTTTTTTTGTTTTCTTTTTTTCCCTACTCCTTGATTCTCTTTTCTATCTCAGGCCTTTCATGTTCTTCAACTTCGAGTTAAAATGACCTGTGTGTAGTTTGTAATGTGAACACAGAATTTAATTTATATTTGACACTTAATCAAAAGAGAGCAAAGCTCAATGTCAAATTACCATTATTTTGTTGTACAACTCCCAAGATTTGCCTGAATCTGTATGTGTGCTTGTTTTTGAGGGTACCTGTCTTTTATTTTGTTACAAATACGCCTTTGGTTTTGGTTTCTTGGGGTGGGGTGTTTTTGTTTGTTTTGGTTGGTTGGTTTGATTTTGTGTGTGTGGTTTTTGTGTTTTTTTTTCTTTGTTGGTTTTGTTTTGGTTTTTGTTGTTGTTGTTGTTGTGGGGGTTTTTGTTTGTTTGCTGTGTTTTGTGGTTGTTGTTGTTTTAAGGCATACCAAGAGCTAGGAACATCACACTCAAGACAAATGAAAGAATCAGTGTTTTGTGACTGGTTTAATATGCTCTTTCCACTATGGTTTGACTGTATCCCACACAAGAGATCTGGTCCTTGTGTTGCCTTGTATTGAGGGAAGATGTGACACTTGTGGCACTGCTGATGTTAGTGGGCTGCAGTCTGGCTGCTTTCTCATGTCTTTAACTGGCTTTGGACCCCAGACTAAAAGTTGGAAGCATATGCCAAATCTTTTTGTTCAAAGTGTAGACAATGAGCATGCGCACACACAAACACAGCATGAGTTTGTGTGACAATTATACTGTTCGAGCATTGCCATGGGATGCAGCAGTTTCCCATGGCTTTTCTATGTGGAGCATGTGGATGAAACAGTCTAGCAGCTCAGGAGCTCTGTAAAAATAGGGGGGGTTGTCATATTGAGTATTTTGTAACATTTCTCTGGAGGAGGGCTTTGGGTTCAGACTTGTAAAATTTCTGTCAGTCAGTATCACCTCTGTAGTTCCCCACACCTACATGTTGACTGACCTGGAGCAGTCAGGCCCACGTCTGAGGTTGTGCACAAGAAAACACCTCATTGGAAACCTGCGTGTCACCACAGAGAAAGGCTCAGAAAAGCTTGGTTTGTATCCTATGAACTTACACTGTAAGATTGCAAGGAAAAGACTAAGGGTAGTAGGAGACAATAGAGTGCATTCAGTTATTAAAGTCCTCTGGGCATCATGGGTGGTGATTTTGCTTTTTAAAAAGTGGAGTTATACAAGTAAATTTCATATAAGCTTTGGGAAAATATGAGTATTGATATTCTTATGTGGTGAGACAGATCTTGCTGTACTTTTGTAGCTCCTTTCATAGAGCTCTGATATATCACAGAGTAGAAGCACTGATTAAACAGATATTAACTACTTAAAGGATAAAAAGTTTTCCTTTCCTGAGGACAAGCTATTCAGAGTCATTAAAATATTTATAAGGACTTGCCTCATTTTAATACATTCAAGAAAATAATGTTGTTTTCAATTGCTTTCAAGGTTGGAGGAGAAACTTTTTTACTGCTGATTTGATCTCTGGTTTAATGCATTCTGTGTATTTTTTCCCTACAAATTCTATTTGAGTTATGTCATATAGTTTAGACAGCTTTTAGCCTTGATTCAACAGTGACAGATAATGAAGACTTTACCACATCTATAAGTAGTTTCTCCTAATGGCTAACCACTTTGCTGTTAGCAGAGTGTTTTGTAACTTTACTGTGATGATTTATTTTTTTTGTCTGTTTCAGCCATTGTCTCTCACTATCTTAAAAACTTCACCTGTCAGTTGTGGGCAAGTTGCTTTAAAACACTATATTGATTAAATTACATTGAGAGGCTTTCTTTGTTTCTGCTGTTTTACTCAAATGTTGGCTTATCCTCCAGCTCTCATAGCCCTTCTCTGGTTCTATCCCAGCCTTGTGACATGGTGTGGTTCCCCAGCAGCTCTAAGAAGGATCCCAGGCCCCTTTTTCTGCTCCCCGTTGTACTTGTCATTATATCATGCCAACCCATTTATCTATAGCATTGTACTGGGGGGTTGTTGGTTTTTTTCTTCATCAGACCTTACTCAGATAATTGGTTGCCTCTGGGATTCTGATAAGTGTTGTACTACTTTGGGATTCCCCCAGATGTTTTAATAGATCATGTGAAAATATGTGTTTGAAGAAGCAAAAAAAAAAAAAAGTGATGAGAGTCCCCTACTTCTGAATGTAAAATGAGAATTAGTAGAATTGGTAAAACACTCAGATTTCTGCATAAATGCTATGTTATCCTAAGCCTCTGTAATTCTCTTTCTCTTTTTGGAGTCTCCTACCACAAGTAACTTTTTCCTTATACAATTCTTTAAAAATACGATTATCTGAACACTGACCTTAGGGTAAGCTGACCCATTGGTTCTGTGCATTTAAAACTGTTAAATCTCTGCTAATATATCCACTAGAAATGAATGAAATAATGATGTGGATGAAGCTAAACCAAAGCACACAATTAATTAGATTTCATTTTATATTGTGATGGATTCCTGGAGCTCTGTGGGCACTGACCAAAGATACATTTGCTTTTCTCATGCAGGGTAATTGGATTACTAGGTAGTATGAGTCTTTAATCTTTGCTGATAGAGTGAGATAAATGCCTGATAAATACACTGAGCAAACAAGAGTAGCTTAAGAAAAGAAGTGACAAAAAAAAGGTGTTGTGAATATAGAAGCTTAAACAATATTTCTTCTGGTGATGGAGAGGAAAAAGAGTTTCTGTTGTCACTTGGCTGGTTAAACATACTGTGACAACAGGGGTAGCTGCTTCTCTGCACACTTTAATAAGAGTGTCCCTGTATAGACTGAATTTTGAAATGGGGTGTCTCCTTTTTGTGTCTGCATAAATGTCTTCACTTTTCAGGGAAGGGGTGTTTGAAAATACTTGAAAATTTTTCTCAGTGAGGAACTCTGAAATACAGACTGGAAAAATTGAGGTGTTGGTAGTCATATCTAGGGTAGAAAATGAACACCAGCTTTTCATCCTGTGATCAGGAATGAAAGCACAGTGTGTGCTTTGGTAATCTGGAGTTGAGGTGTGTGTTTTATTTTTTAGGGTATTGGAGTATAAAAAGAAATATGACAAAAATATGAATTCTCATTGCTGGTAATTCATCCTACCAATCGTTGCCCTGAAAAACAATGCCATTCATCTGTGACTAGTCATAGACTTGCATTCAAGCAAAAACAGAGCACAAAAATAGAGAGAAGATTATGGGCTATGCTGCTTGGTGGGGAAAAATAAATAAATTGCTGTTGTGCTGGTTTGATATTGGAAGCAATTTCCTGTGGAAGACCTTTCCACCCGACCTGTAATTTATGCCCTGCCTGAATACTTAGGTAGAACCTGAAGTTTTTGAGTACTTGAGAAGCATAGCAGGAAGCGTAAATGGAATTCCCAGCTGTGGGAAATAACTGAGATCTGAGTGCCTCTGCGGAGCTCCGGGGCTGTCCTACATAACCAGAGAGGGGGACTTTCAGAGAAGCAGCATGCAGCCACCTTTCCTTAAAAGCCATCTTAGCTGAGTGTTCAAATCACCCATGGTGCTTGGAAAACCCAGCCCTCCAAGGAGCAGGTCTGAATGACTAAACAAACAACTGGAATTCCAGTAAGTGGGCAGACTACTTGCAGTAGTATTGATATCCTGATGTTCTGTCCTGAAGGCAACTCTGGGCTGTGAATGAGCTCAATGGGTTGCTCTCAATCTGAGGGGTCAGATCACTGCCAATTACAAATTCAATAGGAATTTATTGTCCAATTCACTTGTTAAAGCTTGTTTCAATCGGTATTCTGATTTTTCTCCATTTTAGGAAAACAACTAAGAGCTGACATGCAAATCAGACTCTACAGAAAAACTTCCCCTCTTTCTGGTTTATTTTCTGGCTGTAGGATTCTGGGAGATATGCAAATATATCCTGGACTGTTTCATAAATGCCAGAGAGGTCAATCTTCTTTCCTTGGTGTTTCACAAGAAAGTGATTGATGCTTGACACTTCTGTATAACAATAAAACATTTCCAAAGTTTATGGTCAATAAATTTGTGTAATAAATAATGCATCCCAATGCTATTATACTTCATACTTCTACTTCAACAACTTTGCAGGCTAAGTTAATGTAAGTTTTAGTCATGTTTTTTTTCCTTTTCAAAGAGCAAAGACTTTGAAATTCCTTTTAAGCCTTGTGCATGTTAAGGTTAGTGTCTCCTTCAACTAATGATTTCTGCTGGAGTCAAAACTGTGATTTTAATTTGAATTTTCTATGAGCATCTGCAGAATGGTGTGATCTGTGGCTTTCAGTGTCAAATATTCTCATGTTTGTTTTTATTCTGGACACTTCTGAATACACTTGTATTTTTTTAGTGAAGTACCCTGCAAAACTGGCTTTCTGATCAAATATCATTCATGTAGTGTTTTGACATATTTAATCTAACCCAAAGAACAGTTCAATCACTGGATAACTCTTCACTGCCTCTACCAGTAACGGAGCTGATAAAGGAGAGGACTTCAGTTCTGTTACCACTGAAATGATGATGTGGGTTTGTGCTAAGAACTATACAGGTACCTAATTGTTCATGTGAGGGTTGTAAATAGAGGTTGGAGACCAGATTAGTGAGATTTTCAGTCATACAAATCCCTAGCTCTTCCAGAATCACATTTCAGACAGCTTTAGAAATTAGATTAAAAGTTTTAAACAGCCTTTGTTTTCCTTTTAAAACCTCATATCAGGTTTTTGGATGTGTTAGGCTACCTTTTGTCTTTGCTGCTTGCCATGAAACTGTGATACTTAGGCACCAACTCAGTTGCCAGAGCGTAAATACAGAGAGAGTGGCATAACCAGGCTCCAGTGAACACAGCAGAAGGGGAGCAGTTACTCTCTAGAGCTGTGCTACTTTCACCTGAGCATTTCAAGGGGTCTACAGTAGCACTATGTCTGCCAGTGTGTGGACAACTGAATTGATATATTCACCTTTACTTTTGTTTCCTTTTGAAAATATGAGAAAAAAAAAGATATTTTGATTGGGAAATGCCCTGAATTTCCTTTTATTATTAATTTAAAATTGATCAAGTTTTGGGGTAGTTATTCTTGATTTTTACCCCTCTTCTCTCACAAAACTGAAACTGTTGACTAATAATAATGTTTAGAACGTATTATAGTAGAGAACAGAAGCTACTCACTTTTTCAAGTCTATCTTGTATGAATCTGTTCTCTAAAAACTTATCCTGAAAGGTCGTTTTCATGGAATTTGTTCCCCACAGCAGATATTGAGGACATATGCTATTCTGGGCTATTTGCCCATTTGGAAATGCCTGTTGTCTGTTAGGTTTTTCAGGTTTGGTGGAGCAATGGTGTAGAGGCAGGAAAAACACAGAAAAACTAAAACTGATACAGGGGAAAAGTGTCAGTGGTCAGTATCTCAGACTTTGCTTGACAAGGGATTCATCTTGCCACTCTGAGCTTAACCTACTTATCCAGGTCCTCCTGAGAGAGAAGAACAATCTCCAGGAAACAACTTCACTCATTATCCCGAGAAAGGTAGGCCAGAGGCCATGTGAGATCGATCCTAACCTACCTTTTTGTCTTCCTCTCAAGTTGACTTTATGAGATGAAAATTATGACTTAACTCCTTTGCTTTTTGTTTTGATAAAACTTTTAACATTTTTCTTCACAGTCTTGTCAGAAGATGACATGTGCCCTCTCCTTTGTCCTCATGCCTTCTATCTCATTTTTACTGCCCTCATGTACGCTGATGGCACATGATATAGCTTTTACTACCCAGAAAATGTAGAATCACCTTTCTAGACCTGTCCACTCCTGTGCAGTAACTCGTATCTCTGACTTCTGGCTTTTTCTTCTCATTTCATAAAGGCCAGGGCAGTGTTTTGCATTTAGACACTCCTTCAGCCTCACTGTAGCCCTGGCACCCCAATTTATAGTCTTTTACCAGCTGTTGTCGCCCTTTTGAACTGCCACATAACAGCCGCCTGCAGGGAAAATTGATGCCTCCAAATTCATCCATGAATGCCAGAGATTAATTTAGGCATACAAAGCTAGTTCATATGGAGTCCTCTGTGTAAGTGTATAAAAATACTACAGTAGATTTACAGCTTTTGAGGCGTGAGCTTAAAAGAAGAAAACACGGCAATTGATGGCCAAAAAGAGACAGCATGGGGTAGAAAATACACGGTCACTTGTAAGCTGCAATCTGCTGAAACCCAGAGGGTTCTTTTAAGTTTGTCTTTTCTCTGATCAGTGTTTGTTTATTCCAGCAGAACATGTTTTTGTCCGGAAGATATTTTGTGCCTTGAATAAAGCATACGGCTTTGCACAAAGAACTCTCTATTTTAAACTGGTATCAACCTTTTATGAAGTTCATTGTGGAAACTGCACAAATAGAAATGTGAAGATTTCAGCTTTTAAGGACAGGCTTTTCTCTCTGACCAGGGAGGTCACAGTATCTATCTTTTCCTTTGTATATTGCCAACATTTGTATATTGCCAATAAAAGATTTTGAGGCCACTATCTAGCAGATAGCAAAAATAGGACAATTTTTACATTCCTGGACCTAAAGCTACCAGTGACTTTGTTCTGTGAATTGTTAATTTTAGGTAAAGAACTTGGGCTTAAATTAGAAGTATTTTTCTTTGTTTAAGTCCTCTCTCTTTCATTTGTTCTATTAGATTCAAACTGAATATTGATGCAGAAACTGAATCACACTGTGTGCAATGTTATAAACACATAATAAGCTATACATTCTGTGCTGAAGAAGCAAACAGGCCAAAGAGATGAGAGGACATAGAGGAGGAGTAAAGAAAAATCAGTCCCTTTGTTAGTGCTGGGATCCTGAAGTTCAGAGCTTGTTCAAGGTCACTCAGAAACTGTGCACCACAGATGAGATTTAACCAGGCTTTCTGAATCTGAGACCAGCCTTGCAATCACTGAAATATCTCTTCATCCAGAAGTTTGCAGTCACTTGACATTTGTGTTAATGCCTGACACTTGACTTCAGCATTTCAGCTTTGATAAGGCCACACTGGCTTCACTTAAGATGAAAAGTGTTAGAAAAAAAAGAAAGAAAAAAAAACAACGTAGGGGACTATTTGTTATGCAGGTTTTCCATGGTATGTGAAGAGAGCTCACTCACCTTCAATGAATTTATGATCAGAAATGATCAGAATAAAACTTCACTGTAAGGATAGATTAATATGATCAGTGATTGCTTGTACTGCTATTTGAGACAAGGAAGGTATCTTTTCAGCATGATTAGCTCAGGAAAATATTTGCCAAGACAAACCACGGCTGTTTCTATGCTTTTTCCACATGTATTTTTTTATGGCCTTATAACATCTTTGACGATGTTAACAGAAAGTAAAAGATAGAATTGGGCTCATCTAACCTGAAGGTCCAGGCTATTTACTATTATTACTACTATTATTATCACCAGTAGGGTCTGAGAATTTTCAGATAATCTGTGGAATGGCTTCTATGGGATCTATGGGATATGCCAGCATAGTTTTTGGAGGGAGAGTTTCTTTTCATGATCTTAAAGTCTTTTTCATATGCTGCCCAGTCCTTTAGAGGAGGGAAAAGGGTCGGGGTGAAAAGCAGAAGTCTGAGCCTACAAGACACACGGCTTTTGCAGAGGTGTCACTGCAGGGTAAAGTGACTGGCAGAGGCCACCTTGTGGAAGCCAATAACACAACCGTACCTTTCTGCAAACCAGAGGGACTTTTTTGGTTTTGTCACTGATTATTAGCTATTACTGACTAGTCAGGGAAAAAAGAGCCCCTTTTTTGAGACTTCTGTCAGTGCAGTTTCATGAGCTGACATAGAGAGTGCTTAAATTGTAGCGTTTAACCTAATGGAGGCAAAGAGCTTTGCAATTTCAATGTTTTCAAGAATATCTCCTTCTCTCTTCCTTCCCTTTTCTTGTACTCAACTGCCAATTCCCTAATTACTACTGTGAATCTGTTTATTTCTAATAGGTTTTAAAGAGGCAGATTATCATAATATCAACGATGTCTCCCCAGGTTTCTGATTTGTTACTTGTTTTTCTAATAGTGCTTGCCTCTGCTTCTGCTCTTTTCAAATGCTCTCATAGTTGCTAATTTTTGTTGGCTTATATTCAGAAAATTATTTTATTTTAACTATATACTCAAAGTCACTTCTCTGTTTTTATAGAAGGAAGAAAAATTGTTGGGACAAGCAACTATAAGAAAAAAATAGCTCTGTATCAAAAATGAGTTTAGAAAGGAAGTCAATGGCAGGTCCTGTGAACAAACAGTTCCTGCAAAGGTACCTAGGTACCCAATTTAGGGGCAAAGGCATAACATGGAGGCAGGATATGGAGTACACTGACAATTTGGGTACAGTGCTCCCATGTTTCAGGGTGTGGGTGTTTCTTGTACCTCATATTTTCCCATGGAATTTTCCTTGTGTTATCATTGTGACACATCATGTGTGTGAGTGTGACTGGCGGTCAGGATTTGCCTTGAACAAAGCAAGGTCAGAAAAGTCGAATGGTGTATAGGATGTTTTAACAGGTAGGATAAAGAATGAATTGCTGTGGGTTTTGGTTTTTTTTCCTTGTTAAAGTAGAAATGTAAAGCACCCATGACCATACAATGGTGCCAGACTGGTTTCAGAACCCAAAAAAATAGAAACATGCAAAAAACATATTAGTAACATTGTTGTATGCTTTTCTGCCTGAAAGGAAAGGTTAAAAAGAGAAGTCTCATTAAAAATCACAAAAAAACCAAACCCTATGCAAGACAGTTAAAATATTTTGTTTAACAATATTTGAAGCAATCATATAGAATAGAAGGCCCTGGTTTTAACTTGAGAGGAAACACATCAAATGAACTGTGAATACACTTCTTGAGTTTTCCATTGGGGAGGCAGAGACAAGTTGTTTTTAAAGTACCTAAATGAGAGTTGAGTGGTTATATGACATCTAATAAATTAAAGGAGTGACATCTTGTCTCCTGAATGATTCCTTGCAGTCACCCCTGTTGGGATCCTAGTAGGGGGTGGAATATTATATTGAGTCTTTCTTCTGCCTGGCATAGCAGTAATGTGTTACAGCAAAACACAGAAAAACAAACCAGTAGTGTGGTGGAGCCTCCAGAATAAAAGAGAAATCAAATGAAAGATGCATTCAGTTGAGGAATCTGATGGTTAATGGCAAATGATATCTCATCATTGTGCAGAGAGGACCAAGAGTTGTTTGTCTGAAAACAACCTATGTTAACACAGCCTGTAAATCAGCGTGCTCTCAATGAAAGGAGTGGTGTGTAAGCTACTCCTAATGTCAGATTTATGTTAACATGTGCTGGGGAAATCAATACAAGGCAACACTGTTTGCATAGGGCAAACAGATTTCTGGCATGCTTGCTGCTTTTGATTAGCTAAAAATCCTGTACAGAGAGCTGTGAGTTTGCACTGCATTGTACAAACCAGAGGGTAGTTCTGTGCAGAGAAAATAACACATTTCAATAAAGCCTCAGAAAGATCTTAGAGCCAATTTCCCTGTTGCTTGGCACAGGGGTAGTGGCTGCCCTTTACAATAGCGTGTTTCTTTGCTCTGAATCTTATTTGCTTACATGTCAACTTGTTCTTAGGGCAATCTCTTTAACTCTACCAGGGAAGTGTAAACTGAATTGTTTGTATGATGAAGAGAGCATGTGGGAAATCTTAGACACAACCAAAATAAAGGACTTAGAAGAACCTGTTGCAAAGGAAAAAGGTGCATGTAAGGACGCTCAAAATGCTCCTTTTTTCATGAAGCAGTTAGAAAGGCCATGTGCAAATCTAGTCAAAAATAGTATTTGATCCCAACTGGACTGATGCTTTTTGAGATCATAATCTGTTCTCTCATTAGTGGCTGAAATTTTCATGAGCTGCAAGCTACAGAGTATTTAATAAAAGTTGGGAGAATTTGCATCTCTGCAGCTCTGATTTTTCCCTCCCATATTGTGATACTACCTGTTTTATACCTTTAATATCCAGATGTTGGTTTAGTATAACTTCTTCCTAGGAGAGCTACTAGTGAGCTTGGTGTCTCACCCCTT
This sequence comes from Neopelma chrysocephalum, assembly GCF_003984885.1. NCBI lineage: Eukaryota > Metazoa > Chordata > Aves > Passeriformes > Pipridae > Neopelma > Neopelma chrysocephalum. The sequence continues at coordinate 21,186,827 of NW_020897703.1, forward strand.
AATGAACCACGGATTGTTTACAGCTAATGAAATTCAGAGTAATCCACTTTAAATTGAGGCTAATTTTCCCGGGCCCAACCTATAAACCATAAAGAGCATAAGTGGGACTTGATTGAAGGCCTGAGGTTGTTCAGTCCTCAATTCCCTCTTCTGTCCTCATGTTACTATAAGTTATTCCTTTTCATAATGCACCGAGGATGTGACATTCCCAGCAGAATGGGGCTGTGGGGAAGCAAAGAGTTTTTGCCAACTTTTAGCTGCTGCTACTGCTGCACCAGGTGTGATGGACCGGGACTTCAGGCTCTGAGTAGTGTCTTTGTACTCCAGAGGTAGGACATGTCAAGCTTCACGTACTGGTTCTCATTGTCCAAGAGCACAAGATTCTTTTCTCACATCGCTGGGTGTAGAGATGCTTCCAGTTTGGGAACTGCTAGGTTGCATCCAATCGTTTTGGCCTGTTTGGGACCAGCTTCACTAAAGCAAAAGCTTTCTCAGTGAAAAAAGTAGAGAAACACTTCACTGAAGAGCATATTTCTTTCCATCCCTCTCCTACCCTGACTGAGTAGGTTAGTTTTGTACAGAGAACTGTTTAGGATATATTTCCCTTTAGAAGGATCCATCTTCCAGATCCCATAGGTGCACAATGTCCTTTTGTACTGGTAAACTTCTATGGAGATTCCTATTTAGATAAGAAAAGGGAAAAAAAGTAAAATGTTGTTCTTTGCTACAACTTCAGACTCAGCAGCCTCTGCATCATCTATTTCTAGACCACTTGATACTTGGTTTCTGCATCACAGGATGGAAGACTGATTTTCTCACTGCTTTTTCCCAACCCATCAGTATTAATAATCCAAATAATAAATCTAAAAAGGACTCCTCAACTCCCTTTCTTACAAGAATAACCTCTGTGTGTTGTTTTGGTTGATATAATATTTATGCTTTGTTTAATTCAGATGCATTTATTTTTCCTTCCATCATTCATTTCACTGCATTAAGTTAGTGGTTCTGTGGGGATTCAGTTGATTAATGACTAATTTCCATCCTATGCATTCTCAAGAGGAATCTACTTTCACAGTACTGCCCTTCAAAATAATATAATCTTAAGGGGAGGGGGGAGCAAAACCTTCATGTGAAAACAAACACCCAGTAGAACCGCAATGGAAAAAATGATCTGAATTAAAAATACTTTCATTTCAGTAATTTCCTGAGTGTGAGAGCACTTGGATGTCTGTATTCGTGCATTCCCTTTTGACTACCCCAGCAGCTGAAGATGTTACTGTCACCTACCGATTGCTGTCATGACCCACTTGAAGGTTAAACTTCTACTGGCTTAACTGACTGTCTGAATTCCTTCCAGCTTATTTCAGTTTTCCCCTTAGAGAGCTAGAAAAGGATGGGTAAACACAGAATCATGATCTTTACTCCCCTGAGAGGGAACTGAAGCAGGGGCAGCAAATGCATTGCTCTAGGTTGTGCAACAGATTGATGGCAGAGTCAAGAGTTGGTCACAAAACCAGTTTAGCTCTTCATATTCACACTTTTGGTGCATGCATCCCAGTCCTGGTCTTTCTCCAAAATACCCCATAAATACTCCCTCAACTGGTAAATGTAACCTCTGAGACATCAAAACCAAAAAAATGAGCAGTCAGTACTCAGTGATGACTGAAGATATCCAAAACCCCACCTAATGCTTGGAAGTGTGTGACACTTCTGAGTGCCTCTGTCTGTGCAGGGAGGAAGATGGGGCTTTTGTAAATGAAGTCAATCTGGAAGTTTACAGTTCCTGGTAATGGTTGATCTGTGAGGAGGAGCCAAACCTTCCCCTGATCGCGACATTTCTTTTACTTGCAATATTTTAAGCATTTGTATGATGCTAGTGTACCCTTAACAATGACACAGAATTCAATTAAATACCACAAGCATTTTGGCAACTGTCCTTTCAAAGAACTAGCCATATACACTAGTAGGTCAGCAAGTGAATTGACATGCAGGCAGATATTGCAGGCACCAGATCTTTGAATTTCATTGTTTAGCGTGTCACAAGAGCCATAGTCATCTATCTGGCAAAGGACACCAACAAACTGACCTCTGGTTACTTCTTCGCGTGTTCTCTAGGGGTGTAATAATCGTTTAACAGGTATTTCAATGCAATCATAGATTCTTTTTCTTTTTTTTTTTTTTTTCTGGAGATGAACTAGATGCAGAGTTCCATAGCTAAATCAATTAGAAATAAAACTACAGGTGCTCTTGTAATGCTGCTTGCAGGAAGGCAGATTTCCTGATAAATCAGTTTACCTGACACACTGCTAATGAGAAATTAAGAACCGTGTTGTGTTACCGTGTTTGACTGACTTAAATATTTTTTCTTTCCTCTTTGATTGTAAAGCATGGGGAGTGTGGGGGGGAAGATGTAGTAATTCCTAATGCAAAGTAAATTTTTTTTCAATATGCACATTTGTGTATCAGTCTAGACACACACTGTCAATATCCTGATAGGACTTTCCTTTGCCAACTACAAGGATGCACAAAAATTGTTCTCTGATTACTAGCAACTAAAGCATCTTGTCAAAATATTCTGAACTAAACTTGTGAAGATATTAGAAATGAGTATGTAGCATCTTACTAACAATCAGAAGACATAACAGCTGTAATAGAAGGTCAATCCCCAAAAAGAGCATTCTTATTTTGAACTGTCATCTTCTGCTATCTTAGACTTTGGCCCTGTGTCTATGAATTGTTTTGTGAATGAAGTTTTGGTCAACTGTGTTGGATGGACTGACCTATGAGTGTTGAGATTCTGATCCTGCAAATCATGAAGTACCTGTAAGAGCTGTGAAGTTTCTGTCAGTGTGATGAGAAGTGACAATCTTCAAATGCTGTACCTCTCTGGTTATGAATGTAAAATACACGATTTGGCAATAAAATGGTTCTGCTGTGCTGTTACCCAACCACATCAAGTGGAAAAGAGGCTCAGTTTCCAAAACAAAAAATCATGCACTTGTCTTGCCTGTTTTACTGGGAAGTGCCATCCATATTAGTACTGGAAAAGGACAAACAGGATCCCTCAGATGTCACAGTTCATAGTCACAGCTCAAATATGAATTCCCCAGCCATTAGACATAAGATGCCAGACTGAAGTCTAACAATTGAACAGTCAGGACTAATTCCATTTTGTTGTGTCTGGTCCATGGAGAGTAACCTCCAAGATGAAGACTGCAGCTGGATCTCAGAAGGTATTAAAGTACAGCAGCAAAGATGTTTAAACCCTATGATTTTTTTTTTCTGGTTTTGCTTTTCTACATGTGTGTGTTTTTCTTTGGTTCATGGGAATGTCAAATTTATGAATATTAAGCATTATTTTTTTTCCTATTTTTGAGGTAAAAATTAGGAGCTGAATTGCTAGATAAATAGGCTAATCTTTAAATAAGTGTCTAATCATAGCCTGTCAACAAAAAGTAACTGACCAGTCAACACCAGTTAGACCCCACTAGAAATTGTGTTCTTTGTTTCATGATTAATTTATATAAATTCAAGATAATCTGTGTGATCTTTACTAGTTAGTTATGAGGCAAAATCACAGACAAGTGTGACTCTACCCTCACATCAATTGTTGTACACCACTTTTGCTTGTCTGTGGGCACTGGTTTGCGCAGTGGTAAGGAGGTTCTTTCCATGTCCTTGAGTCATAAAAAGTGGCTGCTCACCACATTCACTTGCACCAATGACAGTGAGTATTTAGTGTTTTGCAGGAAATCCTGCTTTCTTTTTCACCATGGGACAGGTTAGATGTTGAACTCTTTTTATCTTTTCTCATTTTTATCAGCTGGCATACGTCCTCCCTCACCAGTGAATAAATGTGTACAATAGCAAGGCACTGCTTACAATAATTTACTTGTAAGGCTTTGAAAATGGTGTATGGTCACAAAAAGCATAATGTTATACAAAGCAAAACACCAGAGAAAAACAAATTCTTATCAAAGAAAAGGCAAAGCAAAGAAAATCAGAATGTGTGTTAAAGATAAATCTTATGTCATGACCTTAAAAATCTCCAACTGGGATCCTGCTATTCAGAATAGCCCTTGGAAATCATTTTCAAAGGTTAGCTGCTTGTGAAAAAGGAACAAAATAAAGTTTGACCACCCAGGGATTTGCAAACGTGCATGGGAGCCACCAGAAAGCCCTGTACAGATAACTTGAGTGGAGAAAGAAATAGTTCAGTTTTCTAACCAAGCAAGAGGGAATGAATGTTCTGTAAAAATTTGAATATCAAAAGAGGCCATTAAAACCATAACCTGACTTCACAGGAAGACAATTTAATGAACTCATACCAGAAAAAAAAAATATCAAGACTGAGATACGTTACTTGGTGAGATCACACCATTTTGGTGTCTGTCATTTCCCAAAGGCTTTTCTGTGCAGGTTAAGAAGCAACCTCTGATCTAAATCTCATCATATGACTAGTAGGGCAAGAGAAAGAAGCTTACATTCAGAAAGGACCTGCACTAATGTATAACATTTGAGAATGCACCTGGAGCCAGCTGCTACTTGAAAAAAAGTAGACACTTGGCATGCACTAATCCTTTCAGCAGGTTTAATGAAGCTTTGTCTTACAGATAGTCCCTTCTGGCTTATAATTCGTTATTACTTATTGCTGATGAAAGAGAAATATTGCAGTACCTAAAACCGTGTTGAATTCTGGCCTTGGTTTTTGATGCATCTTTTCAGGTGGACAAAGATACAAAGAAGACTTAAACAGCTGTCTTATGGATAGGCACCTCGAGGGCAACAGTTCCAGCTGGGTGAAGGGGAAATGACATTCCCATCAGTTTTGTACCACATAGCCCTATGCACCAACAACTTCCATCTACTTCCAGTAAATTAAGTGCAAAAGCATGAGAAAAAAAATTGCCTTGTTCATTCCAACTTCTTTTATTTCTCCTTTCTGAAACTTATTTCTAAGTATTAGGGCTATTTTCAATCTCCTGGTGTTTTACTTTGTAAAAGAGCAAGCAGTGAAATCCCCTGTCTATACCCACCATGTGCAAGATTTCTGCACACCTTACTGGCAGACACAAGCAAAATATTTTTATTTCTTCATTTTTATAATGTCAAGAGTACAAATGGGTTCACGGAAAGGTTAGATAAATTCATGTCTTTTAATAGTAGCCTGGTTGTTACTTCCAACTCCAGATGTCTCTGTACCACTAATTACAATAAATCAGGAAATTGTACTGAGGAAAAAATTGCTCTCAATATGTCCTCATTATTACATTCCTCAATTAGCTCTAGACCCCTGGTGGAGCTGGGAGGCTGAACTCGATGGGCTCAGCTCCACCTCGGTGTAATGCCTATGTCCACCTTACATGTAAAACCTTTACAGAAAATAATATAGTTTTGATATAGAGAGCCTGATAACAGGCAGGAACAATGTAACTAAGCAGGAGATACAGGGGCAGAAACACAAGTATGATGGGAGATAAAGAGGAAAAGGAATTAGATCAGTATAGATCCACTGAAAGCACTGAAAATGCGCTGTTTTACAGGTACTGTAGTCTTTACTAAGGTAACAGTATAAAGGATCACAGGGAGTATAACAAATGTTTCTTTGTAGGCCCAATGATTGCAGCCAGACATGGCTGCAAGATGCCTGTGCTTACACCAGGGTTCCATTTGGCACAATAGCTGAGAGCATGACGTGGCTTAGCAACTGTTTCATGTTGGCTTTGTAGGCAGCTGACAGCAGACATCTCCAAATAAAACCTTATCAGTGAGATACAGGAAGAGAAGTGTGTAGCATCTTGGACGGCATGGCCACCCAAATTTGTACAATATTTGTGTTGTCTCGGTCCATCTGTATGAGCAAAAGATGCAGAGGAAATGCATGACTGGAACCATAAAGATCATTGGATTGGGGTGGGGAGATTATTATGTCTTGTGATGACCCATTCACCTGTGGAGGATATCAGAAGGGATAGTTGACCAGGGGTTATTAGGTGGGGAGGGATGTTGTCCCCATCCATGCCACTGGATTTGGCAGAGATCCCAGTGTGTTTCCAATCTGGTTCTTTTTTATCTTGCAACTATAGTGGGAATAAGTTTGTCCTTAGGTTAACAACTTGAGAAGAGATGGTGGGGAAAATCCATTGCTCTAAGAAGAACTGTTGCAAAGTGATATTGCTGTTTTCCCCTGGGGTGTTTGGAAATGAACTACCAGAGCTGAGCTATTCAGTCTGAGAGTCTCATTTGCCATCCTGTGGGGGTGTAAAAGCTTGAGCAAACTCAAAGAAACAGCTCTGTCCCATCAGAAAGTAATGAAAACCAAACATACCAGAAATATTGTAAAGGTATGAGCAAACTATGTATCCCTGAAACATATGGAGCATTCACAAAATAAGAGAAGTTCATATCAATCACTTATCTGAAAAAAACCTTCTCTATGGTAAAGGATCCAGGTTCCTGTTGCTGGCTCTTCTATACAGAATTAGCTCTGTTTGCACGCAACAGCACTGCTTTGGGAAACAGACTGTTTTTTATTTTTTTAAACTAACCAGTTAAGAAAGTATTTTTTAAGACAAATATCCAGGAAAAAAAAAACAGATTTTAAAGTTATTGACACTTTCAATACTTGGGAAAAAAGAAAAAATGTTTGACATGTGGTCACATGTAGAGATCCGACTATGGTTTAGGTGAACTGTTTGTTCCTGGATTAGTTACTCTCAGTGTGTGGCTTTGCCTTTGAGCGTAGCAACCAGTGCAAGAATGACCACTGAACTGGTTCTCAATGACACAAACATTATGTGGAGAAGCAAAGCTGTAGCGTGTGCTCATATGAGCTTGCTACACAGGGAACTTAAGGCAGCTTACACAGGGAACTTAAGGCAGCTTCCTTTACCAACAAAGCAGATGTATAATGATAGATAGGTAAATATAATTATGAGAATGTGTAGAAGAATGTATGTTGAGACTATTTACAATCATTAAACCATGCACTGGAATACATGGTAGTCCTGTGGTTAACACACTGTGAACATCCCATGTTTTACCTCTGAAATTTTTTGAGATCACCCATCTGCTTCTGTTCTGCAAGTTGGCTGTTCCTTGGGAAAGAAATTGCTTTGTGTGTCCCATTAGGACATAGATTAAAATATTAGCTTGTGTTGTTGGCTTTTTCTCCAGTATGGACCATGTTGAGTAGACAACACCAAAGGATTCATGCCTGGTCTTATGTGCTGTGGTACAGGAATACACCCAGAACAAGTTTCCGTGCTGTGAATACAAGGAAATATATTCAACAGCAGGAGCAGGAGTTAACAGAAGCAGGAGTAGATTTTTTGATTTTTTCCTTTCTTTTTATGATTTTTCACCTTTATCATGTTAGCTGAGAGAAAAAGGGAGTAAGAAGAGAAAATGGATGATGAGAGAGAGTGTTCAGTATAAATGTCTCCCTTTTGACATATGTTTGTCTCTTTTCTGTCTTTTTTCTGTGTGTGGAGTTTGTCTAAATGTCTCAATGGTGATGTTTGCTAAAGACTAGCTCATATAACATTCTGTTCTTTCCATCTACTCTATGAAACACGATAATTTCCAGGCCAAAAGGTCTGCCTTAAGAAGAATTGTTAAAGCTTTTGAGGGGATGAAGGGGTTGAGTACTACTGTTATTATATGTAAAGAGGAAAAAGATAGTTGGGTTTTTTTCTATCAATGAGACACCACAAGTCTCCTCACCATGTTGAGGAAGGTGGCAAGATCAGCATCTTCTACATAAATCTTCTACATAAATTTACTGTCTTATAATTCTACATAATGACAGCCTTGTGTTCCAGTCTCTTCTGATTTTAGAGAGAAAGGTACTAAAACCTCAGTCAAGCTATAATGATCTTAAAAGCACTGTTTATGTTTTTTTTAAACATTAGCTGTAACTCCTCAGAAGATTGCAGGTTCAGTGCTGAATGATGACTAGATCTGTAGATGTTGAGCAGGACTTCTGTTGTGCTGTGCACCTGGAGAACTTGACCCTTCTGGGTGTTCAAGAAGATGTCAATTGGTACTGAAGGAACATGCCAAAAAGGGCAGATGGAATGTATAGGGCCGATCAAAGGTGCAAGGTTCCCAGAGCAGACACTTGTGTCGTGTGGCAGGGCCGCATACACAACTGATGAAAAAGTAGCTGAAAGCAATGAGCACAGGGGTTGTTTCTCCTAAGAGTTCTTGCAGCTCTTTTATCTACCACCTTACACAGAGGTAGATCAAAACCAGAATGCAAACGGGAAGTCATCGAAGCAAGGGCAGTTATAAAGCACCGGAGGAATTAGCAGGCCAAACATTCTTTGGTGGATGCAGTTTTTAATCAGTTTTCTCATGTGAAGGATTATTTTGTCACTGTGTGTGTGAGACAAACTATGTGAATAAAAAATAGTGGGGGAGGGAGAAGAATCATGCAATAAGAGGAATTACTCCCTGAAAAGTAGCTTCCAAATCTCTGTTTAATCTTAACCTCTCCTCTATGTCCTCTGTTACTGTAACACCTCCTGTCCTCTGCCTCTCTTCCGTTCTTATGGATCTGTGCTGAGAAGTTGGTTCAGAAGAAAAGCCAGGACTATGCAGAAGAGGATGTGTTTGTTTGAGGGAAGGTTTTAGCTAGTGTGGCTGGACTGTCAGCAATATCTAATAAACAGTTTCACTGAACCTGGGACTGGTGGTCTTGCTGTAGCACCAACCTTCCCAGGTCCCTTGGAACCCTGGTATTGGATTTCGACTGTGCTGCTACACAGCAGGTGAGGAAGAAAACTTAAACAAAATGAGCAAGTCTGTCTAAAATGCAGAAGATCAGGAGCCAGCAAAGAGCTTGAAAAATATATATAATCCTGTAATCTTGGGTCCTTTTTTAATTTTTATAAAGAAGAACAATATTTCCTTTCTTTTTTCCCCCTTTTCTTTAAACAAAGCAAGCAAAATTGCCTGGGGTTTATTTTTGTGTTTGCATTTGGTCATTTTAATTTGGTTGTTATTCCACTCTGTTTGTTTCAGCAACTTTAATTTCATTTTAATTTTATCTGACTTTTTGAGTCAATATATTCTTCAAATCAGCATTAGGTGGTAATCTAAGGTACATTTTTTAAAGATCTGAGCCCAGTTGATTTTTTCAGAGTGACAGGAGGGCTTAAGATTAAATCAGGGAATTGAATTCAGGTCTTCCCAGTCTGAGTAAATGCCCTAGCTCCTCTATCCAGCAAAGAAACTAACATAGCAACAAGGCTGAACAGCAAGACTCTCTTCATGATGCTTTGTCCAACTTTTCAGATTTCTTCTTTCTTCTCTTCCTTTCCCTTATCTTCTAGTACCAGCACAGACTAGATTCCTTTTACTTCAGCAGTGTCCTACAAATATCTTACTATCTAAGACCATCACTAGTCTTATTAGAATAGAGGGTTTAATTTTATTTGCTAGTAGGTATAAGTATTGTCTGATGCTTGCTTTTCTGCTGTATTTTTCATCTTATCACTCTTATTTATATTAATTCTTTCTCTCTTAATCAAACTCCTGTCCCACTCTCCTAGTGGTGTGTTTATTAGTTGTAAAGACTTTAAAAATAAATTTAAAAAAAAATACTTAAAAAAACCCTGATAATATTCTTCCAGTTGTCTCAGATTCAGTTTCACCACCAAACGTGATGCAGAATGCAAATACCCTTTGCTTTGATTTGTGATCTCTTGGAAGTGCTTGGTGGGAGAGGTGCTGTGCACATTTAATTAAGGCCTTAAACTTCAAACGCTTTCAACAAACAAGACAGAGTCTTGGAGGGAAATGAGAGCCTAAAGATGTGCATAAAACCATATGGTACCATGCACTAGGTCAGTAGGAACCCTGCTAACTGGGAGAAAAGGTTTGGCCCCATCTTTCCCGATTTACATAGGAGTGGCCACCCTCTGCCTCATTTGAAAAATCACCACAAAACAAGCTGGAATTAAATAAGTACTATAACTCTTGTCCCATATCTCCTGCACTAGAAGAGAAAAGTACGTTTATATAAAAGCACTTTTTTACTGTTCTTACACTTTCCCACTCTCAGCTAAAGATATTAATGTTATTCTCACTGTATTTATTTATAAAGAAAATTTATTCGGTTGTAGGGGGGTGACATTTATGCTGATTTTACCACAGCCTTTTCACTGCCTCTGTCTTTTATTATAGCTGTATTTCTTTCATTGCCTGATGTTCATCCCCTCTTAGAAGTAAAATATTTTACCAAGCTGACCATCTGATGAAACATTTTTTCTGCTAGTTTCAGAATATATTTACAAAGTAGCATTGGAGAAGTGAAGGCATATAGCATTTTCAGACAGTGTGCCACAGCATAAGTATGATAGAGGTTTATGGGATTTATAAGAGAAAGGAGTGAATTACTTCCTTAGGGTGATTAAGAAAATTTTATTTACAGTATAAACTGGACACATGCAAATTTTGTCTCCATTAAATACAATGCTGCTTTAGATTTTAGGCAGTTGGAGATTAATACTTTGGTATTAATTTTCACCTAGCATATAAATGTTAAATCAAATTAAAGTTTAGGATATATCAACTATTTTAATTTGAAAAAAAACAAAACAAAAAACCAAAAAAACCCAGGGATTTTGCAATTGTCCTAGAAAAACCATTGCAAGTACATTAAGAAGAAAATGTAAAGTCAAATTTCCAAGACAATTAAACCACATAAGAGAAAGCAATGTGAAGCTGAGTCATAAAGGCTATTTAAGCTCTGCTATCTAGTTCTTCATTACAGTTCTTTCACACCATTACAGGAACAGATGAGAAATGGTAAAAGTTAGGTTCTTTTCCTGTCTTGCCTCTCCCTTCATTCTCACTCTTGATTCCCAGGTGTGTAATCTGTGCTTCCCGCTGTGCCACTCTGTGCAGGAGAAGGGAAAGAACTGGAGTTCACCTTCGTGGTGGGGGAGGCATTGGGCGATGTGCACAGCGCAGCCTGGGAAGGAGACACACACACCAAAGGGCTGATGGAGGCCCAGAAGATGCAGAGAGGTTGAGACCACCTGGATCTGGCACAGAAATTGCTGATTAGAGTAAGTGAGAGAAATGAATAAAAGCCAGCCTGAACAGTCATGGTGCCAGCTGCTCCCTCAGGCATATTGTGAAACTGCTTTTTGCCCACTTCAAACTAAATAGAGAAAACCCAGCATGTGATTGTGACTTTAGAGTGACTTTCCTTGCCTGATGGTAGAACAAGGCATAACAAAACTTATTCTCTGGTGGATCTCAGAGCTGCTCCCAACTCACAGCATTTCTTATGCAACATCCTGTTATCATCATCCTGAGCTGCCGCTCTCTATGAGGCTCAGATACTGGGAGTAACATCAATGGGATCCTGTTCTTGCTTGTGCATACATAAATTGGATGCATTTTTGGAGAGTTAGACCTGTACTTCTGATAGCAAATAGGTAAGCATAAAGAAGGCAGTCTTTTATATCTTTTACTTAATACCTTGTGCTTTGCACATATTCCATCTCAACTTCTTCCTGATTTTTTTTCACAGGAGAAAAAAAAAAGCTAAAATGAAGGAGATAAAAATCTTTCTGGCTTTACAGGTTTCAATTAAAAACATATATTAGTGTTATCCTTATGTGCTTATTTATAAACAAAATTTATTCTTTTCTGCAAGTCATTCATGCAGCCACTATGAAAGTACTTCCCTTGACTGTTTTTTTATTATCAACATATTTCTTTAGCTTTTTCCATTCGTCCTACCTTAGAAATAAAATATTTCTTTGAAATGTCCATCTGATAAAATATTCCCCTTTAGACGTATATTTACTCAAAGAGTATTTGAAAAGTAAATCTGTATAGTATTTAAGGCAGAAAGTAATGCCAGCAGCAATAAATTAGCAGCAGACTAACCTGCAGGTTTGTAGGCATTCTCTTCCTGCAGTCATATGCAGTATGTCATTTTTAGCAGTGATACACATACTCCTATAGAAGCCAATTCACGAAAGACTTAATGCACAAGATTTGAACAAAGTCAAGTGCTCCAGTTATTCAAACTTGAAGGGGCTTTATGTACGTATGTGAACTGCAGAGTAAAACTTCCCTGGGAAGTTGGGGTATTCATAAGCCCACTCTCTTTATGAGTTCCCAAACTGAAAGAGCAAAAGAGCTTCAGTTAAATATAGAAGTAAGCATACTTTTCATTGCAAATTGAAGCACAGCTTTTAATTTAGGACAGACTGTATTTTGCATTCAGCATTCAAGTATATCCCAAATCCTTCAATAGAATTTTCCATCAACCCATGGGATTTCCACCACAGGCTGAACGTGGTTAGCTGCCAGTGCCCATGTTTCAATGAATGGTGAATTTTCCTTCCCTTTGGCTGTATTACAAAGCCTGAAGCCTGGTTTGTTCCCCACTCACTGCCTCAGTATCAAAGAACCAACACACATCTGCAGTTGAGGAGTTCACTTTACACAGATCTGCAGTGCACAAATTCTTCTGCTACTTCATCCATCTCCTCTCAAACATCTTTCTATAACCTCAACTATGTGTCCGCCTGGTAAAAAATGCTTCTTGGCTTAAGGGGTCGAAGTTCTGCTCCTTGGAAGGCTATAATGAGTCTTCAGTGTGACTAAACTCAAAGTTCATAAACACTCAAATGTACTGAATGTGACATACCTCACGTATTATATAGACCAGAAAACAATGCAAAGATTTACCTCACTATACATGAGGCCATTCCCACAATCTCCTGCTTAATGCCTTGCATTTTTTGTTCAAGGAAACCTGTAAACACAAGGGTATTGAGTACAGGGAAGAGCCCCAGCCACTGAGCTGCTTGCTCTCGGGGTTGCTGTTGTGGGTATTTTGGCAGCTGGCAACTGTGGACTGTTTGTGTACTAAAACAGACAAGGGACTCTTCTGTGCCAGACTAGTGTTTGTAAAAGACTTTGCAAAAGGTAAACTGTGTGTATTACTTTGGTCCCTTAGTTGACTTGTTATACAGTAAATAAAAGCTCCAGAGGGTGGTGGAGGGGTGGTGGTGGGTGGGAAATACAGATGAATTTCAAGATAAATAACTCATATGTACTTCTCTTTTCTAAAATTCTTGTTGCACTGGCAGAACATGGAAGTATGCTTCTCTTTTCGTACAGAAATTCTTTTTCTACAGTGATGTTCTTCCCTCCCTCCCTCTGTATGATCTGAGATAGTTTTTCTGGAGTGTTCTAAGAATAAGAGAGGGGTTTTGTCTCTCAAAGAAGCCCAGTGCCACCTGTTATCTCTCTAAGGCTCTGTAGTTCCTGCCAGAGGCAGCAGCTGCCTATCCATTTACATTTGAGAGCTGTTGCCTTTCATGGGCACTTCACTTGGGGTCCTATGGATCTCGCCTCCTTTGCTCCTTGCTGTGACTGACCATTGGGATTCCTCTCTTTCCATAAAATTGAAGAATGGCATGATGTCATTCCTTAGCAAGAGTTAATGGGAGAGGGAATTTAAATGTCATATTAGTGTGGTATCACTCAGTGTGAATGTGGTACCTTAGGTCTGCATTAGCTCAGTGACCCTGCTTTTGTAAATGACTTCTACTTTCTCCATAGTAACCTCAATGTATGCTTTTAAAGTCAAATGACATTGGAATGCCTAACATTATCTCTGTGTTTTTTTCTTTACACTGGTTATCTCAGCTCTTCTCTTGTATAATCTCAGTGAATGACCTGATGGGTTAGATCTGCGTGACGGCGGAGCTGCCTTCCCAGGGGTATGCCCTGTTCACCTGACTGTGCCCCTGTTAAATGTGTAATCCTCTGTTTCTGACAAATTAATCTCTTTTGTTCGCAAGCACTAGCCATGACATTACAAGCAGAGGATTATGTTTGCATGCAGTGAAGAAGTAGCAGAGGAACATCACTTTAAACACTCTTTGATGTTCCTGTTTCTTGTGTATCTTAGTAATAAAGATATATGGAAGGGTGAAAAATAAGAATCTCTAAGATTAATATAAGCTGGAATATCCAAGGTGCATTTTAAAAGCCCCATAAAGTCTTCTTTTTGCCATGCAAAACTATTAAGTAAATGAATACTGCTTCTTTGAAAATCTGGTTATGAATGTCTCACTGAAACAGATTTTGACTTTGAAGGAACTTTTAGATAAAATGCACAGGTCTGAGGCTAGAATGAAAAATGGATGTAAAATTTATTGGTTTTTTTTTGTAAGTGGTCAGCCAGACTGACACGGACACCTGTCTGCTGGCAGGGTACATCCTTCCCTGTCAGCTCAGGAGGCATATGACCTGGTGTGATTGGGGACATTGACCAGATTCAGAGCACTTCCTCACATTTTTCTCTTCTTTTAATCACTTTGCCTTCAAACTGTGCCCGTCAACATGCATTTAGCATTAAACTCAGCTCAAGTGTGGCTCCCCACAGGGTTAAGGCCATGGTTTGTGACACAGAGGCAGGTGAGGAGCCTCAGATGTCTGCTCCAGTTTGTGCCACTGAAGGCAGCTAAAGCGTGGCCCCAGCCAGTCTGTATTCTCCTTCTCCTCTCCCCTCTCCTGTGCTTTTTCAAGGCAGGAAGATTAGCAGGATTTTCTACAAGATGCTTGCTGATCCTATCCCCACTTCTGCAATTCTCATAAACTTCTTGAAAGCCCTCCTTTGTCTTGCAGCTTCTGGCAGCACTTCATGGAGGAGGGAAGTAGAGTTCCCTGCAGTCAAACTTACTGTCTTCGATAGAAGTTTTATAACAGTAGAGTGTTCAGGCCACAGATATCTTTAGCTATTTTCTTTATGTGTATTGCTGCACTACTTGTGCCCTTGATGCTGTAGTACATAGAATTCAGACTGTAAAGTGGTGCAGTATGGTGCAAATATTAGTAATTTTTTATCTCTGGCCTTTTCTTTCTAACTCTCTTGTTAAATCCCAGCTGAATCATCCCAAACAAACAAAGAAACAAAACAAAAAAAAAGAAAAAGGATTATTCTCCATTTTATAGTAAAACACCCATATATTTTTATGAAAAAAGGAAAAATATTAAATAAGCATAAGTAGCATCTAATTGGTAAAAATATTTGTCCTTGGATATAGCTGGATACATTAGATAGGAAGGGTGGGATACTTAAACTGAAGGAGAGAATTCCTGCTGGTGATCCAAATGATGCAGAACACAGAAGTGTCCATAATGACTGATACAGTCAGCAAGTACAGTGGAAAACCAATTCCATTCAACTGCCTGTTTGAACTCATTTCTAAAACTTTCTAAAACATCCAGTATTTTGGATGGCATATTTCTATAAAACTTTGGAGAAATTCCTGTACTATATTTTAAGATGCAATTTAATTAATACTTGCTTTTGTAATAAAAGCTTTTGTCTTCAGGAAGCCAAAGAGAGAAAAGAACAACTGCAGATTGTAAATATTTTTGTAATGGTATGGTGCATTAATAAATACAGGGTTTTTTCTAATGGAGATTTTGATTATTAAAAATACAAATTGTTTGGTTAATTATAAATCATAATTTGATTTATAAGATGATGTTACATATTAAATAATGCCAGATGGTGCCATGAGGGCATTAGCTTTCCGTAATAGATTCTGGATGACAAGGGAATTAAAAGGGGCAGAATCCGTGAACCAAATTAAACAAGCAGTGAAAACTGTCAGAATAACAATAGTTTCCAACACATTTCTTTCTCTCTTCCCCTCCCCCTCTTTTTAAAGATAAATATTTAAAAAACACCTCAAAACCTACTTATTTTTTGTTATGCTTTCAGCATTTATGATTGTGGCAGGACTCCAGAGGCAATAAAGCATGGATTAAATTTTCAATAACTTCATGTGCCTTATAAGCTTCCTTTAATACATTTGCATTGGTTAGTACAATACCTATTGCTCTGTTGAAAAATGCTTCTGGATTTATGGCGGCAAGCTTTGCTCCTTGTACTATTCCTGGATAATACAAATCCCTGTCCCCACCTTAGCACTAGTGGCTGAGGTACATCATTGCTTTAAAGTGCAGTTATTCTTCCTATGCAGATTTCAATGATGTGCTAAATTGACTTTACTTATAAATAGGAGTTACCGGGACCAAAATACACACTCATACACAGAAAGTTTCAAGTACTACTAGAGTGAATGAAAAATCTTCTTTTTCCAAAGACATGAGGGCGGTAAAAGAATAGAGTATGCAAATACATAGATTAAAATTTCAGTTTCATAGACATTGTCAACAGTAAATTATAGGGGTGTTTAAAATCATCTTCAATGTTGATTTTTTAATAGGAGTGTTAAAGTCATGTGAGGAAGGGGATTCCATTTCAGCCCTCACCTTAATATCTCTCTTCTCCTACCCCTCAGTTCTGACTTCGTGTCTCTTCAGTGTTAAATAAACATCTATCACTGCCTATGCTTTTCTTTGCCCTGGTTAGTTCCAGTGTCTTACTTTTTAAAAGGATATTCTGGAATCAGCTAAAACATGCATCTAAAACAAGTTTTATGCTGAGTAGTATTCATTAAAAGTTTGCTTGTTCTTTGTCCAGTGATCTATTACCTTGCTGCAAGCAATGTGTGCTGATGTAATAATATCCTTCAGAGCATTATACTTGCAGTTGCCCCAACAGGTATATTTTAATATGCTTCTAGTTTTAAGTTTGGTGTCCTTATTTGGCATAATTTTTAAATATCTACAGAGACTTTCCTTTTCCATCTAGTGGTACATGGACACTTCCATACCTGGAATTCAGAGAGGGTGCATGAGACTGAAAGCTCTGTAAAATAATCCTCATTATGATCTGCAATAAGTATCTACAGAGCTCGAGAAAGTCTTTAGGCTTAGCAAGTGCCTCTTTCCTCTGGGAGCTGTGTTTCTTCCTATTTGCATCTTTTTTTGTGAAGAGAACAGTGAAATAGTAAGGCTATCTTTCTTGATCTCAACCTCATGTATTTTATTTTGAAGTGCCTGATTCAAGAGCACCAGTTTTTTTTCTTGTACTCTTGATGTTCTTGTATTGATATATCATATTGTAAAATGACTGATGACTTCAGTCTCTGCCTAACACGCAATGTTTATAAATGGATCAGAAAAGCAACATTGCATGTATTTGCATGAGAAGATAAAGTAATGAAGTTGAACCAATTTTATCTCTGAAATTCCCTATTTAAAATGCAGAGGTCTTCAATGTAAGGTGATGCAAAAAGTGTTGAGTCTGGACTTCTTGTCTTAAACTTTGAATTTCCACTGTAGGTGAGCCCAGTATTTCCAAATTTGTTTATAAACTGAAAAATTATGTTGTCATACAATTTATGAAGGAAGTTTTACCTGAGTAAGCTGTCTTTTCCTCATAAGTTTCAACCATTTTATTTCAATGTTTTGTTTTGACATTTATATTATAATTAGTTTTAATTCAGTAAACAGTCCATTTAAGATGAAATGAAGAATTATACTCACTGAAAAACTCCACTAATTCTAGTACAGATATAGAAAAAAGTGATTTCTATTTCAGTTACAAAATTACAGTATTTCTGAAGAATTTACTGATGAAAAGCATTTTTGTTTTCCACGTATTTGAAAAAATACGTGCTTGCAAGTCATTAAGTGCTGGTTTTCATTTAGTATACAGAATGCACAGAACTCTTATATTTCTATTTTGGCCCTGTGTACCACAGACAGTAGCAAGAACTGTCTGAATCTCTTGAATTTCACACAACATAGTTTTTAACAACTTTAAAGAACAACAGATTTTACAAATTACTTCTGATTCTGCTAATCTTCAAGTAAAGACAACAAATTTCAACTTTGTCATAGTTGGAAGGTGTCGTCAATCTCAAATTGTGTTCTGGTCACATCTGATAAGAATCTTATAAGATCTTATTTGACTTAGATTGGAGACAGAAGTTGCTCTCAGAAGATTTCAGAAGCATGTGTGTATGTACTTGTATATATGTTTTAATATATATAACTCAGGTAATTGGTACTTTGAAACAATCCTTTCACAAAAAAAACCCCACTGTGTTTCAACACCAAAGGATGATGGTGTTTATCATGTAATAGGAAGTTGAATCCAGAGTTTCCTTCCCTCTTGGAGTTTCATCTGTGTGATTTCCTTGTGAACTACTCTCTTTCCTTCCTCAACTTTCTGCCTCTACTTTTATGAGATGTAGGGTCTCTGTGACTTTCTTTAAATATCTATATACTTAAAGGATTATGAGTCAGCTAAAAGAAATATATCAGCAGGAAAATGTAACCAATATTGGTGACCCACCATTTGATATTCTGATCCTGACCTACATTACTGAGTGGATGCTCCTGCCCGACTGAAGCCAGACTGCTCCAGACACAGTAGGAAGTAGGTTAACATCTGCCTTGCAGTTCAGAGGGACTTGAGCCTTTGATTTGCCTCCTCCTGAGCGTGTGGTTATATCTCTGCAGAACATGGAGTCCATATAGCAGAGGCTGACATAGGTCAGCAAGATAAAATGGACTGGAAAAGACCTCTGCCTTGTATAATGCTTGAGCGTTTCCCATTGCTCTTTGAAGGCTATTGCAGAGGTAAGGCATAAGAATAGGGAAGTAATCAGGGTAGGGAATATGAGAAGGATTCAATACAAAAGCAGACTGAAAGCATTGGAGAAAGAAAAAAGAAAGAAAAACTGGGAGACAGTGATAGATTTCCAAAGGAAGGTTAC
The DNA here is from genome assembly GCF_003984885.1 of Neopelma chrysocephalum. Classification (NCBI taxonomy): domain Eukaryota; kingdom Metazoa; phylum Chordata; class Aves; order Passeriformes; family Pipridae; genus Neopelma; species Neopelma chrysocephalum. Next base: position 21,205,513 of record NW_020897703.1, read on the forward strand.
CCAGTTGCTCATGTTTCCATTTTCTTGTATTCCTTAATCAAGGAATAATTAAACTCTCCAGAAACATATTAAAACAGACTAAAGGAAATGTGTGTCTTCTGGGCTTTTTAAATTATATTAAGCATTGTACAGCAAACTATCCTGAAAGGAGGGATGAAAGGAAGGAAGCTTTTATATGAATCATTCGAACCAGTTACATTTTAGACAAATCTCTCTTAAAATGTTCAGCTTCTTAGTTGTCAGGACTAATCTTTTAGTCAGCACAGTTTAGGAGGATTGTTTTCTTTATGCCGTAGGGGTACCTTCTCTAAAAGTGTCTATGAAGTACTCCAGTCTGGCTCCCCATTGAGGAAGACTAACAATCCCATTTGCAGCTGCTTTTCGTATATCACAACTAATAATGTTTACAAGGAATTTCCACCCCCCAATTACTTTCAAGACCTGTACAAGAAAGTGTCCTTTTAGGAAAGGAGAATTCAAGACAATTTCCTCTACATTAAAGAAAAAAAATAATTAAATAAAATAACACCAAACACCCCAAAACAAAACAAAACAAAACAGAAACCAAAACAAAACCAACCAACCAACCAATCAATGGGAAAAACCCATCTCCCACAAAAAGCCACCCAAAAACAAAACAAAAAACCCCACAACACCTAAATAAAGTGAAAACCTGTTGAAATTAATTTATTATTTTGACTTCTCATATTTAGCAGTTTAAACTATTAAACACTTACACTGAAAACAGTCCAACATTGCTACTATTACTCTAGTCTTTTTTGGTCGTGAATATTTTTGACACTGTCAATCATCATATGTGTGAAATGAGGAGCATGTTTCATATTGCCAGTTCTATAAACAAGAAAATCTATTAGTGTGTACTTCCACGGGCATGCATTTGAGAGGCAGGTAAGCTGCAAGCTAGTAAGAAGCTGGGAGAACAGAGAATTCACTCTGATGTAAAGTTTAATTGCCTGGTTTTTTACCTACATGCATATCAACCGTAGAGCACCTCTGAATAGGTTTGCTCAGGTACATTACTCTCTTAAGAGTGATGTTCTTATACAAAGGTGAATGTAGAGTGGGACTTTAAAAACAGATCTTCAACAAAACATGAGAGATTGTTGAAATAAATGTACAATTAATTTAACTTGTGTTTCTAACACACACAATACCAGGCATAATTTTTTTAACCTCCCCTGCTTTCTCTCTCTATTCATTGCACATTTAAATTCATTATGGAAAAAAAATTAGAAAAAAGATTCCTGATAGTTATTTTTATGATCAAATACCTTTTCCAATTAGTCTTGGCACCTCACTATAATCACGATGGATGTTATTAATTCAGCAGTCTACATCCTATTAAAAGTTTCATCATATCAGTGTGTGCAGGAACTTAATGGCTTTTGCATATTAATGCTGCAGCCTGTGGTCTTGTGTCCATTAGTACTGTGCCTTATCATGGTTTTGCATTCATACATATATATATATACAAACATAGTAACATATGTTTGGTTACACACAAATCTCAGTCAGGTGAACACAAGGCTATGAAACAGTATTTGGACTTTCCTTAAGCAATTCCTTTAAGATTATTGCACATTCAAAATGTTCTCCACATAACAAAAGATGTAATGAGATCATAAATCAGTAGGATACCAGTACAACAAATACAAGGCAACAGTAGTAGTGTTTGCCAGACATGGTGCACAGGCAGTGCACATGCATCTTTGAGGTCATGAGAAAATTACACCTGAAATATTACTGTGAGGATATTTTGAATAAAAGAGTAATTCAAATATGGGACAAGGTGCTTTTTGAGAAGTTTTGAAGCTTTGCAATGATTTGTGGGACAAAAATTTTGACACTTACTGTGTTATAACAGTCGGTCAGACAGTTGGTCTTGCTTTCTGTTGACAGCAAAATAATTAAGACAATGTTGGAACTATCTAGTCTTCAGAGGAGTTCTAATTTTGGCATAAAGTGAATTTTATTTTTATTATTATTATAGGAGGCTTAATCTAAGATTAGTTTTTGTACACTAAATTTCTAAAGGTACAAGGATAAAGAAGGACCTTTTTTATCATTTACTCTCACTCCCACCTCTATAATACTGATGGAAGTCCTTAGTTCATTTTCCTCCAGCTTCTCTTCAACTTTCTTGGAAGACAATCTAGACATATTTTTGAAATTTAAGTGATGGTCAGTCAATCTATCACAATTTAAATTGTACCATTAATAACCACTAGTATTTAAGTCTGTACCTTAGAATTTTCTCCATTTTTTCCCCCATACTGTTCTGTATTTTTTAATCTAGTCAAATTTTCCTCTGTCTTTGAATGGTAAATATCTGGAACATCTCCCACAAACTTCTGCTCCACCAAAGCTCTTGAGTGCTCCTGATGCTTTGGCACCCCTTGAGAGCACTCCTTTTTGCACTAAAATATAGCAGCACATACCAAAATCTTGACCTAGACTTAACACTTCTAAATCATTCAGTGTCCACTTGCATGATCCCGAAGCCCTCACAGAGGCAGATCCAGACAGAATGCTTCCTTTTGTGCTCTTTCTTATAAAAAAAAACCAAAAAGGCAATATGACCTGATAATGTTACTGCTGAGACTCCCCTAGTGCTGGGCAGGCCTTTAACTTGAAGGGAATGGTCCTATTGCTTCAAACCTGAGCTCTTCCCCTGTCTTCCAAAAGGAACACTACAGAAGATCTATTTAGGTATTATGCCCTCATCAGAAAGCGCATTTAGAGCTGAGCAATGAAATAGTCCTTGTATCACTAATTAAAATTCAGTGGTGAGGTTGCTTAATTACTCCCTCCACTGAAAATTCTTACTTTACTTTTCACATTTATTCTGGTAATAATGCGTTGAAGAGCTCATCAGCCTCTGAAGGAAAGCAACAATTTTTCTCATGTACATAATCATTAAACTGACAAAAAGGCACAGCACTATACAGTTATCAGTATTAGCACCGCAGACCCTTCACTATTAAAATTCTTTGCAGCAGAGGATTAAGTGCATAAGCGGGTGGGGGGATGCAGGGGGAAATGGTGGGAAACAACCAAGTTTGAGATCCTTCCCTTTTCTGTCCTAGTAGCTACCTCAAATCAATTCATGCTGAAATTCCTCCTTCCTGTGCAAAAGCAAGATAATTGAGTGCATTTGATTCTGTAAAAAATTAATGACCTTATTTGCTTTTTCTTTGTGGCTTAGACTAAAATGATTTTCTTTTTTTTCTTTTTTTTTCATTCATGTTCTTAAGATCTTAAAGCTGATAAATGAAGATAACTGCCTCCTGCACACTGCTTTCAAAACCAGTCACCAGCGAAATCAGTGGGGTAGAGGGGAGAATTCCCAAATTACCTTGTTGAAAATTAACGTGGGTAAAATAACAGATTTGCAGCTCCTCAGCCATCTTCTCTGACTTCAGAGAATCAGAGTGCAGAGTGGAGACCACAAAATTTGACAAGAATAGCCTTCCCATACATGATCTTCCTCCGTAAACTGTATAAATATGTATAATCAGGTGAAGCTTTCAAGATTCTTGCTGTACTGGGGAGAAGCAGAACTGCAGCAACTGAAAATAAACAAATACCTGCAGCTGTTTATTGTTGATGAATCCAATGTGTCATGACAGGAGTAGGATAATGTGCATTTTGAAAGCCTGGTTTAGTAGTTTTGAAGCAAACAAGTAGAAATTAATAATAAGGTAAAAATTGGATTTAATACTAAGGTTATGAGATAAAATAAAAGGGGAAAAGACTCTGTTTCTTTACTCACTGAGCTGGGAAACTGAGAGAATTCTTAAGCTGCCATTACAAAAACCAATGTATTTTGGAGATGGAGATGAATTATCACAATTAACTCTAAGGGAAATCCATTTTCTGTTTCCCGTCTTGGTCATGGTATGCCAACTTCCAGCTTTCAGTTTTCATTTTGAAAAGCACGAATTAACACCAAGGGGTTTTTTTTTTATGTTCTCTGTAACATTCTTTTGGGTCTGGCTCCCCAAAAGGCAGAGTTTTAGCTCTGAGTTTGTAAGGCCAGGGTAGCAATAGCACAAAATGCAATCACAGTTTAGACAAAAAAATTTTCCCATTTCTAACCAAGAAACTTCATTGTATTGCAGACTCCAGTGATCAGCTCATACTTATGTGCCTCAAAATGAGGAGAGGGCAGTCCCCAGCATGGCTATTTCACACCAGTGTATTCAGTTTAACATATGAGCTTGTCACCTGTGAAGATGTTTGAGGTAGCATCTGCTAGAGGCAGCTATACCCTATCCCATTATTTGGCAGATGAGGGTGGGGTGGTTGGGCACTCTCTTGGGATAGATTCTATCCCTGATTGAGAGTGCACCATTGTTGTCAGCTTACCTAAAAAAGAAAACACATGAGGAGATCTCATTTGTACTCCAGTGGCCTGCAAAGGGACTGAAAAAAACAATGTATCAAAATTTATATATTGCCTTCCAGTCCATTCCCTCTCTGTCAGAGGGAGGCTGACTGACAAGGTCCACAATTCAATGCCACCACGATAACTTGCTAGGAAATGGAAGATCCAAAAGATCCCCTGGATTTTCATGTCCGTTCCCCTAGGACACCAGGCAACACTGCAACCTGTGTGGGACTGGAGGGATGTGTGGTGTGATGCTGCCTCCAACTCTTCCTTGCTTCTTCTCACGGAGGGCTATGGATCCTGAGGTCTCTGTACACTACAAATAAGCCTGGCAGCACTGACAAGATGGGTAGTTTACTAGCACTAAAAATCACTTTGAATAAAGAAGGAAATGATAGCAAATTTAAGCTGCTTAAGAAAATAGCAGCACAATAAATAATGTATGGAAATGGGGTGTTTCTTTAACACATGAAGGAAGGAATGCTAAAGCTTTTATTAAGCAGTTAATGCCCTCTCTACTTATTATCTTTGGAGTTTTTGAACATTCTGGCAGTCAGATGTTTTAAAATTGAAGAATTTAATCTCTTCTACCATGAAAAAGAGGGACCCAAAATGGGATTTGACCTTTAGTTCCAGGATGTTTGTTTAATATTGCAGAGTTTGATGTTTTCTTTTGGATTGTTTTCTTGGAATCATTTTACTGTTGGTCCACAAACAAGGAGGTAAAATTCAAAATATGCACCTGGAGTGTGATGCAGACATTCCACAGGCATTTTTGCACTGGAAAGGCAAGTATTTCCTTTAGGATAAAAATTACTGCATTTCCAAGTTTGCTGGTGTTAAGGCAGGTGGAGCGAAGTTCAGCATTTCTATCCTGGGTTTGTATTGCGAACTTGAGACTTTTGCTCACTGTGATGACTTAGGACTGTTATTTACTTAACTTTATATTCCAATCCTTTGAGGTACATAAAAGAATGATTAAGAGGTGGAAAACCCACATGACTTATATAATTTTGGCAGCATTGCCAAATCTTTTGATGCAGTCTTACAGATGAACGTGCAGGCTTTGTCCGGAATCTGTTCTGTATTCCAATTTCCTTATTGTACCATGAAATTTGGAGGCAAAGAGTTGAAATACTGTGCTAAACCTGTTGATTTGGATCAGACTCCCTGAAAAGCTTAGAGTAGGTGATACAGTCTTTATTTTGTATGCATAACTAGAAAAAGCACTTGTAATGGATTACAGGAGGATTCAATTTCAGGCAATGGAAGATATACTTTGTTTTGGTACCTCCAATTACTCTTCATTACATTGAAGCCTGTCAGAGTCACTATTGGATGAACCTTCTGAGAGGGATGGTGGTAGCTTCACCACTTTGAATTATTTAAAAACAGTCTCATTCTTCAGGCAGAAGTCATTGGGTCTAATGAGGTACTAAAGCAACATATTATGGGTGCTAAAGACCAAACTTAAATGATCTTTCTGACGTCTCTTGTCTGGCTCTCTGAGTTACAAAAGTACATTAAATGGAGCTGAGGAAAGCAGCATACTCAAGGGCATGGCTTCTGGTGAGGACTTGGAAAACTCACTCCCAGCAGAACACACAATTCAGAATTATATTTTCATCTAGGGAGATGACTTGTCTGAAAATTAATATTGTGCTGGATATGATATAAAGCAATTATGCAGTCCTTTATGTTTTAAAATCAAGAGATTTGAAAATTTAACTGTTTACTATTCTTAACTTTTCTGAAATTTTTTGGAGGGTGAAACAAACGAAAGCCATTTTTCCCAAATTATATGCTGGCTCAGCAAACTAAACAAGCATAGTAATCATTCAATGAATGTCACAGTGTAGTTGGTTATTTCTATTCAAAAATTTTATATAGCAGCTCCCCTCCCCAAACCTGGCTGGGGTTAAAGAGCTTTCAGAGGTTTCAAACTCTAATTTGTTGTGCTGGGTAACCAAGGATCTCAAGAATTATTATACTCCATGGGATTTGCTATGGTGTAATCTTCTTGCTAAAAGATTCTTTCCCTTTTTATGTCTCTCACCAAGCACTACTCAGAATGCAATAAGGATTTGTATTTTCTTGCTTGCTTTCTTGAAAACAAAAAGAAGAGAAAAGCAAAAAAGAAAAACATCACCACCTCTCCTCCCAAACATACACAAAACAAAGAGCCAAAATAACCTTGTGCGGAAAGCTAGCCTATTTGCAGCGACAAAATACAGCTGATTAATAAGGATGTGATTACCTTTCATACTTTCCACCTACAGGTGTCAATGATGGCATGCAAGGCTTTTTCAGACTGGAAAGAGGCCACCTTCTGAAACTATATTAAGATATTTAATTTCAAGGATACTGGTGTAATCAGTTACCTCTCAGAATGAAATAAATGGAAGTGACATTGTTCCTGCACTCTGATGTCTTTGGAACGAAAAAAATATTTATGGCTGTGTTTCCAGAATCACACCATTCGTAAAAGCTCCATTTGGGAAATCATTTGTTGGAAGGATACTGAAAATGAAAGGGGCAAATGGACAAGAAAATCACAGCTCATACGGCAAAAAAATGTACCTGGTATCTTTTTAATACTTTTTTTTTTTTGGTAACAGTGGAATATTACTACCTTTTCTGTGTCATTTTTGGACCAAGAAATATGTCACTAAAATATTTAGCTATTGAGTTAGCTTTGAGAAAATCCCTGTGACTGAAGAGTAGGAAGGAATCACCAGCTCAGCTGGTGAAATTGTGTCATAGTCAACAGTTCCTGAAGCTGGAGATATGAGGCTCCCTCCCCCACGTTAAATTTTTTCATTCAGTATTGAACATATCCACACTCATGAAGAGAAGTGAGAGAAATTTCCTCAGTAGAGTATAGGCTGCATCACAAGTCCAAAAAAGAAAGGTATAGCCAAGAGAACTCCATATTCTGATTAGGAAAATATTCTCCTTCATCAGTAAGGAGTTACTGAAAAATTAATGCCTGCAGAAGATCTGAGGGCTTCAGTGTAATAAACAACTGTAGCAGTAATATGTAAAGACCTCTTCTAAGTTAATTAAGTGCTAAGACTCCTACTCTTGCAAGGAAAATCTATATGATCTGAGCTATATGCTTGTCCACATTTTAGAGTAAAGCAAAAATATTCTTAAAAACAACGGCTTGAGGTGTTTCTTTTTTTTTTCCTTGAGAACATATGAGACAAAATGCTCTGTATCTATTTGTATTGAGAAGTAATGAACTTCTCAACTGATGAAACTTGAACAGTGACTTTGTGCTACCCCAGCAAAGCCGATGAGCCCAAAGAAGCTCTAACCTGGTGCAGATCTCAAAGCTGCCAAGTGTACCAAGCAAGGGGAAGAAATAATAAAGGCAGATTTCCATGTGTTTGGTTCTGATGTACAGCTTTTCCAGACCCTAGTAAGTCTTGAGTTCTAATTAAATATTTTTCAGCATATGGGCTATTTTCAACATCTGTTTACCTCTCCTGTTGTCAACTATTAATGTTTGAATTACTAGTGCAGTTTGAGGGGTTGGAACTTTTTATGGTTTTGGTTTTTTTCTTGTGAGATAATTGTAGAATTCTTTTTCCTTTAACTTGTTACTGTTTATTTTCCTATCAGAACTCCTGCTGTCAAATCTGATTGATAGTTGTCAAAGAGCTAAAAAAGTGGTTAGAGAAGCACATGCACAGACAGTATTGGTAACATTTTCTGAGGAAATAGTGCTGAACAATTGGTTCTGGTTCCTGGATACCTAGACCACCAGGTGCTTAAGAATGTTTTAACTATTAAAGCAGCATGTCAGAATAGAGATGGAGAGATGGAGCTGGTGTCAGATCATCAACCTGTGAAATTAATTTTCTTCTTTTATTTCCTTTCAAAAAAAAGAGAAAATAATGTGGTTAGGATGCAGGATTGAGATGTTCAAAACTATTCACAATAGTAGCTTTGAAGCTCAAAATGGGGAAAATACACAAAAAACATTATTATAGATGTTCACATTCCTTCCCTCAATCCTTTCATATCACACTCCTTTCCTGTAAAAGGAAAAAAAAACCCCTAAACTCTACAATATTTGTTTGTCTGTGTGTGTTATAATCTGATCTCTCTTGTGATTGTAGTTTATTGACTTATAGTTCACACTGATTCCCAGACACCAAATGTTTTACTGGGTCACCAGCTGGGTCTGCAGTTTTATAAGCTGTCTTGTTGCCAGGCTGCTCTCAGTAGACATAGCACTGTTGGGTGTGAGGTTATAGGGATGAAATAGAGAAAAGAAGTAAATAGTAGAGGAGTAAAGAAAGGGAGAAGGCAAAGTGGAATGGGGCAGGTGGTTAAGTGGAAGGTGCTGGTGTTTGTGGGAAGCATTTGTACAGTGCTCTGCACAGCGTGGTTTCTCTGAACCCAAACAATGCACCAATATACAGTTACAGCTTCAGCTGGATGGTCACCCTCTTGTAACATTGAATACTCCTATTGTTCCTTCCTTCCGTCTGTGTACATACTGGATAAATTTCCTGTTTGTATTATAAGCATGCGACGTTATTTCTTGAGCTGAATCCCTTTGTATTTTATTTTGCTCTTCTTCACAGGACTCTTAGCTATTTCTTTCTTGAGTAGTGTTTGCAGCTTCTCCTAAATTTAAATTATCTGTGAATTTAAATAACATGAAGTTTGTTACTTCTGGAATGTAAATTATTATATTAAACAATCTAGATAGATCCTCTCAATTTTCTGCATTACATTATATTAAAGCGCAGTGGTAATTAGTTAATGAACCCTTTTAATGAACCATTCATTCTTAGACCAGATCTGAAAATTAACATCAGTACAGAGCACTGCACATTAGCTTAGCTCAGTCTCTGCTTAGTTAGAGATGACAAAATGCAAACACTGAATCACTGAAGTCTGCTGAATCCATGTGAAGGGATTACATGAAGAAAATAACCTCCCTGATACAGAGACCACACTCTGTCTCACCACAGATAAAAGAAGGTATCATTTTGTATTTTCTTTAATGAGGATTTCACCAGGTTTAGTCACAAATTAGACTCCTACAAAGTAGGGGGGATGATTGGCAAGACTTTATTCTGTTTGTTTTCTCATTTTTCCTTTGAAACTCCTTTTGATTTCACCAATATAAAGAACAGGCAGACACATCAAATTAAATGTTTGGAATGGGAGGATCAAACAAATCTTATCAGGCTGCAGGACAGAAGAGAAATTATTTGAAAAGTCAAGATGTTCATGTCATCTTCTGTTCATCCCCTAAACAATGGTAAAGGGTTTGCTAAAAGCTCTGGAAGAATATGGAGGTCTGCTTTAGCAAACAAGCAGGAGTTCAGGTTTTAAGAGCTTTAACCTCACAGCAGTCTTGTGCCACCACAAAACTGAGACACGAAGACATGAAGTGCTTTGGTTGTGGTTACAACAGGTAGAAGACCCCTCACCACTGGTTCTCTGCATACCTTTCTTTTTTAATCAACTAATCCCATACATGGTTGGAGATCAAATACATCCCATTTTCTTCATAAAAGAAGAAACACACTGAACTTTTTCTGAACCAGAGGGCTTTGTTTATAGGTGTGTGACTACTTTGTTTCTCCTCCTTGAGCTGAGAGGAAGTAATTTTCAAGATTACTTCTTGAAAAGGGTTATACTGTTTGTCCCTTTAGAAGCATCTGGTATTATCCATTTTTCAAGAAAAAAACTAGGTTGCCCATTCAATTCCATCTACAAAAAGAATATATTTGCATTCAGACAGTCTTTTTTGTTTGTATTTTAACATAAATATTACAAACAGGTAATATGCAGACTGATGAATGCTATAGTTTTTCTATGATATATTTAGATGTTATGTCTACAACTTCAAAGCATTCACTCACTGAATTATTTGTAAAGAAAGGAAATGTATTGTAACAGCCCATCATCTGTTCATGTAACTCCCTCATGGTCTGTTGTAGTGATGCACAGGATGTGTTGTGTACGAAATATTTCTTTGCCACACTGGCAAGGAGATCTGAAATGGATGGAGATCTGTGTGAGAAGGGTATTTCATTCTGTGGTCTGTGAAACAATACTCTCTCTTTGTCCTAAATTATTTTTAAAAATCCTGGGGGTATGTCGACAATGACTTTTGAAAATTCTACTATCTGCAAAGCTTGCCTTTCTAGTTGCGTTTTATGAAATAAGAGAGAACAATTTGGGAAAATTACCGACACTTTGGTGCCCATTTCCAGATGAAATGTGGATGGTTTGTTTTTATTGTAAATTCCATCTGATCTTGTCAAATTTCTCTTTTAAAACCAACAAGAGACAACAAATTACATTACTAGTAATGATGAATGAAACTGGAATGACTCAATTTTCTCCATGTTTAAGTCCCAGGCAATCCTATCTCTGCTTTCTAGCTTGGTATTTTCTCCAATGTCTTCTGGTGAGTACCCAATTGATTAGACACCAAGACTCTCATGACAACAACCAACCAAACCCTTATGGACATGCTGGAAGTGCTTTTCCTTCAGTGTCATGCTTTTCCTTCTTGTTTTTTTTCCTTTTCCTTTTTTTTTTTCAATTTTCTTAGACCAGCTGGGATAACTCTGATAAACCAAAGTTGAATCTGTTTATTGTCAAAAGATGCCCAAGTAGAATACTTTAAGTGAAGTAAGATCAATTATGTTAAAAGGTCCATTGCTCACTAGGGGATCTGAGTCCCAAAGTACAATGAAATTTGTTGACTGAACTTCAGGAGTGTTTCCCCTTTTTTTTCAATTATTTTCTTTTTTTGCCTGTTTAATTGCTTCCTCTGTATTTCTGCTCTGTGGGAAAGTTAGAGTGATTCTGAAACAGGAGGATGTCATATTTATTCTGTAGGCATTAAGAGTTCTAATTACTCCCCGACAATCCTCATACACAAAGCATTTTATTTATGATGTTTTTTCTTAAATGGTTAAACATGTATTAGTTAAACACTTACTAAACATAGGGGCATCACATCCTTGATGCTGCTTCCCAGTAGGAATATAAGAATAAGGAAATACTAGGTAGCTGCTACAGGAAAGTCTTTCCCAATAGACAGTAGGTATTTATCAGAAAGATACATGCTGCCCTGTTTTTAAAAATATATATCTAATTAAACCTCTTTTTTTTTTAATATGTGGTTCCATCTAAATGGCTTTCTTTTTGTTGCTGTTGTTTATGATTTTTCCTGTTTCACATCTGTCTGCTCTTCATCACATAAATAAAACCTTTTGAGGTCTGACTTTGTAAAAATATATCTCAGGTAGCTCATTAGAGTCACTGCTTTGTTTCTAAATTGGCAACAACATTTCTTTTAAAAGTTCTCACCTTCAGCATTCTGGAGATCAAATGAAGTGTGTGCAAAGAAAACCAAACTGAAGGACACAGAGTGGAAGTTAAACACAGAAAAGTCCTGAGTGGCTGTCCTAGGAATGTGGGCCTCGTAAAAGTTGCCTCTGCATTTTCAATTTATTTTGGGACAAGTCCTTGCCTACTGCTTTTTCTCCCTTCTTCCCTTATTTCATATTGACTCTTGGGATTCCCTTTATTTAATTTGTTCTTCTCTTAATTGACATTATTTCCCTTATCCCTTAACAACCCTGCTTTCTTGCCAGCCCCCCTTCTCCTTTTCACACGCAGGCTGCATGTTGAGATTACTCATCTTGCCCTGTCTCACAGTATTTTCAGCTGTTTATTTCCTATTTGTAAGCCACCATCAGTGGGAGAGGTGGCATTGGCATCTGATGCAAAACTCTGCACCTGCATATCAGCTCCCATCTCCTGTTTAAAACAGGGTTGTCAAAAGCCTTGAATGAAACTCTGTGTGTGTGTGTGCTGGCACAAGAGGTTGCACTGGGAAGAACCAGTAGAAAAGCTTGATAGAGGTGGGCATTTTTAGGGGGGAAATGGGTGCTGGCTACTCAGGCAAGCCCTTATTCCAACACTCAAGCTGTCTATTGAATCTGTCCCTCCACCCTTGGCAGGTTTGTCATATTCTGAATTTTTGGTAGCTTGTTCCTCAGCACACTGAGTGCTCTCAGTGTGAAATACATGCACATCCTAAAATGATGTCACTTTAATCTTGATGAAAATAAGGAAGAAATGATGGATGCCTCTGTTATCATTATATCTCTTTCATGAAACCAATAGCTTTTAAGAAAAAACAAAAGAAGACAGAGGCAACCACATAAATCACTCTTGGTAGTGAACAAACTATGTGAACTAAAATAACCATGATCATCGTGGATATTTGATTGTTACAATAGAACACGTCAAAACAAAAGGGACAAAATGCTTAAGGTATATCTATGTAATGAGAATGGAGTGAAGCTTTGGGCCCAACATGGACTTTGGACTTGAGGTTTTGTAGGTGCTATATTGAGGCCAAAAAAATTATTTGAAAAATGATGTCCTTCTTGATGTAGTGTAGACAGACATTCCAAAGAGCTGCAGCAAAACTGATGTATGTCAGTGGGGGAGTAAAACAAAGAACTGTGGGCAGGCAGTACAGCTTTACCATGGCATTGAAGGCTGAAGACTCAGAGCTGTGGCTGCCTTGGGAATGAGCTTTACCCTTGCAGCATTGACTGGGTAAACACTTTATCCTGAGATGTAATAGGCCAGTCCTCCAGTCATTGACTAGGTCTTGAGAGCTGAACACCATCAAGAAATGCATTTTTCGGTGCTGAGTGACTGGTAAGTTTGGCAAGTCTTAAATATGTAACTCTTTGTGTGTTAGGAGCAGGTTGTGTGTGGGACTGCAGATAAAAAGACATGATGAAATGGATTTCTTCAAAGCATTTTTATTTCCAGGGCCTACTGTACTGCATAACACGTAAATTCAGAACAACCCCACCAAATCCAGGGACGGATGGCATTTACTCTACTGTGGGTGAGATCAAAGTGAGGCTGGAAGATGTATGCACTTTATTGCCTGTAACGTTATGTATTATGCACACAAACCGACAACTCCTGAGTTCAGTTCCTGCTGTTAAGTGCCTTCCTCACAACCTGCAAAGGCAGATTCTTTAATTAACCTTTAAATGATAATTATTTCACTGGCAGTGCACCAACCTAGAATCAAAGTACCTCAGTTCATCCTGTATTAGGCTTGTCTCCTGAAAATATGGTAGATTACCTGGAGTACCTTGGTGACGTTGTAGACTACTTCACCTACTTGTTTTTTGCTGTATCCTAGCAGATCTGTGGGCAAATAGGATAAGGATGGGGATATATATGGGGCAGGGCAGACGATTTGCTTTCCTGAGAAAATTGTGGATGGAAAAGGCAGAGAGCGCAGTCAAGATTCATTGGGGAAGCAACACGAAAATGTACTGGGAAGTCCAAAGGAAAACTGGCCAGCTGTTGTGACTTTGGAAATCACCTAAACAGACCTTGCTGTGAGAAGTGTTGCCGTGCTGATAGGAAAAGATTTGCTGTGATACTTGAGAGACATACATCCAGATAGCATTAAATGAGTGACACCATTTTCTGTCACTTTTATGAGCTGAGCACGGAGTGGTTCAGTTGTTCAGCACAGGTGGCTGGTGGACATGCCTGGCCTATTGGGGCTGCAGAGAGCAATAGACTAATTCCTCTCAAAACAAGGGAGGTAAACTGATTACCCAGGCATCTAATGTGTTTAATTTCCGGACCATTCCCTCACTCCTCACTGAATTTTATGTGGTGACTCCATGATATAACCTGATAGTTCAGTACCATCACCTAAACCAATATATGAAGAAGTGCCAAATAAGCAGAGATGGAGGCAGATTTTTGCCTCCTTCAGGTCTCTCACAGTGTTGTGTCCATAAAAGCTGTGATAGAACTGACTTTCCCAAACTGAGATAGAGATGCCAGTGAGCTGAAAGCACGTGTCTAAACATGTTATTATTCACTGTAGACCTATTTTAGGGGAGACGATGTCACGGCAAGCAGCTTCTCTTTTCCCCACAGCTTACTTTTTTCCTCCAAGTCTACAGGAAGAAACCACCATGGGATAAGGGAAGGAAAATGGTGGGTAAACCAGGAAATTTTTTCACATCTGACTGGAAATCTCCCTGAGAGTGATAGTACTGCCTTTTGTTATTTAACTCCAAATATCTTGTCCCAAGAAGCTTAATGCTCCCATCTTCACCTTTTTGATTCTGTCAGCAGCACATCTCTGGAGGTGTGCTTTATCCTTCACTAAAGCCACAATGTGGCTTTGCACACAATTCACTAGTTCCCATTTATTCCCACGTGTTCATCAGCAAGTCTCTCAACTGAATGACTGGAATATATTGCTGTCTCCAGGCTAGTAAAGTAAGAATAAATGGATGCGACCACATTCCTTATCTCCAGACTGCAGAAACTTTTGTCAATCCACAAGATAGACTGGGCAGAAGCTGAATGCATAACAAGATCATTTGGGGTCACGGTACAATGATTAGATTCCTACAGCCTGTGTTACTGTAGATTAGTACTCTGGCTCCCTGGAGGAAAAACAAATTTGAAATTCTATGCTACAGCCAGATGCCAAGCAGGCCATCATAAACAGTGTGTGAAGCAGAGAAAAGCACACGTCGTTTTTAAGGTACTGAGCTCTTTTCCCAGAAAAGCCTAATCTTGGTCCTAAAGGGAAAACTCAGTTCAGCTTGCAATGCTGTGCTCAGATGGGACGTCTCTGGCTGCTTGTAAGGATCACAGCTGTGGTTTGGTAAACTTTAGGATGTGGTGGTTTTTCTTGAAAGAGGGAGAGAGGTCAGGAATGCACAAAAGCTTCAAATGACACAAAGTTTTCAGAAGCTTTGTAGTAAGATCCAGACAAAACTGACCAGGGATTGCCTTTGTGTCATGGAATCAGTTATGCTATCCACAGAATACACATGAGAGATCACAATCACAGAATATACTGAGTTATTGTACTGTTTAGAAATGAATGAATACAGGGCATGAGACAGGCCAGGGAGATGGTCCTTATTCAGCACTGGCAAAGGGAACTTTTCCAGTTTTTGGATGTCTGGCTGGAGTTTCATAGTGGTCTGATTACAAAGTAAAAGGCATTCTCCAGGTCAAAGCTAAAATTCATTTCTAGTCTGTGCATTTGCTCCTGGGACAGGGATTTATCAGCTTTCCTGTACCACCTGACTTTTGCAGCATGGCAACTGCTTTGGATATGGTTTGGCTTACAGAGAAAATGGGCTTAATTCTGATCTAGGGGCAGCTCCTTAGTGCGCTTGAGAGCAAGTGGTTTTGTCCAAAGTCTTGGCATCATGTAAGGAGAAAAGTTCAGATTTCTCTAGACACACTACATGCCTTCCATGGAGAAATACAGTTGTGGGAAGCTGAATTTCTGATACAAGCATCAAGCAGGGAAGTATAATTAAACCCCATATCATAAGAAGAAAAAAATAATTCTCTTAAGAGGGTACAAACCCAAATAATTCCCTAATCTTTTCTTTTTATATGGCAAAAGAAAAAGAAACATTTCATCCTGCCAAAAACCAGAAAACAATAACAACAAAAAAGGTGTTAGCAAATGTGATCTTATTCCAGCAATGTCCGACCTAAGAGAACAATTTGTGCTTCTGCTGGTAGATACTGCAATTGGATACTATTTTGTGGCAGCAGAATTGTTGTAACTGCTGTGGAGGCACAGCATGCTGCTTAAAACCTGGCAACTTTTATGAACGCCGTTTATATTACTGTAGGCTTTCTATAAACAGTGGCAATAAAAAGCTAAACTGTTTTAGGAATAAGATGCAGATATTAGAGATGAGTTTTTCTGCAACAGTAATGCCTTTTGGCATGTGTGCTGGCCTTTAAAGAAAAAATAAAAATAAAAATAATAAAAGTATCTCTAAAGACTTTCTCACTGCAGCCTTGACAGCAAGCAGAACCCCCTTTCCAAGACAGAACAGCAGCTGCAGAAATTAAACAGAATTAGTTTTCTTACTAATCTTGCAAAAGAATGGGGACAGAGCTCTGCTTCCAGGTAGCAAAGGCATCTATTTTATGGAGAAGGGGCAAGTTTCTTGGCCGTCCTCTGATGTATGATTCCACTAGGGAAAGAACACCTTTATGGATATTTATGTTGATCCATTTGAACTCATATATTAGGGTTTTTTGGCTTTTTTTTTTTTTCTGGAGCTGCTGTACCCTAGGATTTTCCTTTGGGTTCCAGTGGATTTTCTATTAGTTTCTAGAGTTAGAAAAGTTTTCTTTCAGTCAAGTTCAAAACAAATTTTCTCCAGAAAATCCCTGAGCTGAAAATGGCTGGAGGCTAAGGATTCTGCTTGGTTTAGTTTTATATTTTTCTCTGGGCATGTCCTTTTGGTCATCACCAGGCTACTAGGCTACTAGGCTTTAGTCTGAACTATTGAACCCTATTCATGTTTTCTTGTGTACTGGTGATGCTTTCCATTAAACAGCTGCTGGCCAAAAAGAAAGGGGAACATAATGGGAAATATCTTGCTATTTTTAAGCTTCAACATCCTTTCATACAAGAACAGCTGTATACTGAAAAAGCAGTCACATAGACACTGCTGCACCTAGCAAGAATGATCCTTCTATCCCAGAAGTCCTCTCTTTTAAAGGAGGTGTGTATAATTCTGCTTTATGCTTTCCTGTGCAATTTAAAATATTAATAGAATCCCACACATGCCTAAAAGGAGAGAATTTAGAAAATTTGAGGTATGGTAAATTTATGGGGCACTTATAGGCATTTACACTTAATCGTGGGCTAATGGAGAAGTGTGGGAAGTGTTTTTGAAGTGTATGGAACTTTTCCCAACAGAAAGCTGTTGCAAATACATTGGCACCTGCTCCCCAGCCCAGCAGTGGCGTCAGGCTTTGCAGAACTGTGCCTAAGATTAGGTTATAGTTCATTGTCTGCAGCACTAAAATTATGCCTACCCAAGCTGTGTTCAGTACCTACTATTTATCCTACCTGGAGCAAGATAACAAGAGGCTATGATATCTCTGCCTACTCTCCCGATCTTAAGTGATCATTTCTCCTACGTTGCAGAAGGCTGTGAATATAAATATGGTTAAATATAGTTTTCCCCCGTCTCCCTATTGTTCCACAGAAGCTTGAATTCTCTCTGCTGCATTTGGTATTAGCTATCTTGCAGAGCTGAGTACAATGTATACCCCTTTTTTTTTGAAAATCAGATTTTATTTTCCCTTCTATTTGTGGACTGCTGGTGAAGAGATCGATGTTTTCTCAAAGTTATTCAGTATGAAAATAATTAGGGACATTGAAGCATAAAATTTGAGGGGAAAATGGAAAAGGAAGGATGTTTTACTGGCTGTATATTGCTTCTTTAGGGTTTAAATATTTACTGAGCAGCAAGATTCAACATCCAAGCTCTGCATTGGATTGTCTAACTTCAAGGCTTTGTTTCTCCTGTTTGAATGGTAAGGAATCAGGAATCAGCATAATAGAGAGTTTTTTTCAAAAATAATTGCTCTCTACATTAAATCTGAAATATTCGCTTACAATTGCATTTTGAGTAAAAGTTTAAGTCCATACATGAATATGTGAGAATTGGGCGATGTGACTTAGAAGATTTATGAATGTATCTTAAGAAACTTATTTAAATCATTGCTGAAAAATGTACAGACCTTTTTTTTTGGAGGGGGGGAGGCTAATCCCCAATTTATTCATTAAATAAATATTTCTGCAATTTTCATTTGCTGAGAAAACAAATCTAAGAACTATCAGGAGTCAGTCTGCTGTTAGTAATATCAGTAATTAGATTTGCCAAATATGTTTGATGAGCTATGGAGCTGAGAGAGGCAGTCTCTGCTTCCTCCATAGCCCTCACATCCTTTCCCAAGTGTGGCCTTACACTCAGAGCTCCAGGATGTTCCTACGGGATTCTTCAGAAATCTGCATTCAAAACTAAGTGGGGAGGCTGGTACAACTGAGTGTACAACTGAGCCCTCAGCATGTAGGGGTACACTTCCATTTGGGCTGCTTTAAGATATAGGGGGACCTGTGTGCCGTGAGCTGAGGGGAAACAAGACCTGCAGGGTGCCAGAATCTTCAAAGGAACAGCTGGATATCACATGTGGATTCCTTCATCTCTGGAATCACCTTAAACATATTTTTATAGAATCACAACATTGCTGAGGTTGGAAGGCACCTCTGGAGATTGCCTAGTTCAAAACCCATGATCAGAGTAGGGACAACTAGGGCAGATTGTCCGCAGCCATGTCCAGTTGTTTTTAATCATCTCCAGGAATGGAGACTCCATAACCTGTCTTTGCAACTGTTCCAGTCCTTGTTTACTCTCACACTAAAAAGGTTGTTTCCTGTATTTTGAGGTGTTCAGATGGCAAGGCCATCTGAAATATAGATCCTGTTATATCTAGATTGAGTGCTGTGGTCACCAGCCTTGTTTCACTAACATATCCAGGTCCTTTTTTGCATAAGAGTGAGAAGTGCTGGCAGCTGTCTGCAGGGCTGGGAGCGATGTATCAATGACAAAAGATACCTCAAACCAGTGTCCCTCTAGTTGCCAAAATCAGAGCATATTGCATTAAATTCACAGTGGTCAGATTCATGTGACGGGTTAGAATATGTGACTTTAATTTACCTGAAGCTCAGATTTCTTTCTGTCCCACCAGGACACCTTATGTTTCCCAGGATATGTTGTTGCATTTAGAAATACAGTCCCACCTGTCCCCTGGGGCACACTGTTTCAGGGGGAAAGGAATCACACCTGTCACTTCCCTTCCTCCACCAGGAGGGCAGGAGCTGCTAAATCTCACTCAACTTCTATCCAAGGGAAAGAACATCAACATGGTATACATAATTTCTAAAACTTGCTAGTGGCATAAACATACATGGGCAATTCACAAGGCAGGTAGGAATCAGTTATGCTAAAGGTAGGCACCCTAGGAAAGAGCACACTGATGTAGCTTTTTGCAAAGAAATAGAAAAAGCAAATAGCTTTCCTTATTCACTGCAGTAGCCCAAGGATGACAGCTGCAGGAACTGTTTAATCTGAGGTAAACCGGGGTGTGACTGTAGAGCAAGTAATCCTGCGGTCACTGCCTGAGCGCTCGCTGTTCCCGGTAGTAAACGCAGAAGAGCTCATTGTGTTTCTCTTTTCGTGCCAGCTAATGTGAGACACATCCCCGCCGCTCAGGCTTGCCTCGGGTACTCACAGCCTGCAGGATGTGTGAGTCAATCTGTATGTCCACCTGAACAAGCTTGTTTCAGGCTGGGAAACT
Organism: Neopelma chrysocephalum; assembly: GCF_003984885.1. Lineage (NCBI taxonomy): Eukaryota > Metazoa > Chordata > Aves > Passeriformes > Pipridae > Neopelma > Neopelma chrysocephalum. The sequence goes on from NW_020897703.1 coordinate 21,225,173, forward strand.
TCTCAGTAGAAGGATCCATATTTTGCTGAGGAATTAGGAAAGGTCCTGGGCCCTGTAATAGCATTAGAAGTGGTCTGCTGAGTCAGACCAAAGTTCTCTCCTGTGTGGAACTGCCACCAAAGGGGTCAGGGTGACTGTGTGAGCCTGGGCACTGTCTGCAGGTGATTCTCCTTGTGCTTCCCTGCATCTGCAGTCACTGGATTAGCAAAGTGAGATGGTGCATCCTTCCCTATCCCCATCAGTGTCTGTGGGGACTTGTTGGCCATGATTTATTTTATTTATTTTGAAGTTGTTGGTGTGGCTTTCTTCCTCCAGCTTCCTGCTGCAGCAATTTTTGTTGGTTTTTATAATTTAGAGGGTTTAGTTATTTATTTATTTATACATAATAGTGTAGCTTTTGCCTGCCCTGAAGATCAACGCTCTAGACAATACTCAGTTAATGTAATAGCCCTCAGTACCTTTCCAGTGAAGGAAGCCAGCCATCAACTCCCTTCAAATAATTCTCTTTCTTTCATCTTTCTACAACAGAAGCAGCAACAAAACCAGAGTTCACCCAAGAGCAAGTTAAGGGGGGTTGCAGCATCTCCTTCTGCTCCAAAATGGAGCTGCATGCCTGCCAAATGAAAGTAATTAAAAACAGCACCGTTGGTTTGGCCTGAGAGTTTTATCTTATGATGACTGGATGCTTGGGAACTTACTGATTGTCACTGCTAGAACAAAGCTGGCTGAAAAATAATCTATACACATAATCTAACCACAGTGGTATTGGATCAAGGGTTGGACTTGATGGTCTCAGATGTCCCTTCCAACTCGTCTGATTTTATGATTCTACAATTATTTGAGTCAAAATCTTAATATCTTTATACTAATTGTTATGTATGTGATTGTATATACCTAGGATATGGCTGTGTATGACATAAGCTCAGTGTAGGAGAAAATATGGCCTTGTGACTCTAAGACATTGATGAGAGGGACCATGTATCTTTGCCTTTCTTCTACAGACAAAATATGCCTTAAGTTCCCGAGGAATTCACTGATGCAGCAGCCTGCTACAATCAACAGGAACTTCACTTTCTAGTAACGTTACACATAACAGCTTTGTTAGCATGAACAATCACAGAAAGAGAATTTGAGAGTCATACATGTGGTGTTGGAAACACGATTTTAAGCTGACAGCCCAAGAAAGAGACTAGAAACAATCTTGTGTGATTCCACCGACCCTTGGAACAGAATGATAGCAGAGCTCAAATGGTTCATAATAATCCTTAGGCTTAATATTTGAAAAAAAAAATTAATGTAGAAATCTGAATAATGAATATATTTGAGGAACTCTATGCTTCTCAGAAATGAGCAAAAATAAAAGGTGAGATTTATCAGGCTCACTATTGGGAATTCACTGAAATCTGTTCTGTGAGAAGTGATGTGGGTAGACATCTTCCCACTGCAGATCCACACAGCAACTTTCATAGAAATAATTTAAACTTTCCAATTCCATTGCCGTTGTAAGAACTTTGCCACTTTGTACCAGCTAGAGTCTGTGAAATTCTGCTGCTTGCTATTACAAGCACTTGATCAGTCCCTTTGATGGGAATTTTTACTGCAGCCACAAGCAACTTGGGTTCTTCACAACAGGAATAAAAGTATTACAGCTTGTAGTTAAAACTAGATGATTTTTTTTCCCCCTGGAGAGGAGCAGAGGAAAATGAGAACTAGGTTTTTGTTGACATTTCCCTGATTATTTTTCATCCTTTTTCTTTACAGAAATCTTAGGAAACAAAAATTGTTCAGTGATAGCATGTGTCTCTATTAAAAAAAAGGTTCAGTAGAAGCAAAAACATTAAAAGACTAACTGTCCTCAAACAACCTGATTCTCAGATGTAGACCATCCCCCTGAGAATACTTAATTTTGATTTATTTGGCTGTGAGGTAAGGTAGCCTCTGGAACTCCCTTGTTGGCTCTTTCCACTTGGGATGTTGCTAATATGGTTCCCCTGAGACTTGCTGGCCAGTTCTGCAGATACCTAAAGTGTAGATTTGTTCTGAAAAGAGCAGATATAGAGAATAAAACAGGCTGTTTTGTGTACCTCATACTCTTTCTTTGCTTGAAGAAAGCTTCCTTTGAAAAGGTTGAAATTAATAGGTGTTTTCTGTCAGCTGGCACCAAACACGGTGTGATTCATGTCTTGAGATTGTTAGGATGCTTCTCTGTAATCTCTTGGCCTGGTAGCCAGCTTGGAAACAAGGCTGGCCATCACAGAATATCTCTGTTCCGTGTTTGTTCTCCACATGGCTGATATTTTTCTTACTGGCCCAGAGAATTCTCACTGCCTGTATATAAAACACATCACTGTTGACTTCATTTATTTGCGTTCTGACAAATCCTTTTTAATCAGGCTATTTACTAAATTTGTTTTCTCCAGAAATAGCACGGCATTAACTTGTGACAAATGACATTTCAACTTGTGACATCTCAAATTAGTTTCAAGTGATTCTGAGTAAATTTGTGATTACATTAAGCATGGGTTTAAAAGAATATTTTGCCATCCAGTATTTCACATAGTAATGAGGCTTAAATCCTTCCCATCTCAGCTTTCTTTGGCACTGTGCAATGAGCTCAGTGACTTCAGGGGCTAAACCCTTAAGGTTTTGTACAGAAGAACTAGAAGAGTTGAATTGCAGAGCGTTAAGAAGAAAAGATGATAGAAGCATGTCACAATAAATCCAGGTTCTTAAGGACCCGTTAAGAGGAGTGGGTGCGAAGATCCCCAGTAATCTTTATATATCTGACAGGTATCAGAGAGAAGTGTGTATCAGTATATCACTCAAATGAACTCTAATCCTGCTTTGAAGTCCTATTAATCTGTAGGATTTTATGCATTAAATCATTTCATCTCTATGGTAGTAAATAATTAAGAAGTATAAAAATTCAGCAGTTTAAAAAGTAAACATTAAAAAAAAGAGAAAGAAATTGGTTACAATTAAGTAAGGAGTTTCTGAATGAAAATATTCACTTTCAAAAGACTAAATAAAACGAGATATCAACATGTCTCCATTCCTTATCAGGTAGGCAGAAAGAGGCCACCAAAAAAGCCTCTAAATCTAAAAACCTCTGGTTTTCAGTGTTGGTTATGACCCTTGTATGGCCTCTGAAGCCAGGAGTAATCCTTACTGTGAGATCCAGAGAGGAGATTTTTTGATCTTTTTTTAGCAGTGGACATTGGTCTTATCCCACCATGTGCAGAAACTCTGGTGGAGGGCCAGACCTTGCAGCTTCTTTCCATGAATAGTGTGGGCAAGACCCCTGCTAGAAGACTTGTGGCAAAAGGCTGACACTTGAAGTATGGTTTGTGTTCAGTGTCTTCAGGGCAGACATACTTCCCAAGTACCCTGTGGCAACAATGGGTTGGCAGGTTCCCGCAGCCCCCCAGGGTGATCTTGGTGGGCAATTCAAACATGCTGCTTTATGTCAGAATCCTGAATATCCTCCTGTCACTGGCAGAAGGCTCTCAAACTGCCTACTATGTGAACAGGGAGCTTTATTTATTACAGTCACGTGGAAAGGGTAGATCTTTCCTATTCTCCAGTACTGTAGCTATTCTACTGACTAAAAACTCAGTTAAACCAAATATTAGTCAAGCTTATTGTACTAGGTTTCAGCTGTGTGCCACTCCATATATCAAGGCTTCTTAAAAAAATTGTGTTAAGAAGCAGCTGTAGTGTCTACCCCAAAATGTTGTAAAAGTTTCCAGATCCCGAGAGATTATGAGAAGTCAGAGAAATGTGAGAGTTCTTTTAATAGCAATAAAAGTCTAGTCTGATTTTTATGGATTTTTTTTATCAGTTCAAAGCACTCAATTTGCACTTATGTCACATTTTCTGTCTTTTCTCCAAAATCACAAGGTATGAAACTCAGTTAAAACCCAGTGAAAAACCAGAAAAAGGAAAATAAAGGCTGTAGTGTTAACTGCTTTTTGTTGTTGGGCTTAAAGCATCAAATATTTTGAAGCCTGAGTTATGAAAGCCAGAAATGCTCTGATATTCTCTTTCTTTGGAAAAAAAAAGAAATCTCATTTAATGATAAATAGTTCAGTTTATTTAAAAAATAAAAAATTATTGCCAATTTAAATAAAAGTAGCAATCATTCAGGAAAGTAATAATGACTATCAATTAATTTTTCATATGTTCTTTTTACTAAATGATTGTGTTTAACTTGAAAGAACCTTAAAAATTAGTCACTTTGTCAAGTAACCACATATAAGCACCAGGGAACAATTAGGCTGTGGCAAAAGAGATGCTTTTTTTGTACTAGGACTTCTGATTTCAGTTACTAGAAACTCTTGTTGCAGCTGCCTTCTTTTGTTCTGATGAACCAATCTCTGTCTTTAACAGTATAACAAAAAGGCACATAATTTTAGAATTCAAAACTCTTTCTATACATTTAATTTTGGCTTGGTTTGCTTTTGTTTTTGTTTTTTAAGTCCCTGCCCTTGACAAGCAGTCAATCTTCAATACCAGCTTTATGATTTATAGCTTATACAACTGGATCGAAAAAGCTTGTGAGGTTCAGGTTGTTATATCTGTCTTTTCCAGAACTACAGGATATAAATAAACATAGAAAATTTAGGCTGAATATGATAATAAAAAGTCACATATCTTGACTTCTGTATTTAGCTACTAAAGGCAGGAAAGAACATTTAATATGTATGGAAATTTCAGCTCTAAACTGGAAACTTTATTTCTCAATCCCATGAAAGGCTTCTTAAGACTATTACAAATGTGAACAAACAGAAATAATACTGAAGTCAAATGGTATTTGGAAACCCATTTAAAAGGTGAGGCATTGAAAACATTCTGAGCAGAAGGGGGATTTTACATGGTGGAAGAATCCATAGCCTCCACTAGCTTTAAGGTTTGATCTGCTCTTATTTCTGTTTTCCACGTGGCAACAGTGGTTGTGCTGCACTCTCAGGATTTGTTTGTTATGGAAAGGCTGGATTCTGCCCTATTCCCCATGCTGGATAGCTGTGTAACTGCTGCAAGGTGCCCTGACAGCAAACAAGATGGTATTGGTGGGTGGAATGGTATATGTTTGCATGCATTTATTTTAAACAAAATAAATAATCTGATAAGAAAAAAATCAGTGTAAAAGGGCAATACCAGACACATCTACTGTTATTTGTTTGGGAAATATGTCCCAAAATATGCTTGTAAGTACCCTATTTCTAACGCATTTTCCAAATACAGTTAGATTGAGGGAGTGGTAACTATACAGCTGTTCCTCTCATGTGATCAAAGTTCAAATTAATTTCCATAGAGACAGTTACAGAAGAGCTGAGACGTAAAAAAGCATCAAAAATGTTAGAATATTTTGGCAGTGAGAACAGAGAAAAAAAATCTGAAATAGGAGCAACATTTTTAAAAATATGTATTTTCCATAGAGGTGTCCCAAGAAAAATTCCACTTTGAAAGGCAAAATAAAGATTTGTTTCCAGCTTGCTACCTGCCAGCATATCAATTATATTTTTTTGACCTCTCTACTGTTAGACCTCTCTAGCCTGTAAAATGTTGTCTGGATCCATCATTTGGATCATTTGGAGAGGCAGTGAAGCTTGTACTCTAGGAAGAAAGTTATCATAGGCAGGCAGCTGCACGATTGGTCAGAAATTAGCCAAGATTTTTTGTAATTCTCATCTAAACGTCTGGTAAACCTAATAGATCTTGGCTGGACATTCCCAGTCCATGTTCATCAAAATTTTCTGTCACTTGCAATGATGTTTAGATGACTTGTTACAGTGGGAACCTTCAGGGAGAAAAGTGTTGAAAGGGGAAAAGCAAAGAGGAGGAAGAGGCTATAGTCCTGCATTAGCTGAATTTTCCATGCCATTTTCCTCCCAAATTGATGTTATCTTTTGCTGTAATTTTCTCATCTCAAAGTGTTTGGAGGATGTCCATGAGGTGGGAAACACGGCTCAGAAAGAACTGAACTTGTTGGATTCTCCTTACTTCAAGGCATCCAAATTGCAGTGAGCAGAGTTATTTTCATTAAAAGTCTTTTAATCTTGTGAGTCTCAGAATATGTTAGAAATAACAGATGAAGAAACAAAGGAGTTTGTGAGTGAAATACTAAACAGTAAAGATACTGATCGTACCAATCATAAACATTCTCTGTCAAAATGTCTCTGTAGACAGAGTAGGTTTTTTAATAGAGTATATTTGTCCAATAAATTTAGATTTCAGTGTTTTCAAATATTTTTGATAAAAAATATTTCTAAGAACTGACAGAAGTGGTTTAAAATATTTTTACATGGAAAAATGTTAATCCTCAATCAAACAATATAGTAGAGGTCTGTGAGTACAGAGGAAATTTCAGTCTTTCTTAAAATATAGCAAAAAAATGTATCATTCATATAAATTGGGGATTTTAAAACAAAATCTTATTTTCCATTAGTGAAAGTGTTTTCAACCTTCTGACTTTTTAAACGGAAGAGCTGTCAAGAAGAAACACCTTTAGGTAATCCATTGCATTTATATCTCTCTCAGAGGTTGAATTCAGAGTATTGATTTACTTAAAAAAAAAAAAAGCCCTTATAGTCTCTCTGAACCTTTTACTTTTTCAGCTTTCTAACTTCAAGGCTTTATTGTATAGCAGATTTACATCTGACATTTGGAGTAAATTTCAAGAGGTCTCAGAAGAACCTAAGCTCTACAAGTATGTGGTACCCTTTAAAGTCTAACAGTAGAGTCACTCTAGTCCAGATCTGCTTTAAAAAAAGCAGAGCTGGGTAATTTGATGTTCTCAGGCTTCAAATTTGTGGGCTGTTATATCTAATCAGTGCAATCATTACAGTGTTATGCTCAAAAAGATGTTGTTCTACAACACCATCTCTGCCACTCTAACATAATAACAAATGTGGGGCTCCAGTGATGTCATGCAATTTGAATTACTTAGTATGGTACAAGTATACATAAACAAATATGCTAAATTTTTAATGTAATCTCTTTCAAGTAGGAAAAATAGCAATATGTCAACCCATGTAAACTGTAAACCTGCTAAGCAAGACATCAGCGTGTTTTATCAGTCCTGCCTCTTCCTATGAGCCATACAATATTTTGTGGCCTTTCCAAAACTCCTCACAGCCTTCATCTATTTATCCATAGAGATCTCTGTGACTGACCATGTGCCTTTCTATCCAGTCTCTGCTCACACTCGACTGTAGTCGACATTTGACACAGGTACTAGAGAGACACCTCCACAGACACAAATCGATCTTGCTATTGTTTTTGTTTAAAGCTTTCCCTTATTCATTCCCACTTCTCGTTCACTTAGTGTTAGACTTATCCCACTGCATCTGAAGATTTTTCTTTGGTCTGACAACAGTCTGATAGTTTTCCATAGTTACCAAGCCAGTATAGCTGGGACTGCAGATATATATGCTTCTAGGTACACAGTTGTTTTTAATCCTTATTCATTCAGCTGATTTGTGACTCTGCAAAATGAAAAGAATTATGCCTTGTTTATGCTTTAGAGAGGGAAAATGCTATAAGAAAAGTAAGGTATTTTTCTGACTTTTATCCTGGTCTATCTCCCAGTTTTTTTACTGCATTACAATTTGGAGAAATTATTTCTTTTTGTGTGCCTGGTTAACCATTCATCCGCAAAAAAAGCATTTAGTTAGAGGAAATACACAAAAAGCTCTTTGCAGTTTAAACTTTGATTTTTGGCTTTGATTTTTTTTTTAGTCTCTATATAGTTATTTATTTCTCTAATTTTCCAAGAAAAACATTCTAGATTTTTGAGTTTGCTTGTTTGTGAGCAAATGTGATAGTTTTTTTCACATTGCTATATTTCATCTGAAAAAAAAAATCCTCTGTAGTAAAAATGACAACGTGCATGCAATTTGGGTGACAGCAGAATAAAACATGGCAGATCAAAGTGGAAGTACAACCCAAAGATCTCATGCCAACCACTGTGTCACTGCATACCTCAGTTTCCCTAACTACCCAAATGTAGTATCTCACTTTTATCTTTTTGCAAATAGAGTAAATACTAAGGCTTAAACACTTACAAATCCATGGTTTGGGAAGCACTGTGACAGAGATGTGTATTTTCTTGGACCTGAACCTTTCAAAAGATGGATAATTTGTCCTTCTTGGTTACAAATTGCAGAAATAAGAGGAATACTAGTTTTTATAATTTGTTTCAGGTCAGAAAACATGCCTCCTATTCACACTTGACTATTGCATTGTCTACTCTTGATTTGCAGTATTTTCTTTTTGTTCTTGTGATAATTGCAATATATTCAGTGTACATGTGCATCTTTGATCACTGTTCAGCTGGTATCTCAGTGGGTAGCAGAGAGGTAAGAGGCTTCCCTATGCAGAAGACTGATATTTTGTTGACTTACTGGTTATTATGTTGGTATGACTTACAAAAAAACCCCAACTTTTAAAAATGACCAAAAATCAGTTATTCCTTTTACGAACAGTATCATGGGAGTGACTAGCTGTGACTTGGGAAAAAAAACCAAACCAACCAAAAGTGAGCATCAAAAACATGATGCTTGAGGTGAGATAAGAAAGCCTTGCTTTCATCCTATTGTGATCATCTGCGGCTGGAAGCCTGTGTGTCTAATGACAGAATATACGAGCAACAGGGTGCCCATTCCAGCTGCTATGTGAGGTTGCATTTTCTTCCATCAGGACAAGTCAAACACAGATTACCAGCTGTCTGACACTTCCTTCATGAACAAAGAATTGGATCCCCCAGTAATTACTTTTACTGTGACTTGTATGAGCCCCCTTGTCAGGCCCAAAATTTGGATTAGAATCGCATTTCTAATAGCTAAAGGGCTTACCTGAGATATGTGGGATGTATGCTGGACGTGTTCATGGGGATTAACAGTGAAATGAATTTCCAGGTTCCACAGAGGCAAGTAGAAAAACTGCCACTAAAGTCACTAGAAGTTGGATAGGACTGTTAAAAAAAATTCCTAAGCAAATATAGGACATTTCTAGTCATGTCTACAAGAAAAAAATGGGAGATTTCTCCATGTGTAATGGTGATACAACATTTGAAGCTTTTGTATTTCCTTCTTTCTCACCCTGTATCAGACCTGTAGTTATCATGCAGAGCCCGATATGAGCTAGTTTTGGAGATTTGTGCTTCGTATCACTATGTTATTTAGAAAGATACAGTACTCTGTATGCATATTTACGTCAAAGAGTTTTCTTACAGTTTTGCAGTGAGTGTAATACATAAAGGGATAATGCAGATGTGAAAAATAGTGCAGTTTGAAGTGATTTCAATGGGAAGAGGGCTTTGTATAAATGGCCAACATATTTCAAATAGTCTTCATCTTCTGCAAGCACAAAAATGACTAATGCCTTCACTTTGAATAAAAAAGCTCTAGAAATAGAAGATTTTCATTAGTACTTCTTCCCTAATCACTCACAGCAACCATCAGCTGTCTACTGGGAGAGTGGGTGGAGGAAGTATTCTGAAAGCCCATCAAAATCAATTAAAAGACTTTAATAAATTCCTTGGAAGTTGAATCATTTGGAGTACGCGCTGAAGGGGAAATGGCAAATTCTCTGAAAAAGTTAAACTTGCTTGGTAAAGTCCTAAAACAGGTATTACTCTAGAAGTGCTCAGATCTCTTTCACATTCAAATTTGTCTTGTTCCCAGGTCAACATTCTTAGAAGTAAAGCATTTAGTATCTTGGTATAACTGTAATAGGAATAATACTTTTTTTTCCTTATCCAAGCCATCCTTACATAGTAGGTACATAATGAGGAGAGTCCAGAAGAGGAAAAGGATGTACAAAGCTATGAGAAAAGATGAGAGAATTTAGAGATTTTCAGTTCAGAGAACAAAAATGCAGAAGTTGCTTGTGATGTTTCTAAAATATGAAAAATATCACTGAAAAGGCAAAGAGAATAAACTGATTTCTGAGGATAGGCTGGGAAGCCACAGACTTATATTAAATTGACCTACATGTAGGTTAGACATTCAGGAAAGCTTTCTAGTAGTGGGAATTGGGAAGCAATTAGGGATTGCCAAGGGATACATAGGTTTCAAAAAAGTTCGACAAATATCTGTCAAGGGAGAGTTGGGTAGAGCCAATCCTTCTCCTATGTTACCTCCTATCCTCTAAATGAAGCTAGTTATATCTGTTGACTTGCAACACAGTGCTCTTTGGAGCAATAATTACCTACCACCTGCCAAGATACCGAATATTAAGCAAGCTTTCATTTGTTATTATCATGTTCATCTACACTCAATTCCCTGACTATCTGTGTATTTCCAGTGGTCCAAATCCTCATTAACTTGGAGTGATTTTTTAAAAAATCCATGTACAAACCCTAATCTTTTTATTAAGTATTCACCCTGCACATTTGGAAAAGTAGTAATTTTGTAAAAGCAGTTTCATGATCTTTGTCTTGCTGAGTTTACTAGCTTGTTGATTTTGGACTTGCTTATATTGCTGTTCAGTGCACGCAGTTGACCTTATTTTTATCATTGTATTCTAAAACAATTTTTTGTCTAAAATGCTGAACTAATTCCCATATAATTTTATACATATTATTTTCTTTGGCTGCTAAGCACCATACAAAGGAAGATTAATCCTCTTCAAGGAGAGGGGGGAAAACAAAAGAAAAAATGTGCTCTTGAAACTATTATCAGCCAACATGCATATTTTTCCCAAGCTCTTGCCTCTTGCATTATGCAAGCTCAAAAAATATTATAGTATCTAAATTCTCCTAACAGGAATGGGCTGTGTCTAATGCATCAAATTATCACAGTGGCAAGATAACAAAATTAATTTTTTTCTTCATTATTGTACATATTGCTAAGTATTTTTAATCTATCGTGCATATGATTTGGTCTGAATTTATGTTTTAATGTTTTATGCAGACAATAGTCATCTTAGATCCTCCAAAGCACAAATGCAAACCCAATAGTAAATTAGATAAAGCTAGGATCTTTATTGACCTGAAATTACACCCAAACTGACAAGTTCATTTAAGTGTGTGTTTAAATCCATCCTTTTTCAGCAAATCATTTCATCTTAACTTTTGGCAAAATTTCAAAGTTAAGCATAAATGTGGACAATGAGCCTTCAAGAATATTATTTAGTGCTTCTCTAAGTAGGTTCATTAAGCCCTGGTAATGAACAAGACCATCCTGATAGTAAATATTGAATTTAAAATCAAGCATCCCTATGTTTCAAACATTTTTTTTAATATTGTTTTTGTTTTGTTTTCCATGTGTAAACTTGACGATAGTATTAAAACCTAGGTATGGAGAATAATTTGCATTTTATACTTCCTCTTTCTGTTAGGAGTTACTTTTCTTATAGAAAGTAATTTCCAGAGATTTCCCAGGCTCTCAGCTGAGATCACCATGTGATGCTGCCTTGGAAATGGGGGCTCTGGTCTCAGAGTCGAGTCCCTAACACTGGTTCACTGCTGAGGGAAGTCTCAGAAATTGTAATTGGAAATAGGATTATATTTTTCAAATCTGCTACTAGGTCTTTATTCAATACAAGTGTCAAAGAACTTATTGTTTTTATTTGACATGAAAAAAAAGGAAAAGGAATACCAAAAGGCCAAAGAGGAAGAAGCAGCCATTTTTGGATTTCAATTTATTAATATAACAGTTCTTCATGGAGCAGTGCACGCCACCGAGCACTGGTTCAGTAATGGAATACTGACTGCTAGGAAACAAACTCTCCGTGTAGGTGTGATCTGATATTTAACCAGCATGTTTTTAGTTTCAAAATTAGAGAGGATCTAGCCTACTAAAAAGGTTTTGGTGCATGCTTCATTTTAATTGAGGAGTGATGAGGCTTTTGTGGGGGCAAGTTCCAGTGATACAGGAAAGGTTCAAAAATGACCTACAGAAATGTTTCTATAGGTTCAGCAGACCTGATATGGGCAGGGGAATCAGGACAGAGCAGCTGCTTTGGGGGTTTAGACTTGGGAGGAACGTGATATGAATAGGGTGAACAAATACTAACGAAGTGAAAATATTTCTGAAAGTAGACTAGTGATCCATATCAGAAAACTGTACATGATGGAAGGAAGTTGAAGGCTCTTTTGACTCTTTTATACCAAGGTCATGATGGCTTTTTCAGACACAGAGTATTTTAATAGTTGGAGTAATTCATCTAGAGAGATATTGAATTCTCCATTCCCAGAAATCAGACTGGAAACCTTTTGAAAACTAGGTCAAATCAAAATTACAGCCTTGATGTAGAAATGCAGACAATTCTTGACTCAGAGCCTCTAAAGCACAAATTCAAACCAAATAGTAAGTAAACTAGTCAAAGTTACTTAGCCTGAACTATAGAAGGTGCTGGAGGAAATGATCAGCTGTCACCTCAGTCTTTAAAAGTGATCAATCTGAATTGCTACTTTACATCATGGTTTGACTTTATTAACATATTAAATATCAGACTATCTTCTAGAATTCTTTTATGTTAGACTTCTTTTTCTGATACAGCTTTCTCTCTCTTTCTTTTTCTTTTCCTTCCCATGTTCTGGTTATGTTCTTTTTTGTCTTACAATCATAAAGAAATAAGAAATGCATTTTTAATGTATTTTTAATATGATTAAAAGCATCTGCTCATAGTTTATGGGCATTCATTCTCTAGAAAACAAAAGAATGTTCTGATTCTTGACATGACATTTCAGAGGTTGAAATTCCTACCAAGAATCCAGTCCACTAGTGACATGCTCTCACATCAGATTACCTAAACTTGGCAAGTCAACAGCTAAGAACCACTGCAGACAAATGAACCCAAATTTGGTCAGGAAGGTCATTTCCCTGGAGAAGCAGTGCACTGAAACTTCATACTTCCTTCACATTACGTATCTTTTCAGAATAAGATATCACTTGTACTCTTCTGACAGATGTTGCCAAAATTGCTGTTTGTGTTAAATATAATAAATTCTATTCAACTCATGGTGCTCCGGGACCTGTCACTGAGTCATTGAAAAAATCCTTTGAAGAGCAGTTTTTACATGAGAGAATTCGGGATCTATCACAGACCAAGCAACCAAATGAAAATAAAATGTGTGACTTAAGCAAAATAATAACTGGAGGATTTCAAAATGCCATAGCTATGTCCTTTATTGACTCCAGGTATGGGAAACAGAAATACTGATTTTGCAGGATGATCTTTTCAACTCTACTGGAATCCAAATTCCAGTGTAAAATATATCCTAATTTTTTAAAATCCATTTTCTTAGGAACAATACTGCTGTGACTGACCTTGAAAGATTTGTCTCTTTATCAACTTTCTCTAAAACATCCTGCCAATTTTTTTTTCAGTGCCTGGAGCTGATATGTATTGATGTCAGTTTTCAGCATTATTATTTGTTCTGCAGAGTGAACTTATTGTGTAATTATATCTACTGGTACCAGTAGCTACAACCAGCTGTAACCCAAACAAAATTATTGGGTAAAACAGTCCTTTGCAGAAACCTCCTTCAGTTATTATTGTGTTAAATCACACTGTGTGACTCCCAAAAATATCTCACAACCAATTGTGTGCTACATCCTAAGGGAAGGAACTGAAAATCACAATGGCTACTAGATAAAACAGAAATGATGGCACTATCATCTTTCCTTCAAACTCTTTCTGGGCTTCTGTGATCCTTGCAAAGATCTGACACATTTGTATGGTCCCTAGCAAGTGCTGATAATACTTTGCTTATGGTATAAAGATGCCACTGGGAAATCTCAGAGATAAGCAGCAGTTAAAGTCAGGTTGCTTATTTAAGGGTCATACGTGTTAGATGTATTATCCACTGGAATTTGGGCATAAGCCTTTCCTTTGATTACTGCATCAACTGGCAGCAAATAAAATGTAGGATTCCGAGGTTTGTCATTTTACCAATCAGTGCAGTGCAAAAAAAAAATAAAATTATTTGGGGTTTGATTTGATACAATCCACTAGAGCTCTCAAATTGCACATCTGCGTTACGTGAGAGCCAGCAAAGAGACTCACGCAGGTTGCCGATCCCAGCCTCAGACCCCATGTCTCTGCCCAGAAAGTCATGGTGCACCCACCTCCCAAGAGGGATGCTCTTGATGGCAACTCAGCACATGCCTTTGGCCGTGGGGAAACTGCTTGAGCCCACGTGGTGCCCTTGATCCAATACCTTATGCCTTCTACTACAAATGTGAGACAAATTTACACCCAGAAAGGAGCACTTGAGGACATCAAATTGCTAATATAGATATTCCAGCATAATCTAACTGCTCTCTGTACTCGTTCACCATTTTGTACCAGTCCTGGATTTTGGTAACGTAAAGCATTCAGCAAGTAAAATGCTAATGTGAGAGGAAGAGTTCTCTATGAATTTTTCTAGAACTTCTTGAGCACTGATAGCAGTGGAAGACAGCTCATTCAGCATCCGAGTGCCATATAAAGCGTTAGAGAGATACTGACCGCAATAATTACTATCCACAGTCAGACATCAGCACACATACTGACAGCACATGTTCCCTGTGGCAAGGACCTTCTGTACCTCCAAGTGTTTTATCACACTAGACGCATATAAGGTTCTTAATAATATTTTAATAACAACACAAGCATTAGTTGTGCTTTGATTTTATGTAAGGCACACTTTTTCCATTAGATGTTTTCAGGGATGGGAAACATAAGAATGCTTACTGTTCTGTGTGATAGCAGTGGGGCTTTATTTGGTTCTGTGTGCACGAATAGTCTGAGGAGTTCACAAATGTTTTTGGTTTTGTATTGAGTGAAGAATCTTAGAAACTGCTGAGAGAAGCAACGAGAAGCACAAGATAATACAACAAGTAGTCGGTGTGAAACTGTTTCATTAACAGAAAGACACCTTGTCTTTGAAAACCAGGTGGTTTTATTTAGTTCTCCTATGATGGCAAATTCTTGAGCTGAGATCAGAGTCAGATAAGGTCAGAACATCTTGTTAAATTCCAACCAAGGACTGAGAGGTCCACAGAATTCATCACTCATTCCAGAAATGGTTTCAACCAAGGGTTTTTGCAGCCAGACCCATCTCCTGATGCTCTGAAGACATCTTCTGCATACAGTTGCAATGCTTGATTTATATACAAACATCTGGAAGCCTACACATTTCACTCTGTCATCACAGGACAAGGCATATACAAGCAGTTCTTCCAGTGGAAATTAAAGGTAACTCTAGCCCAACCTCCAGAGTATTTATTGACAAGTATTTATTGACTGTCCTCTTGGGCCTTTCAGGGTCTGACAAAAGATTAAATAGGGACCTCTATCACATCCTTAGAAGTGCTGATTGAAAATGGTGGATCAGTGATTATATTGAACATGGATAAAAAGTAGTCATATATCACTGGGCTTTAATCTCTTTTTCAGAAAGGAGAACATATTGATCAGAATCAGAATGCTTAAAGTTACACCTTAAATGACAGTATTGGCACCTAGACATGCATCAATGAGGCTATTTTAATGTGTATTATATTATTCTGCCCAATTTTTTTCATTGGCTCTTCTATCATCCTTCTAAAAACTTATCGATCTCTTGTTTTCAGTTATTGTTGTTTTAGGCCAGGATGTTCTTTGTTGTGTTTGCAATGATGTTGCAGATTTCCAATGCTGTTGTAATTTCACCAAGATTGTTATTTGTTAAGTTACAATCCCTTGGTGTAAATACATAGTGAATCTAATGAACTTGCTTTCAATCTCTGTGTCTCTAGATCTCTGGTGCTGTTCTTATCAAAATAATCTTACTTGGAAGTTGCAGAATTATTCCTAAATTGTCAAACAATGCTAAAAAGAAGTCAAGAATAATTTTTTCTAGTTTTAGAGAAGTGACACTCTGGGTAAAAAAAAAAAGAGTAATTTTATACTATTTTCTACATTCTTCTTTTTTTTGGTAAACTAAATTTCAAATGGTGAAGTTTTCACCTTTTCATTCTTACTGCTCTTTGTGCTGATTGACATCAAGAACATGGTGAGAAAACATTGCTGTGTGTAAGTTTCAAACAGGCACGAATGTTATCTAAGTGTAAATGCAAAGGGACTACTTCTCTAGATCATCATAACAGAACTCAAAGGAACTATAAGCTATGGAAAGGACATCACCCACTTTTTGTATTTTGCATATTTTCTTTCTTGTAAAAGGACGTACAAACACTATCAGCATTTCAGGCTCTGGAAAATGTCTCCAAGACTTCACACAGGAGCTGGAAAAGTGTTGAAACTTTCTGCTCTTGCTGCATTAGCAATATTTTCCTGCCATCAAAGGTCATTCATGGTGGAAACAGGGGGTGGCTGAACTTGACATATTTAATAGATCCAACTGGCATGGAATACATGATTCAATTTGTAACAAAAGCCAACACTTTTTATTTTTTTTGTCATGTTGGTTGAATGAAGGAGCTGTTTTCTCATTTGGTTTGTTTAATTTGAAAGTCTGTCTGTAGATCAGTCTTCACAGTAATCGTGTCTAGATCCTTAAACGTACCCAGCAAATACCATTGTTAATAAAACAGCCTGTTTGATTCCGCACAAAAAAAATGTTTTGCGCATAGGCTGCACTCCTCATCTTGTATGCAAATATGTGAAGAGACTACACATTACTGACATTACAGGAAAAGCCTGAAGAATTACTGGTTTGCATCTGAATAAGAAAAAGACCTCAGAATTTGCTTTTCTAGGGCAGAAGGATGAGAAGAATGGCTCATAGTTCACCATTTAATACTTGAAAAATGGGATTCTTGTAGTTATTCTTTCTGCCATTTGGAGAGTCACAGCTAGTTGTAGCTATAAACTGCAGTTTGTTAGGCTGATAGCACAGTGGCTTACTAATTCCGCATCAGTTCAGGCAGTAGTCTGCACTGTGGCAGAATGGCAAGGAGTCAATATGACATGTATGATGCTATATCTTTCAGCAAACTAGAATTCTTTGGATGTGAATTAAGTTCCAGTGTCACTTATAATCTACTCCAGAGTTCCTTTCTTTGAAGAAAAATAAAAACTACTGTCTGTACCATGTAGCTGAATTCATGTAGAATACTTCAGGTCATTTAAAACAAGTGTCTTGGCAATCGGGACCATATGCTCCCTAAAGAGTCCATCAAAGTCAGAATGCTAATATGACTTGCTGTTTTCTGCTGCTGCCATTTTTCCCAAAAATCAACCTTTCATGCAGACACTGACAATTTGGATGAAATCAGAAGAAAGCACAGATCCTCTAACAAGTTCCATTTTAAGAGATGTTTCTTTAATCTGTAAAATGAGTCGTAACCTACTCTAGAGTAATGTCTTTTAAATTAAACATTTGGCAAGATGCTGTGCTAAGGTACTCCATGATGCTAAATGAATGAGAAGCAATTCTCTGGGATTGCCTTTCTAACAGGATAAACAAACTTACATGTCATCACAAAGACCTTAATTTATTACATTTTGTATTGGATCCACTCATGAACCATTAATTATTTGCACTATATGTTATTTTTCTTTTGTTCTTTGTTGTTATCAGTGCCTCAACTGTCGTGTACACAGTTGTAAACTGCTGACCTTTTGCAAAAATCCATATTGAATCAGCCCTTTCTGCTATGTGCTTTCAGGCTAGTTCCTTCTCAGGACAGAAGGTGTGTGTTGGTGTTTCATTTTGTCTGTTGCACATCCTAAAATCTTCCCCCCAAACAGCTGCATTCATTCCTTTAATCCAGTTGTGCTTTCAGGTATCATTAAGTTTTCTCTTCGGATTTCTTTTATAAAGGCAGAAACTTTCTGAGACCACCAATGACTTCAAAGGATCTGACACAGAAATTTTTATCATCTCATTGCTTGTCTCCTGGTAGTTGCACAGCAAGTTGTACACAGCAAGTTGCCATTATAACACCCAGAAAGCAGCTGTCTTTTTCTTATGTGTCATCATTACCTGTTGTCCTCTAGTTATAATTTCTTACCTTTTGTTATGGTTCCCAAGCAAACAAGGTCACAAGCTAATAAGGGGCAGTCATTTTGCAGAGTCACTGTTATTAATCCACGCAGATTAAGCCCCAGGCTTTGTGGTAAGACCTGCCTCCACAAGACAGATCTTGGCTCAGTCCATCCTCACCCTGTGCTTCCTCTGGATGTGCTGGCAGCAGACTGCCTGAACTATGGGGCTTCAACCCTTGCTTGTTAGTGCATTCCTATGCTGACACAGTCCTGTGACTGCCAGTCCAATGGCCAAATTCCTGGGAAAGCAAAGAAGGACCTCTATATTCAGAATTTTCATCTCCTTTGACCAGCCTTGCATGGTAAAGGCTCTGTACTGCTCAGCTGTGCTCTGACTTGGGTCAGCATCTGTCCTTCTCCTTAAAACATTGTTACCAGTGAGGGAATACTGCATACGTAGCTATCATTGCTTTGTACAACTACACCAGGGTTTACAATCCACACATGTTCCCTGTTTTCAAAGCTTCAGAGGAGTTTTACCAGAAGGTAACCACATACAATGGAATGTTTACTATATACCCTGGCCACTGACATGGAAAAGAAGTCAAGAACAATTTAGGAAAAGTCCTGTCATCTAGACAGAATTGAATTCAAGGGAAAGAATCCCGTTGCATTAACCTTTGGATTAGATCCCTGCCCAAGTCCAGCTGAAGAAATGATCACCGAAGTTTTTCTGCTGGCAAAATGTATTACAGAGCACTTGTTTTGTTGCTGTCATCTGTAGATGTTATTCAATAGGAACAAAATGAAAGCTGTTGAACTTGCCTTAAGGGAAAAGTCCTGGGACAGACTTCAGCCATTGAGTCAGGAAGTAGATGGAAAGACCTGTATATAGGGTTAGTTGAGAGTGTGTGATAGATTCTATTCCATTAACACACAAAAAAAGTATAACAGATAGGCCCAAAGATGTTTTTTTGATCCCACTATTCAACCCTTCTTATAATATAGATCACACAGTCACCCATGTGTTTATCATGTGTGTTTATCAGCTATTTCTTAAATTCACAGATGTGCATTTGGGATAAGAAGAATGTAACTCATTCTCACCTCTGTAACTGTATTATCAAAACATCAGATGTGGGTGTCTTCCTCTGTCACATGCGAACTTCACTTACTAATGAAGGCTTTCTCTGCCTGTGGCTACCCAGTCCTCTGTGCTTCTCTTTATATTCTTGTATATTTTTTCCATTTATACAAATGAGGAGAAATCAAAATGCAGCATGACTGTATATCATTTGCATACTATACATACTGTAATTTCTCCACGCTGACACATTGTCAGCATCTGTAAGTTATTTAACTTCAAAAGGTGTGAGATGAGTTCCAGAGGAGTTTGCATTGCTAGGAAATAACTCTCTCTTCAAGCACACACCAGCTGCTTCCCTTTTTCACCGGAGTGTTTGTATCATGTCACCACCTGACATCATTTGCCCTGGAGGCTCCAGGAAGGAATGGAACGGTTGCCATGTTAATTAGAGGAGAGTGATAAAACCTGATGTTTTATTTATTTTCTTGAAGAGGGATTTGTGTGTCTTATCTTGTTTTATGGTAATATTTTTATGACGAATTTTTTGAAGTTTAGCTCAGAATCAGTTCCCCTGAGGAACAAGTGCTACAGCAAATTACAGAGGCCTCCAGCACTTGAGATTTCTCAGTAAAATTAACCCACCCATGACTGCAGTTAACAAACAGTCATCTCATGCTCAAGGAACCTAACTCAGCTCCTGATGATCTCAAAGAATTACACATAAACACTGTTAAAATGTTTTCCTTTAATGACTGAAACAGAATCCTGACTGTGATTAAAACTGCTGCTTTAGATACACTGCAAACACCCGACAGTTGCAGCAAGTTACGCCAGGAAGGGAACAGAGTTACCTAGGTCCATCTCACAGAGGTTCAAGATCCAAACACCTTCATGGATACTGGTCCACAGTGGCTTTTTTGCCTGACAAGCGTCAATGCTTGCACAAAATGGGCTTAGGAGTAATCGGTTGTTGGCAGAACTCATGGAGTATGTTGTTGCATTGCTGCTGTAACTACAAGGACTCATCACACTTGAATGAGGTCAGGGAAGTCTGGGTATAACAGTGCCCTATGGCAATTAAAAGGACACAACTTTTCTCTTGGAACAGCACTGGGCTTGAAAGCCAAGGAGTAAGACAGAGAAGAATAGTTGTGTTTTCTTTGGTCTCAGATTTGTTGTAGTTCAATTTTAGGCTTCAGAGGAACAGACTACACTTCCACACATAGTAAAACCTTTGTTGAAAATCAAAGGTTTCATGCCTTTCTTGTGAATTTCCAGAGGAATTTATTATTTAAAGACCAAAATACAAAGACATGACTTTTATAGGCATCTTGCTTTAAAGATCCATTTTACGTAAATGATCTGACTGGACCAATCCATGATGTTTGGTATATATATTAAACTAGTTCCTAAAATCTCCAGCGATGTATGTGGTTTCTCTTCAAGATATAATTTCCAGAAGCGTCTATAATATAAGAGAAAGCTTAGGTGGTGTCCTGGTTTCATCTGAGATAGAGTTAGTTTTCTTCTTAGTAGCTGGTATAGTGCTGTTTTTTGGATTTCATATGAGAATAATGTTGATAATCCACTGATGTTTTAGTGGTTGCTAAATCATACATACTCTAAATCAAGGACTTTTCAGTGTCTCATGATCTGTCAGTGAGGAGGTGCACAAAAAGCCAGGAAGGAGCAGGATCAGGACAGCTGACCTGAACCGGCCAAAGGGATATTCCATACCATAGAAAACCACTCTCAGTATATTAAGGGGGATTTTCCTGGGAGGCACCAATTGCTGCTCAGGGACTGGCTGGGCATCAGTCAGTGGGTGGTGAGCAATTGTCTTGTGCATCACTTCTTTTTCTTGGGTTTTATTTGTCTCCTTTTCATTACAATTATTTTTATAATTGTTATCATTGTTGTTATTCTTTATTGAACCTGATTTCAATTATTAAATTTTTCTTGACCCGCAAGTTTTACTTTTTTTTCCAATTCTTCCCACCATTACACCAAGGAGAAGGGAGTGAACAAGTGTCTGCATGGTAATTAATTGCCAGCTGGAGTTAAACCACAATGACTGGAGGGAAAAAAGAGTCAAATAAGAGAAAGACCATTTAGTTCATACTAACTTTAAGCACAGAATAAAATCAATTGCCATTCAGCAACCATTTAAGCATTTGTCTCATTGAATTTACCTCATCATCTATTTGAGCAAAAAGGGGTTTATACTTGGGTAAACAGTTTACCTCAGCAGGACTCTGGTTCTTCATTGTGGCTACTTGAAGCAATTAAAATATGAATGACAACAAAAATACCAATGTCTCATTAATTAGAATCATGTATCGACAATAATACCTCTGAAAATTTCCTTCCCTATTTCAGATTTTGTACAATTTATTGAAGTTTTTACTAAAAAAACTTCTGAGTTTACCTTTGAGCTCTTTGCCCTGGCTGTGATTTTAATGAGAAGTTGTTTTTATGCAAATGCCATATTATTCACAATTTTTCAGTGTCTTGTGCTTGATTATATTAGCAGTTTGCCTTCTGTACTTGCAGTCTTGCTGCTAATAATGTTACAGATCATATAATGAAGTTAATAATGAAAGCAACTGTGTCACTTTCATCATCTATACCACCAGTGTACAATGTTGAATAGAGACTGCTGCGATAATTCTGGAAATACTCGATAACCCACCATGTGTGAGAGGCTTAACCTGTCAGGTGTGGAAGCTTTTGACCATGGTCTACCTCTCTTCTCCAAGTCCATTGCCTACTGGGAAAAAAAGAAGGATTTTCATACTGTTTCCTAAGGGTCCATCTTTAGATTTTATTAAAAGTATTATTTGGATAGAATAAAACAAGTCAGTCCAAAGACAATGGTACAAAGACACAGTTTTTGCTCTAATTGTCACAGATTGAAGCAATATGTGCTTGCTGACAATTAAAATGCTTCACGTTACAGAACTGTTTATGCAGCATGTGAATTATTTGGGATAAGTTTCATTATGGTGATTAATATGCATGATGCTGCATCACAATATGAAACCTATCAAGCCTGGATTGTTTATTTTATTGTTGTTGTTATTTTGATGGTATGCCATTTAAAAACAAAACCACCCCCATCAATAAGATCTCAGTGTCTTTTCACAGGCTCAGTCTCAGTTTATATTTCCAAGATGTGATCACGTTTTTGAAATGTTAATTTATATGCCTAGCACCTTTGTTACATATGTTCCATGAAGAGCAGTTGGATTTATAATGTACATGGAAACTAATTTTCACACTGTTGGGCTTTTGAGCTTTATAAGAGATAAACACTGTCGAGTTTCCTTGAAAGACTTTCAGTTAACGCTGGCTCAGGATGTGCACCCACAGACCTGTGACTTGGGTTTGCATCTGAATAGCCCTGACTTCAAATGAAAAGCAATTTGAATTGGAACTGCCTGGGTTTGCTTCTTTTTTTATCAAAGCCTTATAGTGCCATGAATTCTGCCAAAACCTTGACCCTAATGCATATTTTTACCCTTCTGAGAAACTAGGAGGAATCTAAAGTATTGTACAAAGCATAAAAGCTAGAGATTTTCCAACTGGTCTAAGTTTCATTTTAAATATCCCTGCTAGTTTTGGTGAAAAGCATCTCAATAGAATTATACCATGAAAAACTCTTCAGTCCAGTTTCTGTAGATCTAACCTCCTTCGATTTCTGTGAAGCTTGTCATATTTTGTTATAAGAGAAGCAATTAATTAAGATTGAAAGAAACAAAACTAGCAGAAGGCTGGTAAGGTGCATGAGAAACTGAAATATAAAAAAGGAAAATATTAGGCTGAAGGGAGCTTTGTAGCTGAAATACTGAAACCTCATCTTGCTTAATATTGCCTATCCACTTGTCATTGTGACCAGTGTGATACACAATGCTTTTGAAACATGTTAATATTTCAAAGGTAGAAAAGATACTAATAAAGAAGAAGGATCCAGTAACTATGCAGAAATTACTGACTGACCTTGAGATCCTGGAGTAATGAAAACAGAAGGTCATGCATGCCAGAGCTAATATAAAATTTGGGGCAGTATTTATCAATATTTAGTACTAGGAGGGAAGGAAAATATGCCTGGTGTTTTGGTCAATCGTGCTATGACACACCTATGGAAAAAACAAAATATCACTCTACTGTGTCTCAGACAAAATGATGTCGACAATAGAAGAAGCAAAGTATTAGCACCTTATATGTAAAGCCTTTGTAGTTCTTATTTTTATTCCTATATTGGGATTGTGTGGCAAGGTTTTGGTACTGGGGGCTACAGGGACGGTTTCCGTGAGAAGCTGCTAGAACCTTCTCTTTTTTCTCATGGAGCCAATGCCAGAGGGCTCCAAGACGGACCTGCTGCTGGCCAAGGCCTGTCCTTATCTCAAACCACAAGTTTCTCCTTATATTTTCTTTCCCCATTCAGCTGAGAAGGACAGTGATAGATTGGCTTTGGTGGGCACCTGGTGTCCAGCCATGGTCAATCTACCACAATTCCCTGTATATTTTTCTACTCCCTTGTGTTAGAGATTAATTTGAAATTTGAACAGGTGCAGAGAATAACAAAGGAGTTGGAGACATTATGTAGGAGAACGAAAGGTTTTTTGCAGTTTTAACCTAATAAACTCAAGGCTATGTTTGCTCTTTCTAAATTCCTCAGGAGAGGGAATCTGCAGGATGGGTATCAGATAAAGGGCAAGGTGGAAAAAAAATGAAGTACATATAAATCAATTATGTTGAAATTATAAATAAACACCCCCATTTTCAGAGCTATGATTTGGTATCCTATAATATGCCTTACATATGCCTATGTAAGCATAGATCAGCACACAGCTATTTTAAGGGCAGGAATTATATGAGATGTCAAAAGTTGACAGGACTTTGATAGCCTGTGAAGGGCCTTGTGACTCAGCTGAATTCTGCCTAGACTTACACGTGCTTGTGTCCCTAGCCGAGTGTCATGCTGTGAATACGACTTGTTCTTGCAAACTTTCATATTTAGCAATCAATCCTACCATCAAAATGAGATGTGAAAAGGGATATTTCTATTACAGACTAATGCCTTGTATAATTCTGTGCTTCAGAAGTAAAGATAAGAGATTGCACTTGATGGACAAAATTCCAGAGATATCATAAGCATGTTTTTGTTTCTTTTGAAAAGCAAAAAAGAAAAAACCAGGTTTTTTCCTTAGAAAAAAACAGTCAAGAGAGTAGAGGTTTCCTAAGGAAAAAAACAAATAAATTGAGGTTACTCAATACATGCATAGAAACGACACAATTGACACTGTCTTTGTCTATAAAAGTGCCCTGGGTTTCAGAACAGCTCCTTAAGTCCCCAGGTATCCAAAGGGGGAAGATCATGCTGCACAGCAGAAGGTAGAAGTGGTGATTTGTATTTCTTTTCCTCAATAGCGTAGTCAAGCTCTGGCACACGTCCACTGATGTACAAGAAAGGTGAACTGTCAGGGTGCTGTGACTCAGTAGAAATATCTAGTGTCAAATCTTGTAAGACTAAATAACACAGAACGTATTAGAGGCTAATAAACAGCCATTAACCACCCAGCATTCAGATTTACCAATTACCACACTGTTCTGGGCCATGGACCTGTTCGGTGTGGCTGACAACATCACATTAATGAATCTCAAGTCTTAACCTCCTGGAATTCATGAATAACAATTTGACTCCATGTAACTTGATTACTATGAAATGGAAACTTTAGTTGAGTCTAAACAGTGGTTATGAGGTGGAGATGAGAGAAAGACAACCCTACTCCATCACTGGTAATTTAAACCCATATAAAACCAAGCACCTGTCACAGTGATAAATGGGTTTTCTTGTTATCTTGCTGTCGGTATCATTTCCCAGTCAGATTCCTATCAAACACAGAGACAACACTGTGGAAACCAAGGTACAATTGTCTTCATTTTATTTCTCTTCCAGAGAAACGGGTAAAGGTTACAAGATGCTTATAAATGTGATTGATTTCATTTTCTTTGAGTCTTTCCCAGAACACAATTTAATTTACTTGTATATGCAAACGTAAGGTTTTTATAGTCATCACAGAAGAGAGAGCTGCTTACTGTTTACTGATTTTAAGCTAAAGCCACAACAACCCCGAATCAGGAGGCATCCTGGTGGATTACGACTTTCAAACTCTATTTCACTGTTTATGATTAAGAGAAATAAAGTTTTTAATTTGTTTTGCATTAGATCAGTGCCTCAAAATTTTGAGTGCCCTCAGTTTCAGGAATAAGACTGAAAGTATAATATGAATGAGCTCCTTCCTTGCAACTCCAGTGTTCTTCCAATCATGTTACTTTTTTCTTGAGTCAGTTTTTTAGTTTAAATCTTTTGTACAACAAATATAGAAAGATCAAGAAAGAAGGAAAGAGAAACCCCCCAATATTTAAAAACATTAAATTTGGAAGAATTGTCTGTCCTACAGTAAACAACATGCCTGACTATACAATCACCATGGTCATTTCTGAATGTAGAAGCCATGTACAAGCTGTCACCTGGTATCCGTACGAATAAAGAGAATTATCTCATCCTGACCTATCTGACAGATTAACAATTAGCTCTATAATACTGCAGAGCATTTTTAACCTCTTACAACATCAGTGCCATGCATCCAACAAGATCATAGTGAACTTTCATTCTCTCTTTCTGGACTGTGGTCTTCAAGATAGAATTTGAATGTTCATGGATTTTCCTGGAAGTTCCACAGAATAGCTTGTGAACATAGAATGAGACCTCCAGAGATTAGAATAATATTGTTGATTTAAGTTGTAGCTGATTTTCTCTCTTTTATAGAAAACTTGAAATAAGCAGAAGACTCAGATTCTTTCTGTCTCTACCTGTTGCTTTTCCATATTCTCTCGCTAGAGTGACACAATGAGCAGACTGTAGGTTGGTCTTTCCCTTTTGAATCTGTCTCCACGTAGAGGAAAATATTTATATTATTTGATTATGAAACAGGAGGTGAGGTGGGAGATGAATTTTGCCTGGCAATTAACAGGTTTGTCTCCTTTTGTGACAAAGGATCTTACTTTTAGAAGACGCTATAGCAAGTAGTTCTGTATTTTAGCTGGAGCTAAAAAAAAAAAAACAATCTGAAGAAGGGAATAGAAGGATCCTTTTTAAGAGTCATAACGGGGTTTTTTTGTACATTGACAATAAAGTAATCCAATAATGTTTCCTCAGGACATTCTCCTATGGAGGGGCACTGCCCAAGGCTGAAGTGCAGACATCGTTTTCCAGCAATAGACACAGCAGTCCTGTGTAGTCAGAGCAAGCAGGAGGAAATTCTGCAGCACAAACTCAGAAGTGGAGATGGAGAAGTGACGAGATAACACAGCAATTGTCAAAATGTTCAACTGTAGAATTTCTCTGAGATGTGAAATTGAGTCATGTCATATATAGCAGAGAATTGAAACCACTTCTTGAGTGAACCCTCATCTGCTAAGTCTCTGTATCCGGAGCAAGTACGTGATACTTCCTCCTCCAGTGAAGTTTGGAAAGAAAGGAATGAGGTGTGCTAAGCCCCTTGAAATAAAGATCTGGTAAGCCAACATTTCAGGAGCATTTTTCAAGCTTCATTCTGACAGGAAAGGGGATGAAAGATACTTTTTCTTCTCTCCTATTGCCTACTGGTTAGGAGTAAGATGTTCCTCCTCAGTATGCTGTCTGCCTTGGATACAACCTTACCATCTGAATTTTCTGTCAGTTCTGTGCAAGGGTTCAAATCCAGATTCCTACTGTTTAGCTATTATAACACTTCTTATTAGGTCATTAGTGAAATCCTCTACTTGATTAAGAACTGTGTGATTTATGACATTGCATAAGTCATAAAGAATAAAATCCTTATGCTTCTTACCTGTTTCCTCAGGTTACCCTTTTATCAATGGCCAGGCAAGAGAGTCCATGACTTTTTGGGATGTAAAAATGGAACTTAGATGGAAATGTGTAAAGTTTTGCTTCTAGTTAAGTTGAATGTCATCCTTTCTTTGAAGAAGGCCAAGAAGGTAAGGAAGAAAAATACAATTTATCCACTGTATTGACATTTGGTTTTGGAAAGAACAAAAATACGTGAGCTGCATGTACTATTAATATTAATAAAGTTTAAAAAAATCTTCTCACAAGGGCTTTGTGTTAATCTTACATGATTCAGCTCCTGGCTGCATAAAGAAGATCTTACATATTTAATAAGCAAATTGAAGTAGTCCCAAATGAGTGAACAACATAGCACTGTAAAAAGAAATGGGACGCGGGGGGAGGGGAATTCTTGTTGGAAGAGGTGGCTGAAAAAACACCAATATACTGGCATTTTTATACCTCCTATCAAATGTCATTGTGAATTGAAAATGGAATGCCTGAAAAAAAGAAGCAGTAAGTTTCTATATAACCTGATGAATGTAACTCTATTGTTTCCATGAAATCATATTAAAAAGGTCATCACTCTATGTATGAAAATACCATGGCAGTTATTCTATTGCTCTTTCAATTTGGAATAGGCTCTTGAATGTCATCAAAGAGAAATAGTTGATATTCTATAATTAAAAGTAGATTTTGATTTACAGTGGGGAAGATGATAAGAAGCGATCCTTCCTTGCTGCTGATGTAGACATGCAGCTTATTCAGGAATAAAAGAAACTGTCTGAAGGATGAAAGGAAAATATGATTAAATTAAAATGTCTAGGGTATGAAAATGTGCATGTGAAAGGAACTGAAAAATTCCCCCTTCTTGTGGTGTTCTACAAGTGACTCCTTTGGGTAAAGCCTTTGCCATAGCAACAGATAAAACCTTTATGAGGTGCAAAGTTTTGCTAAGAAAAAGGAAGTTTTCCATTCCAGTTCAACTGATGTCTTGAAATGAAATTAAGTCTGATATAAGATTATCATCCATTAGCAGAGGTATTTTTAAGACTATGACAACAAAGAATCTGGTGGTGTTTTTACAAAGTAAGATACACATGTGTGCTGCATCTTTCTACTGGAGATGAAGAACATAAATCACAGCCCAAATAAACTGTGGTTGTAGCTACTGTTCTGTCATTTGTTCTTTCTCTTTCACATCTTATCATTTTGATATCTGCATTGCTATCTTTGCTTTTAGCCTCTCAATGGTGTCTTCCACATTCTATATTTTTCACATTTTTTACAAATAGTTAGATGGAAGCATTGGGAAAGAGCATTAGGGTGCAACTTTTCTTTCCACTTCTACTGGCTCAGTTCTTTGCTTTGCATTGCATCTCTTTCTACCTCTTTTTCTTCTATGGAAAATACCCAGGCCTTCCCTCATGCCTTGTTCTTGTTGTTTTTTTTCAGTCACCAACAGCTCTCCATGGCACCTGCTCCTTCAACAGACTTTTCTTTTGTTCATGGGGAGGCTCTCAATGCCTTTTTTGGAGGATTTCAGCTCTTGTATAATCTCTATATTGTCTCTGTGGATAGTCTAAAATTGAAATTTTCTTATTCTGTGCATTCTTATGAAGGGTCCTAAAAGCAGAGATACAAAGGTTTTTATTATGTCATCATCCTCTTCACTGAAGGACCCCGGCTCTTCATAAGATACAGGCAGCTATCTCAGAGGATTAGGGTGAGTCATATGAGGATCATCTGATTGCCTGGCAGTCCTGTGAATTTCTTGGCATTTGCACTCTTGGAATATAAACTGTGTCAATTATAACTTCACATGGAGCTTTTCCTCAAACTATTCCAAAAAAACCCCCCACTTTCTGGTTTTATCTTGCCTTTTTGCCTTTACTATCAGGAACATGAGTTTCTGAATGGAAATTCTCTGTGCTGCAAATTGCTGAACACTCGACTCCCTTCCCTTTCCATGTTTTCTACCCTGGGCTGTATAGCTATTTCTCCTCCTTTGGCCCTTCTCTATTCCTCCTTGCATGAGGACTCTGTCCTGATATTTTGGGTATGGTATTGCAAGATTAGAATTACAATATGTGAAACGGAAACCTGTGTCCATCACTTTGCAATCAGGATTTTGCAATGCTCTTTCCTGGTTGTTATCAAATCTCTGAGTTTGCTTTTCCCTGTTTGTTTGCTTTTATTTTTATCATCAGCTTGGTCTTCAAGTGCTTTTTGAAATCTGGAAGAGCAGTTGAGCTGCACCTCCCCTGTCTCTGTCTTGAACACAGATGCTCAGGGTCTCAGCCTGGACTAAAGAAGGCATTGAAAAGGGGCTCAGAAGAGAGGACTGTGCTTTTCCACTGTCAGCAGTGGTTTGTGTTCTGTACCCAGGAGGCTTCCCACTCACTGCCTGTGGGAATAAATGAACTCTGGAGGTAGCAAAGCAAAATATGGCACCACTTGGGGGTCATCTCATCACCTCTCTCCTCAGCATCACCTTGTGACTGAGGCATAAACTGCAGCACTACCCTGTCCTTAAACTGTTTTGTGGGATGTGCAAACAGGGTCATACCACAGGATGGAGAACCCACCTCAAAAGTAAAATAAAATTACAAAATAGAAAAGGATGTTTTTAAAAAAAGTTTTCAGCCATTCCAACTCAAGACATTTCTTCCTTGCAAATGCCAAAATATTCTATACACTTTCTTTTCTGAAAACCTTGAGGTATGTGATTAAACTTACTTTTCAGAGTAATTTTGGTATTAAAGCACCTCTTTTACTGCCTCTGGCACTTCATTCAAGGAGAGGAAGTAGAAAGCAAAGTGAAAGACAAATCGATTAAATGCAGAAAAATCAGTCTTTTCTTTAGAAAGCCAATTTTTTTTTTTATTAATCATAATATGATTTATTTTCCTTTAGCTGGCATGTAACAGTAGGAAGAATAAGGATGTTGATTAGTGGCTCTTTTTATCCTTCCAGTTCAGCGCAGACAAATGCAGTCAGTTACCCACCTGCTTACAAGGATGTGACTGCCTGTTGCTTTCAGCATGCATATTGCTTTTGTCTGATGTGTTTGACTGCATTTGAATTTATATTTTGATGTATATATATTAATAATTGGCCTTTGAATTAATAATTAATTCTTTTTCCTAGTGATTACTTTGTTTCCCAAGCACTCTGTATGCATTACAACCTCTTTGAACCATGAAGACTACAAAACTGCCTTTTGGAATCAGAAGAGGTTTGAATGAACTGGAATTTGCTTATGTCCTAGTGCAGGAAATTCTAGATTTTGGGTTTCTCACACCATGCCCAACATACCATGTTTAGTATAGGCAATCTGATTTTGGAGCAATCACTGGAATGACTTCTGTTGACTACATAGGTAAAGAGCTGAGGCCAGCAGCTGTCCAGGGATGAGGCAGGAGGATGCTGCACCCTCTGCTCTGCTGAGTGCAAAACTAGACAAGATAAGAAGCCTTCTCCTCAGGAAGCCAATCCTGGCTCAGGACTGTATTAAAGAAATTAGTGATTTTCATATGGCTTAAACTAGAAAGTGAATGTTTACTTCAGTAATGACTTGTACTTTACAAAACCAGTCATAAGTTTGGTCCATGTTGCAGGTGGTCCTTTTCCTTGCCTTTCCATTCAGAAATTATTGTGGGAAAGAGGAAATAAAGTTCTCTGTGGATAAATTCATGTACATTTTAAATTTTCTGAATGTGCCATTTATTAGGCTGCCTGTTAAAAGGTATATGCACCATAGTGATTTTCTCTTGACCTCTTCTTCCTGGTGTATGGAGGACTCCCTGTGTGTGTTCCCTCTGTGGTAGAAAATTTGATTTATCTCCTTTAACCAGGTGTGTGGGGACCTGACTTTCCCCTTTCTATTTCTCTCTGAAGGTCAGACCTTTGAAAAAGGTCTTCCCCCTTCCTGTAGGCAATTCCTGGAAACAGAACAAGGTAAGCAAAATACAGCATCTGCAGGTGTTCATTCACTGAAAATGTCAAGGCTATTCAAAAGCTTATTCTCTATAGCAATTAGTTGCCCTGCATGTCAAACAAAGACTTCACCACTTAAACTTCTGCTTTCTGAGCATTGCACTGTATGTGGATCCCAAAATCCAAGGTCTTCTAGGAAATCCAAGTTACCAGTGAACAACAAGGATGGTGGACTCTGAAAGTTCAGGATCCAAACTGCTGCTGTTGCTGTTTTCAGAGTTCTCAAGGTGATTTACAAACCACTTAAGAAAATGGAAAAGACTCTCAGTCCTTTTCAAAGATGGTAAACTGAGTCACAGGGAGGTGCAGTGAGAGCACATTAGCACAGATTGGTCATACCTGGGCTTCTGAAAGCTGACCCAAGTTACTGCTGGGCTTGGATCTTTCAACCCTAAGGAAAGCCAGATGGTGACAAGGCCTCTTGTCCATCGTCGGGCAGAAGTCCTGTGGAAACACCAGGATCTAGAGCCAGAGGTTTTTCAATCACAGGACACTGTTTTTATTTTTATTTCTCCTTCTACATGCATCTTCCCAGGTCTTATTACTCATGCTGCTCATTATCTATTATAGACTAATGTTGTAGCTAATGGCTGAAACGCTTTCATTGCAGTTTGTTTTCAGCCACGCCAGTTCAGCAGTGTTTCCGTAGTGGTCACCGCAGCAACTCCGTAGCAGTATTTGGTTTAGGAGCAGAGATCAGACCTGACCAAGATGTTCAGCAATGTTCAGCAAAAGGCAAGATTTCCCATGGCACTTGCCCTCCTGTGCAGCATGTTTTTGACATCACTAATGAAATATCTTCAGTTTGCTCAGTTATCCAAAGGTACAGTATATCTTTTTGAGTAATGCCTGTGAGTTCATCACTTTTTATATGGTACTGAAGTATAGCTAGCTATAAGGCTCTGAATTTTGGCATCTGTGTGTTTTAGTAGTAGCAGAACTGTAAATGCCTGGGTTTATGTATTTATTTAATTTTCTCTAAACAACAGTTTATTATGACTGATGACTTAATATTTTCTGTCCCAGATGAATTCTTTGTGAGCATCAGATAATGAAGAGTTCAGCAAAAAGCAACCCTAAGCGCCTCACCTTTATTTCAGGTATCTCAGTTTTTGTCTCACCCCAAGGATTGCTTATCCCAGTGGTCAGGTTAATGTGAAAATCTAATTGCTCATCTTCCTCTGCATGATCAAACCTTTGGGGTTTTTGGGTTTGTTTTTGTTTGCTTTTGTTCCACATTTTCCAATATTGTTCAGGAAAGTGCAGAAGAAAAGACAGAGTTAATTTAGTCTCTCAGATGAAAAATCCCTCAGCACTGACAAAACCGGCTCTGCTTGTGCCAGGTCTCTAAGAGCTTGAAAATCAAATTAGGCACAGAATTATTAGACACTGTTTTCTGTCAACAACTTGAAAGAAAAAAAAAGCAAACCCTAAAAAACCAGAAAAGGCTTTCTCCAGAAATCTCATTAAGATCCATGCTTCCCAATCCATTTGCAGCTTCTGACTCCAGGTCTGGTTTCCCTGCTGCCAAGTGGTTGGATTTGAAACAAGGGTTACAAACAATGTTTTAGAAAGTCATTTAAAAGCAAGCAGAGAGATTGCATGCCAACTTGAAAGCATGACAGCAAGAATTCTCTGAACTTGCTTTGTCGGTGATGAGAAAAACCTCAACAGAGGTTGAGCTCACTGGGGTGGAGGGAAGGGGATTTAATCTCAGTATTTGTCAGTTTCCCACTACAGTGGCTTGTGCCACTGATGGCATTTTCTCACAGGGAAGCTGAATGCCAGTGTACTGGAGCTACCTTGATTCTGGCCACCATCCATGAATATAAGAATACAGGGTGAGATTAAAAAAGAAAAAAATTCCCTCCTGCCAAGATTTAGCTGTGGTCACAAGCGAATTTCTAGAGCAGATTAAGAACAGCACAAACATATATGACACTCCCCCCAGTGCACTCTGAAATGCCATATCAATAATAATAGTCAATGCATTCTCTATTATGAACTTAATCACTTTATTATTGAATGCATATCATCTATTAACATCTACAACATCCTGTAGCCACATGCTCTACAAGTCTCCTGCACCCTGCGGGGCAAATACTCTTTTTCCTCTTTGTTTTTTTCCTGTTTGTTTTGAACTTGGTAATGAGAAGCTTCACATAGCATACCCTAATTTTTATATTCATGAAGAGATGAACAATTAGTTGCCATCTAAACTCTCCATGCTCTTCACAGTCCTCATGTTTCCAGTCTTTCCTCACCCATAGGAGTCTCTAGATATTTGCTAACCATTGCTGTTTCTCTGAAACTTTCCCAGTTCCAATATGCCCTTGGAAATAAATGCCAGGATGGGACATCTTCCTGCACATTCCATGAGGTCTACAGCATCATCTACTTAGGAGCATCTGAACTTACTTATATTCACTCTTCCCTCTCCTGCTGGTCTCTTCAGCAGCATGGTAGCTCACAACATATGTGCTGCACAGCTTGTCCTGCCTTTCCTGGAAGATGAAGGGGGCCACAAACTCTTAGCTAGCCTGTTATTTCTTCCCTTGGTGTCCACTGACCAGCAGAATTGGAGATAAATTCAGTCGTCAGTGTCAATGGAGAGATATTGGGCTAGAAACCTGAGTCAGCCTGGCAACTCCTGTATGTGTGTAGTTTGATGTACTTGGTTTGTTGGTCTGTCCATGTTCAGTCTTGGCTTGAAGAGGCATAAACACAAATGGAAACCATCTATGGGGAAAAACTCGCATTACAGGTCACACAAGCTTTATTGTTTCTATTGTGCTTGAGCTGTGAGCAGAGGGTTTTGCAGCGTGTTGCTGCTGTTGGAGTTGTGCAGTTGTCACTGTTAAAGCTTGAGGCATGTGTTGGGCAGCAGCAGGTGAGCTTGCAAGTTCAGTTTCTAGAGAGTTTTTCTCTTTTCCCCTCCTCAATATGCTTAAGCTAACTTGTCACATTGAGCTGCTTGTTTTTGCTCTCAACTTGTATATGTAAACTTGCTAATGTGTGGTTACTACTTCCCAGCAGGCATGTAATGTAGGCATTGTGAGTCAACTCAGATCTTAGATTTTTGTCTTGTTTTGGGAGAAGGGGAAAGAGACAATATTAAAAAAGGAGCAAATCTAGGAACAATAAGTTAAAATCAAGAAAGAACCTAGGAGAAATATTTGTAAAACCCCTCTTGCTTTCTTTAGTTACTAGGTAAGATTTATATAAGCTACTTCTAACTAATCAGAGAGGATGTAAAGAAATGGAACTTCCAAGTATGGATGAATTTTGCACTTTTTTCTTGTCACTCCCTCTAGACATTTTGCCTCTTTTCATTGTGTCATGTTGAAAGTAAAGTGTTTGTTTTGATCTCAGCTTTTTTTCAGCAGTGTGCAGCTTGTTTTTGCAATAGTACTTAATGTCTTGTGAGAAATCCTGTTGAGGGCTTTCAAATGACTCTTGTTTGCAGACACCAAAAAATAGAATAGTTAGAAGTGGGTGGAGAAGAGATAGAAATGAGCTGAAGGTAAGGAAAATTTTTCTAGGAAGAAAGTTGATAAAACTATAGAGGAATATTGAATTTTATGTCGTGGGCAGATTAAAATTGGACAGTACAATATATCTTTTGGAATGTGAACTTGTATTGGACTTGAGGGGTAGATTAAATACTTTGATTGTCTTTGGGGATGAGATTTTCAAAAGCAGTCAATCTGCTCTTTCTATTTAAGTGATAATAGTGTTCAGTCAGCATTCAACACATTTTGAATATCCTGGGATTTGTCTCTCTGGTTTCATAAGCTAAATCTTCAGCTCTTTATTAAACAAAAATACCCTGCAACTCAAAGACAAATTTTTCTGAAATTAGATGTGTTTGTAGGCTCCAGGCTGCAAATATGCAGTCTTATTTTGTAGTATTTGAAAACCTGTCAGGAATCCCATGTTTTTGCAGCATCTTGGATCACTGATGAACTTCTTTTATGATCATCTGTCTCATTTCTTCAAGTGTCCTCTTGTGTGATCGACTTTTGAAATATTATTATTCTAATATATCCATCACTGCTACAGTTGTATATCCCTGCCTTTGTTATGTTTAACTCTATCTGACAGAGGAAGAAAAGAACCCATTCAAAACACCCCAATTTGATCAGTGTTGGCAAGAGGAAACAAAACCCTGCAAAGACTCCCTCGACTTTCTTTGAGGAACATATGGGAATCATCAGCATCATGATGGGCAAAGCAGGTCTGAAGTTAAGTGTACATCACAGTGTTTCCTGATCCTGACAAGCTCTGCAAGGTGCAACTGCTCTTCTTGAGTTAAGCATGCAGCCTGAGCCAGGTGTTGTAGCAGCCATAATTTTGAATCATAGAATCATAGAATCAACTGGGTTGGAAAGACCTCCGAGATCATCAAGTCCAACCCTTGAACCAACACTGCTGTGATTTCTAGACCATGACACTAAGTGCCACGTCCAGACAACTTTTCTGAAGTAGTAAGTTAGACTAGATATCTCCAGAGGTCCCTTCCAGCTAAAGTTTCCCTATGACTATGATTCTGGAACTGAGAGTCCCTTCGAGCATGTCCTCAGCTCCTGTAATGACTCACTGAAATTATTGTAGGTCTGTAGTTTTAAAACTACCAAAAGATGGCTCTGGGTACTGACTTGTGAAACTGCCAAGGACAGGACACTGTCAAGACATTTTAATGTTCGAGACACAGCTTCACTTTCTTCTAGGTTCCTTCCAGTCCTGGGAAGCTTTACATGTCCACAGGTGGATCCCAGTATTTCCATGTTTCTGCATGCTTTTCTCCTGAATAGAAGCACTGAAAGATTTCCTGCACTTTTTCCCTCAGGTGTACTCCTTGTTGTCACAGCTCTGACTAAAAAACACATCAGAGTACAGTTTGATGGAGGTGAAATAAGATAGATATGATTCCTAGGACAGGTGTCAGTTACTGAGAATTAGCAAAAAAGAGTAATCAACTGGGAATGGCTAAAGCACATAGCTTACCTGCAGTACCATAGATGACACTTTTCACCTTTTAAACTATCTGTTAACAAGGGTTGAATTAAAAACACATTCATCCCTGTGCTGCTTTTTTGTTTGTTTTTCCTTTACCATGCTTCCACCTTCCCTAAACTGATTATTTATTTCCTTCTAGGTTGCCTCTGGAGAGGGGACAAGTCTGAAGACTTAAAAGACTAGTGAGATAGTAATCATTGGTTCACACTGCTTCCCTTCCAGCTACTTGCTGTAAGCAAGAAAAACAACAACAAAAAAATAAATATACAAGACTGAAAGAAACAGAGCCTGAGGAGAGAACATTCATATTGTCATTTAGATGAACTATGCAGCTATCTCTCTTGACACACCTATTCCACCAACATGTTTCTTCTCAACCTGGTATTCATTTTCTGTCCTTCTTCATTACATTAGTGATTCTTTTTTCCTCTCCTACTCTGACTACAGTCTGAGCCCCTCGCTTATTTTTTTGGCTATATTAGCCAGGTTGTTTGTATTGTTGTCCGACGGGTGACCTAGGAGCTCAAACTAATAACACATATTTCTTTGTCAACATTTTACTCTCCAAGCTTGTTGAAGACATTTTATATGTCCAAATTGCAGTGATGTATTTTGGCGATAATAACACAGAAGTGGAATTAATGCCTTTTGGACCTTTCCTTTCTAGCAAGATTGGACCAGCCTAGATAAATGGTTTTCTCACCTAGCCTATTTTGGTTTTCTTCTGTTTCAAAACCCCTGAATTTAATAATGTTGGGTTGGTGTTTTTTTTCTCCTAGATCTCCTTACAGAATTTTTTTTTGTTTCACTGTGTTTGTTCTCAGACAACAGGATCTTCAAGTTCTGGTCCTAACTAAAAATAGAATAAATCAGGACATTCCTGTACCATGAAGGTGGGATTGGTTTCATTTACATTGCAAAATGCCTAGGGCTAAGACTTACGTATTTGTAGAGTAGCTATCATAATGAGGTTTCCTGACTAGGATAAGGAAAATCTGATGTGTATTTGAGATTCCTGACACATGATTGAGGCAATTAGCAATTGTGCAAAAGATAAATTACTTTCAGAAAGAAGGTAGAATTATTTTTGGTCTCCCTCATTTATATTATCATTAAACTTGTGCAAACATTGTACCTTCAAATCTGTGACAAATTTGATTGAAAATGGCCAGTACAGTCAAGGCAGATGGGCACACAAATATCAGAGATGGTCACAGGAATCTTCTGTGTCTTGAGAAAGTAAGCTAGAGAAGAACTGGTAAAGAATAGTTAACTACGCAGTAGCACATAGAAAGATGTGTGTCAGAGCCCATTCTCATGGGAACCCAGTCCCACATTCCTTAGTAAAACATTAATGATAATAATTTTTGCAAGCAATATCCACAGGCCTTAGGAAGCAGAGGTAAAGACCTTGGGAAACAGAGATAAAATTTGATTCTCTTCTAAGACTCCATACACATGCAGACGCAAAATTCCTGACCTACAAATGTTAGGATAAGAGAGGATAGTGAAGCAATGGAAAACAGTAGAAGAAAATAAATTTACCTTATTCTTAGCGCATAGAGGATTTAGACACATTTTAATTTAGACCCAGATGCTCACAGAGAGTCAGGTGCCCTAGGCCCAATGGCTCTCTTGGTGCTTAAATCCTTGTGAAGTTTTGTGTGGGGGTGATTTGCTCAAGGTCACGCAGATACTGTCTGCAGAACTGAGATCCAAATGAGACTGCACTAAATGTCATTTCACTGCCTTACCCCACTTAATCGTGTATGGTAGAGTCTCTTTTGATTTCTTTGTTTTTGTAATGCTGCTGCTGGACACAAGCAGAGGTTTTATTTCATTTTACATTATTATTTCATTTTACATTGTTATTTCATTTCCCATTATTATTTCATTTCATACAGAGACAAGTTCTAGTCATATGGTCATGCAAAAAAAAAAAGTTTGAAGTTCAATTATAAACCATTAGCATATCTATTTTAATTTTAGGGTTACAAAACATAGAAATTAACCACTGTAGTTAGGGTTTAGTGCTGTAGAAAGGACACTGTTTTGGTTTTGCCACAGGTTACTACCAGTAACTCAGGCTGGTTATTCAGTTCTTCTTCCAGATAAGGTCTGTGTGAATATATTAGCTCATGACCACTCAAACTGTGGCACCAGTCTGGAGCATCCCAAAAGTGGCATGACCAATCTGCTTGCTGGCTCCATCCTACCCAGCAGTGTGGGTGCAGCTGCCTCCATGCATTGTCTCTGTAAACTCAAACACAACTACCAAAGAGGGCATAGATAAAAGCGGTCAGTTCCCTGAGACTAGAGACATCAGGAAGAAATAATGGCTATTTCCTCACAGGGACCAATCATGCTTAATTTATTTAGGCTGACACACAAAAAAAGCGTGAAGACCCAGAAGGTAAAAAGGCAGTGGAAAACTAGGCATGTTAATACCATTAAAAATGGGCATAAACTGGCTATGTATATATTTATAATAGAAACTGGAGGATGCTTTCTGACCTTCAGAGGTTCTTTTCAAATAGCTGGACAGTGTTTAAAAGACCTAACTTGTTTTAAGAGAATATGGATCCCTTTTCAAAAGTACTCTGTCTGAATAGCTTAGTAATTTTCTTTTTTTTACCTGAGCAACATGACTTACCTCACAGGGAACATTGTGGGGAAAAATGAATGGACAACTGTGGGATGCTAAAACAGCTGTTAAATGCTAGGTAGCCGTAGGGGTTTGGCTGTGAATACTGCCAATAACTCAACATGTAAGATGTGGGATGCCTTGTCTCCAGGCCATCCTGAAGTTTATCCTACTGTATCCTTTCAAATTAACCAGATTCCAGCAATATGTTATATAACGTACTTGAGCCAGCACATAGTGGAGGAGAAAAGAAATAATAGTTTTCACACTCATATGGCAGATTCATGTAGGGAAAAAGAGCCACAGTATTTGAATATCATTAATAGCTATACATGCATTTGAGTGTCAGTTTGTATTTATCTTTGAAGCAAAAAAGTATGGCAAGGAGCAGGTGACAGGCTTTCACCAAAGTATCTACTTCAATAATTTCTTAATGATAAAAGCATTTAGGATATGTCTAAGAGATAAGAGTTTTTCTGATCAACTGAAACAAATGTGAGAGTTAACTGTCTGCCCATAGTCATGATACAGATACAGATAGAGACGATTTAGGAAACCCCAAAGCAGATAGCTTTGGTATACTCTAAGCCTTTTCAAGGAAGCAGATTTTAACAGCTTGTGCATATTCTGTGAGTTAAAACTTTCTTGAAATGCGTAAGGCAAACACAAAGCATTAACACTTTGTTTCAGGGATCTCTGCTGGAAGTCGGAGATATTCCCTTCTCAGTCAGTAAAGTTGTGTCTTTGGGTGTGTGTCAAGCAGCCAGGGTGAAAAAAAGAAAAAAGAAAGGAAGTGGATTTTACATCAAGGAAACAAGTATTCTTAACGAGTATAAAGTGATATAATTCCAACATGCACTGGGCTTACAACCCAACCTGCTGATAATCTCCACATTGGTTACTATTGCAACAGGTCCAGCAGGATTTCCTATTCTAATCTGAGGAAATTGCTCAAGTGCCAGTGTAAATATTCCTAATGTGCTGATTTTTGGTGGCAGCTTGCACTGGGGGCATCAGCCATCTCTCATTGCATGGTCTAGAAAGTAGAAATAAAATGAAGTTATCTCACTTGAGCACTTATCCAAGATGAAATTTTCATCTCATCAGGCACAGTGTTAGTGCCTTGAATTCTAAGTACTTGGCCTTCTGCTGCTCTAAACTGCTACGTGAGCTCTAAAGTAAACTAATGCACATTTTTCTTGTGTCAATGTTTCTTTTTATTCCCATACCAAGACAATTCTTGGCAAGGTCACACAATGGGCTCTTTTGCCTGCAAGGTGCTGCTTCAGAGCTGACTGCAGAGAGCTCCAAAATCTGAAATTCAGCACTGGTTCTTGTTCATCTCAACAACATTTTCTTTTTAACTTCCTCATATCTTGAGCAACACTCAGTATGTCTGTGTGTTTATCTGCAAGTATGCAAGGGTGAACATCTATTGGTTTGTGACTACTGTAAATTAGGCACATATTTAGTTATCATCCTTTTCATAAAAGTCTTTTTACAAGACTTAATTATTGTTTACTGCCCAACTCCTCTGGACTCAAGAGAGAGAATCAATGGTTTTTGTTTCTTTATTATTACTGTTGTAATTGCAGGTTTGCTCATCTTTGAGGTATTGGAAGTACATTGTAGAGATCATTAAATTTATTGCTCGTGTGTCTAGGGAAAAGAAAGAAGTGGCCAGACTACTTACATCTTTATATCAACACCTGAGCATGTCAAAGATTAAAAGACAAGCTTAAGTCATTTTTACAGTTCTCTTCTAAGTACGCTTCTAAGTTCACTACAGAATTCTGACTCATGCTGAAATATTTCCTGTCACTGACATTTGATGTTTGCCTCAGTTACTTATCAATTATCAAACTTTAGGGATTTTGCCAGTAACAAAATCAGGGTGTTAGTGTGGATGGGCTGATCTAAATTAAGACAAATTGCCTCTTCTATTCTCTTTAGTTTGTACTCTTGAGAAGAGTTGATAAGTGTGAGGTACCCAAATTCTTTTGAAATTCGGTGAGCTTTGAGATCGTGTTTCTTTTAATAAGTACTCGGAAACTATGACAGTAATGTAAAAGGACTCTAAAGGGTCCCTGTAGTCTTAAATTTAGCCTTTAGATACTCCTAAAGAACTTCCAATTGTATAATTGCAAATTATATTAGGTAATACTATGTTTTTTCTCTTGTTCAGGAGGTGCACTGAAGTATCTTTGTCCTAAACATTGTACTCTATGTTTATACAATGGTGGCTGCAGTACCTCTGAGTCACTTTATGCACCAATATTAGGAAAATGTTAAAGAAGCCAAAAAAACACATTTATTCTTTTTTCTGCAGGTGTAAGTCTTCCAACAGCCTGAGTTGCACTGCTTTCCTTATGGCTGAGAGTAGTTATGTAGCAAACATGACGTTTATTCACATCTGTAAATTTGATTTGTCTTGCTCTTCTGAGGCAAAAGAAGGGTTGGTTTTCCCCTTTTGCTTCATGTACACAGGCTGAGATCTGTGGAAAAGCCTGGCAAAGCTCTTATTACATTGAGTAGCAAAAGAGATTTTACCTGCAAGACTTGAGGGAATTTATCTGCAGACTGGAGGACAGTGATTCTAGAATGACTTTATGCAGAAAGGTGTCCTGTCCTGATTATGTCTGCATCAAACAGCTTCCTTTGGACAACAAGAAACTCACTGGAGTTGTGACCTTCCTCGCAAACATACTTGGAAATGGCATTGAGGGGCCAACAGTTGAAGTATGGTTATGTTTTCAGCCTTTCTTCACAGCTCAGCTGTCCTTCTGTGTTGTCAGGCTCTCCAAAGCAATTTTTTGAGCCGATCTTTTTCAAAAGGTCTGTGTGCTGGGGAAGACTCTGTGAAAACGTGCCCAGTGCTACCTTAGTCAGAGCTGCCAGGAATTCCTTTCTATTACATTAGCAACTGGAAAATTGTGGGCAGTTTTTTGTTGTTGTGCTTTGTGTTTGGTTTTTGTTTGTTTGTTTGTTTGTGGTTTTTTGTGACATGCAGCTGCAATGGCATTTCACATATACAGCGATTCTGCAGTCCCTCCAAGTTTACTATAGCTGGAGGAATGACTAAATGATGAGCCAGACTCCCTGTTGTCAAATCAGAGCACAGCCTTCCAAAGTGAGCCTGATGCTGCCTCCTTTCCTGTCTCCATTGATTTGTGAATCCATAATCATCAGAAAGTGTGATTTTGTTCTTGTTTCTCACACTTCCCCTGAGCTAACTGTGACTGTTATTGTGTTTTGGATTTGGTTTCAGGTTCCAACTGAGATTTTATATCTTTGATACAGAGTGTGAATTAAAAAAAAAATGATGAGGAGAAAAACCTAGTTTATAATGTGTACACGTCTTCTTTTGGTTTGAGGGGCTTTCCAACCTGGTCTACACATATATCTTTTAACCCCACAGTAACCACTGTAATTGGTGCACTTCATTTCATGAACATGGATTGAAAGGTAAATGCATAGAAGAGTTCAGCTGCTCCATAACCAAGCCCATGGAACAGTTCTTCTCTCACTGAGCTGCCTGTTGGGATGAACCCTTGGTTCACTGCACCATAATACATGTTTTCACTTACAGAAAATAAAGAGCAATGAGGGGGAGGTGGATGAAACCTGAAATTCAGGAACAGGAATTTTGGGATTGTTTCCCACAGTCTTCCTCTGCTTGATGCCTCTATTCCTCTACAAATATGAAAAATATTGCAGAAAAAGTGAGGCTCAGGTAAGTGCCAGGCTTAAATCTCCCTCAAACATGGAACTGAAAGAAGTATTTACATGTGGGGTGGTGAGCTGTTATGGGGGAAACTAAAGATTGTAGAGTGAGGAATGATCAGACATCAGGAATTGTGGAGACTTTAGGAAAACCAAAAGATTTATCTTATTTATCAATAAAGAAATTATATTTTTACACTGTATTCTGCTTGGAACACCTAGGTTCAATTCAGATCTCTAGGTATGTGATATAAAGAAGCCAGAAATTCTGTTCTGCTTTCTTCAAGTGACACAGTATCTTCACTATTACAGTTTTCTTAAGTCTAAAATTGAAATAATCTATCTTCTAAGAGACAGCCTGCTGATGATTTGTTTCATATCTCACTCTAAAAATGATATATTATTATGAATCCATCCCTTCTTGCAGCAAGTGTATGATGATAAGGAATCACTGTACCTTTAAAGCAAAGGCAAAACATGAAATAACAGTTGCTCCTTTGGCATTGATGAGTTAACCTGGATTTTTTTTTTTTTTTTTTTTTTTGTATCCCAGGCTATCCAGACTTAGGAACTCAGTAACAAATTGCTCACAATACATTTCTCTGAGGCTTCTTGTTACAGAACTCCTTTGAAAGGTTAATTGTCAAACTTTAGTTTGGGACTATATAATGCAGTTCAAAACTCCATAACTTTACTTACATATTAGCATAAATATGGCAGGTGATAAAAAGAGTTGTTTTTCATATTATTTTGAAAGGTTGAGCTCATATCATTATTCATGATTGAGTAAATAGGTTTTTATTCCAGAGTACTAACA
Organism: Neopelma chrysocephalum; assembly: GCF_003984885.1. Taxonomy (NCBI): domain Eukaryota; kingdom Metazoa; phylum Chordata; class Aves; order Passeriformes; family Pipridae; genus Neopelma; species Neopelma chrysocephalum. Next base: position 21,268,281 of record NW_020897703.1, read on the forward strand.
GCACTATAAATACTCACTTTAAGGCTTCTGGATCTCATCTGACTCCCATTAAAGTTGATGGAAAGGTATATCTTGATATACATGTTCTTTGCATCAGACTCTTCACCTAAGATGACTGTAATTCACCTTTCCTTAGTAGTTTTGGGCAGTATTTTCAAACCTGCCTCAACAGAATAAAGTATAAAACCAGATGGTGTTTAGTCAAATGCTTGTGTTCTCTTCCTCCCTTCCCATGAGATGATGGAGGAATTGTGCAAATTACCCTGATTTCTGCCTTCCTTGCCCCATCTATCAAAAAGGAATTATAAGACAGATCTTCTTTATAAAGTCCTTGGAAATCTATCAGTGGAAAAGTGCTATGGAAAAGTTGGATAAAAGCTTGGGCCAGACCGTAGGGTGCCCTACATAATATCTAAAATCAATCAAGAATGTTCATATATATGTGTATATGTATATATATATATATATATATATATATATAATATGTGTGTGTGTGTGCGTCTGTGTTTGTATGCATGTATATATATCTATATATATTATATGCATATATCTACATATAAAAATATAGAAATATATTTGTGTCTGTGTCTATGTACACACTATGTACACCTAGTGACAGTAAAGAGATGTCTAAGCCAAGTAAATAATAAATTAAGATTATGGTAGTTTTGGACTGTGCTCTCCTGGCAGGAAAAGTCCTGTAGATCATCCTGTCACTAGACTGTGGTCTGGAGTTGGCTGCAACGCCGAACAAGTCCTCTGCAGAATATTGTCTCCTGCAGATAAAAGTTGAGTGGCTATTTCTGTAAAGGAATTTTGTCTCTCTGAGCACAGTTTCAGGACACAGCTGCATTTACGTGAACCTTGTTATAGCATTTCTTAGATCATACCAGAGAGACTTATGACCTTCATAAAGCCAAGAAGGACAAACATTGCTGCTTTAAAAGCTTTTAGGAACTGATCATTTTTCATGCCCACTTGTCTGTGGCAGTTATAGTAAATTTGCTGTTCTCTGCATGGCTCCAAGATACACTTTCGCCTATTACAGAACCACAACAAAAAATACTGTAGTAATATATGACTCTGGCTTCAAATGCAGTTGTACTGCTTTGGTTCATTTCCATTTAACTTAGTAGTATTAAATAGACACCAATGGTTCTTCTCCCTCTAACAGGTGACACCTAGAAGTCCATAGAAAGGAAGTTGTTTTTCATGTACAGCTTTCCTAGATCCAGATGTCCCTGAAAGTATTATTTTTGCTCTAATAGTAGGTTATCACCATAATCCAGAATTCTTTTTTCTCTACTGTGTGTGTCTACTAAGAAACAGGTCCTCTCCCAAAGACCTTTCAGTCAAAAGTAGCGTATAATTTCCATTGTTTTCATAATTATTAATTGCTAGCTAGCACAGTGATTCCCAACCTCAGGATTTATTAGGCCATATGTGAATAACAAACAGAAAGCCTTACTGCCACAGAAACAGGAGTCTGAATGGTTTATCTGGATCTGCTGTGTTGCATGCTATACAAACAGAAACAGCGCTCTTCTAACATCAAATATCTTATTACTTAAATGTAAGACAAGATAAAATAGGTGCAGGCTCCGTGGAAACAAAGGTAGAGTCATGATAAACTCCCCTGAAAATTCAACCCTCAAGGATAGCAAAGTCTAGCTTGATATTTCTTAGCAGTGCTGTGATATAAATAATTAACACTTTGCTAGAGAGTGCCCTTCAGGTAGAAATATACAGTCAATTAAGCTGTCCTTAGGGTTACTATTTTCTTTGTTTCTAATAGTTTTCAAAACCAGTATTTGTGTTCCCTTTTTTATTAATGCCTAAGGAGAATTTGCCAGGCAAAAAAGTGCAACCTTAACTGTGCACTAATTCCAGGATGTTTGTTTTGAGATGATTTGGCATGTTTCAGTTTGTTTGTGTAGCAGTGGAATATGTTTTTTTTTCCCAGGTGGCATTTGCAAGGAGTTCTGGCATCAAGTCTGCAAGGCAATGTGTGCCCAGATTTCAAAAAAATGGCTCTATTTCTTAATAGAGCTTAATAGCTCAAAATGGAGATTGGAAACAGACAGAATATCCTCCTGTAGAAATATTCACAGATCTTGGTCATAAGCTGTAATATTTGTTTTTATTGATAGTCAATTAGACAACTGAAAAATATTCTCCCACTGGAATGGAATTCTGTAGAGCACTTAAAAATCCCAAACTAACAATGGAACATAAAGCAGGTCATTGTCTCCTAATTTTGGTAGCAATTATTCTTAAGGTTTTTATAACCCAGATATACCAACATTAGAAAATAGTGCAATATACTGAAAGAGAGAGTAAACAGGAGAAAAATATAAATAGCTTGACTTTTTTAATTTTTATTTTATTTTATTTTATTTTTTTTAGGAAAAAAGGAAACAGTAAGTCACAGGAAAACCAGAAAAAAACTCAAATTATTTGGGAGACCTGACTTAGCATTACAAGAGAAGATGAGATGCAGCTAAGAAATGCATGGGAATATAGTCCCTGTGTTCGTAGTGCTCTGTGTGACCCTGAGTCATGTTTTCCAATTGTGTCAGTAGGTCACAGCCTTAGGAAATAAACCTGGGGATATGGGCAGTGAGGGAGCTGTCCACAGTGGTGAGGTTCATAGGTTGATCAAAGTCCCAAAAGGTAGACCTATAGCTATATACATGTAATGTATATACCACTGTGGAGGTATAGCCAAAGATTCTTGCCAGCCAAAGATGTAGAAGAACTGAAGCAGGCAATGGAATTTAAGAGCTAGGGAATTTATAAGACTTCGTGCAAACAAAAAACAAGATGCTAAACAAAACAAGCAGCCTCAAATGTGCAGGCACTTTATTTTCAGAAATAAAAGCTGAGCATTTCTGTGAACTGATACAAGTTTAACAATAAATTATTGAGACCCGGTAATACTGCAAGTTTTTGGAGTTAAAGTAAGACAGACCTATGCCATGTGAGCCCTCCCTGCAAGCTCAGTGTCTGTGACACTGCATATACTTTACTTCACCAGGGAGGAGAAAATACCTTTTTTTTTTTTCACAAACTGTGGAACAGACACCTATTCTGTAGTTCAGTAATGATGATTCACAATGTGGTATCAAACATTAATGTTCTTTATAACATCTGGAAAATACTGACTGGAAAATTAAGACGAGATTAATGTTCCTTCTGATGTTTTTATCCTCTTCACGCCTCATCATCATGCCCACTGTACCATGAGATCAACAAGATTAGATATCTTTGAAATCTGCTCACCAGCAGAATGTGATATTCAGGCTGAGGTAAGAAGATAAGAGCAACTGACCTGCAAGATTAAGGTGACAAATTAGATGTCCAACAGGACATCTTTGTTCTAAATAAGTGAGGTATGAATCCATGATGCATAGATGTGTTGACTTCTCTTCAGCTGAACCATAACTCATAAAAGTATAGACATACATTTTGTTTCTGATTGCTCATGGTTCAAGTGACAATGAATAACAATGGTCAAGACAGAAGGTGAGGGGAGAGAAACAAAGAACTTTGAGTAAATAAAATGAAAATAATTAATAAATAATAATGTAAATTGCATAATATATAATAATACAGTGTATATACAAATTATATATGTGTAATATATATGTATAAGTAATGTAATATGTTTGGTAGATGTGATATGAACAAATGCAATATGTTTATGTATGTAAGATATATGTATATCATATATATGCAAAATGGAATATTTGTAGAATGCATATATATATATATGTATACATATAATGTATGTAAAAATCAAAATAACCCATTGTCTATGTTCCTAAACAAGTTGCTCAAGAAATAATGGGCTCAAAATGCAGCTTGATAGCTTAGATACTAGGAGAAATCCTAACAATTACGCTCGCTGATCACATGGAACAAAAGAGTTTATATTGCCAAAAATGAGTATGAACATCTGCTGGTCATGATATATCTATATTTTACACTTAAGATTACCTTTCAGCATCCTGCCAGCCTTATGATACTATATCCTTCTAAACTTTTAAACTCTGAACATCAGTAATGTGTTTAACAAAATTGGTCGAGCACTGAAAGGACAAATTGCTTCTTTGGATTTATGTGCTATATATATATAAAAGAGGCTATGTAATGAAGAACATGCTCTTCTGTCCAGCAGAGAGTGAGTCACTGTAGGATTTATCCATATAATATAGAAGAACACATAAGCTTAAGAGACAGTTCATTATCAATAAAAGTTGAAAATATTCACCACTTCTGACACGAGGGGGTGTAAGATCTTCTCACAAGCTCATGAAAGGAGTTTTATGTCAAGAAGATACAAGGCCCCAAAACCCACCCAATGGGTTTATTAAAAGGGCCTTTGGTTCTTTTGTACCTTGATGCTGCCTGTGGGAAAAATGCCACAACATTTTCTGGGGGTCAAAATAACACACTTTTACTGGCAAACTTTGGAAAAAAAAAGGAACTTGGCAAAAGTTTAAAAAAACCTTTTGATCAACATAAAGCATTTCACAAAGCATTGACTTAGCAAATTCCAACCAATCCAGGTTTAAGTTACCGAATTAGCAATCAAAGGAAGTTAGGAGAAGAGGGAGGGAGACAAGGAGGGAGAGGGAGGGAGAGTTTTATTTGCTCTGAATTCTTGTGGCCACACCCCCCACAACGCGATTTGCCGGTTCTCCCCCACCCCCCAAATGGTATTGAGCCAGTACTAACTTTTCTGCAGACTTTCACAGGGGGGCAGGAAAAAGCCAAATAACCAGGTGCATTTGTGCTAATAACTAAATGTTCCACACAACGTAAGTTTTAATATGACAATGGGAAACAATTAAGAAATTTTCTTCTTCATGAGAATTATTGGGTTTTTATTGATTGGAATTTTTGTAACACAAGCATGTAAAGGGTAACTACTGTATATTTTTCATGGCAGTCTCCAAGATTTGTGCAGAAATATTGCAGGACTTTCAGGATCAGATAAAAAGGAAGTAGTTCGAAAAGGGTACCACTAAATAAATGCATTCTGAAATAAATGTTGAGTAATTCAATCATCAAAATGTATGAACAGAGTGAGCTCTGAAGTGAAACACAGTGACCAAAGAAATTAGTGGAGCCAAGTTGCTAAGCAGAGATAAATAGGGATCTAATTGGTTTTATACATCTCAATTGAGGTACTTATTCATGTGCAAAAAACTCACAACATTAAAAATAATTTGATTTAGAAATTGTTTTCATGGAAAGCATTTGGTATGAAGTTCCTCTATCAATGTAATATAATGACAGCAGAAGAGGAGATATTTCCAATTAAACACTTGAAAGCTTCATATCCATAAATTAGTTGGTAGGCAATAGAGTTTGCATGAACTATGACTCTGAATGGGGAAATATGTTTTCCTCAGAAAAATCATGCAGTTGAATGACATAAACATGATTTGCAAATTCTGATAGGTCAGTAGTTACTTTTGCAGTTAAATGAAAATTGTGCTTTCTAATATGTTTAGCTGCTGTTTTTTACTGATGGATATCAAAGTAGCTTCAAATATTTAGGTGCCCATATGACTCAGAGAAGCAACAGAAGTATGTCCATCCCTCATTAACTGCCTCTTTAGTACTATTTTTTATCAGTCTAGATTAGTTTGGACTGCCATTACCCAGAACTTTCCAAGCTTATGCAGATAAAATAAACTAGCTAATGGTTGGATTACCCGGTATCATGCCCTAGTTTTTTTCTCCCATTTCCTTCTTACCTCATTCTTACTTCTCAGTAAGACAAGACTGTTGAAAACAACATATTCAATAACTGACATATTCCAACAGGTGAAGGATGGTAGCTTCAAGCCTGTTTAACTCAAGATGGAATAAAGCCTGGATGTCTTCCTGGGGGGTCTTTAGTTGCTAAAGTTTTCAAGGTGACCTCAATTCTCTTATATGAGAAGTCTCAGATGGTCAACTTGCTCTTCAATTTGGTCAATTTGCAAGGACCACAAGCACTGGTTCCCAACTATTTTGACCTCAACTCTTTCTTCTTGCCTTTCTGTTATGTGTCTTGTGTTGCACTGCTGTCACCTTACCTGCTGGGACTTCATTTTGCAAGTGCTCTGTCTGCTGTCACTTTTCTCTTTGATACTTACTGGCTTTGGCATCACCAACAAGGAAGCCACCCTATGCTGTCCAAAAACGCTTACCAGCTGAGATGGTACTCTCACAGGAGAAGAAAACACAGTGTTTGACTTCATCAGCGTGGAACCTGTCATCTGACTCCAGCTCCTGACTGGGTCTATGTGAGCCACATCTTTCTGATTAAGAAGTGTGCCCAAATGAAGAACTTCAGACACTTAGGTTTTCCAATGAATTTAAACACCAGCTTTGGGCTATATGCTTCCAACCTGGCTGCTTTTATTCCACATAAAGAATGCTGTGGGCACAAGAGCCCTGTATTTGTCGTGGCTTTCTGAAGCGAGACACTCAAAAAATATGTGAAACTTTATCTAGAATATTGACAAAATGGCCATACTTCAAGCACTAGCTCAATAATGCACCCTCTAAATCAGTTTAAGATGAAGTCAAACGCTGACCTAGATTATTTCTTAGAAGGAAACAAGAAACTTTTGGAACTGTTCTTTGTTGCAATTTAATGAAACATGCATAATTCAATGAAAATAAAAGAAAATAACCTTCTAATTGAAAAGCATGCTTTCAAGACAAAAAGATATGTCATATAAATACTGACATAACCAAATGAATTTTGAGTTTTGAAATACTAAGATTTAATTAAAACTTTATTTCAGTAAATAGAAGGTTATAATAGCTCAGGTAAAAAAAAACAATGTAGAGACTTTTTCCTAAATGGAAATTAAGTCTGTTGCATAGCCTTCTCAACAAAGTTTTGAAATATGTTATTTTGTTTCTCAAAATAAAGCTTTATATTTTAACCAACATAATGATCATTGGGTGTTCTGAACATACATGTAATAGTTTTTATCTCCTACATAATTTTCATCAAACTTAATGTCCTAAAGTCCATTTGTACAGAAAAAGAGTGCAGAAACATATTTCTGGCAGACCTATGTAATGAATGCTGAATGACAGCTACTCTGGAAAACAAGACATTTCTTGTCTTTTAATCAAAGTCAAGGTCATCAGATTGCCAGCTTTGCTAAAGATGGTTGTCATGTAGTACTCATCCCAGACAAAAACGATATCAGTGTGAAAGTTTTGTGGCTGAGGTGAAGATATGGACTGATTCATCACACCTCACTTCAGAACTTTGCATTCTGAACAGCAGAGACTTTTCCCTGAATTAAGAGAATGAGGATTTTTGTGAAATGAAAAGCCCCTTAACCTCCTCTTCCCCTACTAGTTAGGGGTTAGCCAGCTGGAGGTGGCATTTATGCACAACTTCTTTCTGCATGCTGTGCCATGACTTCAGTCATTTGATGGGTTGCAGACTGATTGTGTGATGCTATGACTCTGTGATCTGCCGTTGGACAAAACCCAAAGGTTGCTGAATTAGAGAGCACCATAGGTAGGAAAATTTTTTAAGATCATCCAGTTCAACCCTAAACCTAACACTTCCAAGTCTACCACCAAACCATGTCCTGAAACACTACGTCTACGCATCTTTTAAATACCTCCAGGGTTGGTGACTCAACTACTTCCCTAGGCAGCCTGTTGCAATGTTTGACAACCCTTTCAGGGAAGAATTTTTTCCCAATATTCAATCTAAATCTCTCCTGGTGCAACTTAAGGCTGTTTAATCTTGTCCCATCACTTGTTATTGGGGAGAAGAGACCAATCCCCACCTGGCTACAACCTCCTGTCAAGCAGTTGTAGAGTGATAAGGTCACCCCCGAGCCTCCTTTTCTCCATGCTAAACACCCCCAGCTCCCTCAGCTGCTCCTCATAGGACTTGCACTTTAGACCCTTCACCAGGTTCATTACTCTTCTTTGGGCATCCTCAGGAATGGAGACAAAAGCAAAGAGCAGAGAAAACCATCTTCTATACTGAAAGCATTGCAAACTTGTTCTCAGGAAACCTGAGGAAGGGATTGTATGTCAACTGGGAAAGACAGAAGGGAACAAAATACTTGGGAAAAGTTGTCAACCCCCATGGCACAACTGGTGACTGCTCTGCTTTCCACCAGGTAGCTGTTTCAGGAGGGTTTAGCAGCCTGATTGGAGTCAGTTATCAAAGATCATAAGAAGAGATTAATTTTTTTAAATTGTTTTTACTACATGTTCCCTACCAAAGGCAACAAAGCTTGGAAGTTAATATAGGAATTTCAACTTTCTACAGGTTACCTTTGATTCTTCTATTCCCTTTGACTTCTGGGCTTCATACCAGAGAAGCAATCAGCAGAAAACCTGCTAATCTGACCACAGTAAGAATGAACTCAGTACCCTAATTTTTTCTAACCAATCCACTTTTAATTTCCAGCAAATAGAGACTGTGACTCCTGCATTGGGAATCCGTTTCCTTTGCTTGAATTAACACACTACAGTCAATTTTTCCACTCACATTTGACATAGAAAGCTATTTCCCAGCTGTTAGAAGTAGATACTTAGCTGCTTTTAAAACTTGAGGAGTTCTGTAATTGAAACACTAAGTTATTCTGTGCACAAAAAACCTCAATAAGTTGCTGCTCACTCACAACATATGCCAAATTTTGGGGACTGTGCTATTTTCTTTCTTTTTCTATTGAAAACTTTACAGAAAAATGAGCTTTTCTTCAAGAAGAGGAAAAAAAGGAAATAAACTTTTTTTTTTTTTGCCTAATTTAATAGTCCTAGAGGATATATTTTTTCCTGTGGTCATGTTGAACTGATGTGTTTTAGTCTATTGCTTCAAATGAACAGGTTTAAAGTTGAACATATTCAACAAGATCAGACTTACTTGTTGTATAGGATCTGGAGTGAGAATATTAAACATATTTTTTACCAGAGGTAATGCTAACATCTGGAGAAATATACAGTCAAGTGTTGTAATTCTGGTGTATTAAACTGGCTACTTAATTTTTAAAAGTTCTCTTCAAATACAAAATAGTGTTAACACCCTGTTTACATATTTTATGTATGTATCTTTCTGTGTATGTTCTCATGACCTCTGAGGCTGGCTAAGAAATAATTAGATAATGTCTTTAGAAAATGTGTCTTGCCTTTAAAGTTTTCAAGATATTAAAACAAATCAGCCACTTACAAAATATAATACATTCTAAAGCCATTGACTTTAGAATATCTTGTATCAAATAATTTATAATCTTTCTTGAGGGTATATGTTAATTTTCTTACAACAACTAGAGCCAAACTTCTTAAAGGTATTTTAGTCTCTAATTCCCGGGGAAATCAGTGTGGATTAGGGACTTAAATTGGCATTAGACTTTTAAATAATTTTGAGAATCTGAATATAGACTCTTAACCACAATGGCATTTGTAGCAATTAAGAAAAATAATACTTGAATTATAAGTATAAAGTAGTTTTCATTATTGGCTGAAACTTTTGTCTGTCAGTACAGCTAAAGCAATCCCCCAAATCTGGAAACATTCAACTGTTGATTCAAGTTGTTGTATATGAGAGGCAATGGGATTCAGTTGTGACCTACACTCAGATAAAAGTTAACTATTAAAAATAAAGAAATCTTTCAGTTGCTGTCTGACAGCTCCTGTGTGACCCAGTGAATGTCACCAAATACTGCCTAGCCACAGACCTTAGCACTGTGTCTTGTCCATGCTGACAACTAGATTAGGTCACTTGTCCTGATCCCATTATAGGGCACCTACTTATTCCATCTTCTCATATCTTCATTTAGATGCTGCATTCCATTTTGGTTTTATGTTGTTTTCTTGACCCTTGAAATATTTATTATATGCTACTGAGTGATGATTTCTTCTACCCCAGAAGTGTCTGTATTCATCTCTGTGGTGGTTGAAATAACTCTTGGGCAACATCTGTGTTCATAAAATGCTGTGGGCACCCGGATGAAAGTGATGGATATGGTGTGCAGGGAAGATAGTATTCCCCTTCTGCCCAGCTGACACAGGTGGTTGAATTATGTCAGCTGGTGTAAGTATACATATATACATGCAGTTCTATTTATATGGCTTGTAAAAGCACTGTTTCTCACCAGGCTATTGTAAGTTTTTCCATTTTGACTGACTTCGTACAACACAGCATTTCTATGCATTTGCTTTACCAATCACTTTTTATCCAGTAACTGTCCTTTTATTTAGCTGCTGCTAATTAAAAAAAACTAAAAAATATCCAGCCTGTTCTGAAAACTGGTGATAGTCTTTGTATTAAATGAATAAGGACAAATAGAAGTTAAGCTCATTAAGGCTTACAGGGGTTAACGAGCAGGAACATTAGTTGAGCGTTGCTCAGAATTGTAAAGGGGGACTTCATTGGCAAGTGATCCAGCCTAACACAGAGGCCAGATCTGACAAAGGCGTACGGGGACATGAACAAAACATCACAAGTGGGGGCAAGGAATTTCAGGCATAGTTACTTTTATGGAATGACCAGCATGTTGTGAAAACATGTGGTAGCTTTTCCTGTGATAAAAGAAGGGTGAACTGTGTGGTGCAATGGCTGAGAGCTGTGAAAATTTTGGAGAGAAAGCCTTTGTGTGGAGGCCAAGCACACCCCAGCCAGTAGTGCAGCTAATCATAACCATTTGGGACTGTCAGAAAAGTCAGTAAGCCAAGGCTTTTGGGAGAGCTGTGTTGTATTCCTACAGGTAGGAATTGCTGCATTGCACTGAACTTTGCTGCTTCATACATGAGACATGGCCACATTTGGACTATCCCTGCACATGCAGCATATATATTATACATATACAGGTAAAATGCATATGGTGTTTTAGCTAACTGCTGAGCCTGTGCTCAATCCTACACTGCGGTACACTAGAGCGTTCCCAAAAATCTCTTAATGTTCAAATTGCAACTGCAATAATCTCCAGGTCAGATTATTTAAAATAAACAAACAAAAAACCCTAAACCAAACCAAATTGAACAAACCCCTTTCCCTATTGTTTCAAACAGACCCAACTAGATCTAACTGCACATAAGTTAATAAATCTTTCATAAATTAGGGTCAGCCACACAGACTCTGTGATTGAAGTATTTAATGGAATTTGTATTCTGCTGTAAGGTGACCACTGTTTTTGTAAGGCAGCAGAAGGTGCTTGCATTGGCAGGAGGAAGGTTGTACATGTCCTTTCGATTCTTCCAGATTTGGATGATAAGGGGTAATATGAGAGTGACCGGGAATAGAAAAACCAAATCTAAGTAGAAATATAGGTGAAAATGGCAACTAGACAAAAGCAAAAGAAAGCCAAACAAGGCCTAACAGCAACAAAGATAAAAATTTATTAAATAGAGAACAAAACTAGAAAAGACTGCAGCCCTCATGTACACACAGAGTACTTACTCAATATTGAATTAGGCCTTTGCAAAAGGTGTTTGCTATTGGCATCCTCTCTGAGCAGAGGTTGGTGGTTTTTAAGGATCTCTGTGAGAGGGAGCTTGGTTTCAAATAAAGAGATGGGCTTGCTTTGCATAAAAGTACTAAACTCCCTGTATTAAAGACTTGAGCTCTCAGATCTCAGAGGAACCAGAGACATTTACCTCAGGTGTTGACCATTCTTTACGCATATTTGACCACTGCCTGGTACAAATTCTGCTAGGGGTAGAGTGCATTGATTATTCTAGAGGAAGCTTCCTCTAGTCATCAGCTGAGAATGAAAACAAATCCTTGATGGCTTGGAAAGGTCTTGGCTTGTCCCTGGTATTTTTAGGTAAGCTAAAGTATGAGGTCTCTGAGGCTCAAAAGTTTCATTTCAGCTTCCCCAGACCCCAGAATCATGTGTTACAAAACACTTAAATAGGACTAGGTTTTTTAATCTTCTCTGACCTTTCCTGCACAGATGTGTTTTTCTAATTCTTCATTGGTAATAATAACTTCTCTGCACTACATTTCTATGGGGGGAAAGCATTAATAATAATTAAAAAGAAAAAAGTATCCACTGAGTTATCAGCAGAATGGTTACATTTGGAATTATTCTTTCCTTTTTCTTATGTCCTGGATTTTAGGATCAACAAGTAAACAGGAGGAATAAATTAACCTTCATCTAGCTCATTTATGTGCATCTTATTGACCTCTAGTATGAAAGGAAATGTGGCTGAACAAAGATGCAGATTATCAATATTAAAAGGTCATTTTCATTATAATTAATATATGGGAACGTAACTGGGGTACTGAGAGATTCTGTGGCAATCAGTTTTGTTTGGGGTCAAGGGAACAGAGAGCAGCCAGTCTGAGTAGCACAGAAATATTTGGAGAGTTTCTTTGAAATAGTGATTTATTGTATTGAATTGTAATACAAGATTAGGAGTTCTACCAGTGTCACCATCTTTGCACAGTATAAAAACAATTTTCTTAGCCAAAAAGCTAGATCGAGATGGGACAGCCAGCAAATGCTTTACAAAGGCCAGACCAAATGCCAGAAAATCTAATCTGCCTGTAGAAAGATGCCACACCTCTGATAAGCCCATGCCATGACCCAACCTATCTTGAATCCTAAACTGGGCAGTTTGTCAGCTGCAGGCCAACCCTCCTCCACTGATTTGTGATTTATTCTTTTCCTTCATGGGAAATCACATCAATTTGTTACAGATCAGGACCATTACTAGCGCAAAAATACACTTCTGAGACTGTTTTGCAGATATTTGACTTCTTGAGTAGCAGGAGGTTTCTGCATAGAAAACTCATCAAAACTCGGGAGTTTGTAACAAACGATGCAGTGGCGCTCACTACCAAGGTTTATTTAAAGTCCCAATATCTTTAACATGATTTGAAAACCACTCCATCCTTTTGGTAAGGGTCTGACTTGTTATGTGAGAATATACAAAGGCATGTTTAAACCACATTCTGCAGACTGGGCAGAGGGTTATGCATTTGTATTTTAAACTACTTCCTAGTGTATTATTACTGAGGGGACATGAAAGTGTGTTATACTTTTGGTACTCTCAAGAAACAAGTCTCCTTATCAATGTGTGGGAGCTGTGGGTGTATGAAATATACAGAATGTTGCTCACCTACTAAAGACCATTATGGATTGTTAGTGGTGGTCAACATCATTAACATGTTCTGTATGGGTCAGTAATATCATGTAAGATTTCTGACAGGAAGCAGTCAGTCTTCAGGAATTAGGAATGCATTACCATAATGACTTCTAAGACATCTGCCACTGAAGCTTTGAATACTTTAGTAGATGCTCTGAGCTACTTCAGGGTATGAAAGCCTCCAGGTGAGAGAGCTGGGATGATATCTTCAAAGAACTTTTTCAGAACTGAGAATATTCAAAGGTACCTTGAAGATATCTTTAAGTCCACACTTTTCTTAGTAAGTAGTTATCCTTTGCTTAGATATCAAAAATTTTAGCAAACGTGCTTGAAATTTGACAAAGTCTTGGAAAAAATAAAAGACTCTTTTCTAAAACTAACTATAAAAAGAGAGGGAAGATAATTAGGAAAGAAAAAATGCAAAAGAAACAGTGCTTATTAAAACTGAATAATATATATCCTTTTATTAGTTTTGCAAATGAAAATGATAGAGAGTAACAGAGCCAACTAATAAAGGTGTTTTGCTTCACTGTGTTCAGAGAAATACAATGTTTAGCTAGCTTTTGTAGAAAAACCATCTTGAAAGCTTTGGGGATTTAGTCATATGATCATGCAGGTCTGGGTTTACTGAATATGTTCTTTCAAGACTTCTTACATGTGTGAAGAAATCAAAGCAAGCAGTTTCACAGGGAGAAGAACAAATGAAATCCAGTTTTGTGTGGATGTGGATGTTCTGATTGAATTGTCCTCTCTCGTCTGATGAAATCCTGGCTGAAGCTTTTCCTAGAGATGGTTCTATCAGCTGCCTTTCCCCAGACAGCAGCAAAGGAACTCTCTTTTCCTGCTTTACATGTCACTGTGCTTCCTTGAAACTCGTAGGAAAACAAATTTGTTGAATCCACGCCCTGCCAAATGCCAGCACAAAGGATACTTGCGTGCCTGGAAGCGGTTCCCAGGTGGAACACCAGTAGATGGCGCTTGGGAATGTGGAATGCTGTACACTCCATTCGAGGGAAAGGTGATGTATTTCTGTCACCAGTCGATAAAGGATAACAGTTGAGACATGACTATCTTACAGTAAAACCATGGTAACTTCATGACCTGTAATTTCTTACAACAGAGAGAAAGGCACACTTTTTTTTTTCAATATACCCTGGAAATATTTGACTCTTTGTATTTCCCTCCTAGTACAGAGATTCCTTTGACTCTTGATAGACTGGCAGTGTTCGCCTTTGGGGCTCAGAAAACTTAGAGGAAGATTCACCAGGATAATGGGTCCTCCCCTGAAGCTCCCCCTTCTCCCGGTGGTGTTTTCTCTCCTTCTGGTCAAGGCATCCCCACTGGCTTCTGCAAGAAAACGCTGCACAGGAGGGGCAGAAAGGGCAGGAGGTCTTTAGAGAGTGGCAATAGCATTAAATCAAGACTACTGGTGATGGTGGGAAGCAATGAAGCAGCTGTACCTCCTCCATGTGCTGTGATCACAGCTATCCTGGAGCAAGACACATGGGGTGATGCTTTAGTGACTGCCGGGGAAGTTCCTGCCATAGGAAAAGGCAAAGTTTTTTACTTCAGTGTTCCCCTTGCTCTAAGGGAAACGTAGTAAAAATCTGCTGTCCTTGTTGACCTAGTCCCCACACTTTCTCTAAAGCTCTGCTACCAGTGCTGCAATGCTGAAAGACTTTAAGTTAGCTTAGACTTTTTTTCATGCTATTTCTGCACTACAGAAGTCTAGTAAGTTAAATGTCCCATTGCCAGTTATTCCATTATACAACAAAAGCTAAGCAGGAGATATTTATTATGACTGAAACAAACAACAAAAAAGGAGAAAAAATTCATGTGTGGGAGTGTGTGTGGGATTTGTGTAATTTTTCATAGATATCACTTACCATTTTCCTAGTAAGTCTACCACAAGGGACCTCCGAGCTGTAGATGGAGGCAAACAGCATACTTTAATGTGAGAGAGAAATTCTGCTAGCACTTTGCCAGAATAATAGGCAAAATTATGCATTTGGGTCCCCTGGAAAGGCTGGCATTGCAAAGGGCCTTTTCATCCCAAATGAGCAGCTGAATAATAGTTTTGACAACTTGTCGTGAAGAAAATGCACAGTGTTTTTGAGAAAGGGTTTGTTTTTCTTCCAAACAGTTGCAAACAATTTCACCTTTACTCCATTGCCACATGATAAACATCTGAGCATACCTTTCTAGCCTTACTAATATGGCATATTTCATATTCTTTAGAAGATTTTGAATAACTTACTCATGAAAATGTTGACAAAATCTTCACATTTCTGCAAATTATCTATATACAAATAAATCACTGTTTTTCCATTAAAACTGCCTTCAGAATTCTTATTATTACCCATATTCACATTTGTTTTCTATAAACTTTTCCCTTTTAGGTGGCTTCAGAAACACGAATCCATAAAACCTTGCAGCCAAATCTGAATTTCCATTTTATAATGGCTTACAGTATTGGTTCAAAAAAAATTGTATCATGAGAATCTTTCCATGAATCAAGATCACACAGATACACTTAGGGATGAACAATCTTTTTTTCTACTCTTTGAAACAGGCAGTATTCCTACTTGCTTCAGCTTGTGTTGGAGCAGGAACTAAACGTTTTGGCCAAGTTGCACACTGAGTCAGTTTTAATGGAACAAACTTCAAAGAGTTTTACTACACTATCCCCTCTTCCTACATTCATATAATTTAAATCCTGAATAGAGATCGAAACATCCATTAACCTCCCACAATTAGCCCTAAAATATTTTATGAGATTTAGAGCCTTCTACTTGCAGAGAGGTGAAAAGGTAGATAGAGATAGAGGGGTGTGGGAAAGAAAGAGAGTGAGATCTCATTTAGGTCTACAGTTGACCCTTGAGGACAGATTTAGTTGATGAAGAAGAAAAATTAATAACTGCAAAAGTAAACAAACAGAGAGAATTGGACATCTCTCTGGAGGATGAGGGTGAGAATACATCAGTGTTATGGTACATGACAATTCTCAGCATTCAGAGGACACTGGGCTACCATTCAGCAAAACCAGAGGACTACACAATGTTGAAAAAGTGATAATATTTAAAAAAAAAATCTGCAGGTAAAGTAAGAAATTATCTGGGGAAATTCCTGCTGAGACATGGTGGTAATGGTTTAGATAGTAATGCAGTAACTGTAATCCCATGGAAGCTGTGTATTAATAACAAGGGATGCTAGTTCTGGGATAAACATCCTAGTTGGGTTAACGAACTGCGTCACTATCTATTACCTTGTGGAGAAAAATATAAGCAGCTAATTAATGCTTTGGGGACTTAGGGGAAGAAAAAACAACAATGAAAAAACCCAAACCTGAGTTCTCCAACTTCTCCAGGGATAAGGAAATGAAGGAGAGAGAAAATGATTTATTATTTTATGTTATTTTATTTCAGCCAAAACTTTGTCAGAGGGCTACAAAGCGTAACTCATCTTTAATCAGCAGAAATTTTGAGCTTGATTCATTTCTGAATAGCATTAAGTTTCACTGGGTTTTTAATGATATAAATGTAGAGCTCTCAAGGTGATCTAGTCCTTAATAGTTACTAGTGAATTTGGCCTACACATTACATTAGTTAACTGTACTATAAAGACGCTAATGAGGTGAAGGGTAAGTCGGTAATTCTTCGGTAGCATAATTCCAATGAACTATGAAGGATTTTATTATGGTATAATTTGTTTGTTCTGAATAGCAGAGTCTGTAATGCTAACTAGCGGAAAGAACTTTTGGTTGGGTGGAGAAGGTTAAGACATCTATTTAGCAGTAGAGGTTATTTATACATAAAAAAATTTAAAAAAAACCCAAAACACACAAACAAGTCTAAACATAAGAAATATAAAAATAAAATTTCAAATATAGTATCTCTAGAAAAGCAGTTTTTGAGTACTTTGAATGGGGATAAGCTGTAACAATGAGAGGATACTGAAAGAGAGGATATGGACTATTTGACAATTCCGGGTAATGATAGGAAAGCTGCTGGAACAATAGAAGTGGGAAAAGTAAAGGTCCCTTCTGACTCACTCAGAAGATAGCTTTGACTTACTGACATAATTGGAAAAATTCCTGCTGATTTTCTAGGGAACTAGGGACTTTGACTCAGGTACTGGTGAACTGCTTAAAGGCTCTTGAGCAGTGATGGGGTGGAGTGGGAAGACAGGGGACAGTTTTGAGTTGAAATGTCAGTGTGTCCCGACATCCCAGATGCAAGACTTGTAAAAAGCAGTCAGCTCCGCTGTTTCACCTGAATGTCAAAAGCTCCAGCCTGCATATGGTGAACATTAGCTGTGGAAAACAGCTGCTCAGTATTTTTTTAACTATGCTGATTATTTTTAGTTCAATGCCTCTTTAAAGCCAAACTTTTCCCTTATCACCGTACCCCTGAGAAATCTTCCTTCTGGCGGATCCCCTTTGAAATTTGTTTTTTGCCTATAAGGTGCAGATGCTTAGCAGCAAGCCTGTTTTCCTTCCTTTGCAACCTTTTCTACTGAGAATACAATAGGAAACCTCATCCACATTTCATGCTGTTCATGAAGTCAGAGGGTTATCTTGGAGACTTGTGACTGCACTGGATTTTGTGCCAGAGTGTGAAAAAATACAGATCTGATTAAAATGGGCACTTGTACTGCAAAACTTTGCACACTGATCATGTTTTGAAAGTGTGCAAAGGTGTGCTCTGCTTAAGTTTGCAATCTGCATGTTCTGTGTGTGTGTATGTGTGTGTGTGTGTGCGTCAGTGCAGTTGTTGCAGCTTCACATTTTGTGTAAGGGATTCAGCTTGCAAAGTAAGCCTACATCTATGTATTGACAAGTGAGTTAAGGGTGAAATCTGGTTGCCTAAATACCAGCATATGGTGCTATTATAAACATTTTTGGATGCACTACTTCTTCTTTATCTCCTATTTTGGTCTTTCATATGAAGTCCTCTATGATGTTTGACAACTATACAATTGTGTTGGATAGTGCAAATATTATTAGAACTGTATTTTAAGGAAGTAAATTGAACGTCTATGTTACTCAACATGAAGCTGAATCCCACACCTGTCAATCAATCAGGATGTAATTCAGCCTCACATTCACATAATTTCAAGTAGAGGACAGTGTCTCACTTTAGAAAGGCATCAATTTCCATTTAATCATTAAAAGGATTCTGTTCCTGGATTTTTTATCTATACTCAGTAAGCACCGGCATCTGTCTGTTACCTTCTCAATAGACACAAATTCTTTCTAGTCCTGTTCGTGTTGCCCACGCTTATGGGCCTACAAATGCTGTACGTTTGTGTTTGGACTCTTGGTCAGGTATTCTGTGAGAGTGAGAAAGTAACAAAGTGCATAAGTATGAGAGCTAGACTCAAAATATGTGTAATATGACTTTCTAGCTATGAATGCCAATTTTTTTCCAATTATGCATAATGCTAAACCTGGAAAGTAACACTGATAATGACACTATTGTTTTTGCATATTCAGGATCAGGCTGTTTTGTGGTGCTGAACATTCAAAAGCCCATGGAAGTGTTTATGTTGTTCCTGCCCACTGATCCTGCCCAAATGGATCAAATTAGTGCAATACTGGAACTGTAAATTTAAACTCTTCTAAATGGAGCTGGAAATTGCTCCGATTCAAATCCTTGTGGGTGAATAATTTTTTACTCCTAGTTCTGGATCTCTTTCCACAGCATATATGACATACTTTATGTTTGGAGGCAAGGACAAGCTTGTTGTATTTTGGAGACCAAAAGTTACCTCTTCATAGTATTTCTCTAGAGACTTTTTCTTTTACCAGACTAAGAAAAGAACAAGAAGACATTCGGTAATGGAACCTCTACTCTGAAACTAGCAGATATTGACAGTTTTTTGTCATAAGGTAGTAATTGTCAGTAGAAAATATCATGGAACTCTGGACCCCAAAAGCTTAAAGTCTCAAAAATATTCACAAGCCTTTCATCAAAATTTTAACATATTATGAGAGCACTTTAAAATCTAATGCAAATTTAAGTCTAATTAATTCCCTACCGGGGTAGCAAACACCTCTTCTGTTTAGTTTACATGAATATGTTGCTAGACTGAGCCTGAAATATAATCCTTAGCCAGAAGGATTTTTGAATACACCATACTTTGAAAATGACTCCAGATCCAAAAAGCACTTCTTTGGTGCATACAAGTAGTACTACTGTCAATGTTTCCCATTTTCCATCCTGGGAAATAGTTTCTGTAGGCACTCCCCGGACCCAAGCCTGCCATTGCTGGGGTGGAACAGCAGCGGCCACAGAGCTGGGAAGATGCATTGCCCCTCAAAAATTCAAAAATGCCTGAGCTCAGGAGCCCCCTGAGCTCCCTGAGCTATCCTCCAGTTAGGTTCCCTTTCAAACACAGTTCTCTTATCTACAAAAACCTGTCTTACCACTGGGCTCATCAGCTCCAATGGCAACGGGAACCTGTTTTGCAGATCTCCTTATGTTTCAGAGAGCTGCTGTCGCTCTTCTTTGAAGAGCATTTCCATAGTCTTTCTCATGGAGCTCCCACTTAATGAAAAATCTTCACAAAGCACTAAAAAATATTCTTCAGAGACAGCTTTGTAATGAAGTTGCAATTTGACTCTTCTTTGCCTTGTGATGTTCAATCTTTCCCTCTAAGATGATCAGTTTGTTTGATTTTTTTAATAGGAATTTCTCATAATGGAAATATTCATTATTGTCTTCTGTTATTTATTTAATGGCATCAATATGTAACCTCATCAGTGAGCAGCAACCATGCTAGAGTCACAACAGGAAAGAAAGCAGCTGAAGCAAATATAAAGGAGCCTTTTTAGAAAACACCACGACATCTATATATTGGCTAATTCCTGGCTTATTATTTCCTGTCTCTTTTAGTGAATCGTAATACATTCACTAATTGTCCTCATTATCACACTCAAAAGAATGAGTTTTCATTTCTTCAGGAATCTGCCGTATTAACCCTATGTGTCACTTAGATCCAAAGCAGCCTTCGAAGTCAGTATTTCCCTTTACATGGAAGCAGCTCAGCACTTGAACTGTGGTCCTAAATGCATGAGCCTTGTGGGTATTTTGTGCCAGTCAACAAGTGGGATTTAGGCTGTTAAACAACACATGAAATGGGAGGCAAGCAGTGTATAACTTCTCTTGCATCAGCAAACTCAGGTCCTCCTGCTGTGAAGGAAGGAATGCATTCTGTGGAGATAGTGATCAAGGGTTTTTTTCAATAGCTGAGAAGTAGAAATCTATGCCTGAGGGGGCTTATACATATAAACATATATATACACACCCCATACATACATACATACACATATGAAATGTGTATGTATTTTATGTGTGTATAGAAGTGTGTTTATATATTGGCTGGATGAGTATATATATCTGTATATGCTTATATAAACCAATATTGGTCTTGAGAAATGACTGACTGACTGTCTTTCTCACAGTAGTCTCTTAAAGTGAGATGCTGGGTTTCAGATCCCAGGACCATCATCTGCCCTAGGAGATAGATGAAATCCCTTTGGACTCAGTCTACAGAATTGCTTTAACTTCATAATGCGGAGAAGCCTCTGGATCAGATTGTAAGGATCCTGCACAACAGTCCGCTAGGAAAAAAAAATTCTTTCTTTCTGCAGTCACTTTCTTGTTGCAATATTTGCTAAACTCTTGGCAGTTTTGGTGGGGGAACAGAGCCACAACATCATCTTTTCCCTATCACTTTTTAAATTATCTCCTCCCAGTTGAAAGCAGATTTATTCTTTCTTCACAACAGTTTGCAGCCTTTTAGGATGACAGGGTGAACTAATGAAGGGAGATTTTTGCTTGACATGCGGAGTTGAGGTGTTCCTCCATCCTGGGCACCAGTAATAGGAAACAGAGCTAATGTCTGGTCAAGCAATCTCCTCTCTGAGGCATGGCCTGAAAGGCACAAACCTTGAGAATACTTGGTGTGAACGGGGATCTTGGGGTATGTATATCAATATATATCAATAAAACAATTGTATATCAATAAAAACAGGCCTTAACTGTGGGTCCTGGTCTTTTGCATAGAGCTCAAGCAAACAGTGCTTGTGGAGGACTTCACACTTATAAGGGTTCAGAGGCAGAGAAGTCCTACAGTCACAGTCCTGCCATGTGACCACTTACCACGCCAAACTGTGATTGAGATAAATCAGTAGAGAAACTGTTTCTGGTTTTCTTACTCCCCAACCAAATTCAGGTGGGTGATTACCTTAAAGAATAGAAGGTCCTAGGCAAGACTTAGAATGGGATCCAAAATTTAAAAGAAATATAGAATTTCCTGCCACTAAAAAAAAAAAAATTCTTTCTGTTACTGTTATAATTTAGGTCTCAATTCCTAGGACCACTGCCTAGCTCTGCCAACCATATGGAAGTAAAAAAGTCCATTGTACCTTTCACTTATTTTGTTAACACTTATATTCTTACCTCACTGCCAGTTGTCTACACAATCCTTCGTTCAGGAAAAGTGCTTCATTTTAACCATATAAACTATCTAGCAGGCTGTTAACTTAGGTTATTGAAGCTGAACTGTTTCATGTTGAATTCCTCATTTGTTATGTAGCAGCTTCTAGCCTTTCACACATTCAGTATCCACACATTGCCTCCATCAAATCCTGTTCATTTCCCACTCTGTTTATTACAAATTATTTTACACTAAAACCTTTAACACACAAAATATCCGCATCCTTTCCATATTAAATATTTTTTTTCTCTGTAGCAGTATCTTAGTAATGGCAGAGATCCAGCATCCACCTTGTGCTTGGATATAATCTCATTGCTAAGTGAAGGATAAAGCAGAGATCTAACAGACCTGTCAGCTCCTAATTTCCCATTGTCCAACACGTTGCAAAGTGGGAATGAACCGATCATTTGGACAACTGACCACCCCTTTGTACCTCCTAATGAGGCAGAAACACTGTAATCCATCACACAATGGATTTCTTTCCGTAGTAATACTTGCTGTGTGTGAGTGGTTAGTAGTAGAGTCTAAGTTATATTATTGATGTAGTTTCAGTGTTTTGGCTTTGCAGTGTGGTTTGGCCCCCATCACTGTAGAGGTCTGACGACATTTTGTTAGAAAAGGGTGCAGGGATAGGGCTAAGGAAAATAATTTGGTGTAGAGAAAAATATATCTTCTGTAGATTAGTTGCACTACAGTCAATTCTGACACCCCAGCTGGTAAAATTAAACATTAAGTTCTTACCAGGCTGTTTTCTGTGATTATATAGGTTAAAAAAAAAATGCAAGGAAAGGCATAAGGGAAGTGGGTTTGGTTTGTCTGAAATCAAGGGAGCTGAAGAGTATGGGGAGCTGGGTAGATAAGATAACTAAACAGATAATTAAGGCAGTCAAACAGAGAAAAAGGGCTGCTGCATGGCAGGAAGGGATAGAGCTGTTCTTTCCATTCTTTTGTCAGTAGGACAAGCTGTAACAGGTTTAAACTGAGGCGAAGGCTATTTAGCTTAGGCTTTGATAAAGGAAGAGAAATGATCTCAATCTAAGAAAAGTTATATACAGACACCACCGGTATGGGGGTTTGGAAGAACAACGTGGCCGTGTATGGCAGCTTTTCCTGATTACTTGCTAGGCTAACAGGTATAGAGAAATAAGCACTGACTGCAGCTGCCTAGTACTCATGCTGCGGGAAAAAAGCAAAAAAATATCACACCTGACTGCAGCAGGGCTCTCCTGCCTTTCTTTCACAGCAGTGTTCACTTAATGGTATTTGCCTGTATGCATTTGCCAACAGGCCTTTAGTTGAAGGAATAAAGCTTTAACGTAAAACACCTGCTACTCATGTGGAAGTTGCAAAAGAGGTGATTTTTTTTTTTTTTTTAGTTCTGCCTGATAGAAAAGGACAGCAGGTGCCGAGGAAGATTTGACCACAACCCTTGATGATATCTTGTCCCTTCTTCCAGACACTGCTAACTAGCCATAAACTGCAATAAATGATGTTTTGTCAGGCTGCCAAATAGATATATGCATTTTCATTACACTAGTGCAATTATTTAATGTAACCTTCTGAATGATATCTTTAACTCATCGCATTCCTGTTCAGGAAGAAAGAAGCATAATTTTTTGAAAAAAACCTACCAAAAACCCCAAACTCCCCCAAAATAATGGGGGATGCTAAAGCCCCCATATACGATGTTAAGGAAGAAAATAGTTTCTCTCTCTCCACGCAGAAAAACGGAAAATGATTCACATTGACATTTTTGGACCGTAAGCCACGCAAACTTAATTTTCAGGGTCTGGATTAAAAATTGTAGGAGTCTGTACTGCCCTTACAAGCCTTCGAAAGGTTATTGCTCCCACTATATTAGCTATGAAGAAAAGAGGCTGAAAGATTTATATAGCTCTTCCCCGCTTTTTTTTTTTTTCCTCCTGAGTAAAGTAACTTAATGTGGGATTAATTGTAACATGAAGTTTTGCCTAAGTTAAGTGATGTATAAACCCCCTTCCTGCACCTACCAGGGACAAGGGGACACTGGCAGTTTTCTGTTGGAGTAGGATGGCTTTGGTACCTGCATGATGCATGGCTGGTTGTGGACTGGGATGCCTGGGGAAGGCTGGATCAGCCCCATGAGATGGGCATTGTGCTTGTAAAATCCCAAAGCAGGTACTGCAAAGCTGTCTTGCCAAATAGCACACCTCCACCCAAGACTACAAACCCGTGTTAATCCTGCCTTCTGGGGATCCATGAGTGAAGCAGGACACACTTTATGCATGCTGAGGACAGAGCACATGTGCGTGCACACGTGTGCATGGGTGCCTGGAAAGCTACAGAGCTATGACTAGGAATGTTTTCTAATCAGAACCAAGGCATCTCTCCAGATATGACTCTTAACCAGCATGGGAATCTGTGCCCTTATGCACCCCACACTGGGTGCTGCAAACCAGCAGTTATGAGTTGTGTCAGGTATTTGGGTGATGACCAGATATCCTCTGATATTAACTTTTAACCATAGCTGAAATCAATAAATCCTGGTTGTGGGCACTTCAGCTTTTATTAATATCCAGTGAGACGTGTTGGCTTAGAGTTAACATATAAACGGCTGAAAATTAGTTTTCCTGTAATCAGCACTTTTTAATGTTCGTTCAGCTAGAAGATAAAATAAAAACACAGGAGGAGGCATCTGTCTTCCACACAAAATCATACAAAAAGTCTTTTTTTATTAAATATACATTACTTACAGTTTAAGTCTTTCTTCTGTACAACAGTAACCATAGAAAACAAAAGAAGCTAAGGCTAAATTTTTTCAACCCCCAAACAGGGTATTAAGACATGTTACATTGTCTACAAAACTGACTTAGACTGAGGCAACGTCCTGTGGAATTTTCTTTAGAAAACCAGATAGTGAAAGAGGAATAATCTAAATCTCCATTTTGCTTTTTACTGTAACTGAGAGACTCTTACATTAACCTTGGATGGACCATTAAAACAAAAAAAACATTTTTTTTTCACTTTGCTATTGAAATGAACAGAGTTCTGAGAGATTTAGTTAATACAATTTGAGTAAAACAAAGTAAAATGAATCATGAAGGACTCATCTGTAGAAAGATTCAATTTTTTTTATTACAAATATTTAATCTCAGCTGTCTTTTTGGTTTGTTTTCCTTTGCTTTTTAGGGCACCTTTATTTTTCAAGTATTGTACACTTCACCACAGTCCACCCAGGAATGAACTCCAGAAAAATCCCATAAAATCCTTCCAAAGTCAGTGGGTGGGTTCCCAAGTCAGTTGGCAAGACACCACCCACAGACCACTCTTCTCCATACACACATTTCCAGAAACTCCTGAAGGTGACTTAAGCCATGTCATGGGCTTACATGGAACTGAAGTTCATTTCCTTATCCCAAGTTTTATCCACAGTGCTGCTAGAAGACAACACAATTTCAGTGAATGCAAATCTTGTTGACAGCAGTAAGGGATGACGAATATAAGGTCCTGACTTGAATTCATGTATGTCAACCCCAGTTTACAGGAGATCATCAATGTCCTTGCCTAGGGCAATATGAGGCTAAATTTATCTGTGATGTATCTACATTGACCTAAACAGGATTACAACCAGGTCTGAAGCTGGGTCTGTTTCTTTCACAAAATGGGTTTCAAAGCAGATCTGGTACTACAATGTTAAGGTTCTCTCTATCATATAGATACAATGGTCTATGTTACATATTTAATGTGCAAAACTCACAGAGATTTTTATGACTGGATGTCTGAAAAAAAATGTACCTGTTTGTTCTTGTAAGCTCCTGAAACTTCATAGTGTGGGTTTGGGTGTCGGAGTACTACACTGAGTTGTGAATGGGAAGTGAGACTGTGACTGACTGTATCTAAGCTTTACCTCAGAAACAATCACTCTTCTTCTGTAACAATATGTGTGCTGCATTGGCAGCAATGACAAAATACATCAGAAAATGCTGTGCCTAAATGATGTAAGATGGAACTGTAAAGGGCATGCTAAAGTGAGTAAATAATTTCCCATGCAGAAATCGTATCAAATGGACTCTCTTCAGGGTGGTGGGATTCAAATTTGTGAAGAGAGTAATGACCAGCATATCAAGAAGGAAATGCTGTTGGAATGTGAACAGCAACCATTAGTTTAGAGAAAAGCTGCCACAAGCATCCTAAATGTGGGAGGGATGGGGAGGGGTAAGTCTCTAAGCAAACTCCATTCTTTGGATCACCTGTTGTACCCAGTGTTTCATTAAATGTTATTTGTTGAGGGAAACC
The DNA here is from genome assembly GCF_003984885.1 of Neopelma chrysocephalum. Classification (NCBI taxonomy): domain Eukaryota; kingdom Metazoa; phylum Chordata; class Aves; order Passeriformes; family Pipridae; genus Neopelma; species Neopelma chrysocephalum. Next base: position 21,294,198 of record NW_020897703.1, read on the forward strand.
ATCCCTAATTCTCCTTTGGGTTATCTGGGAGAGTTCCAGTGATCTAAGTGGAGAGTACTGGAGCAGTATCAGCCAGAGCTTTGAAATCCTCTCCCATGTTTGAAGCACATCTCTGATACTTTACAAATCATCAGGACAACTAAGGCTATGTTTTGGCAGGCTAACTAGGAATTAATTCCATGGCAAAACCCACCCGAAAATACCTGAAACCCTCACATCCACCTGATGGTTACCACCTGTGTCTTCAAAAAGCATAATTTTTCTGAGAGCTTTTGCCTCCTTCACTGCCTCATCACAATTTTAGTTTGGAGTGTTAATGTCCCCATTTCCTCTTAGAGGTCACCATCTCTAGGTGACTACATCTCCACGATGGAGTGCAGTCTCCCTTCTGGTTAAACACACAGCTGACATTTTGATCTCTGTGACTGCCAGAAGAAAAATCACAATCTTAGTTAGAACTGTAAAACAACTTCCTCTGCCTCCTACCACCAATCTGATAGTTCCATATGTTACAGCAAAAGGAGAGAAAAAGAAAACAGGTGAACTAGATATGGAGTGACACTGTCAACACAAACTGTTGCCTTAATCCTTCCTTAGCTCGGCTTGTAGACTCAGTACATTACAAACAACAAACAACGAGCTTACAAATTACAATAGTTCACCAGAAAGTGTGCTTTTTTTTTTCCAGTTTTTGTTTTTTGTCAGAGTAACTTAGTGCAAAAGATCACAAAAATAAGTACTAATACATTTATATCCAAGCTCCTATATGCATGACTCAAAATAAACAATAAAAGAAAAAAGCTACTCCAGATCCAAAAGAACAGTGTGGTTAGAAGTTTCATGTACAAAAGGAGCACAGAGGAGGGGGCCGCCCACACCGAAAGAGGACATGAAGAACTTTTCATTGGGAAAGGAAGTGCGGTAAAGTGCAGGGAACAAATCATGCTTCGAAGCTCTGATAGTAACTTGTGAAGAAAACCCCCAAAATCTTCAGTGGCATGGTACAACTCTGACTGTAGTCACCAAGAGGTCTCCCACCAACCTCTAAAGACTCTGGATAAGGCCTCTTGTTTGACAGGGATGTAGCTTTATCACTTGGCTTGTTGGTAAGTAAACATTAAAAAATTGCATGAAAGCTTTGAAATAGCACTTGTCTTAGACAGAGCCTCACAAGGTCTCACACTTTGCTCGAGTCTTTTACTAAGTGTGCTTTCTGAAAAATAAATTTAAAAAAAGCTTTGTCTGTGAAAAACTGGCAGTGCAGAACAATACTTGACTCTGGTCTTGTTTAAGGTAAGCTTTGTGTAGGTGACATCAACAGACAGCAATGACATGAGATGGTGGAGCACAAAGGGATCAAGTTCTGCCTCCTCTACACTCTTGTTGATGTGGAGGACATACGTCAACTGCTTGGCTTACACTGATGAAAAGGAAGTTGATTCTGTTCTGAAGATGGGATTTTTATTTTTTTTAAGAGATTCAGCTCGTCAAGAACTTAGGAGTTCTAGATGGGCACTTACTATAATTTGAAAAGCCAACAGGTATCAGATGTATCTACTTGGGGCTAATAGATGCAAGATATGACAGGAAACATGCCTCCTTACTGGAGCTGCAGAGATACCCCAGTTACTCTCAAATGGCACCAGACATTCAGGACTAGAAAGTCACCTGAAGGGGCTGAGTTAGCTTTAGATTAGGAGATGTGTGGATCTGTCTACATGCATTCTATCTGTCAAAGCTCCCACATGAGGCAAAAAATGGATATTGGATTTAGAATACATTGGAAGGAGAATTAACCTCTTCCAAGCCCCGTATATTACTGATTGGATCGTCACTGGCTAAAATAGGTATTTTGACACTTGATTTTCATGTATTTGGCTACAACTAGACACATGCATTTACTAGGTAGAGATGTCTAGTGTAATTTTAAGTGCAAGGAGGTGTCCTTCCTTGACCCAGCTGTCATCTCAGTAAAAAAAATCCAATTCACTTATAAGATCTGTGCAGATGTGTCTACTGGATCTGCAAAGCTAGTGTAAAATTCCAACATGTAAGCAAATTCTGCTAGAAGTAGCTAACCTATTGCCAGGAGACTACCCAGTCTCTATAATCAATGGAGAGAAAGATGCATCTCTGGTGATTCATTTAATCTTAAAGGATGTTTGAGACATTTGCCCTGTCTTCGTTGACCACAGGGCTGGACTGGACTGGATGACAAATGTAAAACAAGTAGCAGGTAAAACCAAATGCAAAATGAAACAAACTCAAAAGACTCGGACAAAAGCAATATCCAAGTGCTTTCATAGGTCTAGGACTCAATCTTATGTTCAGCAAAATCAATAGCTGACTTCATTAGGAGAAGATTCATAACCCCTCACCATAGTGAAACAATATGATGTATTGATTGCTCCTCACCCAATATGTGAAACATGTGATCAGCTAAATCCTGATATACTCAAAGATCTCATTAAAATAAGGATTTATCTCAAACTGTAAAAATTGGGCAATTGATAAATAGGATGAATTAAGTCTAACTATATCAGGTTAAAATAAAGCAGAGAGAAAACATCCTATGTTTGTAATTTGTCTATCAGTTTTAACTTAAGTATCAGGGGCATCTCATGACTGAACACAATTTGATAACAGTACAACTCCATATGTCTGGTTTTCACAGTTATATTCACCCAGATAAGAATTCTGGTTTAGCCAATGTGAGTTAAAGCTGTGTCTTTTGTTTGGCTTTGTGCTGAGCCATGGCAAAACCAAGAAAAAATAAAAAAAGTGTACATGTAAAAAATTTATCCAAAACACTCACACTGTGTTGTCTCTAGTAAGTGAATAAGGACAGATGAAATACTAACTGCCAATTACATAAGTGACTTACTGAGGACCAACATTTTATTTCCAAAAGAGAAATGGGACTCAATTTTCAAAGGTATTTAAATGTCTTCTTGTATTAAAACATCTCACAGCAAGGCAGAAGCAGAAATTCAGCTGGAATTAATTTGAGTTAAATGCTCATCTTCTACAGTAACTTACTTAAGCATTGATCCACCCACATCCACCTCACATCAAATTCCTTTGAAAGCCCACCCTTCACCCAGGTGGCAGCCTATGTAACGCTGAAAGTTAGTTGGATTTAGCTTTCTGACAGACAGCCTTCCTTTGTTTTCTATAGCCAGGCACTGGGATTCTCAGACAGTCCTTCCAGGCATCCAACTCAGACTGCATGACTAAATATCTTTATAAGCATGGCAGTTATTGGCCAAGTCTTTTCCGGAAAACAAGAATTTGCAGAGCCTAAATCCACATCTAAGATACTTAGTAATTTCACAGTCTAAAAATCCCTGCCTAGCACTAATAATTTTCAGAGGTTACATATCATATCACCAAAAGAAAAAAAAAAAGAGACTTAATATGCTTCTACCAGTCCCTTACTTTTATTATGAAACTCATTTTAGGATAAGGAAGAAAACCCAAACAATGCTCCAACAGTTCTTTTATAGTCTCAGGTTTTCCACTGAAATGAAACATGACATTTTATGTATAAAAATTATTATTTTATATTTACTGAAAAATGTTATGGAGAATAATAGCTAAATGAAAAACTACCCCATCTAAAGAGAAATTTTAACCAAAATAACAGAAATGATTTTTTATAAACGGGGAAAAGGTCTAATTTGAACCTTGGAAAATGAAAGAAATTGTATTTCTTCTTTTCTATAAAAAAAATATTATGAATTTCCTTTAACTGGTATTGAAGGAAATTCAATTATGCCCTCAATAAAGAAAGCATTAGAACAAAACAATAAAAAAACAAAAAAGGAGTTAGTATTAGGGTACTTCATATAGTATCTTTTAGCTACCATTTAATAAGAAGAATTTTGGCATCCTGATTTAGAAGTCCATACAAATATGTTCATTGGTCCAGCCCTGTAGCATAAGAATATTCCAATCTCAGCACATCCATAGGTATAGATGCACATGTCTCTGTATGCTCATGCAAGCATTTATATATGTGCAGTTCTTTCTTTTTACAGATGCACACCAAAGGTAAGTTTTCAAAGAGTTTTATAAACTCTTTGGGGCTATATTAAAGGAGGATAAGGAAAAACGGACAAATTAACCACTTGACACTGTTTTGCCAGATGTGGGCTGGCACAGAGCACTACCACTACACCTGCCCTCTGGCCTCGGACTGAGCCACTGAGCTGTATATGAATGTTTGCAACAACACCAATATCTACCTTTGGTAATGAGAACTTGATCCTCCTTGAGAAAGTTTAGCATCTTGCAGAATCAGTCCTATGATGGCTGAAAGCAATTTAGTTATTTTAGAAATGAGAGGACTCTGCTTTATTGCTCATTCTCCCTTCTCCAGCTACTCCACTGCTGGAGCTGCTTTTTGCTTTATTGTTGAACTCTGTAGTAGTTTTATTCCTGGAAACTAACATGTAGGAAAACAGAAGGATGTTTTGTACCTGCTAGTTCATCTAGAGAAAAATACACAACTGGGGGCATTCCCCTTCTTCTTATTCCATTCTCCATAAAGCCAATTAAGCATATTAGGAGTTCAGAGATGTCTCATACACAGGCCATTTCAGAGAAGATGACTCAAACATGGACCCAAATAGAAGCCCATGAACTCTTTTATTCCTCCCCTCCTGCCATGCCAAACAAAGCAGCTTTATCTGGGGAAAGGAAGAAATAAAAAAAACTGCTTTGCCAGGATTTTACTGCAAAAATAAAGCAATGTAAAGGGAGCTCAGCTAATCACAGATCACAGCTTATTTTGAGTTGGAAGGGACCCATAAGGATCACCAGTCCTATTCTCAAGTGAATAGCCCATATAGGGATACAAACCCACGACCTTGGCATTATTAGCACCACGGTCTAACCAGATGAGATAATCTCAGGGTCATGAATCCATTATTACACATCTCATCACACAGAAATACTCTCAGTAATCACATGAAACAGCCAGTATGTGGCAAATGTTGACTATGGTTGAGGAAGAACAGCACTAATAGTAATTTCAATATAAATGGCTTCATAAAATTGCTCAGTTAAGAGATGGTCTCATATATTCCTCTTCACATGAGAATGATATAATTCTAAGATTGCTTTCTCTTCACTGGACGCTCCAAAGAAGTGACGAAGAATCACCATATCCAAACTGTCATTTATTTATTCTTCCTTGCCTGCTCTCTCCCCTCATAAAAATCCCCCAAATAAACAGCTATTTACCTTTGAAATGCACTGCCTAGAAAAATAGTACCTGTTGCATGGGTAAGCTCATCTCTAGCTTGCTGTGGCTTATTACCTCATACTGTTGATTCTTTGCTTTTATGTAAAAAGGACCTTCATGTGGAAACCCCAGGATGATTGCACAAGGGTGTAGGGTGAAGAAAGAGATTCAGCCGTACAATTAATTGTCTTGAATTAATTCTTATCAAGAGTACTGCAATGACTAAGGGTTTTTTTTTCCCTTAGCTGTGGGCTTCATTCAACTACTGTCAGGAACCTTCAAGTCCGTCAGCAAATTCTACATGCTCTTTAGAAGTCCTGAGAAGACAGATGTCACATGGAAACAACACGGTGTGCAAACCTGCCTTGCTGGGACTCCTCCATTTCTGACCCTTAGGATGTCTGTGACTGAAAAGATGGTTTTTCAGCCTCACATTGTAACCATACAGCACAAGTAATATGGGTGGAATTCAAGTCTTCAGTATTGTTCCCAATCAGGAAAGGACAGAATACTTTAGAAAAAAGGAGAGAAGATTAATTTGAAGTAAGAGTATTCAGGATCTTTTTTGTTTCCCTAATGTTGTTCCTTGTAAAGAGGGTTGTTCAATATCAGATCTATTTAGCTTTGGAGAAGGTATTCCAACTTCTACAAACAAGAAATAGCAATCAATCTTATATGCAGTTTTGGGAGGGTTTTTTTGAGTATTTGGATTTGTTTTTTCTTTTTTTAAAAGAACTTGCAGAAGGTGTGCATCATGTTTAAGAGCAAACTATTTTTGTTTTTCTCTCATCTATGTATTTCTTTTTTCCACAGCAGCAACAGAGTTTAACCTCAGTGCGTGATAATCCTCCATATGGCATGAACAGGCATATGCTGCATTTCTAAAATTTCAGACAAATATAGAGCACCTAAGTCCTAGCAGCTTCCTAAAACCCTTGGAGATTCAAGCTACTATTTTCCATGCTTCAGCTAGTTATGCTAGAGTATGTTGGGTCTACATAGCCAGCCTTACAAGATAAGGTGGAAGAGGTGAATGGGAATGACATTTATTGTTGATACATATATTGTTGGAAAAGTACTGAGAAGCCTAAAAGTTACAGTAAAAGGACAGGAGGTTGGGGGAAGGAGCTTAATGAGGACAGTTTTATTCTCCTTTACGTCATACCAGCTTCTCAGCTGGTATAAATTAATATAACACCATTTCAATCAATAGACAATATAACAATTAATAACATTTGAGAATTTGGCCAGTTTTTTATGATTGCTGTAAATGAACCCATGAAATAAATCAGGTGTTTTGGTCTCATTCTTTCCCTCTATCCTGTCCCAGTATCTCTAGAGCTATGTGTTCAACTACTTTACCTGTACTTTACATAGTCCAGCTCTATTGTAAAAGTGATGACTTAAATAGCTCCAGAGAAAAAAACACAAATAAATGTAGGGACTTTGAAACATCCAAGAACTGACAGCAGACATAAGGTGTGCATGTGGATCTTATTTTGTGTAGGGTGGGATAACAGGTCTCTTGAGCTGAAGAAGTAAACTGTGATTGCCAGGTTCTTGTGCAGAGAATGAGGCACTGTGATTGTTCTCAGTGTTTCCTGTGCAGGGCGGTCTTTTCCAAATGGAATAGCAAAAAATGAGTGTTCAAAAAAAATTTTCAAAAAAGAAAATAAGGGAGGAAGAAAGGAAGAAAGGAATAAAGAAAGGAAGGTTAGGGGAGTAAGAGTAAGAATAAATTGCATTGTCCATCAGATAAAATATTCCCGTTTGCACTCGCTCACTGTGTTCTGCAAGTCAATGTCAGCTTTAAAGTTGCTCTCGAGGTTTTCTGGGTATTCCTTCTCCTTTTTCTGGCTACTTCGATGTGCTTGTTTGTGCTGATAGAGGAACCTGCTCATGATGGCAATGATGCAAAAGATGATGAATATCACAACTGCTATTACACCTATAAAGAGGCAAAAAAGAAAGGATAGAAACAGTAAAAACCAAAATAGAAAGTCCAATTACCTCAAAAATGCATTACCAATGCACAGCAGCTAGTAGACATGATAGATCAGTTCATCTCAGTCTGTACACAACTGTATGCCTCTATCACACCCTCCATGGCAGTTTTTATTTCTATTTTTTCATCTTAAGAACACTTAAAGCAGCAAGTATTGATGTAATTGACCTAATTTCCATCAAATTTTGCTTTCACTGGAAGTAAAGTTGGTTCACTGTGTTTGCTTTTGAAAAGCTAGATCTGTATGTTCATACAAATTCTTGCTCTGTCATATTTTCTTCTGTGTTATCTCTGGAAACCTTGCATGAATCTCGTACACTTTGGTTTATAGCTTTGAGATATTATCAAAGGCAGCTTGTTACAGGCACCCTATAAAATAAACACAGATAAATTGTCTTCTAGGCTGTTAAAGGAAAATTCAAGCCATACATGAAATTAGGAGGATAATTTTCCCTAGTATATAAATACTTTCATATGATTTAGTATATAAATACTTCCATATGACCTGGTGAGTTCCCCTACACTACCAGATTGCAAAGAGAGAGCTCAAGAAGTGTGGGATATATAAATACTGTGTAGAGGGTCTCAGCAGGGCTGTGTGTAAAACAGTTACTAGTTAGCTGGGTCTTAGAACACAGAATCACATGGAATCGGAGAATGGCTGGGGCCTCTGGAGGTCATCTTGTCCAAATCCCCTGCTCAAGCAGGCAGACAGGCAGAATTTGTTTATATTTTAGAAGACTCAGGTTCTTGATGATCCATGTATGGTCACAGTAATCCATAATGCAGTTGCCTACCCAGGGAGATTGATACAGGTACATGCTAATAAACAGAGCAAATACTAGAGCTGCATCATATTACAAAAAAACTTCAGCTAGGTTTCATGGAGCCCAGATTTAAAGTCTCCTAGATGTTTGCTTTGAATTATTTTTCTACTGTAATCTTTAAAAACAAAGTTACCTCCAATCACAGCTGAATCACTTCTGACTGCATTGGTGAGAGGTTCTCTTTCATCTGTCTTCCCGAAAGGATCTGCAGTTGGTTAAACAAAACAGAACTTATTTTCTGTATCACCTGTGTTCATTTTCTCTGTGGCATAGACAGAAGTGTCCTCTTACTCTCATGAATTCTAATTTGTTTTCAATGGATGGGATTTGGGGGATTGGAGAACTGAACCAGAAAGCTCTGAAAAATAAAGTGAGTTTGCAGAACAATTTTATTCTACATCTTCAGGAACAAAGTCTGTTAAGGGTATGTTTAGAAGGAAACAGAAAGACTCACACTAACATCTGAAAGTGATGTTTCAGTTCGTCAGAAGAGTCAGAGAGACATTTGAATTAAATAGCCCATTAGGAGCTTTTGTCAGTCAGAGCTGTATTATTGGTTTTTTGTTGTTATCTAAGAAACAATATCAGAAAGAAGCCAAAGGAAAGGGACACTAGACAAATTTAGACATGACCTACATTTGTAGATACAGATATTAAAGTTGAATTCAATCTCATGAAGAGAAGCAGTCTCTGCTTAGGACAGCTTCTTGGAAGGGATGTTTTTATCTCTGTTGCAGAAATGCAGTGGTCAAATTGGATCCAAAACAGAAGGGGATCAGTAATAAATTCCTATACTAAAGGCTCCTCAATGTTCGAGGTCTCTTGTTCTCTCTCTGTAAATGACTATCATTGAAACACTGAGTCAAATAGCCCACAACCTATTTCAAATTCAGCTCCAAATCCAAGAGGTCAAGTCCTCCTTGAAGTCAGTGGAATTAGAGCAGTGTACTTTCTTTTTAGTACTGCATGTTTCAGAAAATGCCATGTTTTTTTACTGCTAACTGAATCTAGCTTTTCTGCATCTTCACATTTTTCTGTTCTCTTCAGCTTACTCTCTCCTTTGACAGGATTCATATTTGTGTTTCTCTCCTTTACAAGCCTCCAGAGAATGTATGTAGGGAGGGAGTTAGGGATCACTGTTTCTGCTATGTACTATATACTGATTTGCCAAACTGATTTCTGATGCAAGAGATGGAAGCCCAATTGAGAAATTTGGTGTTGCGATGTTTATTGTAATTGAACATCCTTGCCTTAGTGACTGATTCAGCCACATTTTGGTATGCCATTGCTGAAGAAGATGAGTTTTATTGAAACAAGCAACAATGTAATATTTGTGCATCAGGTGGTCCTGAATTTGTGCTGATGGTGGCTTTGGGCTATTTAGGTTCTTAAAGGGCACACATTTTCCTTAGTCTCTACATCAGTGATACCACCCCTAAAAAAATGCAGAAGGCATAAGCCTCCAAGAGGCTTTGATGTTCTAAAAGATGCAACTCTACTTGCTAGTTTTAGGGGTGGAAAGATTTCTAATCAAATACACACGTACTGAAAGTCAGGGTTCCCCATACATGCAGTGCATGACTCATGAATGAGCTACAGGCACAAAAGGGAGTTCTGGGGCCACCTGAATACCTCCAATACACCCATTGCCAAGCCTGAATGTTAAATGCCAATGACAGATTTGAACACTCAGGTTGAGGCCTATTTACAAGACCCTCCATGCTCGGATACTGTGTGCCTAGAGCGACATTCCCAAGAAACAAACAGTCACAGCAATGCTTCATCTCATCTGCTACATTTGTGGGAGTAGAATGGGAATAAAAAGGTATTTTTACACACACACATATATATAGATAGCATCATAGAAAAGGTTATGTTGGAAAGCAAATCTGAAGGTTATTTAGCCTAATCTCAGGCCTTTGAGTCCAAGGTCAAAACGGCCAAATTCAAAATTAGATCAGGGTTGGTAATAATTTTGTACATGACGAGTGGATTCATCTTGCTTTATTTTTCAGCATCTCAGAATTAGTTATATAAATCAAAATTAGTAATTTAGGCAGCTTTTATTTAGTAAAAGAGGAAAAGAACCTAAGAATACTTTATACCCTAAGATGGCTTTCAAAGACTGACAGTGTTACTCACCTATTTCTTTTCACAAACTAGGAGAGGACAACAATCTTTATTTCAGACTCAAGATGATTTAACTTTCAGAGGCTGCAAGTTTGGTGAGGTGTTTTTTACCCTTGCCCTCAGCTGACACCAGTGAAATCAGTTACAATTAAAAATTCACATCTGTTCTACAACAGTCCTCCTGTACTAGAGAAAAATCTCCAGCTGGTATCCAGTGCATATTACTTTTTGGTAATAGTCAAAAAGAGTAATGAAAAACTATTAAGTATGTATGAAAAAGCATGAAATAAATTTCTACCTTAAAAATTATGTAAGACATTATTCACGCCTAAAAGATTATGTAAGATTTGACACTAAATGTGACTAGTACTCCACTATTTTTTGACTACTGTTACCAGAATTTAAGCACTGAGAGGAAACCAGAGCAAATGTTGCAGATCAGTTTCAGAATGAAGGCCAACAGACATAGGCCTTAAGAATTATATTTGCCTGAGAAATAAAATCAGTATACAGGTAGAGGAGGGTTTGTTATGGTGCAGCAGATGATATGCAACAGCAGAACCATTTCCAGTGGGAATACAATAAACTCTGAAGCCAGGGGAAAGCAATACTGGGTCTCATTTGAGACCTGAACAGGACATCCTTCTCCTTTTAGATAAAAGTGAGGGTAGAACACTCCTGAGGTTGGAAGGCCCCTTAGAAATCCTCTAATCCAAACCCCTACTCAAACCAGAGCCTAATACAGCAAGTTTTTCAGGGCTGTATCCATTTGGGTTTTGAATATGTCTAAGGATGAAGACTTCACAACCTCTCTGGGCCTCATGCCACCTTTGGTAGATATGCTCCTTATTGGTATGGACCATTCTTGATCCTGGAGGAGATGATCCTTGAAACAAATCTCCTGGATCCATCTTTTCACCAGGGCAGTATCCTGTGGAATTCTTCCAAGCACGTCCATGAGCAGGTCAAAGGTTCTTCTGCTGAAGTCTGGGGTTGCAGTCATGCTTTCCGCTTCTTCCCCATCTCATAGTTGCTACAGCCAAGGCTCTCCTGGCACATCCTTAGCCAGTTACAACTTGTTTGGAAATACCAGGTCCAGCAAAATTAGCACAGTGAGAAAGGGACTTCATAGTTTAAGATGCCTTTCTGAAGCAAAATCTTTTTGTGTAGTTTCTGACTTACAAAAGTGTTTGACATTTTTTACTTTAAATGCATGAAGACCTGCTCTTCAGCTGAAGTAGACAGACAGCTCAAGACTCCACCATTCACACAGTTGAATCTGCTCTGTCATTTTAAAAGTATTTTAGTATTAAGAAAAAATACCATAGTAAAACTCCATTATCTCGTTGCCATCAGTGTAGAGTTCAGAATACCAAAACCTCTACACGTGCCTCAGCAAGGAAGAAGGTGATCTGCAGATCTTTGCTAAATATAAAAACCACAGTAAGTCACCTTTCATTCTGTGTTTCCTAATCAGAAAGAGTGTATTTAGATAACCGAGCCATGAGTGAATGGATTTTATTCTATATCTGTCTGAGAGGAAACTTTCTTGAACATGAGTATTCCTTTCTGAAAGAAATAGCTTCAATTGTTTTCAAGTTTTAAATATAGAAAGCTTTTTTGACACATTTAAAGAGTTTTCCTAGAGGGCTTTTTTGTTGTATCTGTACATTAGAAAATAGACAGAGACATGTACAGTCTCCTTTGAAGTTCTGTTTTTCTTCTCAGACACTCAATAATGAGAAATTGGGAAGCGATGAATTGAGATATGAGCAGTAAATTTGAAAGTTAATCCTTAACTCTGTTTTCTTTTTATTTCTTAAAATGTGTCCTTTCCATGTATAAATGCAATTCTCAAGTACATCTATACAAAGAATAATTTGCTACAAATTGGAATTTTTTTTTAATAAGACTCTACCACCCAGTGCTCTTACTGTAGCATTTAAATACATGAAGTCTTCAGAACTCACTTGTTCTAAAGATCTTATTCAGGCTTTAATCAAATCCAGTGTGAATAGTGAGACAGTAATGTCAGTTAATTCATCATATTGAGAGGAAATCATATTTTAGAGCACAGAGTGACAAAGACAGGGATGAGATTTTATAATAATTCTGCATTTCTGATGTAACACTGCTTAACTTTGACAATAGTATGCAACTGATTGTGTGCTTTAAATATTTAAGTCCGAATGCTACACTCTGCTCTGCGTTCTGTCCTGCAATTCTGAGCCTCAGGTCTTACTGCTTTCTAAACTCCTTAGAAAAATGAGATCATTGAGGTGACAGATCACAGGGCAAGGAGTTCATGTTTTCAGTATCATTGCCCATTCAGTACTCACAAGACACATTCCTTCCTTGCATCAGAGTAGACACCTTAGACAACTCCAGGCAGTGAGAGGAAAGTGGGGGGCTGGGGAGAAGCACACACACACTGCCAGCAGCTCTCGAGTAATCAGCAGCCTTTTTCCCTATGCAGAATGCTAATAGCATCATTTGTTTTCTGCTGAATATCTTATGCAGAAGCTGCAGGAAATGGGGATTTGATGCAAGTACAAATGTCAAAGGAATCATATTATGATCTAAACCAGAGTTTTATTAGTTATCAAAAAAGAGAAAGTGGCTTTAGAGGTCAAGGTGCAAAAAGCTGCCCTTAATTTGTACCCCTTTCTGGTCATTAAGAATTCTGCCACATCCACTGGTGAATAAAGCAGTAACTTGATTGTTCCCGTTCATGGTGACAACACTTCCAGCTGCTCTCCGTTTCCTTCTCTGCATACAAATTTGCATATGCAAAATACTTAAGATTCCCAGAGGACAGTTTCAAGATTGCAAAACATATACAAACTATTGGGATTTTACTGGTACTGCTCAAGTAGTGCTCTTTCTCTTTAGCCTGAGAGAATGAAGTACAAGCATTCAATGGAAGTCACACACATGTGTCAAGGGATTTTTACAAGAGTTTTTGTTCATTTCTGACAGGGCGGGAACAAATTTGCCTTGTTTGTTGTATGACTTCTATTTCTTCATCACCACTAGGATATGGAATGTGTGTAACATTTATGTTCTCCCTTGAGATCGGCAGCACTGGAGTTATCTGGAGTGGACAGGAATGGCAAATCAGGTGCATAAGGATATTCCAATGCTGTTTTCACTAGGGCTTTGGGACGTTTTTGTTTGTTCTAGGCATGTTTTAGGCAATCCAGGAACTTAGATGGAGAACAATGACTTTTAAACGAGCCTTGACTTACCCTGGTGCCCATTCTCAACACCCCTAATTCTGAGAGAAAAGGCAACTTTCCAGTTCCAATATTTATACTGTCACAATTGTATTACAGCAAAAAGGAAGGAAACCTGACTCTACAGCATCATCTAAATCCCCCATTCCCCTCTCAGCAGGACATACCTGATGAAGAATATATTGTTGTTGCTGTGTTCACATCAGCATCCATTATGGATGCACAACTGGATTCAGTCAAGGAACCTTTGACAGTCACAGGAGCAACGCTGGGATGGCGTAAGGCAGCTTTCAGGGGAGCAATGTGGTTGTACTGAACAGAAGACAAGCAGCCAGTGAAACCATAGGCATTTGCCTTTGAGACTTCAGGGTCCAGTGACAAACTATCTGCAGTACAACAGAAAAACACACTGGGAATTAACTGTTTTAGGAAGGCATTAAGAAATGAATCCTTTTTTGCTTTATCACCAATTTTACTTCTGTTACCCAGTGTCAGCTGTTCAGTTTCTCCTTCAGCAGCCTATAAGTTCTCCCTGTCGTAACCCATGAGGTTCCCAACCCCAGTCCTTCCTCTACAATGCTACTTACATTGAATTAAGTTGGCTTGGACATAAAAGCCTGCATTACACTTCTTTCCTCATCCATTTTCTCTATTGTCTGGACAATATCTACCACACCATAGCTACTAACCATGACAATAACTGTAATAATAACCAATAAAAGAGCAACACCAAATACCACAGGATTCTGGGGATGATGCTCTTTAACTTTTTTACATCTGTTAACAACATCAGTTTCACAGCTATTGACTGTATCTTCAAGGCATTCTGCCTCTTCCACTCTTCAAATAAAGGACTCTGCTCTCTGTTGTCTGTCATACAATGCTTCATGTGACCTAATACTGAAAGGCTTGCTAAAACAGGTTCCCATCCTTTTCCAAGGGTTTATTATTGAAATTTTCTGGTGCCCCTATCATGTTACTACTGTTTTACAATCAGAATTCCCAGGAATCCTCCTAGCTATGAGTCAGGTTCTCACCCTGCCAGCCCCATTTCACTAATAAAATAAAGAGCAAAACTATACCTCTTCCTATCTAAGTCAAAACCAAAACAAATGTCTCTGTGTTATTTTCCAGCCTGAAGATGAGATAGCACAATTAGCTTCTCTGTTGGTACGTGTCCATTTAAATTTCACAAAAAGAAAGCCAATCAAAAGCCAGAAGTTTTTATTTAATCCTAGAATCATAGAATGGTTTGGGTTGGAAGGAACCTTAAAGATTCCAAGCCCCCCTGCCATGGACAGGGACACCTCTCACTTGACCTGGTTGCTCAGAGCCCCATGCAACCTGGACTTGAACACTTCCAGGGATGGGGAATCCACAACTTCTTTGGGCAACCTGTTCCAGTGACTCACCACTTTCACAGTCAAGAATTTAGTTCCAAAAGTTTTAATATCAAAGATTGTTTGGGAAAGTCAGGGAAGGACAGTGAAGCCATCTTCTATTTTCTCCAAGCTCTCATTTATTTACTTTCCAGAAATCGAAATTCATACTGCTCAGAGGTCTCAAACATGATGTGCTTTATATCTAAGTCAATCAAACAAGAGAAAAACCTAAAATGCACACATACACAGTATCGAAATTTATTCTGTCTTAAAAATACCTGCTAAAAAAAACCCAAAACAAAACAACTTCTAGCATTGAAAACTTTGGAAATACTTCCAAGGACATCAGAAAATAAGGATTCCGAGCTTTTCAGCTTTGTTTTTAAATTTTAAAAGAACAAGATGCTAAATTTTAAAATAAGGTCCAATTTTTCCATTATCATTCCAATATAATGATTTTACAAGCTCTCGGGATTTGGGTGAAAAAAGTAGACCTTCTCTTAAAGCTGACATTCCTACCTTAATTATATAAATTTCTTTTATATATAAGAAAATACAGAGAAATCTCAAAACTAGCCGAAATCACACATTATTTTTGTGCTCAAGATCTGTGACTGTTATGCCAAACAGTTAGAGGCAATTATCCAAGAAAGTTTTATAATTATGTTTTAATGTCTTCATGGGAGTATAACATGGAAGAGTCTGGCTGTTTCTCAGCAAAGCAAGGTATAGTATGAGCTTGCTCTCCCAGGGGTCTTACAGGAGAGATTCTCAGTCTGCAGACTTGTCACAGGGACAGTCTCTGGGCTCTGAGAGAAATGGAAAGGGGAAACAGTGAGGCTTTGCCACTGGAAAAACTGTAGTCTTACAGAGGTTCACATTTGCTCTACTTAAAAGTGTGTATGAATTGACTGCATTCAGGTTTTTAATGAGATTTTGGCTGAGATGTTATAAAACAGACAAAGAATTTATTCCAAGTCCCTGTAAGAAGGTTTATATATACTAAAAGACTGATTTACAGTATTTGCCGTCTTTGTTGAATTTATAAAACCCTTTGTAAACATTCCTACTCTCAGCCTTTATTGTTTTCTTAGCTCTGACACAAAAGGTGAATTTATTGGTATCTTTTTTACACCAGGCAATCTTAGTTGCTCTGTTCTGCCCCAATGTGCAAAGGGTAAAGCCTAAGAAATAATGATTTCTTTTTTCATGCTGCAGTAGTTTGAAAAGTCTAAGATTCAACACTTTTGAAGGTATTTTTAAAAGTTACTTTGAGAACCAATTCCAGGAGTCTTTTGTCAAAGTAAGCTTTGCATGAATGAGAACTAGGAGTTTGTTGTTGAAAGACTTTGAAATTTGAAAAAAAAAATAAAATCAAAGAACAAACCAAAAACAACCCCAGAGTCCTCTGGTAAAAATCCCGCATGCACAGAATCAGTTTGTTTTATTATACAGCTTTAGGTGTGTGTGTAATGTCTGTCAGAAAGGGAGGCTTTCACTGTTCTCAACAAGAAAGCTGCACAACTTGGATGTGAACGACTTGTGCTGCCCTCTGAATTCTTGAGAGGATAATGTAAATCTGTGATTGTGACATGATTCCCTCTATGAAAGGCTTATTAAAGGCCACTCTGTCCCTTGGAGTCTTTACATCACAATAAAATGTTTTTCCAAAAGGTATTTTCAGTACATGACACAGCCATCCGTAAGAGAAGAAACTAAGTGAAGTTCCAAGGTCTGTGTTACAGCAAGGTCATATCAAACTTCTGTGGCCTTCCTCTGACCTGGTAATGCTGTGAATCTTTATGCATTTCACTGGCTTGGAAAATCACACTGAATTGCTGCTGATGGCTTGGTTTGATCTTCTGACATTTTAGCATTGCATTGCTGTTCTCGGTATTGGTGAATGAGTTACTTTGGCTAATTTCTCCATGAAGAGTAAGAAGGTAATTTAACTGTTCATTCTCCACAAATTAAGCTTACCCATATTTTTAGGAAGTAATTTTTTAGCTTTGTGTGCTGAGTTGTGCATAGGTTGTCCTGGCTT
The DNA here is from genome assembly GCF_003984885.1 of Neopelma chrysocephalum. NCBI lineage: Eukaryota > Metazoa > Chordata > Aves > Passeriformes > Pipridae > Neopelma > Neopelma chrysocephalum. The sequence goes on from NW_020897703.1 coordinate 21,311,070, forward strand.
TTTGTTGGGTCCTCTAGCTGATCCCTGGAAGCTGTCTGCAATGTCACAGCTCAGCAAGCTTTGTGTTGGTTTTCCATGTTTTTGGAATGTCTTTCCATGATAATGAGGACTAATTCTAACATGTAGTTGTATTTTTTAAACTTTATTAATTGTATTAATGTAAGTTATGTGCTGATTTATTCCTATTTACAAAAACAGATATCCTGTTCCACTGCTGCTTCATTGTGCACCTCTGCCATATACATCACACTTGTGATCTTTAATAAAACAGTTTTAAGTCTTCATATCTTGGTAATGGGGAATTAATTTTCATCATGAATAGAATTTCACCAGATTTCTCTAGGAGCAAGCATTAATCTGCTCAGCAATATATCAACAAATTGACACAGTAAATGATAGCCAGTATGACAGGCAACTGGAATCAAAGAGAAGTACTGTTTGTGTGCAAGGACAGTGTCTAGAAGACCTTTTTTCTAAAGGAATAATTGTGTAAAAGAGGACCACAAACAGTATTAAATATATTTTAGTTTTTTCTCTATAAAAATTATTTCATGTCACTCAGAAACTTAAATCTGAGCCCAGAGTTTACTTGTGTGCTCACTTACAACCAGGAAGGACCATAATGGATTTTCTTAATTGAAATTTATTTTTAACATCAGTGAAAGCAGACATAGTCTGTTTTAAAAGTCTATGCCCTGATTAATTAATTCATCTATGTGGACTGCAGGTAGAAGCACAAAGGGGAATTTACTCTCTATGCTGAAGCACTGGTTCTTTATTTTGAGGCTGAGAAATAGAAATATGATATTTAGGGGAGTTGAAATGTATCCATCACCTCATTTTGCCAAGGTGCTGAGCAGCACTGGCAAGATTACTTCTTGGACATTAGTACCAGATTTGAACACATGACCTTGAAGTAAAAGACCCTTGTAGTCTCCACACACTGCACCTTTCTCAAAAGAGTTCTAGCAGGTACTTTGTAGTTACCTCACATAATGTGCAATGTGAAATTTGTTACATGTCACAGTTTTTGACGTTTGAATCCTAATTTGTTGCAGCACAACCAGTCCTGTGTGATTCTGCATGGGCTGAAAATATAATTTATAAAAAGAAGAAAATATGCAAGAAGATGGAGAGAGGATGTGCAAAAGAATACATGCTTTTCCCAGGATCAGACAGCTAAAATCAACTAAAGTAGCAAGAATTCAGACTAAAAATATAATTTCTGGATAGAAGTAGATGGCCTTGGACACTTATTTAGATGGCATTATCATCAAGAAAAGAGGTGTTTAAACACCTGGTGTTAAAACACACATGTTAAAACACACATGGTGTGATCATATAGTAAATTATATTGACAGAGGAAAAGTTGGAATAGATTTGGTCTCCTTTTGATAGAGACAGGATGGTATTATTGGCTTAGACCTGGGACTGCTTGAAGTGCCTGGGATAGCTAAACTTTGTTTATTTTAACTGTTGCCATCTTGGTAACAAATGCCTCTCCTCTTTTATCCTATGTAGTAATTTCCATTTTCCTTAAAGCTTTACTAGGCTACTAGGAGGAAAACCAATAACTTTTAAAGGCACCCTAAACTACACCCAAGAGATCTTTTTGCACAATATGGTCTGTCTAAGAAATAGGTATTTAGGGCAAGAAGACTCTGAATTAAAGAAATGAATCTTGCAGTGATCATAGGAGTGCAGCCAATATCTCTTGCAGATATTGCTGTATTGTTTAAACTGCTACAGCACAATATTCTGAGACTGTGACTTTAAAATTATCAAGCAAATTATGATTTTGTAAGCTTAAAAAAGGGAATGTCTTTCCATCAAAAAAAATGGACTTCAACATTTTTCATAGAAACTCTCTAAAAGGAGGTACTTCTTTAAGGCAGTTTTTGTATTTTAGAGTTAATGACAACTTACCCCTTGTGATTTAATGATCCCATTATCATCTCCCCCCTATAATATCATTCTTGGGCGAATTGTTCTGTGATCTCTTCAGTGTATAGATTCCATTTTCTCCTCGTGAACTTTTAATAAGAAAAGCTATTGTAGAAATCATAAGAATTGTACTGCACCTACATAATGATTTTAATAAAATTACTTTCCAGATAAACTTTCTTCTACATATACTTTATATCATAGCTGAATGACTCAGTGGAAAGAATCTTACAACTTTAGTTGTAAGCTCAGGCTTTTAGAGATAAAAGACATCATGTTCCTGTGCCAAAATACACAATCCTTAATGCTAATTGATCACTTCGAAGATATACATAAGTTAGGTCAACATTAAAAGGTGCTAAAGAAATACTTGCAATCTTTTTCTTCAGAATCCTCTTGAATGCTTTCAGTGCTACCCTTCTACTCTGGTATCCCTACGCAGCTACAATATTAAATTGCTCAGAAGTAAATATGCAATGAGATTCACTTCTCTGCATCAGGGATTATTTTTTACCATTTCACTATATTGGTAAAAAATCTAGACACGTTGGGGCACAGTAAAAAGTTTTCAAGGATTCATTAAGGTAAACCCCCAAACAAATAAATTATATTTTCTACTGCAATATCAGCTTTTTGTATAGAAGACCTAAAAATACGCAAATGTGTCTCTGAGATCAGAGAATTACAGAATAATTTAAGTTGAAAGACACCTCTGAAGGTCATGCAGTTCAATCCCTTGTTCAAAGCAGAGCCAGCGCCACAGTTAGGTCAGATTGTTCATGTGGTTAAATACAGCAGTATGATCTCTGCAAGGAGTACTTAAAGTAAATGAACTGGGACTCTGGTTAAGATTTCACTGAGGCTTTGCCATAAACTCTATGACCCTTTTGGGGTTGAATCCAGTACTCACTAAAGCCCACAGAAAATCTCCCATTGATACTGATGAGCTTTGGATAGGTCCTTTTGTACCCTGCCTCTGTATTTGTGGAGTAAAAATGACAACAAACTACAGGATAATAATATTTTTCTATTGCTGTGGGATACTGTGAGGATGAATTCAACAAACATCTGTTAGCTACTTGAATGATGCTTCTTTTTACTCCCTTGTCTTCAAAGCCACATTTATATTTAGATTGATCTTTCTAAGGCAGCTATATGGTCCCATTACTGTGGATCTGAAGAGCTCACAGCCTTTAATGCTTTTATCCTCCCAGCACCCCTCTGATGTAGGGTTGTTCTATTATCTATGCTTTACTGATGGAGAAGGGAGATATAAAGCTCAGACTGGTTCCAGTGGGAATAAAATGCCTGCTTACCTTTATATCTGCACATAAATGGCTTGCCCAAGGTCAGTCAAGTAGTCTGTGGCAGAGTGAGTGTCCCTATGTTTTGAATTTTAGGTGAGACTCCTCTACCTTAAACAGAGGTTTTTTGCCCAGAATTCAGAACTAGATGTAGGGCAACCATTGGAAAAAAATACAGAAGGTTTGAAAAGAAGAAAAAATTATTAGACTGCAAGTACCTTTTTACTAAAGAAAGTTTAATGGGGCTGGGGTGGGGGGACTAGAAGCAGGAGAAACACCATTATTTAAAAAAAAACTGGTCATTGTATAAAAGTGTACTTTTCAAAGGTTCCAGCTGTGCTAAAATGGTTAACATGAGAAAATCTGGTGAGGAAGAAGTTTCAAGCTTTTATGATGTCCTGCTGGAAGACCTCTTCGAGATTTCTCAGTCAGTGGGAAATCAGTGGTGGAGTCAAGAAAGAAGGTGATATAATCATCTGGTTAAGCAGCCAGGATCAGGCTGTTAAAGCAGACAAATGAGCAGTGCTATGACAGGAAAGAAGAGAGACAAATTTTCAGAAGATTATAGCATGGATATGTAGGACACACAGAACAGAGGTTTCTTTATGTGGTTCTATTTCAGTGAACACTCAAATGTTCCCTATGAATGCCTTTAGGTGCATAGTCTCAGTGGCACCCAAAATAAACACTACAGGGAAGTCTAGGTCTACATCAAAGTGTCACATGCCTCTAGAAGTTTATGCTTTGCTGAGGGCATGAATAATGACAAGGAAGAACTTGAAAGACATTGTTTAAGTCACTAGTATGCACCTGATGAGCCATCATAAAAGAAGTTATAATCGACATTTTACCCATATAATAGTGTAAATGATGATTTAACATATTTATGCAAGTTCTACATTGTCAAAATGACAATGTTCAGTTCTCCTCTTGATACAACAAGGCAATACACTTGACACTATAGTAGTAGGAATTTCTCTTTTGTTTTAGGGTTTTTTTGGATAAAACCTGAAAAATTAAATCCTAATATAGAAGAAAAATCTGTGGAAATTCACTTAACATATGAAGAAGAAATCGGAATTAGGATTAGGCCGGAATTAAAGTGACTTGGGATCCATTGTGTGACTCCTGGTACAGCAATAAGACCTGGCACCATCTGGATTGCCAAGTTCATAGCTTTAGTGTCATTACAGAATATGAACTATAGCTATTACTAAAATAAAATCCCAATAAACTTTGGGGCAAGAGAGAAATCAAAGAAGTTCGTGGTGTTCAGTAAAACTGAATGCCAGACCTCTGAGATACAGAGTTTTTTGGCTTTACAAGAAATTGTACTTGTGAAGTTAATCATGTTTTTGTGACTAAATCTAGTTTCTCTCCGTAATGCTGAGCTGCACCATGCCAGTTTATTGGCTACATTTCTGAAGGTCTTTGTGATGCATTCTGTCTTGCTGGTTAGAAAAGCCTTGGTTTATTGCTTTGGTGTCTATAGCTGAAGCTCTAGGCAGAGGTTGCAATGAGCAATATTCTTGCAGATTTTCAGCACTATAGCTGACCGTTGACAAAATGGGAATTTTAGCTTGTCTCTGACTTCGGCTGAAAAGTGTCAGGTCCCCAAACCTGTCCACAAAGGCTTGGAAGATGACTGCATTCTAAACAAACATTAAATATAAGTAAGGGGAAAATCAGTTCATGTTCTTAATCTACTTAATAAAACATGATGCAGAATACACCATTGTCATTACATAAAATTGTCTTGCACAACTAGACACTAGAGGACTTCTGTAGTTTCTGCGTAGCTGCCAGTCCCACAGGATTTGCGTGCTAATAATGAAACATATAAAATTGCAACAGTGAGATAGATGTTCAGGCTTGATATGGAGGTCCAACTTAAATACAGGACTGAAATGTCTATAACCAAGGAAGAATTTAGAATCTCATTGGAAAAGAATAAGACTCACACAAAATAATGACATACTTGACAACCAAACTAAAGAGTTCTGTTTTCCAAATTTTAGGCAGAATTTTCCTGGTCTTGTAATGACTTTGTAATGTGGAGGAGTAAAGATCAAGTAAATCCATGCACAGAACATGCAGAGCTGTGGCTTCAGTGCTATAAGTAATATTCCTTGCAGAATTCAAATGGGAGTGAAAAAAGGGTAGAGAGGATGAAGGCTCACTGTGCTGTTCTTATCATTAGAAAACAGAAATAGCTGAAGAAGAGCAAGCTGCAGTCAGCAAAATTATATCATTAGGTTAAGATGCTGCCCTATGCAGCCACACAGGCACTATGAATTACTTTGCTGGAGGGAGCAATGGGAGAAGTTAATATTGCTATCAGTGCAAACAGGTAAAGCTGCCAAATTTTTGCATTGATGAGATATATAAATAGGAGTACTGGAATGTTCAGGCCAACTCTTACAGCAAAACCATCCAAACAAAACTCCAATCCTATCAAAAACCCAACATGCAGCGCTATAACAACTGATTAATCAGGAATATTTTTGGTAGAACCTACCTGTGACCTTGCCCAAGGTGAGTGATTTAATGGCCTTAAAATCAATCTCAGAAAAGTTGTGTTTGAGTTTGAGAACTTGATCAACCTGGAAGAGGTCAATAAAATTACTTCATTACAACACTATGTAGACACTCCTAGATCACACTGTACTGCAAACTTCTGGGAACACTCTCAGCAGCAAATCAGTTAATTCTGCCCCCAGGTGTGATTCACTTTCTAGAGATAGCAAAGTGAATGTGCTTTGATTTTAGCATGAGAAGCTGAAAGGTACACCAGAATAGTCATATAAAGGGCTTTGAAGAAACTTCCCCTGCTGAAAAGCTTAAAATATTTGACACTGAAATGCCCCTTCTTCCCAAAATCCATGTCTAGTCACCAGTGACTTCAGAATACACTTAAAGGAGACCTTTCTAGAAATGTATTGTGAAGAATTAATTCTGTACAAAAGAAAACCACAGAGCACCACACAATAGAAGACTGGAACTTGAGGAAAACCCTGGCTTTTAGCATAACCTCCCTTCTTAGATAATCAGGTCTACCCACAGTCCATAGTTGAGCCTTGTGTGATCATTTTACCACCCAGACATGGCAACTGCAGAGGAAAGAAAAATTGTGGCACTGTGTGTTTCTGTCTTCTTCTCATTTTATTCCTTAAAACACAACTTCTCTATAGACTCTGTGACCCTTCCCTGCTAAATGACTGCAACCCAGATCTAGCCTTCTTGTTTTGCAATATGAACTGCTATAATTAGACTTAGAAAGAAAGCAGAAAGAGCAGTAAGATGGTCCTCTTCTCCCTGCCTTGGAAAAACAGGTGATGGAGGGAAACAAAGCAGAGGAGGGTTCTTGTCTCTCATGTGGTTGTCACATTCAGCATGGCTTGCTTCTAGCTCTAGGACGAGGCGTTGTCATGCACATGGTGACTTCACTCTGCATTAACACAGCTTTTCCTTTTCTTTGAGAGGATGAGGCAGCTGGGGACACATTCTCCCTTGGGACACATACCCTAAATATAATTACATTCCCAGGTGCTCATGCCTCAGTTGTTTTTCTCCCTTTCCCAGCTCATTAATGACCCATACTGTGTTTTTCTTTGAAGACTACAGATCACACAGACATCACTAGGCCCCAGAACCAACCCAATGCTCCAGATGAACTTCTGGGCAAATGTGTTTCCTAATTCACAGATTGTCAGAAACAAGGGAAGGATTCCTCAACAGAAAACACCACCGTTGGGCACTCTATGAAGCAGGGTCTGGATGGAGATTTGCTCTAAGCTACTGGGCTGCTCTGCTGCTGGATCAGCTTTGGTTGCACCAGATCGGTGTGAAACCTTTGCCTCCTGCTGGCGATCAGGCATTGAAATCAGTGGGGCTGGCTCACAGAATCATAAAATGGCTTGGGTTGGAAGGGACCTTAAAGATCATCTTGCTGTGGACAGGGACACCTCCTACTAGACCATGTTGCTCAGAGCCCCATCCAACCTGGCCTCAAACACTTTCAGGCATGAGGTAACATTTTCAGGGATGCCACAATTTCTCTGGGCAACCTGTTCCCATGTTTGTGGCACCAAGTATTATTTAACACTCAACATAAGCCGTGGTATACCTGAATGATGAGCTCTCTGCCTTCTCTGTTAATCTTCACGTGGTGCAGCTCTCGGTTGGCAAAATTTCCAGAGTCAATGGTGAAAATGAGGAGACCATCTTTACTCAGCTTGTATCGAACCTGTAAACTTCCTAAAAAGCACAATAAAATTGCATGTATAAAACCTGTGTCAATAATGAGATATCATTCAATAACTTTGCTCAACATATAACTCATTTTCTTTTCATTGCAATGGAGTGACAAGGTTAATAAGTCAAGAAAGATGTTGAGGAGAACTGAAAGAGTTCAAACTGTAATGAAAGTTGTGAAGAAAAAAATGCACTGGAGGAGTTTTTCTTCCTACTAGGAAAGGCTAGCAGGCTAACAAACTCAGCTATGGAGAAACTTAATGAGTAACTAACTATATCAAAGGCAAGTGTGTCTGTCTGCAGGTCAGACATTGAGCACTGCCACAGAAGCTGATCTGCATTATCCTGTAAGGGATCACTTCCAGCAGAGGGCATGCAGGGCTTGCACTGCTCTATTAAACTAATATTGCTGGATTTTACCATTTCTTTTCATCCAGACAATGCAGAAGACTGTGACAACTGTGAGAATTATAACTTAATTTCAGACATTTAAAGGTCCATGATACTTACATTATCATTTACATGCAATAAAAAAGTATTTTTACTTTTGCTGACATATTTGAAGGAATAAATGTAATTATTATACAAATGAATGCCAAACATCTCATTCAATCTTTGTATCAAAAAAAAACCATTGTGACTTCTGATAAATAACAGTACCATAACAAATAGAAACACACAAGAAAACAAAGAATTCAGTATGAATTTTAGTCCTTTAACAAATGACTACAGGGAATAATATATATATATACACACACACGGGGCTATATATAGTATGTGTATATATATATGTAATCTAAAAGGAAAATAATCTATTCTGATAGAATCTTTTCAAGCATACTTTTCTGGGAATTAAGTAGCAGGGTGAAAAATAAAATTCTGAAATTTTTGAACTCTTTTTATGCATCAGCAACAAAAATACATGGAACAACAATGATACCATAGAGTTTAAAACCTCTTTTGGAGCTACTTTATTACTGTCTCCAAAGAGAAAATGAATGCTGACAGTACCACAGCCCGGGGGAAAGAGTCCTGCATTTATTCTGTTCTGAAACTCATCATAAAACACCCTGCCCTTCCTCCTTCCATTTCAGTGTTTGTGTTAGCACAAGTTCAAACTATTTCAAGTATCGCTAGATTTTGCAGAAAGCTACAAACTGTAGCTGTTACCTGTCCTGGATGGCAGGCACTGTGTTCCTATTCGTCCCTGTAGGATGTGCCTGCACTGTTTTAGCCCCAGGATGAGGTTCAGTATTCACAGAGGAGACACTTGTGTGCCCATGGTGATGCAGAGCCATGTCAGAGAAGCCCCTGGCACACTTGCACAAGCTGCTGCAGTTGTATTGTGCACTGGAATGTCACTCAGAGGAACCTCTGACCGCAGAAGCAGTCTGGCTGTTAAACGAGGGGAATGAATAGCCCTGTTGGCTCCTGTGTTCAGCCATATCAATGCTGCAAAGTGACTTGCAGATGTAGTGTTAGTGAGAGAAGACATGGGGCAGTTCTTCAGTACATAGAGTGGACATACTCACTCCCTTCATCTTTCCAAGTCCTCCCTCAGTAAAGTCAGCTCTGTTATTCTACAAGCTACTGTAAAACCACTTTATAAAGAGCTTAAAACAAGGTATAAATTCCCTGCAGAGAAGGAATTTTTCCACCTCTACACACCTCACAGTGAAGTTGATAATCCTTCCAGATAGGACCTCTAGTCTAGTTAAGATCATCCCTGCTCCTTTTCCCTCACCAAGGTGTTTGGCTCCTAAGAGCTGTACTTTTAAAACATTATTACAAAATCCAGTATATCCCAGATGAGCACTGACACTCTCTGAGATTTGTAGGACAGAAAAAAATCTTCCAAAATTGAGAGGAAAAGTGAGAATGAACTACTAGGATGAAGGCTTTTTAGCTGATTGAGAGGTCTGCTGGATCAGGAGACCTTTTAAAGTGAAAATAATAATAATAATAAAAGGATAAAAGGTATTTACTTTCTCACACATAGTCATGGACATTAGAGGGGAATTTGTGAAGAGATCAAGGTCGGTAAAAACTGCTAAATTATTCAGTGTTATAATATAGGTTCTGATTCAGCTGCCCCGAATTATACTGCAAAGCTCCCATCTCTCATTGCATAGTGAGGGCAAGGAGCTACTGTCTCTCACCATGAATGTCACACCTAAAGTCCAAACTTAAATCACAATCACATTATCTGGTACTGAATGAAAGATGCATCAACAGGGGTTAACAGCATAAGCATCTTAGAATCTCTTTACTCTAGAAATACCTGAGAAAAGAAGCCCAAGTGGAAGGAAGTTAAGGGATCTTTTTCAGATTTGCTCACTGAACAGTGGAAGAGCCAACAAAAAGCGGAAAGGTTGCCTTCTCTACACAGCATAGTTGAGATGACCACACAGAATAAGATGAAACTAAACCACATATTTTTATATATATAGTCTAACAGATTAATCCAAACTAAAAAATCACGTTCCAGCAGAAGTACTTTATAGGTTGCCTCTTACCCAGAGCCCTTGAAGGGGTCTAAGGCAAGAAATGGAACAGGGACTAGGTTTGGTCTGTGACTTTATTTTGCAAATGTGAAAAAAACTTCACTGCTCTTTTTGAATGCTATGAACACACACACATATAAAATATAATTGGTACTACACATGCAGGTGATCAGCAATAGCATCCAGTACATCTGTGTTCAAAGACAGCCAGCATGACATAGACATGCAATCTATCCAGGCTCTCAGCTGACACAAACAGGGGTTTACCCATTGACTTTGTCAGAGAAGCACAGATTTTAAACCAGAAACCATCTGTTCCATTTGCTGGGAGACAATGGACAAGGTTCTTGACATCCATTAAGAACAGATCTTACTTTCTATAGCGGTGCAATTTCACCTTAGATCATGTAAAGAGATCAGTGAATGGCATCTAATTTTGTCAAATTGCTTTGAATTCCAATGGCAACTTTTTTTATGGACAGCTGCTCTTCAAAACTATTGAAGAGCTGGTATTTTGCCTGGGGTCAAATTTGCATTAATATAAATCAGAAGTACATGGTCTCATGCCTCAAGAGGTGTTTTGGAATTTACACCATTGTAGCTTAGAGCTGATTTTGCCTTGCATTCAGTACAAAAACTTCAGTTTTCAGTCTACACAATAATTTGTCAGGCAGATCAAATTGTCAGTTTACTGCTTGACAAGCGAAATAAATGGATTTTTAATTAGGATTATTATTAAGGATTTTTTTTGTTGTCCTCTGAATTTTGATTATCTGGTCCACTGACTTTCTCCATCACATCAGCCGGAATCAGCAATGGCAAATAAAACCCTGTTCATACACCAGCTCTCCCTATTATCTATTGTCTCTCTATTTTGCATCATTTTTGCCTCACAATAGGGATTCACACTAATCATGAGCAGTGTAATTTCTGGCAGTCTTATTGTACTCATGCCTTTTCAGCTGCCCATGTCTGAGCATACACACCTGGAGTGTCATAATGCTCAAGCAATGCATGGCTTGTTGTGTTCCTTCTCTAATGTATGTGGAATTGCTGGAGGCAATTTCTATGAAGTCAGTAAAGGAGGGAGGGAAAGAAAAAGAGAGAGAGAATTTTTTTGGCCTTGGGCTGGAAAATTTTACTGGGTCTGTTACCCCAGCAGTGTTAGGTAAGAGTAGATTCACACTTGATTATTGCAGTCATCCATCCCCTTCAGCTTCAAATTCTGCAAACTGCAGATCAGCATGGAGATGTGCTGTGCTAGCTGCAGAACAGCCTGAGAGGGGAGTGAGCTCAGCTTAGGCACAGTGTTACCAAACACAGTGTGGCCTCTTTTCACCACTTCTGGAGGAAATGATTTCATGTGGGCTGCCATGCTACTGTGATAAGACCACTGCCTGTATCAAAGCTGGTTTGCTACAAACCACTGTGGTCTTCAATCTGCAACCTGCAGTATTATAATCCATGACTATAGGGTTGAATGACATATGATCTGCCTGAAGATATCAAACAGCTACTGAGCCATTTTAACAGGATTCCTGGGGATTCCCTTGTGCACAGGGAAGTCCTGGGAAACAGAGACCAAAGGGCAGTATTTATGCCATCCCATGCTGGTGACTAGATTGGGGGTGTCTTTTCTGAAACAAAACACTCCCAGGACACTTCTTTCAATGATGATGGAGGCCAGAACTAGTACTTGCTAGAAGAACATTAATGATCCGGTTCAGCATAACCAATGTCCAGTCAGCTACAGGAGTAGCATGGTGCCTTCAAGCCACTAATTTTTGCTGAGGACAAGCTGCTGTAGCAGCTCTTAAGTCTAGTGGTAAAAAGGAAATGAAACTGGTTAGAGATTTCAAAGCGTTCAGCATGAAGAATAAAAAAAATGTCCCAAGACTGCACAGTGTGAAGAAATACCTTGGCCACGATGTTACACATTCTTTGACCCAAACCTCTGCTGATTGAACATGTCAACAGGAGAGCTGTCCTGTGTCTACAACAGGCCTGAGTAGAACATCAGAAATATATGGTTGTTTTGTGGCCTATGCCCATCAACTTTGCATTCATCCTGGACCACATAATCTAGAAAATGGAACATGGGAAAATGGTACAGAGAGTGCTCTAGCTCAGGAAAAGGCTCCCTGGTTTGAAAGATCTCACCCAGTGATAGCTATTTGGCAAAAAGATAAAAGAAGCTTTGCAGTAAAGAGAAGTGGGATACCAGGAATTTAATCTGTAAATCCATCATTCTTAAGTAAAATTCTTGTCACACATGTCACCAGGACCACAAGTCTTGTGTCATTTAGTCTTGAAGAACCAAACAGCAAGAAGAGACTGGCATGCCCTTGGAGTCTGAGACTTCTCTGCAGGACCTTCATTTATGGAAACTGGTTTTAAACGAGCCCAGATTGAACCCAACAACTCTTGCCAACTTCAATAGCACTTTTTAATGATTTAAACTGGCTGAAGCAGCTGGCATGACATCTTGAGACACTGAGAGAAGCTGAGGTTAATTCAGGGAGCACATGTGGGTGGCACACGTTAAACGTACAAATTTATCACCATCATGTAACATCAGGAAAAATCATTTAAATTAGGGCAGTTGACAACTCTGATTTGGAGGAAATGTGTATGTATGAAATAGTGAAGCATTGTATTAGGAAAAGGGCCTTGGACTACTCCTGCATATCTAGTTGCCTCAGAGGCACCCAGAAAAAAACCACAACTCAGTCTCCAACCAGCAGTGACCTTTGTCAGACTGCAAGATGTTGACTATACCACCACATGCACCCTCCACATTCACCTGAGCTTTAGCTGAAAGAGAAAACAATTAAGGAAAGTACAAAGTAAACAAAGGAAGGAATATTAGTGAGGCTATTGATGTTGCTATTATGAAAAACAAAATAAAAAAAAAATATTTAGCCCAGAAAGCCATTTGCAGCTCCTAAGGTGTAAATGTCTGTTCGCTCCTGATTGCAGAACAGCGCATGACAGTTTTCAGTCATCTCTACCACAAAATATCTCTCTGGCAACTTGCACAGCTTCAGTGAGGCAATGTTGCTCTTCATAGCCTAGATATTTAAAAATGAACCACCGTTTTCTCTGTTAGGAGCAGCTGGCTAAGAAACATGCTCCTTAATTAGCAGCTTCTCCCCAGGGATATTTACTCAGTAAATTTACTCTTCAGTGGAAGTGCTGCTGGTGATTCTAAGAACAGAGCCCATCTCTCCAGCGTCCAGTGGTGTTTAACTAGGAAAGTGCTTACACTTTTTTAGGAGGTGACTCTTGTTATTTGTTTTGCATGGAATAAACAAGGAAGTAAAACTGTTGAACATGCTTGCTGATATCATTACTCAGCTTAGACAGTTGCTTAGACAACACTGTTTCATAAGGTTTAAAAGAAAAATTCACCCCTCAATTTTTTTGCAGTCTCTTACGGTAATAAAAAAATAGGTGGTTATTTGAATGTCCCCCACTCAATGCTTGAAACATTCAGGACTTAATGATCATATTCAAGCCATCCTATATTAAAAAAAAAAAACCACAAACAAACAAAAAACCCCCAAAAAACCAAAACAAAAACCCCAATACTTTCCCTTTACATTGCATTTCTTCAATTTAGATAAAACCACACCCCAAAAGGACCCTATCTGGAGGCCCACGACCAAAGTTCACTTTTCAATCCTGCTAGGCAGCTGGACCTAGATAAATGTAGCTAGTTCCCCTATGTGACTGACAAATGTGTTTGACCTTTATAGACATCTCATTCTTACCAGCTGCCAGTTGGCTTTCCACAGATTGACCAGCAATTAACAATGAACAAGCAGATGCTTTTTGCTCCAAAGGTAGAAAACACTAAACCCTGTCTCTCCAGTTTAGCTCACGGGCAAGCATAGACAGTGGTGCAGTTATGTATCCTGGAGATGATGGACAAAGCACTGCCACAAATTTGGAATCTACCAGCTTGAAGAATGCTGACAAATTGTCTTCCTTCTTTGTGTCACAGTTTATCCATTGGTAAAACAGATGAATGTTCATATCCTTTGGAAACCTCCAAACAACCTCCACAACCTTCGTGTGATGAGCAATTTAAAAACAATACTATTAGTCGTTATTATTATCCCTCCTTTTGTAGGTATTTATTTTGGTGAAGGAAGTGGTTATTGTTTCTTTTAGAAAGTGATGCTACATTTACTATTTTTTTTCCCTGAAGGGCATTGAATGTAAAGATGAAGGAAAGAGCTGAGGGTGTCAGATACAGTTACATCTCCCTGAAAGTACTTGCTTTCTGATTGTGAGATTTATTCCAGTAAATTTTAACCCATACCTTTTCTACAGATTCTTTAGAATTTTAAAAGACTTTCATTTTAAGACTCTTCATTAACAAAGGTTATCTTAGAATCATAGAATAGTTTGGGTTGGAAGGGACCCTAAAGACCATTTCCAACCCCTCTGCCATGGGCAGGGACACCTTTCATTAGACCAGGTTGCTTAAAGCTCCATCCAATCTGGTCTTGAACATTTTCAAGGATGGGCATAAAAAACTTCTCTGGGGAACACATTTCACTGCCTCAGCACACTCACAGTGAATTTCTTCCTAACATCTATTCTAAACATACCCTCTTTCAGTCTGAAGCCATTACCCCTTGTCCTATCACTATATACCCTTCTAAAAAGTCCCTCTCCAGCTTTCTTGTAGCCCCCTCTATGTACTAGAAGGGGCTCTAAGGTCTCCCCAGAGCCTTCTCCAGTTCTCTCAGCCTGCCTTCACAGGAGACAGCCCTGTCACTGTCTTCAGCCCTCTGATCATTTTTATAGCCCTCCTCTGGACTCACTCCAACAGGTCCATCATGTTTTTCTTATGTTGGGGTCCCCAGAGCTGGACAATACTCCAGGTGTAGTTTCACTAGAGTGGAGTAGAGGGGGAGAATCATCTCCCTTGACCTGCTGGTCACACTGTTTTTAATGCAGACCAGAACACGATTGGCTTTCTAAATTGTGAGAACACATTGCCAGGTCATGTTGAGCTTCTATTTAACCAACACTCCCAAGCCTTTCTCCTCAGGGGTGGTCTCAATCCATTCTAAGTCCAGCATGTATTTGTGCTAGGGATTGCCAAGAATCATATGCAGAACCTTGAATTTGGCATTGTTGAACTTCATTATATGAAACATCTGTGTGATACTATTGGATTTGATGCTCATATCTCTGCTCAGATCTCTCCTGTCTTTAAACACACACACTGGATGCCATTAGTTTCATGCTCAGACATTCAGTAGGCCTTATGGCTTCCATCTCCCACTGTACTTTTCATTTAAGACCTGCATAGCAGCCAAGGTGGCAGGAAGAGCTTTTATTCTTTACCCTGTGAATGAAATAAAAATTATCATCCTATGAATTTTATTCCAAAAGTTCAACCTGGCTTTGAAAATTATGCATCATCACTAACTCTGTGTGAACCGCTGTTGGGAAAAAAGGACTGAGATCTGCGGTTGTGATACCCCGAGGAACTCATAACAACCTGCTTTCACCAAGATGTTGGCTCATTGTTTCCATTTTTCCTAATATCTTCTAACCATTCCTCTTTCCATTTTGGCAGTACTGATACCTGTTCAAGCAAGAACTTGTTTTGTGCTGACCTAACAAATAGCCATTATGTTCAGCAATGAGAACACAGAAAAAGAAGGTATGAACAGAAAAAAAGAAGCAATCAATTTGAGCACTACATGATGCCTGAGCAGGAGAAAGAGCAATAATCTTTTAGACAAGACTAGTGAAAAATAATCATATGCCTCTTCTTAAACCTCCTTTTCATTCCTAACTCATAATAAAGACAGCACATTACTCTGTGGATTAATGGCTTTCTGAGGTTAATAATGCTTGTTTGTGTTGAGCTCTACACACACTGCCTGGCTGGTCATGAATCTCTGGGAAATGTCTTGCTCCTCTGACCAGTAAGTCCATGTAAGAACTGCATATTTCATAGGTTATGTCAATCTCTCTGAATGGAGAAGTTGGATTCTTTAGAAAGGGACCTGATAATAACAACCTCTCAATGGAAATACTTGAGTTTATAACAAGTCACAATCATTGGCATACAAAGTACTGACTCATATTTTTAAGTCATCTAATGGGAATAACTAGAGGAAGAATGACACATTTTCTTAGTAGAAATCCTAGCACAAGAACCATATAATGGTAGCGTTGTGATGACTTTTCTGTAGCAAAATATATGCCTATACACACATATTTTCAGTAATTTACCTTCAAATGCGATTCGATTCTGTGATCTTTCACAGAACCGTAGAATGGTTGAGGTTAAAAGGGATCTCTGGAAGACATGTCCAACCCCATCCCACTAAAGAAGGGACCCTACAAGTCAGTTGCCCAGGGCCATGTCCACATGGATTTTGAATACCTGCAAGGATGGAGATTCCACAGTTTCCTAGGCAAGATGTGTGAGTGCTCAGTCACCCTCAGCAATAAAAAGAGTTTTCTGATGTTCAGATGAAACCTCATGTGTTTTGGTTTGTGCCCATTGCCTCTTGAGTGGCCTTGCAATGACATCTTCTGGTTCTCTCAGCACTTGTGGGTGAATCCTACCAGTGCCCCTGGATTTGTATGCCCAATTTGCCTAATGCCTGTTCCCTGATCTGATCCTCTTTCACCAAGAGTACATCTATCTTGCTCCAGATATTTCCCCTCTTCTCGACCTGAGATTCCTGAAGGCTGATCTCAGTCTGCAAAGATAAGTCTCTGTCTTGTAAAGACTAAGACATAAACAACCAATTTCATCAGCCAAGAAGGACAAAGTCACATTTTCATAATCCACACAGAATAACTGATATGCTACAGGAAAAAATAAAATGTTAATAGGAATACCACATACAAGAGAGAAAAGGAGGCTTGGTTGGACCCAGACTCACTCTTCCAAGTATTATTGACTTGGGTTCTCTGTTGTGCACAACAGAGAGCTCTCATTACACAACTCTCAGTCCACAACACAGATAATTCTTAAGCTAAAAATAACTGAAAAATTACTACTGTCAATCCTCAGGGCTAAAGCTTTCAATAAAATGGGTTCTGAAAGACCCTCATTTCAGAATTACTGAAGAGTTTATATATATATATTTATATACATAATATATATCTATCTATATCCATATCTATATCTATATTTATATCTGCAGCATTTATTCAAACATAGGAACTTGTGACCCTCTGTCCTTCCTCTCATTTGCACAGAAATCCAACGATAAAAATGACTTATCAGCTACAAAATGTGAGCTAGGACCTCCCACAAGGAAATGGGAACACATATTTTCTTCCTAGCTGACTGTCTGCAGTCCTTGGTCTAAGGTTTTATGCCAGATACCAGTAAAGTTCAAAGTCAGTCTGTATATAGGCAGAGCACACATCATTTATTGACTGCATGATCAACCTTTCTTGCTCAGTGTAATCCAATTACAGTTCCCTTGTTTTTCCCTTGTGGGTCTTCAGAACATCTCTTGACCCTTCAGTATGGCAAAATAATCTTCATGAGTACAAACATGTCCATGAATTCAGATAATGAAACAGATCTTTCAGTTCTCTTCTCTTGGAAAGCAGAGATAGAGATCTGCCAGAGTCCTTGGCTGAATGTTGTGGCTGCTACTCCTTTCAAGTTAGTTTTGCACACTTAGGGATTTAGAGTGCCATATGCTAACACAAACATTAAAAAAATTGGTCTTGGGTGCCAAGTCCGCCTCTTCCCTTAAAGACATTTTGGTGCTGGATTTGAAGTGAAAACTTTAATCAGCATTCCTATTTTCTGTGAAGTGTGCTTCCAGTAGGGAAACATCAAAGGCACCAGAGATGTTTCTAGCCACAGGAGTTTCTTTAGATAGAAGCTGATTAGGAGATCTCCTGCCACCCCAACCCTTTCTACTCATGGTACCACAGCCAGCCTCCCAATTAAGGCAACTGGGGAAAATTTCTTTTACATTCATCATTACCAATCAAACGGTCTCTGGCCCCTCACTCAGTAAATAACATAAGATTTCAGGGCCAACTACAACAACTGCATAAATTATATAGTGCTATCTACCGTATGAAATCATTTAATGGCTGCAAACCAGAGCTAGACTGGGAACAATCCTCAGTGACTCAAAGACAATTGCTTGTCTCCTCCATGGAGCTGTCTCCCACACTTCCCAACATGACTATCTTTCTTGCTCCTGATCTGTTAAAAATAACTACACCTGAACCTTGGCATCAATTTCCACTTCAGTCACATAAATTGTGCAGGTTGTTCAATGGCTATTGAGAGTCTGTAAGCCACAAGGTGCTCTCAAAAGGCAAGACAACTGCACTAGTAACAACATAGTCTAGAGGGTCTTTTGGCAGCAGTTAGTTAAGGTCCTGTGGTATCCATGTTCCAAAACTAGAACTCACAAGGGGGTAAAGAAAAAGAACCAGAAAAATAACCTCCCAGATCCATCTCAGTCTTTCAGTGAGTCTGATTTTACCTAATTATTTTAGTTTTGCTCCATTGAACTTCAGAGTGTACAGCATGAACAGAATCAAAAGATTCTTTGCCTGAAAGACTGAACTAGATTTTTTGCCTCTCTTTACCACTGACTGACAAAAGCTTTGGCTGGTGGAGATGTAGCTCAACAGACTTGAAAGCAAAAACCATAAGGAGAATTTATATGCTTTCAACAAAAAGGCTGCTTCTGACTTAGAGACAGGTGACTACAGGAGATTTTGAGTTTATTTAAAAAAAAAATCAATAGCTTCTCAATGACAATATTTGCTTCTTTTTTGTAGTGTTAATTCAGCTAACCTCTGTTACACATTTTTACTTCTTTTCCTATTTACTTCAAATATCAGCTGATTTCAAGACTTTATAGGGAAGTGGAGCTGATATAAGTCCTGCTACTATATGCTGAGCATTAGAGACCTAACATAAGAATTACTCAAGTTGTTTTCATTTGTACTTCTGTTTTTAACTGTGCTTTTTTCCTTGTCTGTAATCTTTCTATGCAACTTCAGAGTCTTGCTTTCCAAAAGAAATGGAGAACAGAGCTCAGTGTGATGGCAATAGGTGCTGGATAGGAAATAAAAAAAGGACTGAAATTGTTTAGTTTCTTATGAGATCAGATAATAAATACAGATAAATTTTCAATCACTCTAGGATAGTTTGAGATTCTATCTCTCTTCTTTGATGCTGCCTATCTTCTGTTTTTCTAGATTAGGATTCATATTGTTTCCATGGAGAAAGCCAACAAAACTGAGAATCAGATATTTGGGAAAACATTTTCTAGACAAAGTACTTCATCATATTCATAACACATTCGATTACTTGCAGGGCAGGAGGAAGAGTGGGGAAAGGAGAAGCACTAGCAGTTTCTTTCTTAACATTTTTCTCCCACATCAATTATTACCTTTAGGGAACAAGGCAAAAATAACAATATAAAGGCACTGGTAACTTTGTGAAATCATGTAAATGCAAAAATGTACAGTGAAAAGCTAGCCCGGGAAAGAAAAAAATATTCTTTTCTTGGTAGTATCTTCCAAGATGTGGATAATTTCTGTGGACTGGCACACTGAAAAGGCTAATTAGAGCTGTTTACCAATTTTCTGTAGCTTAGTAACAGGCACTGTAATTTGAAATTTCTACAGAAATAATATTAAAAATGCACTGCCAATTCTGCCAATCATTACAGTACTGCTAATCTTTTGGATGTGGGAACAATGGGACTATGTAAGCTTTACATACAAACCCATCTATATACATGTGTATGGATTAATAGATAAATGGATAGATAGATAGATAGATAGACAGATAGATATACCCCTATCTATACACAATACTTACACACATATACATAGGTGTAATTTAAAAATCCATAAGTACAATATGTAAGACTGGAGAGGATAATGCTCTTATATGCACACAATTTCCAAAAGCTCAGGTATGATTTAGAAGCATCACTAATGGTGGAAAGAATCCCTAAGTCATCTTTAAAAACATCAACTTTTGAAAACTTACCCTGAAACTGCCAGGACATGAGCCAACTGATCAGAGTTAAGAACAACCTCTGTGATATAGATGAGTTCTTTGGTTGGGAGCTGCTTCTAGAAATATTATCTGCCAGGCACTACTGAGCATTTCATTTTATAGTAAGTCATCTGAATGGGTGCAGAATTGTAGCTTCTGCATTGACATATGGTGGTACCCAACATCTGTCATAACCTTACCTCCTCCATGAAGCCGCTGCCCTCTAAGGTTCCAAGCACTGGAAGAGCTTTCTGTGTGGGCAGCATTGATCTGGTGTGTGAAGCCAGGAGGGAGTAGCTTTGAGTCTCCTTTTGTAGACCTGACATTGGCAGGTTGGGTAACTCTAAAGGAATAATTTCCTACCAGAGTTCTGGTATCTCAATCAATACATACTGGTTCTTCTAATGATATGACCATCTTTAGAGACTGACAGTGCAAAGAATGTTGGGGTTAAATGTACTTATTTATGAAATTTATTGAAACCAAATAATTTTACAGGAAATACTTCACACATGACTGTACTAGACCACAGCTGCCTATACAAGTCCACTTTCATATAAGCCCTTTTAATATACTCTAACTATGAATAATCCTTGCAAATACTTTTATTTCTTTTATGTTAAATATTTAACACAGGAAGTCTGCAATACAAGAAACATTATTTTCATTATCTCTTTTATTAACTAATAATTTGCTCAGTTATTTTGTGGATAACAGAAAGGAGGAATAACATAAAGATAAAAGAGGATACATGAGTAGTAGCTTGAAAAACTGTTCAAAAAGGGAAGTATTAAAGTATACATAGACTGTTTCAATACCGTTTCTTAACGAGAGGAAAGGGGCTTGGGATTATGGGAAAGAATATTGCTGCTCACCTCTTAACTGAGAATGCCCATTCCCATCTCTCCAGGAACTTAACCTTTATTTAACAAATCAGTTATCCAGAAGGGACCTGCTTATGTCCTACTATACTCTGCCAGACTCGGCAAGATTCCTTGAAAATGAGCCAACGAGAGAGATGGAATCACACTCACTTTTAGTGCTAAAAAGGACATTGATATTCATAGTCCAGTAACTTTATGGCAAGCATAAACCTCTTGGAGGAAGACAGAGTAACATATCTGAACCTTATTTTCATTGAAATAATTTCACTTCCAAAGGCTAAAAAGTAAAAGGATATGAAATTTAACAAATTATTACATTTGGGACAAAAGGTAGAGAATATACATAATTGAATGTCTGTCTTGAAAGAATGCCACAGAAGCATGCACAGAGTAATCCTGAAGGAGACTTTCAGGATTTAACAAAAGTCAGCTGGTTATCTTAATAATTCTTTGCATATAGGGCTATGTTTCATAGTCCAGAATTGTGGAGCCTGACATTCACCAGCCCTCTGAGCAACTGTCATCATCATATTACACGTGAGTAAAAGGAGGTACCGATCTGAAAAAAGCACCATTGTGTATATTGCCTGACTGTGCTGAGGGCTGCTGCACTTAATTTCAAGATGTACTGAGTCTCTGTCTCCAACTAAGTCAAAGCACAGATCTGCAGAAGCTGCAGCTGACACAAAGAAAGGTTAGTCTCCTCTCCTGCTGAGCTGCTACAAGCTATGTCCTGATCCCAACCCCTTCCCCAACCAATACTAGAACCCTCACTTCCAGAACTTCTCAATTATAGCTTGTGTATAGTGCATTTCATCAATAAAAGTCAATTGGCTCATGTTTCTAAGGTCCTTTTAGACTACTCTGGCAGTAATAAAGGTGACTTAAATGGATATTACATTTTCATTCACTTTAGGGCTATTTCTGATTGCCTGAGTGGCATCAAGAGACCTCAGTGTAACTGAGAAGCAGATTCCAAGGTTTCGCCTCAGCAGGGTATAACCTCTACCACCCTGGAGCTACACACTAAAATATTCATATATCTGAAAATCATAAACACTTGCCTCCAAGAGCAAATTACAGATGGAAATCTGGGACTGGACAGGAGAGGGTTAGGGTTACCTCAGTAGTCCCC
This sequence comes from Neopelma chrysocephalum, assembly GCF_003984885.1. Taxonomy (NCBI): domain Eukaryota; kingdom Metazoa; phylum Chordata; class Aves; order Passeriformes; family Pipridae; genus Neopelma; species Neopelma chrysocephalum. Next base: position 21,333,137 of record NW_020897703.1, read on the forward strand.
CTTCCTTGGCACAACTTCACTTGGAGTAAATTGGTTCAGGCAGTTACTATTCCAGCTGCCTCTCCAGGGATTAGGACACTCATCCCTTGCCAGCCTGAATGCTAGCCACATAACATAACCAAGAGAAACTACTGCAAAATCCATACAGAGAATAAAACCAGTTTTGGTTGTTTGGGTTTTTTTCTTGTTTTTTTGGTTTTTTTTCCCCCTTTTATAGTTTCATTTGACAGTACTTGAAAGCATAGTTATTTTGGAATTTGAAAGGCTTCAGAGTGGTCTGGGTCATTCGGTCAAATGTACATATTCGACCACATGACATTAACTTTCTATTGTTCTGCCACAGGCTACTGACTCACCAATAAGCTTACTCATCACTTCCAGTGCTCCAGTGCCTGATAACTCTTGAATAATTCAAACATTCCCATTTGCCTAGGATGACGTTTGTCTGGAGTGATTTTTCTGAAAGCACTGCAAGGACTCAGGAGTCAGTGTCTTTCTGAGAAGACACAAGGCCTGAGCCCCTAAAATCTTTAAATGTTTTCAAAAAATCCCCACCTCATGTACCTTTTAACAGAAAATGGATTTACACTTCCTGTTTTGGTCAGTAAACCTAGAAAACTTTGACATTTTCTGGCTTTAATATTCAGACGTACTGACCATATTACATTGAAATAATCCAGTGAAGAGCAATACATGTGCCAAGACGGAATGCAAAAGACAAAATGCTAATATATTTCTGCACCAAGTGTTCCTGTACATACATGGTATTTCTCATTCCCTTATCTTGGTGGCCTAATGGACCACAATGTGGAATAAATAGCAAGAAATTGCTATTACATAGTCTTGCCAAATGGAAGTCAAAGTACATTTTAAGCCCCAACAACATGATTACTCAAAGACTGAACAGGCAAGTGTAGCCAAATGCCAAATAAAGGGACATGAACAAGAGTAATGGCCATTTTCATGAACCGAATATCTTGAAGTTGATAAAGTTGCAGACATAAAAATGAACTTTAATCAGCGCAGAATTCTATACTATTCTCACAAAAAAATCCAAAAACCAAAAAACAAACAAACCAAAACCAAAGCAACAAAATCTTTACAAAGTTACACTGGTCTCACTTTGGTAGCAAATCAAGACTACTTACCATTCTTGGAGAGAATCACGGCCAAATATTCATGAAAATAGGTGTTGATGTACAGTAGAAGACTTGGGGTATGTGCTGTGAGAAAGCTAAATGCAATATTCTCCTTGGACATGACAGCATCCGCATAAATGGCAGAGCTTGAGGTGCTTGCATTTTTTGTGACAGGATAAGGTTCTTGGAAAATATAGGTAACAGAAGTGCCGGCTTCAAATAATGCAGAAACCTCTGAAAGCATATGTAAACCAAGGGAATAATTTCAACTACTGCATTTTCAAATCTCCCAGGAAGGAATGGATGTGAACTGACTACCTCAGAAGCAGAACATTGCAAAATGCCCCTGACCCAGCTGACAACAGTATTCCTTCATTTGGATAAGCAGTGTGTCCTTCCTTACAGTCAGTTTGTCTGGTACAGGGAAGGATAGTGAATGGAGACATAAATTCAACAATTTTAGTGCTAGAATCAGAGCTCCACAAGATGGAACAGCCTGAAATGTCTGTCAGCCAAATAAATGCTTATTTCACCACCTTCCAACAACTGAATATTCTCTGTAAGGCAATATTCCCTGTCTTCCCCCCAACAGTAAAGACAACATATTTGTTCTTTCCAGTCTCCTTTTTAAACAAATTCATTATTAAAACAACACATTGACCAAAGACAGCTAATAAGGAAAGCTATCTTTGGTAGCATCAAATGAAGAGGAACATCTACCTATACATGCTTGGATCCTGAGAACTCATGCTTCTGTTTTCGATATAGACAACATAGTCTGGCCATGAATGACACAGATGGGATAACAGCTGAGTTTTTTCAGTAAAGTCAGGATGGTAACTCTCCAGTAGAGCAGTTTCACCTCTACAACAGCATCTCCTAATGGGATAATATGTGGGTATTTGGTATGCCTCTTGTGACATCCGTGCCAAATCCTCAGCTCACGTGAGGGAGCATAGTTTCATGGACTGCGGTATAACTGCCCTGGTTCCAGCCAGGACAGGGTTATTTTTCCATTAGCCAGGAGGGGGCATGGCCAGGAGCCAGAGGTTATTCTATGCCAACTCACATCATTTTCTGGGGTTGGGGGAAGAGGTCCCTTCTGGGTCAGTGTAGCATGGGGAGAGAGCGGTCACCGGGAGTTTCTGTGTAAATTGTTCGCTTCTTTCTTGTACCCTCTATTGTTAATGTCACTTTTCAGTTTTTAATCTCGTTGTTTCCAGTAAATTGTTCTTATCTCAACCTGTAATCTTTACCTTTTGTGCCTCGAATTCTCCTCTCTAGTCCACTGCAGGGGAGGGAGAACGAAAGAGAGGGGGGAGTGAGCGAGAGCATGTGGTTCGGAGTGGTTTCAGTGGGAAAAATAAATTGGAGAACACCACTCCTAAACCATGATAACAGCTAAGCCAATTTACAGCAGCAGATGATGCAGCCTACTCAGCAAACCCCTCACATTTGTGAGGTGAGGGGCAGCCATGGAAATTAAAAATTCACACTGCATATTGCTGTCACCGAGAAGGAATTTTGTTAGTTTCAAAAAGCATGCTCTCTAAATTAGAGGTTCCTTATTTGCCCTGCTCATTTTTCTGGTGTTGACAGCATCTTCTACAAGCCACCAGAAGGGTTCAGTGAGGACACATTCACCAAAGACTGAACCATGCAAATCAGTTTTCTCCTGAACGCTTCATGCTTATTTTAAAAATTTCTTAACGTTTGGATGGGTTGTCACAGAAATGGCAAAAGAACATAAAAAGACTACCTCTTTTTGTCACATCATTGCTCTAAAACTTTGTAAAGAAAAGCTCTCAAGATTTTTTTAAGGTGGACAAAATGGGATGAGGTTTAAGAACAACTAAACTAAATGTTCAGACATGGGCAAACACCTGTATGAAAAAATTCAGCCCTATTTGTTTATGTCTGGGGCAAGTTATATGCAATGGAATACAGGAATCATAGTGGGATATAGTTGTAAACTTTACTGGTAGAGCTGACACCATTTTAATTTCTAAGGCCAACACTGAAGTCAAAAAAAGAAGGTCTTGTAGCCTGCTTCAGATAAACTCTTAGTAATGCTGAAGGGACAGCTGATAATAGAATGTATTGTAACATAGGGGACACCAAGCTGACATGAGTGAAACGCTGCTGTAATTCAGAGCCCACTGAAGATTAGAATCAAAGCTTGTTGCCTACCTTCCTTGCAGAAAGGTCCTTCGTAGGCTGAGTTGGTACAATCACAGAAGTAACCAGTATACTTCTCCACACATTTTCCTCCATTATGGCACAGGTTACCATAACTGCTGCAATGCCCTGGACATCCAGGTTTAACACCAGGTGTCATTTTAGCTCTCTCTTCAAGGTCAAGTTTCTGTCCATTTAAATGCAGAGATCGAATACATCCCAAAAAGCCCTTCTGCCTGGAAGCTGTTCCTCCTGAAAAGGAGAGAAAAAGGGACATTCACACATTGGTGAGTCTTCACAGTAATGAAAGCCATGAATTTCAATCCAGAGGTACAAATATGAATCGACAATTTTTTAAAAAAATATTATATATTATATGCCAATACATAAAGTGGCAAAAGATGACAGATGGACAGACCTGGGAACTAAAGGTCTCTATTTTTATGAAAGGACTAAAAAGTTGTATGTGACACTTTCTTGTTGCCATTCTTCTCTTTTTTGGCTTATCTACTCTCCTGTCTGGCATTAAAACTGCAAATTTATTTGGGAGAAAGATCAGTTTCTTTATTGTATGTTTGCATATCACCAAATACACGAGAAACCCAAACCAAAAATGTTGTTGGTTTTTTTTTTCTCTTTGTTGCCATAGTACAGAGCATAAATAACACCCCAATCCCAACAGCAGGTGAGTTACAAATGCTGATGAGTCCAGATAGCAGGAATGAGTCATGTTCAGCACCAGGTCTGCTGGCTGAAGGGATATGACTTGGGTCAGAATTTATGAATGACTGCCCAACCTGACATGGTACCTGTTGTAGCAAGAAACATAAGTTCAGGTCACAGATGTGTTATTTATTACGATTGTTAAATATAATTGCATTTCTTCCTGAAGACCAGACCTGCTTGGAACTATGCAAGAGGGCAGTTCAGTCTCTACAAGCTACCTAGCTTTGCATCTGTCCAATGAAATTGCTAACAGTGTTACAATGAAGGTGCTTTTTCCATAAGAGGTGGTCTCTGAGAATGATAATAATTACAATTGTTACTCTATGAAAATATAACCATTTTTCTTATCATAGGCTTTTTTTTGGCAGTTGCCAGTGTTTTGCTTTTGAAGATACTGCAATTTCACTTGCTGCTAGGAAATCTAATTGTGGTTCAGGAGTTATCAGCATTTGCAGACTCTGAAATGTTAGCTTTATTGGTGATTCTCCTGCAAAAGTAGTATGAAAGAAGTTATTCTTCTGAAGAAGTTGGTTCTATATCAAAATGTATGAAATAAAAGATTACATCATTTGATAAGCCCTTGCAGAAGAGTATCTGGGTTTTTTTCATAAATTAATAAAGTGAGACTTCTGCGAACTAACAGAATGCAGTAACAGTCTAAAAAGCAACCTCACCCAAACCCTAGTGTTCTGCAACACTGTGCTTTTCTTTCTGGAACACTAATAGCAGAAATACTGCATTCAAATTAGAGTAATTGAACTATAGATAGTATGCATGAGACATTTATTTCGTGCTAATTTTCTGATACCTTTCTCAGAGAAATAAATATTTTCAAATTTCTCTTTAGCCATTCTTAGCTATTCTTTACAGGGGAGCAAATGTTAGCTCACTTATTTTAGAGGCCCTCTGAGGACAAGAATCAGGCCTTCTGCATTTGCTGCACTGTGCACACACAACCTTTTTGCTTGGAGATTTTGTTCCAAAACAAAACATACCATATAGAATTTTCAGTCATGTCCACATAAGTAGAAATGTGATTTCTTCCTTTAAGGCTACTGGTTACTTTGTTTTCTTTTGCACAGGAGGAAATCACAAATATTACAAGGATAAATGACAGTTTCCTTGCTTCTTCTCTGCACACATACAAATCCCAGCTGTATCGTATAAAGAATGAGTAAAAAGTATTGCTAACTGTTCCACAGATGTCATGTTTATTGCACTACCCACATTCTTATTGCTCTCTAAAGCATTTGGAAAGTCATGTAAAGTTTCTCACTCTTCTCTTCTAATGTCTGGAGAGTATAGGGCTTAACACAGACCAATTATATGATCATAGATCCACACAGTATTGCTTAAGCAAATCTGTTTATTATTTTGGGCAGTTTTCTTCAATTCATTAGATCTAATCTTCATACACATTCCTGCAAAGCAAAGAAAAAATGGAAAACAAAAAACCAAAACTCTTCCCCAAATCGAGCTTTGCAGATTCTTCCTACTCAAATATGCCCGATGCACTGGACAACTCAGTGTATGAGACCTAAATGTTTTATTAAGGAAAACAGATTTTAGGATAAGCCTACGGACCATAAACACCGAAGTTAAGGGTGTACTGTGTTGAGTGGAGGTGACAGTCAAATAAGCCATGCTGTTTTCAGCAAGGTGTTTATGCAGCTGAATTTTACTGAGGAGCCTTTGGGCAAAGAGAGAATCTGAGAGGAGGGGGTAAGAAGCTCATAGCGTAGCTATGAGCACTCATAGCGTAGCTTGGTGACACAATTGGCTAAATAATTAATATTTTAGCAATGAGTTCAGGATTTGCTTTAAAAAAAAAAAGGACTTTTTGCTGGAAAAAACTGGATTAGGGAGGCTGAAGCAGCGTGAATAAGTATTAAGAGCATCCTTGATTTATGTAACTGATACAAAGACAAGCAAAGGGCAGAGAAGTATAAGAATCATAATCAGGAGTAGGTGAACTTGCTGTGATATTCCTCAGGAGACCTCCAAGTCACAATTGTTAGTCTCAAACTGAAAGATGTACAAAGCAGACAGGATACAGAAAGAGTTAGGCGTTAATTCCTCCTCCTGGCCTCCAAGGAGCCTACAGATGCCTTTAAAACCAATAACAGTAAACAAAGTATACCCCTTCTTTTCCTATCCTTCCTTCTGTCTACAAAGAAAGTTTCTCAGATGTTGAGATGTTGTTGGGGTTTGCTCTCCCTGGGGTACGACTGCCTAGAATGGACAGAGGTGGTTCACTCAAGGATTCATTTGTTTCTCAGTTGTTCCCAAGACAGAACAAGGAACCCAAGCACTTAACTTTGCCAGTGTCCATAACATACCAAATGAATAGCACAAAAACTTCTGATCAAAGCTTTATTCATCAAATTAATTTCTCAGGATTTGTACTTTGTTTCTCTGATATTACTTCTCTGAGTTCAAATTCTGTTCTCAAAGAGGCCTATGATGACTGTCTTTCCCCTCCCTATGAAGGAGTCTTATGGTCATGCCTTTGGCACTAGGTAAGACAGAACTTCATCTCAGACTATGTCATGAGAGGAGATAATGACCCATTTCCTCCAGGACCATAAGGATATGCCAGGCACAGCTGCACTACACAAAAGATTGTCCCACATTTTGAGTGCTGAAAATGACTGTCCGTCGAAAAGAATGATTTTTGCCTGCCCCTTCTGAGCAAGTAATGTGCCAAATTGGCTTGTTACTGGGCAGTTTGGTGCAGTTGATATTACCTAACCTGAACATTTGTTTGGGGTTTGGTCTTTTCACTGTACTTTTTTTTTTTTTTTTAATTAAGAGAAGAAACATAGCCAGGTATAAGGATGTTCATGCTGTGACTGAGGATTATAATGCAGCCTAAAGCACTTAGAAACCCAAGATTCACTAAAAGAAATTGAGAAATGGTTTTCTAACTCCTTTAGGCTGCATTACAGTCCAAACTTGTTTGAGTGTACTGGCAATACAAGTCATTTCTCCCTTCCACTTCCCACACACAGAAAGCTACCTCAGAAGCCTGCCACAGAGAGTCATTAAGACTGGGAACCCCTTAATCACTGTCAGTAGGCAGAATGCTGCAGAGACAAATATGTTGTGGATTATAGAGGGAGTAGGGAGTAATATTATGTGCTGTTGCTTCTTTCCAATTTACATTGCTGTTTATGTATTTATTTTTCAGATGGGATAAAATTCACTCTGCATGGTTGAGGTGTTAAATCAGTAGCTTTTTATTAGAGATTGGAATGAGACCTTCACTAGAAACAAACTATGTCACATCTGTGTATTGTTGGAATTCTGCCACATTTCCTTGGAGCACCCAGGGACAAACAGTATCAGAATTAGGAAGCTGCCTAGGTTTCCAACTATTCTGACAGCTCTTAGAAAATCTCAGAAAGTCACAGAGAATTTTGGCCTTCCATATGGCAGAGTTAAGGGCTGAAAAAGCACTCTCAAAAACATTTGTTTTTCTGCCCCTTTTGTTCATAGTTCAGTAAAAGTGTGGATGAACAACTGAATGCAATCTATTTATTTCTCGGCGAGAACTTTTCACTTCTTGACTGAGATAAATACCTATATCCTAGAGTTTTCTGTAGATATTAGAAATATTAGATATTAGATATCAACCGGTCCAACCTGTTCCTTAAAGCATAGCTACATTCAGATGAGGTACAGATTCACTTCACCACCAAAACCGATGGGACCTTTTCTGCACAGCTGTTACCCATCCACTCAACTCCCAGCTTGTACAGATGCCTGATGTTATTCTGCCACAGGTGCAGGGCTTTGCATTTGTCTTTGCTGACAAGGGTTTCTGTTGGCACATTCTCTTGTGAGGTCCTTAACTACCATGGATTTCTATGATGCAATTCATCAATTATGTCACTTTAAAACCACCATAAAGTTGGTTCAGGTAACATGTTCATTTTGCTGAGGCTGAGAAGCAAGCTTACTGGCAGATACTGCTTTTCAGATGTGGAATGGTAAGCAGTTGGTATATATGACATACCTAATAGATGACCTATGATAAACCCTTCATATTTAGTCTTTTAGAAAGATACAACCAAAACATTTCAAAAGTCTATCCAGTCACTAAATCTCCAGTTTTTCTAACTGGAAACAGTAACTTGGCTAAAAATCTCTGATGTTTCTAAGGTGTCTAGCAGCCCAACCCTATTGCCTTCAGGCCTGGCCTCCCACAGAACATGCTCTTAGGATCAAAGTAGCATTTAAAAAACAAGGGATTAGCAGCATGCTTCATACCAGAAAACAGAAACCTTGCATTGTGACAGTCTTAAGCCTCCTGTGAGTTCTTCAGTGAGCTCCTCTCCAGCTGAGTCTAGCAGAGATCATTTTAGGTATAAATCAACTGCTATGTGGGAAGGACTCCTGACATTGATGCAGCTGTATCTATTTATTACAGATTAATTCTTTGCATTCAGAGCCCAGTAATTACTGCACACATACACAATAAAAAGCTCAAATAAATACCCTAAAATCTACTTAAATCAAAGTGTGTGAATACACAAGTAAACTATATTAAAATGAATTGACAGATTGAGGTTTGCTACAGCATTTCAGCTAAGTAAGAGACTCCATTTTAAGGAAGGAATTGGTAGGTACCTGAATGGCCTTGCATAAGAAGCGAGATACAGCCCACTCCATCACTGAGCAGATTACTCAGAAAGACAGTGTTTGAATATGAAAAAGAGAGGATTCCCCTTGTAATCCATGATCATATTATCAAGCAAAAGCTAGTCCCAAACCAGGTTTCTTTTGCACAGGTGGTAGGGAAACAAAATATATGCAGAGATGTTTTTCTCTTTTAACTTTTTTTTTCTCATTTGAAAGATCACTTTTAGATAAACACCTGTGTTTCCTTTGACTCTGTTCATAGTTCTCTCAGTCATGGACTCAGTAGCCAAATAAGGGTTTCAGTAGGCACATTTGAAGGACCAGACTTTAAAGACCATACTTTCAATCAGGCTTTGCCCCAGAAATTTTTATGACAAATTTGTGACTTTTACATTATGTCTAAAGAGAGAGATCACATTTTCTACAGCAAATTACACAGCCAGTACTGCACAAGAAGGAAGACTATCAATTCTTTGGCAATAAATACCTTTCAAGTGTTTGACTCTAAAAATACCATAAAGTGTAATATGCTTAAACTATGGTTAGTGCTTTGAGTGTAAAGGCAGTTGTTTGGGCTTACTTTGTGTTGCCTATGAAGGAAGGGAAGAAGAGAAAACAAAATTAGGTCACCACATACAAGGTCAAAGGTGAGACAATAGCATTCATTACCAAAGTATGGACACAGAAATACTGTTGATATCCACAGAAACCCTTATGGTCCCTACCAACAAACAACTGGCTGTTGAGCTGCAAGCGGAAGTGCCCCTCAGCAGGTGCTTCCAGGACCTTCTTGGGGAGGCTGTCCACCTGGAGAGAGGTTTGCTTGAGGTTCCTCTCTGCTCGGATGTAGTGCCACTGGTTGTCATTCAGGGGGCTGGGAGACTGCACAGTGGCTTCTGTGGGGCCATTCCCGACATCTATGGAGAAGGTGATCTCTTTGGGGGCTGGAACAGATAAACAGATGTGAAGAAGAAGTGAAGGTCTGAATTAAATTGTGGTTTTGACATCAAGAAATCTTACATAAATATAGGGTTCATTAACTTTTATGTCAGCAAATAGTACAGGATCATTTACCTCCCATCTCCTACACAGCAGCTTATACATAAATTTAAGCCTGCAGCCTCACTGTTTGATCTCTGCTGTGATTACACTTGGCTGTGGGTACACATCCTTTTTTGTCATAACAGTTACTGTGCTCTAGAAATGGGAGTTCTCTTTCTGAAGTAAAAGTGACAAATGCTGCACAAAAGTCACACAATGATACCAAAAGATTTTGGACAAAAAAATAATAAGATGGGAGAAAGGACGAAGAATCTCCTTCCGACTAAATCTTTCAAACTGCATGTGCTTAACAATAACATAACTTGGCTCCATTTGGGAGGAGAGAATCCTACAAGCGTTTGTTTGCCTAAGTCTGACTCAAGAAGCAAGAAAAAATAGATGAGCAACCTAGTTCATTGGTGATCCTAAACCAAATTTGTATATATAACACGTCCAGAGATAATAAGGCACTTAGAAACAGGACAATAGTTGAAAAACAAGCCACATAATGGAGTCCACCTTGCTCTACTGGAAGCCTGAAGGAGGCTAGAACTTTTTAACATTCTTGCTACTGATTATTTTTCCTCTTCCTAAAATGCTAAATGCACCAGGAGACCAAGAATCAGGTCCACAGATCACAAAACCAGAAGGTCACAGACTAAATATTCATAAAAAACCTGTTATTTCAAGCCTCAAAAATTGGATAGGTCTAGTTTTGGAAGCTGCTTCTTAGATAGTTAAGATAGGAAATGCTCCATAGGGATAGGCAAAGATCAATTCTGAGCCTCTGCATCTGCTAAAGAGCCGTTTCCCTTTGAAGCAGCTGGTCGGTAGAGCTTCCTTGATACAAGGCCTTTAGGCTGCAAATTCCATCTGGCACGAGGAAGCACAGCATCAAACTACTGATGAGAAGCCTAAGTTTAAAAGATTTTTTCCCAAACTTTTAAATAACTCATTTCTCTAGGAATACAGATTTAACACACATCCAGAAGCTTTCACTAAACAATCTTCTTAGTTTACAGTGTTTGTTACATTTGATGCCATTTTTACTTCTATATCCCTGAGAATGAACCACAGTACACTGAAGTACAACCAAATTGGACTTTGATGTGCAATTAACAGTAAATCATACCTCATTACCTTGTGATAATGCACCATGACATTTACCATTGGTTTAATGAATCGAAGGGCCTTAGGGTCCTGTTTTATTAATTTTTATGTTGGGGTTATTATAAGCATATTATCAAATGCGTAGCACTCAGTTTGTTTTCCCTAAGCTTGACAGAATTTGGAATACAGAAGTCATATTTCATGTCAAAGCCACCGTACTCTTTTACCACTGATAAATATTTGAAGTTGTCAGAACAGGAGTGAGGCAAAATCTCACTAATTAAATTTCCTGCTATTCTCCTTTATATGCTGAGTAGCAGTTACCTCACACTCACTATATTTTCAAGTATTCAAGACTCACTACAACTGTGACTGACTTATCTTGCATTAGTGTCCTTCCTTCATAAACTCTCACCTTGTAGCTGTACTATACATACTCAGTTCCTCTGAAATTCTAGGACTGCATCAGACTGAGTATGTTACTGATGCAAGAATAAAAGTAACCATCAGAATGGTTGCATTAACTTTTTCAACTTTCAATTAAAATTACAGCCCATAGGTACATCTAATCAGTAATTTTTTTCTCTAAAGAGCAAAACAATAAATATAAATGTTGAAAAAACTACATTCATACACTTGTTTAAGAAAGATAAACCTAGTCATAACAAGATTAAGCATAATGACCAAAGCTATACAGGGAAACTCTTGATAGGAGCGGCAGACAAGTCTAGATTGATGAGTCTTTCTTTATGTCTTCATCTTATCCCCTTTAGGCATCTCAAGACAGCAGAAAATATGTCCCTGCACTTGTCAAATTGGGCAAATACCCCAAGATTTCTTAATGGTGAAACTTACAGCTTATTTCAATTCGTATGAAGTCTTTAATCCCAAGGTTTTCCAAGAATACCCCAGCGACAGCAGTAGTTTTGAAGAAGAAGGAGATGTCTGCACTGAACTCGGCGTGGAATGTGGGGAAGTGTAGATAGGAGGCCTCTGTGTTGAAGGAAGCAGCGTTCCAAAACTGCCCTGCAAACACAACCCCCTTCTCTATAGTTAATTGGCACAGGACAGCAGCTGTAAACTGCATGTGGAAAGCCACATTTCATCAGAGAAATAACTTTAAAAAAAAAGAAAAAGACAACAACCAAAAAAAAAAAAACCGAACCAAAACCAACCAACCAACCAAACAAAACACTAACAAAAAAAAACAAACAAAAAGAGAGAACATTCTGTACCTATGGAAATTGAGAAGAGCTAGTACTCACTGTCTCCATGGCAACGCAAAGGGCCGATTTTCCAAGCAGCCTCAGAATTTGATCTGTTTGTGTCAGTGATCACTATCTGAGTTACAGGCAAATGGTCTTTGAAAGTAAGGAGGCCGGTATCATTTGTCCTGGATTATAATACACAAACAGAAAGAGACAGATTAACCATAGACAAAACCCTCAGCATTCCTTATGCAAGACAGTATTTAAAAGATGTTTACTGAAAGATGAAAGATCTTTTGCAGAATTACCTGGGAGAATGATGACCAGTACACACTATTTAAGACACATACATTCATATGTATGCTCTATGCTCATATGCAGTAATGACCACTGGAGACACTATTTGGATACATGATACTGTCTGGGATGGGCTGTAAATGTGCTTCAGCTGTGCAGAACGACTGTGAAGCCAAGGCAGAATGCTGCCATGTTGACCAATGGGCATTTATGTAAACTGGGCTCTACTGGGTTTTCTCAGCAGGATGAATTTGATGTGCATCAGGCATAAGTCCAAAGTTGCATTTCTGTAAAGTTAGCTGGAGACAGATGATGGCATTTGTTCTGGCTTTATGCTTTACCCAAGCAGGAAGAGGACAGGCGATGCCCGATCCAGCACACTTAGCGCAGGGCAGCCAGACTGTTACTGATCCAACTTCAAGATGGCTGGGACATGACTGACTCTGCACACTGCAAAACCAGCTGAATTGGCAGAAGGAGTTTTGACTGAATCAGTCCTTTGTATTATGTGCCAGTGGAAATTTTTGTTCAGCAACTGAAATACTGAAGGCTGATTTACTACAATGTCAAACTTCTCTTGTTTGCTTAGCTGGGTTTATTCTTCAGCCGCGACTAACTTACCTACGGCTGCTAAAAAGGAAGAGAAAAGAAAGAAAGATTCCTAAAGGATAATTTCTTTGTTTTTACCCTGAGTGTGCTGGACAAATCGTTGTCCCCAAAATGCAGTGTGGTGTTTCATAGCAGCCCTCAGGTCCTTAAGCTGATCCAGTGGCTTTTAGTCTGGCAGGGTATATAGATGTGCATTCATCCCACTGTACTTCATGAACTCAGCTGAGTCTCTCAGGCACCCAACCCTGACCTTACCAGAGCAGAACTGCCCTTTTGAGGTATTTCTTTATCGATTGACAATAGAGAGGTGAGTGCTACTGAATGTCATCGCCACGGTGTTGTTTTTTTTTTCTCCTAGCTCTTTTTCTCAAGGTTAAGGTATCCTGCACATCTGGGCACATAAGCATGGCTCAGCATCCTTCACAGAACCAAATCTCAACAGTCTTAGAGGAAGGAAAGATCTTTACCTCTGTATGGCCGAGATCACATCTCTGCTCAGAGATGAATGACTTTGTGCTATACATGGGGATGGTAACAATGACCATATCCAAAATACCAGTAATCCAAACCTGCTCTTCCAGGTAGGTGTGACACAATGCCTCAGGAAACAGGTATCACTTTTTGAGTTATACTACCGCCAGAGAGTCTGACATTCCACGCAAGATCCCAGACTTGACTATATCCTGCTTGTAATGCCAACTTCCACAAACATATCACTCGGTGTAGTTCCAGTTATAAGAAAGGACACAGACTTCAGCAAAGAAATAATAATCAGGATGAACACTGCAGCTGTGCTCTGTCACACAACCTTGGATGTTTGCTTGGCTAAGTGCTCTCCTCTGATTAATGTTAGAAAAAAACAGGAGTATTTTGATCTTTTTTTATAAAGGCTGCATACATTGCACTGTTTTTCATTGTTTCCAATTGCATGCAGCACAGCTAATTGTCTCATAATGCCAAGGGGAAAAGGAGAGGTACCCTCTCTCACCCTAACATTTTCTTCTTACTTCAGTGGGTGTCTGACATGCAAATAACTACAGGCGAAGTGCAGCAAGATGAAATTCCCAGGCACTAGAAAGAGTGATGCCCTCAATACAGACTCAGAAGCAAAACTACCATGTAAGAATCAAAAGTACGTGGTCTCCAAATCTCTTCACGGCAGACTCTCAGTAGCACACTCCTATAGCTTATTCTATCAATATTTGAAAGTTAGTGTAAATGTTCTCAATGGATTATGAAATAGATGTAACAAAAGCTGAACTATTTGAGTATTTCTTAGGAAAGAATGTAACTAAGCTGGCATTTACGTTTTTAAAATAAATTTTTCAAAAATCACAAAATATCTAGGGGGATCTCCTGCAAATTTATTTTAATTCAAAATATAGTGCAGTCTTTTTACTAGCTATGATCAGGATTAAAATAAAAATAAGTATCTTCCTACAGCTGGCACTGAAAATATCTACAAAAAACCATGAAATGGTGACATTTTAAAGATATCTATTCCACGTCTCTGAAAACTGCATTGCTTATTAGATATTCTGTTATATTGCATGAAGTTCCTTTATATCAAATTTTATGATTGAGTTTTTATTAGTTATATGCCAGTGTCACAGCAAACTTTAGTAGCATAGCTCAACGGGGAGAGAGAAAAATATTCTAGAACTAATAAAAATCTTCCCTTCTTTGTTAGCGCCTTGAAAACTCAATCAAGCTTCTCTTCAAGCTCAAACAGCACATTTTATATGTTTTATTCTTTCACACATGGAAAAAACCCTGTCATATAATGATGCGTATTTTCATACAAGCAGCCACTGAAATAAAACCTATCAGGAAAATATTCTGTCCTTCAGAGACTGTACTAGCTACAGGAACAACATGTGTATTGTTGCAGTTAATTATTATCATTTCATGGTAGAAAAATTAAGTTTTTATTGAAAAGTCAACACCCAGGATGTTTCAAATAAGAAAAGCAGATAAGAAAGTTGAAGACACTGTGAATGTTTCAAATTCCTGGTATTTCTTAAGTTGAACTTATTTTAGACTGCACTTACAAAGCACCATGATTCCTCCTCTCTACGTGGTACACTATGGTAGCCTCTCAAATGTAATGCATTATTCCTGAGAGAGGAGCAGAAGAGCTTCATGTACCTGTACAATAACTTCCTGGAGGCACTGCTGTGGCAGTACAAAATACAAATATACCAGGGCCTGGACAAAACATTTGGAATTTTTGCCGGAAGGGGGCTTGGAGATCACTTTTAATGTACTAGAGTTTTCAAATAAAATTGCTATTTTCTGATAGAAAGCATCTGCACTATGATGTGCACATACATGATTTTGTCTTTTAAACAAAAATAAAACATTATTAGATTAATCATTTTTGTGTTTATTCCCAGAGCTCCTTTTTACTTATGTGTATTTTAATTTAGCAGTTAACATACACTTAAAAACAGATTATATTTGCTTTTCCACAGCTGCTTCTCGGGTTAGCCAAACCCACCACTTTATTTCTGTTCACGTGTTTCACATAGCACCCTGTGACCACTTCCACCAAGCATGTCCTTTGCACCATGCTGTGTCCTGCTTCTCAGTATTGAGAACTACAGGAGGGTCCTGCCTGCAGGAGGGTCTTAAGAGGTGATATTCCTTGGCCAGGAATGTAAATTAAGTCCTGATTTCACAAAAATCAAGGCAGGTTTAATCACTTTCCTGAAAGGAGTGCTGTACTCTCAGAAAATGGTACAAATAAATTAATAAACTTGAGAAGTAGACCTCCTGCTTATCTGACTTGGCACTCAATTTGGCACAAATTCAGATGAAAATCTGAAGGTTTTTGAAGGTGGAAAGAACCCTCAATGAACAGATATTTCTCTGAGCTCTTAACATAAAGGATAGTATCAATTTGTACTTCCCACAAGCAAATCCCAAACAAAACAAATCCAATAATGCCCTTTAAATTAAATCACTGAATTTTTTTTATTTATGTGTATTAAATAAAGTTGGATGTCATTTGTTTATCCATGTCTGAAGATTAACGTCTGCATCTACCCAAAAGACTTCCTCAATAAGCTATGAGGCATGTTACACATCAAAAAAATGCTCTATTTATGGGCCGATTTAAAAAAGGAAAAAAAATTTGCTGCAAGCACAGCAATGCTAAACGTGATAATGCAGCAACTGGATATTTTAGGATGTAGTAAAGGTAGATTTACCTATAAATTACAAATAACTATTTTGATCATAACATTATGAAACTATTTTTCTTCTTCCTGGCTACCAATAAAAGCATGCTCAACAAACTTTTACTCTATGGTGTCCTAACAGTGTGAGCCATCATAAATTGCTAATCTCTAGGTAGCCATTTCCATATTTTTTTCTAACAGATGGTAGAACAGTGGTGCCATTAAATACAATTTATTCTCATATTATCCCCTATTGGTACGTTTTCCTCTTGTACATTAATGAAAACCCTAGTGGGAACAGAGCCTCGGTAGCTCAGATATTCAGTACAGATTTTCATGACTACTACACAGTTGGGGAATGGAATCAGCAGATAGCAATGAAGTGCATAAGGGATGGGCCTGTGAAACAGGCTTCCATCAGAAAAAGTTTAGGGGCCTGTGCAGGACATATCGTTAATAATCCAAAGGAATATATTTTAATTGCTATGTTACCCATGATCTGT
The DNA here is from genome assembly GCF_003984885.1 of Neopelma chrysocephalum. Classification (NCBI taxonomy): domain Eukaryota; kingdom Metazoa; phylum Chordata; class Aves; order Passeriformes; family Pipridae; genus Neopelma; species Neopelma chrysocephalum. The sequence goes on from NW_020897703.1 coordinate 21,349,774, forward strand.
ACAACAGATGTAGCAGTTGAAGGCAAGATGCATTGCCTATTATATTTGGCTGAATTAGAGAAGAGGTACAGAGTTTGGTAATGATAGTAATGAACTGATTCCTGACACCTCAGGGTCCTGCTACAGTCAGCTCTCTGCAGGCAGCTCTTCTTATTTGTTGACAAATACAGTCATGACAGCAGATATCCAAGACAGCTCTATACAGGCCAGGTCACCTCTGGCAGGGTTTATTTATGAGCTCACAGGCTCTGTGGAGTTGCCTGCACTGCTTCTGGGGGAATGGATTCAGTGTGGGATAGTGGCTGAGCAAACAAAACCTGTCAAATCTGGGCTCGTCAGGGTTTCTCTGCCCTGTTCTCCTCAGCCCTTCCAATTTTAGCATCCTGGCTCTGGCACAGCTTTGCACAAAATATAGCTCATCCAAGCAAGGCTTCGTTCATTTCCATGTGGCTTTGCTCCTCCTCAAACAAGGCTGGATATGCTCAGCATATCTCTTTCGAGACAAGGTGTGTCTGACAATAGCAGTATCCATCATCCCTTTTGTTCACCTCCTTTTCATGTCCTGTGAAAAGGCACCTTACTTCACGGGGTTCCCCAAAGACATGATAAAGAGGTGAGCGCATGTTTCTTTGGAAATGGCAAAGGCTTAGTTCCTCAGTGAAGGAGACTATTCTGGAAGACAAAAAAAGAAGAAAGTCCTACAGTTTGAATAGGAAGACTGGAGAATAGAAATAAAAGATGGCCAATTAGCTACTCATTGGAATTAACAGTCCACCACACTTTGCTGAGATGCCTGAGCTTCTTGTACAAAATGAGTTCCAGAGATGCCTCTCTTTCTATACAAAATAAAAAGCTGTGAAGTTCTCCAAATTCACAGGGTTTCCAGGTGATGACTGGCTTCACTAAAGTCTTTTCATTTGAAGTGGAAATTGGATTCTAGAGAGACCAAAGCAGAAATGGACTTCAGGACAGTCATGCACCACCATGGTATGGAAGAGTTTCCTCCCATTTAAATGAAAGGTTTTGGTGAGCAGCAAGACTTTAATTGCCAAGGCAAGAGAACTTTGCTTGGGATGGAAGAAAATCTGGGAGAGGTACTTAAGAATCCAAACAATCTCATTATAACACTACCCTGTCTGTATTTCAGTAATGCTTTATCCTTTAGATCAGTTTGACACATTTCCCCAATAATGCCTGCATCAAGAATGCATCCTCTCTTTGAAAGAGGGCATGTGTTTTGAAATACAACTGCAAATCTGCCTTATTTATACATAACTTGTCCCAACAGTTAATTATTCTCAGTGTGGGGGAAGAGGAAGAAAGAAAAGAAAAACATTTTATGAACTAGATTTAGCTTCATCATGAAGCCACTGGATTTCTATGAATGTTCCCAGCCACTAGCAAGTTTTTGCAACAGTCAGAAATTTCTCTTTTTTTTTTGAAGCATGCATAAACTACAGTCAAAGAGCTTTTGACACCTTTCCAGACCCCTGGCTTGGTTCAAAAACTTAAGGTGGAACTTATGCCTCTTCTTCCTCATCAGAGATCTTCTCCCATTCTCCGGTAAATACCATGAAGATGCTCCACTATCCTGCAGTGACAGAATTAGCTGTAATCATACTGCAGAGCTTGGAAGTATGATGAGGAGCTGGATGGAAGATACCTATCAGTATAATGCTTTAATAGGAACAAAGGTGAAAAATACAAAAGCCTTCCCCATAGAGCACATTTAATTATACATTCCTGTTCATCTGGCCAGGGGGACTAACTTGTTGTCAAGTAAGAGTCCAAAAATAGCAGCTGGCTCAGGTGTCTGCTCAGATATCATTTAAAAGTCAGCATGCCTAGAAGTGCATATTGTGAGCTGCCAAACACCTGGCTCAGGACCCTGTCAGATCTGCCTTCCATTGTTTATGATTTCTTTGCTGCTCTGAGAAATTAGTAGCTCCTTCTATACCTAAGATTTAGTCTATGGAAAGCAAATCAAACCAAAATTTTAGGCCTGTCTCCTCTTCAGAAGGACGTTCCAGCTATTCTGGAGAGCTCCTACCTTGGAGCAGCATGATTTATCTAAAAGAGCAAAAATGATTTTCTGGTTTTCCACTCTGCAGCACCCATTTTATTTCATGCCGAGGCAAATAAATGCATCTACTGCTGTCTTGCTCCTTCCACTATAATGTATAGCAGGTTAAAGTCACAGTTCAGATCTCAGCAGGTTTCAGGTTTTAATGCTCGTTATATATCAGGGGGTCAGTGTTCTAGCAGGGAAACACAAAAGCAATCTTCAAGAGGCATGAAATTTCTTATGTTTAGAAACTCTTCATAAAGGTCAGGGGGTTTTCAGCTTTTAAAAAGGCAACCTGCAATTTAGAATGCTACCCAAGTAAAAATTTCTCATGGATTAAACACCAAAACAACTGAACCCCCAAACCAACAAATAGTAGGCAGTTTAGTGGAGGAGGCTTCTGAGCATATTCTGCTATTATCATGGAATTAGGAGAAACAAGTAGCTCTGTGAGCTGCCAAGCTAATGACGCATGATTTCCAACATCTCCCTCCCATGAGGGTTTTCCAAAATCTAATAGAAGTGTACGCTTCCTTAACTTCTTTCTTGTGCATTTTAATTGGCTTTTTCCCCTCAGCCTGGCATAAATTTTCACAGAATGTGTAATTTGTAATACTTTTGAGATTTCTCTTTCTCTCTTCAAGATGTTTGAAATGTGTCTTTTTATTCAAAATCATTGGGTGTGGGGTTAAAATGGAGATAAACACCCATAGCATAACTTGCTTGGGTCTCATTTCCTGAGGAGACTTAGCTGAAACATTATAAAACTGCATTTAGCTTTCACCTTGCATTGGTTTGTATGACCTAGTGGTGCAGTTCTGCAATCACAGACTGCAATCCCAATGTCTGCCAGCATAACACCCTGCTCTACTTGAGAAGTAGCTCACTTAAAAAATGGAATGTGGATTATGAAAAGAGCCAAGCACTCGTAAAAACAGATGCTCTTGATGCTCATGTGTAAACCTTGTCAAAAGCGCATCTGACAAACTAACATTAAATAAAAGACAGATTAACATGCACAGCCAGCCTATTCTATACAAATCACATTCATAAACCAACATTTACATAAACATCTTCCTGAAGAAATTCCCTTACAGTTATAATTTTTGAAAATGAATAGTGACCCCAGGGAAATAAAGGGTCCAAGCAAATACTCACACTGTCTGGAAATCAAGCAACCAAAAAAACCCAACACTTACAGTGACAAGTAATTTCTGATTTTATTTTTTTTTATATTTCAGGACTCTTTACAGTTCCTTTCTACTCATTTTAAGTGAAGGCTTCACAGGGATAATTTGGACACTATTTCAAACACAATAGCCTATGACAGTAAGACATTTCTTGTCTACTTCCGTTATTCATAATTTCTGAACTACTCAAGGTTAAAATATCTTTTTTTCAGAGAAAGGACAGCAGCTCCTATCAGTTAGTGGTCCAAAAGTAAGAGTGAGTGAGAGTTTTCACATGAGTGTTTCAAATTGTACTTCCAACAACACTCATCTGGCATTTCAGTCCGCTCAAACACAATTAGGAATTAATTAGAAAGTTCACCAGCTATCTCTTGGTGGTTGGAGCTCTCTGAAGGTGCAGAGAATGAGAGAAGATTGTGAGGTGGCTTTCCCAAATTCATGCAGCATCAGAGCACACCAAAAGTCAAAAGCCAGGAAAGGCTTTGAATATTCATACTGTAACGAAAACTTCCTGTGGAAACTGAAACAAAGCCTACAGAAGCCAAAGCAAGTCTTATTATTGACTTTAAAAAGCTTGGGATCCAATGTAAAAGAACATTAAGGCACATACAGATATACTGTCTCATAGGAAAAATACTGTTTTCTTAATACCACATATTTCTTGTTTAGCTGTACCTGACTTTTGCTGTCTATGCTTGAATTTCCTCCTCTGATATATGCCTGTGAACCAAGCTCCCAGAACCTTTATTCATGCAATGCTCCAATTGAATAAATATTTTTAAACAAATACAATTACTGGATTCAGCATTCAACAAGAAATATTTTTTTGAAGACCACCCATCCCAGCAACGTGCTTCAGTCAGATATCTTTTTTTTGGTTCAAAAAAGAAATTTAAGATGAAATCAGAAGTCCAAATTCTAGTTTGACTTTCATTCTTATCTGATTATACTCAAGCCATTCAATCTTCCTGAACAGTGAATCAGGAAAGGATTTAACCCTTCCTTTCCTACTTCCTATCACCAGCTCTTCATACAGACACTGCCATTTACACGTTAAAATTATTACCATTCTTCTCTATCTGCGTCACAGTTGCAAAAATATCTCATATCCAGACAACTTTCTTCCAGTCCACATGCACATTGTTGAATGCCCGGAAGAGATCCTCCCCAGTAAAGATGCTTTTCATTGGCACGGCCAACCCACCAAGCAAATGGCATTCCATCTGGATGAAAGGGAAAAACGGGGGACAAAGAGAGAAAGAGAGAGAAAGAGAACTTGATAAGCAAATTGGATTCTCCTGAGAATGAAAAAGAGAGTGAAGGTGGACATGTTGGATAATACTGAAAGAAAAGATGCAAACTACAAAGTAACCAACCATAAACTCTGCCCAAGTTCCATTTTATGGAATACATGTTGGGAAAGCAGCAGTTCTATCGTAATCCCATCTGGAGGAGCAGATATTTTCCCCATAGGGCTCATGTGCTAATCATATGTGAGAACCTTGGTGCCTATCAGCTGCAAAGACTTTTGACATGCAAACCCAACATCACTGTCTGCACCATCTGTGTCCAGTGTTTTTGTGTGACACTGGGGGGAGATCTGATCACTGATGGAATCTGAAAACAATTCTCCTGCCACGACTCACACTGGACAGTTGTCTTGTACCATGTAGTATTGGCCAAGGACCTGTTGTAGAGTCATCAAGTTTTGAAGAAGACTCTAGCTCTTAGACTGGAATTTCTTACCTTATATATATTAAGAACAAAAATCTTCAGAAATAATGCACAAACTGATCTATTACTATGGACTCCTCTCAAAACCAAGACCAAAATTTCCATCAGTTTCCAAGAGAGTAGGATTATTGTTCTCCAAGGGCGGAATTTGCAAATGCAAAGCTCCGTAAGATATTAAACAAGGTAGGACATAAGTGGGAAAAAGTATGTCCCTGCTTGAGAATCAATTTATCTCTGTGAAGCTATTTTCTGCCTACAGGAGCTCTAAGATTTATGCATTTATACAAACAGAGATATTTTTTTGTTTAAACTTCAGAATCTGTTATGCATCAAGAATTAAGTATTAATAGTCAGATACAGTAAGCAGAATCAGATGTAATTAAAGTCACAGATTAACATTTTCTAAGACTGAGTTTGTCTTCCAGCTCAGATAACTTTTTCATTGACTTCTTAAACCTTAAATCAAGAAATGTAATCAGTTATACTTAAGGTAGATGGCAAAATTTACCAAAATTGACATATCAAGACTTTTTGATCAGAGGAGCTTGGAAAATTGAACTGCACTGCTAATGTAGAAAGATGCATCATTTTATTCTTCCACTTTACTAACATTGTTAGTAAGGAGTATTTCTCCTAATACAAAGCAAGAAAGACTAAAATACGAAATGCAATCAAGGTTAACTGTAGAGTGTAAGGGACTAATTAAAATGAGTTTTAGAATCACTTGGCAAAATTAATTCATGTTTATTTTCCTTCTAAGCTTAGACTGCTGAACTGTAAATTCATGAAAAAAGGAAAATAAAAATAGGAAGAGCAACTGCATCCTCATGATACCAACAATTAAGACATGACGAATTTGACCAATACCCAGAGGTACTCATTAGAAAAACACAATTCAAGAACATCTAAGGATTCATCTTACACACTCATTTTAAGTCTCATCTTATTATCAACACATTTATGATTTCTTTCTTTTCTATTCAACTGATTTTTTGTGCAGAGGTTGACTGTTGCAAACAGTGAAACAGTTTTATACCACATTACAGGGAAATTACTTGGTAAAGCTTGGAATAGTAATGTTAATTGAATAAAAGGGTGATTTGTCTAGGAGTAGAAATAGATATTATACAGAAGTGCTTAATCTAATTTTAAAACTGTCCATTCTGAAAAAAAAAATTAGATAAAGATAAATATTTCAGGCCAATAGCAAATAATGGTATTCATTAATCAAATGCAATATGTGTCAGATTCTTTTGGCAGAAGTCATTATACACTTAAACATAACAGTGAAATAAGCAATCATTCACATAAATTAAGAATAAGCAGTTTTCTGATGTCTTTTTCAGATATGTTGTTATTTGTTTTATTGAGCAATACCAAACAAACGCATGCACATTCTGATTTATGATATAGACTGGGGAAGTGGTAGCAGAACCACTGTTTGAGTCATTTACAAGGAAATTAAATACAGTGCTAAAAATTAGAGCATTCAACATTATAAGAAACAATCTTAGATTGTCAAGGGAATAGACTATAAAAAACCAGTGTCTTTTCCAAAATTCTATTTATTAGGCAGAGTTCTGCCACTCTTTTCTCAAGATGAGCAAATTTTTCTCCATAACTAGTCCCTTAGAAATCAATTGTATTATTAAGGAATATTATGCCCTGATTCTTCAAAATGCTTTCCCACATGCTTAGTTTTTTAACACATGAGAAATCACAGAGGTATTCATAAAAGCTCTTAAATCTAAGGTACTACAGCAACTTGCACAGTTTAGAAATTCTGAAACATATATTGTATGTCATATACCTGCAATGTTGAAGCAAAGCAATACTTCACTAGCAATGCCAATTAATCTATCTCTGATTTCTTTCCAGAAAGTTTACTCTCTTACACCTTGGCAGAGCTGGAGGATGTCTTGCACTGAGATTGAATTTAGCCAGCTTCTGTTGATTAAGATTCTTTCTTATGAGCCTGTATATTCTTTGCAGTAACTTCACTTCTGTAATTATGGTATTATCATTTTTTCAAAGCATTATCACCACCTCAAAATGAATTAATTCCCTATACGTGATGAAGCCACAGACCAAGTCAATGACATTAATCAAGGATTTAACTTGACCCCATAACCTTATGGTTACATAAGTCAGTAAAATTCTACTTAAAAATTTCTAAGCTAAAAAGTCCACTAATAAGAAGTGCTACTAATTCTTCTTTGAGTCTGGATGTGGCACCTAGTGCCATAGTCTGGTATCTATGGCAGTAGTGGATCAAGGGTTGGACTTGATGATCTCAGAGGTCCTTTCCAGTCTGGCTGATTCTATGATTCATTCAGTGCTTACATTGTACCTAAAAATACATTATTTAGAAAAAAAGTTGTCAAAAGCCTACTGCACAAATAAAAGTATTCTTTTCTATACATTTTTGTCTATTTATAACAGTAAAAAAACTCCTATAAAATTTTTTTTAGGGTTGTCTTTGAACTCCATACCTTGATTTTGAAGGAGAACATGTGGGAAAAAAAATCCCAAACAAAGCAAAACGAACAAGCCCCAAGTGACTGAATTCACCAGTAACAGAACAGAGACCAGTTTCTTTCAAGTGATTTCCTTCTGTACTGCTTAAGCTGCCTTTGGTAGATTTTAATTTTGATAAAAAATCTTTAAGAAAGGCATTTTTTTTGTTTTATTTTCTGCAGAGGACAATAACCCTTTGAGTGATTATATTGTCTGGAAACCTCTACGAACAGCTGTGATATTTATACCACTCTTTTTACCATAATTTAATACCGTATTGAATAAAAACACTACACAGGCACACTGAATACTGTATCAAAACAAGTACTGCTACTCATTCACGCTGCCAGGTAGATTGCAGAAAGTAAGGTTGGCACAGATCTTCTGAAAGGAAAGAATAAGGGGTATCATCTTCAGTTGATCATCTTGATGTTTTCCTCTACCTGTCTCCATAAGCTGGTTCTTTGTGGTCTATTCAACAGCTGTATGTGTGTTTCCAAAGAGCCAAGACTCTGAAAACCCTGACATATACAATACTGCCATATATACAGACAAGAACTCTGTGTCCATCCAGCAAGGCACAGAGAGTAAGCTCCTCCCAGATATTGTTCAGCAGATCCCCAGTACCTACTCTGTCAATGTGCTTGACTAAACTGTTCATTGTTAGCTCTCTGTATGAAATCTGTTCCAGCTGAAGCAAGGCTGGCACAGACTGTACAGTTAACAAGCACAGAGGCTGAGCACTATGAAGAGGAGAGTAGACACGTAGAATTGGTTACCAAAGATCCTTAGAAGGAGATGCAGATTGAGATCAAATTCACCTGCATTGTGGATCTGCCTCTTCCAGTGACAAGAATGGCTGAACACGTATTTGGTGTCCTTCTACCAGCTTACAACAAAATATCTGTCTTCTTAAATCTCCCTCTTGCTGACAGTTCTCTTATTTTCTGTATTAGGAGACATTGACACTGCTAGAAATACAAGTTATTTTTAAAGGGTTAAGGATTGTTCAGGTTTTAAATGCCAGAGAATTTTTTCAAAAAGTATTTGTATAGGCACTCAGAAGCTGGAGGAGACATAGAAACAGCATATTCCAGAAACACTTAGGACTAAATCACTATATGTATAAATTCCAAGCAACTTTTGTGAACTCAGTTTGCCTTTATATAGGCAGAAATTCTTAGTATTGACTTTTATGTTTATACAGCATGAGTTAAACAAAAGCCATGCATTTTTAAAAGTACTATGTTTAAAATATTTGTCAAGATTTGTCTGCGTCATTTTCCAGGTTGTTCTTGCTATCACAACAAACAAAAAATCTGGAAAAAATTTATGGAAATATAACAAGATAAACTGGATCCCATGTTATACTCCTGTGCTATATAAACCTAAAGTCTGACACAGCACTTATATACCCCTAACACAGCCAAGGTTTTTGGGGTACCCAAGTTACTGAAACAGGTCAGCTAAAGGTCTTTTTCACCACCACATCAAGTCAATTTATTTGCATTTGTCTGTTGAAACACTGAAACCGTATTGTACTGAAACGACATTCTCTTGGCGATCTTCATGCTCTTTTTTTCCTTCCAAATTCAAACCAAGTTAAGCAGAACTGAATTTGTTAAAACTTACATCTATCAATTTTACTGATGAAAATGTAGATTAATTTACATCCATGCTGTTTTCTTCTAAGAGGAAAGATTCACATATCAAGAGGTAGTGAGAATTAGGAAAATACTGATTGTAGAATTGCATAGAGCAATCAAACCCAATTCTTTGAAACTGGACTCAAAAACATAAAATGTCTGTTTACACCAACTACTCCAAAAAAACCAAATTCTGCAAATATATTGAACAATGTGAAACATGCAGTTAGCATATTTTTTATATATGTATCTGTATATATATACACATTTATATGAGGCAATTTCAACCTGAATAACTGAATTCAGAAGCCTATCCAGAGTATAAATTATGGTCTCAGCTAATCAATTTTTGAAAGGCTCTGAATAAATGGAGAAAGGGGTAAGAGAGTGAAAACAAGGGACAACTGTGATTCAGTATTTTTTGCAAGGGTTTACCAAGATCTTGTTTTCCCATGCTTAATTTTTGCCATTATACCATTTTCATAACCTTTTTATATTAGAATTTTTAACATTAAATTGATGTAAAACCAAATTCTTCCACTTTGGCCTTTCAACAGGAAAAAAAAATACTGTTTTGATAAATCTAAGAAAAAGTATTTATAATAATTCTGGACAAAAAATGGACAAATTGGAGAAACATTTCATATTGAGTGGAAAACACAAAATTAATACATTCTCAGAGGCTGTTTGTTCAGTGAAGAGGTCTGTGGTATTAATGACTCAGAATCTGTATTGGTTTAAACAGCAACTCACACCACGGGGAAAATATACTAATAACACAAAACGGGAGAACTCAGGCTGTGCTGCGTTAACCAGTACATGCTACACACTCTTTGAAGAGGATGCTGACATACAACAGTGAAAAAAAAATTGCTCTTTGGTTTACAGCCCTCAGCGAGGGTCTCGTGGCTCTGCCTCGGCAATTATGGAAGCAATACCTACCCTCTTTGCACTTCACAAACGACCCTGTTTGTAACTCAAGATCATGCTATCTTGGGAAAAAATCATTTATGTAATAAGGAAAAAATGAGAGTCCCCAATGACATGGTTCCTTTGAACATTGTTTACTCAGTGAGCCATCAAGTACCCACTTGTTTTTGTACCATACTACTCTGCTTCCATGTACCTCTTTACGGTACACCCATAATGACCAACAAATACTTCCTCCCTTTTATTCAATGGCACGAGTAAATGCCATTTACTTTCCCATGGCAATTATGCCACTTTTATATTCCTTTTTCTTTCTTAAAATTGTAACCCACCGCCCTAATTTTCAGAGATGGTAAACATGGTTGTGCTGGAAATCACAGTAGGTCAAACACTGCTGCAAGATAATCACCATTCTGTACTGAGTAGCAAAGGTGCTGCCCAGTGGTACTAAGATTCTCACTGAATTTGATTACAATTTCTGGTCAGGTCCTAGAATCCTTATTTAGAGCAATTATCCAAAAGTGAAGTAGTCATGCTAATACCAGTCGACTTACTCCCTGGGCAAGATCTATTTAATCACAAAATCTGTCCCTCATTCCAGACTTATTTTGTTAAGTGTGGTTAGGAAGACGGGAAAGAAAGGCAGCACTTTGCTGACATTTTTTTTCTCGTTATTCAGCTTTGCTGCCAAGGTGCACTGCTTTCACAGAGTCCCAGGCTGAAGTAATTGCTTAAAAAAAAAAGAAACAAAACAAAAACCAACAAACCCAAAACAAACAACAAAAACCCCCATGCAGTAGCATTTGTCTGCTTCTCTTAAGGAGAGAAATCACTCTGCCTCTGGAACAGCTGTTATCACAGTGCGCTCTGTACTTTATGTAATTGTTAAGATATTCTCACAGATGACAATGGGCAGAAAGAAGGTAAATAAACATGGACCGTTGCTTCTTCTAGATTTAACAGGAGGCTAATGAACAGAACCGCTGAGCTGCAATGACAGTTATGCAATCACACACAGCATTTCAGTAACAGCAAAATCTTCATCAACCCTTTGAGAGACAGATTTGAGGATGGGTGTAAGGATTTAAAACCCAAACATTTTTAGATGCTGAGGAAGATTAAATCTACATCCAAACTAAAATTTTATGCCTCATGAATGTCTCTGTTGAAGGCCAAAAAAGGCTGAAAATATTATGAGTACTTGCATTCTCCTTTGCCAGCTTAGGCTGGGTTGTTTTCTCAATAAATTTCTGGCCAAGTGACAAGTTTCCTGAAAGATGCAAGTGGGATTTCAGCCAGCAACAGAAATGATGCGAAGAGCTGAAGGCATGCAGGTTAGGAAAAACAACAATAACAAACAAACAACCCAAACCGAAAATGCAGAGAAGATTACAGCTTTTAGGGACAAATGACAAAATAGAAAATAGCAGCTTTGAATCTCCAGCAGTTTTGCTGAAGATGAACTGGATACCTGACCCTGATGAAACCAAAAAATTATCTCATTTCCTCTATTTTCTGCATTCCAGCTCACCTTCAATTTGAAACTGTCCCTCTTGCTTTCAACTCCTTTTCCTCTTCCTCATTCCCCTTTTCCTTTCCTATTTTCTCTGTTTAGCCTAATTCCTCTAGGTAAATTGAGATAAATAAGCCTTGCATTGCTTGAACAGACAACCTGTGACATTGTTACATGTCCTGCCACATCCTTACTCTGTACTGGGACCAGAAACCCATCAATTCCTGGGATTCAATTACAAGAAAATAATGAACATGGATAAGCCACAGTGGGCTCCAACATGACCCTGCCTGGGCCAGAGGAGCAAGACCTGCTCAGCAGATGTCTGGAATTTTTTTCCTGTGTCATAGGTATAGCCAGTGAGAATAATGGCAAAAAGATGAAGCCATCATTTCTTGCCCTGACACTGTTTGGCCAGCTCCTATGTGTTCATTCTCATCCTCATTCACCAGTACCCTCTCACCCATTTCCACTGAAAGGTCATCTCATGAGGTGGCTCAATACAGTGCCCAGGAAAAGGTCTTTAATTCTTAATGAATTCTTCTGCATAAGTATAAAAAAAGTGAGAGTAAGTAGTAGTGGGTGCTGCATTAATGGGCTAATAAAGAGAAGATAAACCAGATCATGTCATTTCAGTTCTTGTGGGGTTCTCTGCACCTGCAGCAGACCAGCATTCAGTGGCTCTCTAGGGCCTGAGGAAGACAATAGGAATGAGAGTTACAGCCACCCTGTATGCAGCTAGTAACACAGCCCACTCTCTCAATGTCCTACTGAATCCCACCCACGTTATCTTATCAGCTAACTGCTTGAGGTGCCTACATGGAATGGAGGAAAGAGTGAAAGAAATGACTGAGTTTATGAGTTTAGACAGATCATATGCTCTTCTTTAGAACTTACTTTTTAAAGCATTTTATAATGAATGTGAAAGGGCTACGAGGTAAGGAAAGAGTACTGAACTAAAGCACCTTATAAAATATTGCGAGGTGAGAATAGTAGTTTATCACAGCAGTTTTTGTTCTTAAATGCTATTTAAGTTTTCATAGATGAAAGCAATTTCAAAGCCTAGAAATAAGACTGCAGAGGACAGAGGGGAATAGTTGAAGCATCAAAGACTGTGAATGGTGCATCAAACCATAAACCAATCATTTCACCACAAGAAAACTTGGTATTCAACAATTATTCATGGCAATGTTGAAGTGAGAAAACAACTTTCATAGAATGGTAAAACTATATTATAAGCAACTATTCCAGGAAAGACTTCTAGGAAGAAACACTTTGTAGTTCTTTCTTTTACTATTATTTTCCAGGAACAATAAAGTCCAGATACAGCAACTGGTATAAAAGCATCCAGTTCCAGCGAAATCAGGGTAGTCGTGCTGATTTGCACTGACTCAGCATCAAGCTGTTCACAGGAAGACAGAACGGTTGAGGTTGGAAACTGTTTTGTCCAGCCCTCCTCTTAAACAGATTCAGGATGTGAGAATTCCTCAGACAAACTCTGGCTGTCACTGGGACAGGCAAAAGAACCATCCATGGGTATGCAGCAACTGAAACACACAGGCCTGAAGGATTGATTTTCAAAGGGGGTAAGAAAGAAAAATTAATTATATATTTGATCCATCTTGAGTTCTGCATTGTCACAGCTCAAGCTCTTGGGACAGGGCATGGATGAAGAGTAATAGAGGGACCCTACCTCCAGCACTTTGCACCTCATCCACTCAGTGTGGTAAAACATGGAGCTGTACAGCAAAGCCCCCAGCTCTGCACGGCTGCCAGGCTCAAGTGCTCTCACCTGCCTACCAGCCTGGGCCTTTCACCAGGAAAGCCCAAAATACCTAGGTCTGCAGCCTGGCCTAATAGTGGTCTGAAAGTCAGGGCATAACTAAGAGCAGGTTGATTGTTTATGAACACAAGCAAGCTGGAGTAAAGTTGAGTGGAATTAATATACGGATGAATCCAATTCTTGCAGGAAGCCATGGGCAGCTTGCTGGATCCTGCCCATGATAAAATGCAACTTGATAAACTAGGAAAAGAAAATAGATAAAATGGGGACATTTGGGACATTTAATAGGAGACTGGATAAGTTGCAGAAAAACATGCTGTGGAAAGCAATCTCTGCTCTGTCCTTTGGGAGGAACTACATACACTAATAACAGTTCTTCTCCCCCCGTTATTTTGAAAAGTGTCTGAGTAAAAATGGAATTACCTTACTCAACAGAACTGTTTCCTATATATGCAGTTTTAACTATCAGCATTAATAATGAGAAAAGGATCCTTATTATTGCTTTTTCACCCCTTCTAACATTTCACCAATACAGTCACTAGTGACTGAAATGGACTGTCTTCGGATTTGACAACCCTCCACAAAAGACAGACTAATTTTGTTTCCATTGCACTTGCAATGGCAGCTTCTAGGAATAATAAAAACTAGATTTGGGTATAGAGAATCTTTATTAGCAATATTGATTCATGAAGCAATGAGAACACACCTTGTCCTTCAGCTCCCAGGTTAACACAGCATGGCTGACAGTTAGAGAATAAAATCTATTTACACGGAGTGAATCTGACCAGCAAGTCATTAGGACAATGTCATTTCCACAGTGTGCCTTTCTGAAGTGCAACTACTAACTGGTTCCTGTAAGTGGCTGATAACAACTGAATTTCATAGCTTAGATTGATCTTAAAGAAATCAGAAAATATCATCAGTAAATATGCTGAATTCCTGAACTGGAATAAAAATAGAAAAACAGTCTTAATAGAACATAAATTAGAAGAGATAATAACATATTGCTAATCACTTTGAAGCCTCAATCCCTAATTAAATAAATTAGAGGATATTCCTAAAACTGATAATAGCACTCTCAGATATTATTGGGATGGTGTTTCTGTTTTGGAAAGAATCCTTTGGAACATGAGATCACATCTCAAGTTCCCTGTAAAATTATTTGGTCAAATGAGCATCTTTGGTAAGAGGGAAATCCAGTATCATGGTCCATGCAGCTCTAGATAAAAAGTCAGAGGGCTTTTTTATTATTATTTTGTTGTTTTGGGTTCTTTTAATGGCAAAAAAGAAGATATTTAAATTAATGTTAAACAGCTGTAAAAGTCCGTGTGCAGAGTACACAATATATTTCCTGTCCTCTACAAGACAGGCATTGTAAAGAACCACAAAATGACACCAACATGCAGAAAAGAGTTTAGAGAATAATATAGGCACATTTCTGAGTCTTGCACTAATTATGAGCCAGAAAGGCAGCTTGGACAAGCAGAGATAAATCATGCTCTAAGCCTCTCCTCCTACTCTTTCTTCACATCCCTACTGAATTGAAATCTCACAGGGCCAGTTGAACTGGATTATTTTTTGCTCCTAAAACGTGTTAGTTGGCAAAAGACAACACTCAGTTGCATTTACTATGATCACGAAGTCCAGTACAGCAGTAGAAAGAGTCCAGTTTTAAGTTCTTGGTCAAAAAACCCTCAAACAACAAACAACTTGTTGAACTACATTCCAGTATCTCTGAGACGCTACAAACATTACTGCAACTCATTAAACTTCTTTATAGTCTGATGTGTTGCAACACATTACAGAGCAATGTTAAATAAATAAATGCTGATTTGACACTGCTTTCAACTGCAGAGCAATTCTGCTTTTCTCAATATTACAATTAATGTCAGCAGTTAATGTCTTAAGTGGTGGAATTGGAAACTCGGCTACAATAAACAAATGCAGTCAAATTTCAGCTTAAAGATATACCCAAACTAAAGCATGGCATTAGTTCAGCTGTCCCTGTCTCAGGCTGCAATTACAGTTTTGTTGGTCAGAGCAGCAGGGGCACCATTTGTCATCCTAAGGAAGCCTGGAGTGCTATGAAATTGGGCACTTTGGAAAAATGCAGCTGTAGCAGAACATATGTATATGCAAGACCATGAAATGAACTGGCTCCGAGCCAGCACATAAAGAGAAAAACAAGACAATGTAAATGAAAAAATTCATAGAACACTGTACTCAGAAGATGCTCCTATTGATATATCCTGGACACCCTTAAAGGTCAGGATGATAACAATCTGTCTTCTCTGTGGAATTGCTTAATCAATTTGCAGCTCTTTTCTTCAGCCTGTTAGCAACAGGTTTATATCTTTCAACTAGATCTTCTATTTAGTTTTTGCTATTTAATTGGTCTCAGGTTCCTGTGTATTTCTCTATACAACTGTAACAACCATGGGTATGTATATACATTCCTGCACAGACTGTACTGGATAGAATATGAACTGCTCGGCTATGCTCAGTAGGTCTACTGTCACTAACAGAGATTATTATTCAGCTGAAGATGGTTTTCTGCTCCTGCAGCTGAATGCAGAACTCAGCTGTAGCTTTACCACTGCGGTCAATACTGGAATGGGCAGAGGCTGCAGAAGAATGAGAACCATGCAACCATGAGAAGTCCTAGTCCTTCCTCTCTTTCCAAAAGCAGAACAGGCCTATGTGTCTTCTGTATTTAATGGTGAGAGAAAGAATCAGCATTGGAGCCAATCCCTAATCTACAAGCTTCATGAAGTAAGAATCAAGATCTTTGCATACAATATAACCCTCTACCACAGGCCTTTCATCACAGCTGATGAGACAAATCTTTCTGTGGGCTGCATCAAGGCTGTGAATCAAAAGTCCACAAGATCACATACATTATCATCTTTCCTTCCAACAGTGAGGCTCCTTAACTCAGTGTACCTTCCTCAAGCCAAGTATAGTCTACTACAAATTCTGTCAGCTGCTGGTTTGGAGAGATGCAGACATCTCTACCAGATGGTGGTGCTTGGGTCAAAACAATACAACCGAGGCAGATAAGTCTCTTTCAGATTGGTGTAGGATTTTGACAGGGTATACATTAATACGTGTCATTAGAGTTCTTCAACAGCTGTACAAAAAATAACTGGCTCAATCACTTCCATATAACTCTCTACATCATTTGCCTGCTTTCTTTTCAAGACATGGAGGCCCAGCAGGGCAGGCAATGAAGTCATGGGTGATCAGACCCAAGATCCATATTTAAAATAGGAATCTCTGAGGGGAAAACTTCTTATAAAAATATATGAGAGCCACTGCCACCAACCTCTTCTCTCTACACATATGCCTGTATGAGTATGTACACCTCCATAATAATGGAAGATTTCTACTCAGATTTACTTTAAGGAATTTATAAATACAAGTTACATATTTATGGCTGTAATACACTGCTAAGGATTATGTTTTTTCTCCCATCTGAAGAGCAGAACAAATGCAAAGGCAAACATTACCCTGATGTATGCTTCATGACAGAACAGACCGCAGAAACAATCAGCAATAAGCAACCTCTTTTAAAGAAAAGTCACAACTTCCCTCCCCTCCTCTTGTCTCAGTACTTTTTTTCTTCCCTAAGTCAAATAATGTTTTTCAATGTTGATGTTGTGCTTTGCATTTTCTTCCATCTGCATTCAACTGGTCAAGATAAGGTGCAAATGCTCAGAGATTTAGGTGAGAGTTGTTGGTATTATGCTGTAAATTCAGAGAAAGAGAAAACTGAGGTGTAAATGAAGCCACCTCCTATAATAGGGGAAGAAATGTTTTTGTCTTTAGGTTTCTTTTCCATAGTTGAGTAAAGGTTTGAACCATACCGCTTTACTTTTAAATGAAATACATAAATGATTCCCAAACAGCTGGCCTACTTAACACTACTATTGTAAACATCTGTTCACATTCATGCATGCAAATAAGAACATCAGCTAGCAAGTCTCTTAGGTTCAGATTAGTCTTTATCAAGTCCTCCCAGAAAACACTGGGGTGGAGGCCAATGAGTGTGTGAAGTGGGAGGAAAGAGAATTCTTGAGCTTTTTTTTTGGAGAATTGATCATTGGAGGAAAGATGGATGATGGAGAATACAAAAACCCCCCAACTACATGCAGAAAACTACATTTTTCAATGTGTTTGCTTTAATGGAAATTTTGTTTCCTGTCTCTTTGTGGTGGTTTCCTACTTCATCAAATATTTTAGCAGCTTGTTTTGTAAATGGACTTTGTGGCAAATTTTTATCCTCCTCTATTCAAACCATCCTTTGAAAGTACCAGGGTCCCAGATCTGCTCCTACTGAACTAAATGGGATTCTTGACATTGACATGACTGGAAACAGGCCCAGGCCAGCTGTATGCCTCATTAGATACACAATTCTATAGCACCCTCTAAAATTCTGCTGAACTCTCTCTTTCAAGAAAATAAAGCAAGTAAACTCAAAGGCCATGAAATGTCACTATTACATTTCAGCACTTAAACTGAGGCACCTGATGAATTAGTCATCTTCTTGCCAGGCATCTTAGAAAACTGCAGCCCCTGAGGGATTTCCCCTGGCCGTTACCACTTATTGCAAAGTCAAAGAGAGAAAGCTAAGGTTATTGTTTTGCCTGTGGAATCAAAATATGCTGAGAGTGCATGTTATTCCCCAGACTTAGAGGTTTATTGCGTTTCTAATTCACACCTAAGGTCACCATATGTCAAGTGAGTATGCATTCTGCTACCATGGCTACTATCATTGTTTTAACCCTAATGCTAAACAGTCCTAGATTGGAACAATACTGTCTTAGAAACAGCACAGTTTAGTGCTCATAGCAGAAGACCGGTCTTCTGATTAAAGATTGCAAAGCCCAGCGGTTCCATCTTTGGGTTTGTCAGACTCTCCAAAATCATAAAAATGATTCGATCACTCTGGTCCTTTGTTTTCACACCAGAACGTCAAAGAACTAAAAGCCCCAAACAAACAAAATAAACAAAGCTAGTACAGCAACAACTGGGTCTTCTCTATTGAGAAACATTAATAAATTAATCAATCTTTGATCAAATTTTATTTAGCATTTAAAAATACAATATGAGGTTTGAAATCAGTTACTTGTGACCTGACAGGATGAGACCATGATGGCAATGCTTCTTCTGCATAATTCAATAATGTGAATTTGACCACACAATTGTCATTCCTTGTCATTTAAGGAGTCTCACAGTTAAGCAGCCATAATTGTCCTTTGGGTGTTATCTTAAACACATTAAAAAAGAAATTGAATGCTTTCACCACATTATAGTTGGGACATTTTTTCAGAGCTAATTTCTATGTCTGTGAATTATTCATAACACACTTCAAACAGGCTCTTCTGGATAAGGTAATTGACCTTGTCTGCATGAAGCACCCACTACCTTGCCTTGGGATAATTAAATCTACGATTTGGTCCATTATTCAAAGGTAATGTCTTTTCATTAGGTTGGGCAATATATTATCACTCAACTAGTCACCTAATTCTGCATTTAACGTATTCAAGTTTTCACTGTTTTGTCATAGGTTACACTCATCATAGCAATATCTCACATTTAGTAGCAGTGTAACAGTAAGACAGCATTCTCTTGATAAATGGAAGCAGGACTTTGAGGACTACAATTTCAAGATTTACTTGCATATTTGCAACCTCAGTTGGCTTTGTTTTTTCTATGGGTAAAAGCAGTAAAGGATATCTACTCAGTAAAAACTAGAGTCAGGTCAAAACTCAGGTACAACTATTTTACCAGGTGTCAGTAGCTTTGCAAATTCACATATTATTCAGTGGAAACACTTATGTGTTGTAGAAAGATATGTTAAATTACATGCATTACACATATATGACTTCCACAGAGTTTTATTTTGCTGTGTAGAGAAACTCTTGGTTTGTCTGCCATCCAAGAATGCAATTAACAATGCTGGCTGTTGCTTAGGCTAGCTCTGAACCCTTTTGACCTTCCTTGTAACAGTCTATTATCGGGACTCAATTTCCTGCTACATATTCCCTCGAAAAATCTTGCTCAGTGAAGACCAAAGTAACTGATTCATTTTTGCATACGCATGGAGTGAAAACCTCTGAGAGAAAGCTAAACAGTTGAGCACCCAACTCTCTTCTGTGCTCCAACTACTTTGAAACACTTCAGCAGAATAAAGCAGCTCTGAATCTATTTTAGTCAGTCACTGTCAAAGTCCTCCTGCATGAGTAAACCCTTGAGTGGCACAGCGATCTGGAGGAGCTCCTGCATCAATCCCTCTCCTGGCTGCAGAAAATGGCCAGAGATGGTATTCTAATTTATATTGCACCACTCCAGTAACCAGGCTGAAAGACACTTCTCCACCCCCCTCTCCTCAATAGCGTGGGGGACACCTCTCTATTCTAAGAACAGAGTACTGTCTTTTTCAATCTATCAGTGCTTAAGTGTTTAGATGCTGATTGCAAATACTGCATTAACAACTATGGATGAACTTGTTAACTTCTCTACATATCTGAATTTTTAAAATGTTCCTGTATTTTGTGGTTTGTTTTACACTAAAGTGGAATTTAATGAAAGATGTAATAACCAAGGAGTTAATCCAGCATCTTGCTTGCCTAAATCACTATAAATATATTGAATCCAGTGGAACTGATCCTGCATATCTCTGAGCTTTGTAATTTTTTAGTGAAATCATTCGTTATTGTAGCTTCTCTCACCCTGCCCATTAATAGAATGTTATGATTATGTTAGCTATTCAAAGCTTTTTAATCATGTTATACAAACACAATTCAGTCTATGAATTGTTTATCTTGATTAGACATTGTTTGAGTGTTCACTTAAAATTATGAAGCATTGTTTTAGAGTAGAAATAAAGACAAGGGCATCAAAAAGACTTCAAGGTGTTACAGTGAACACTTACTCTGAAGGCCTTTGGCTGAATTCCTATTTGCATGAATATTCAGGAACAATCTGTTCATGCCTCAGGAACAAAGAAAAAAATCTCAGTATCATGGTCCAGAGTAATATAAAAAAAAAGGATTATGAAAATTGTGAAATTGAAATGAAATTCTAGTAGGACAGGCAGAAAATAGTTGACATTTATCAACTAAAAGAAAGTAGCCAAGGGAAATATTGTTCTAAGCAAGATTACCTGCAACTGGCCTGGCTGCTAAATCATATTTCATAATGGTTGACTGCCTTCCATTGTGTAACCACAGTTGTGTACTGCACATTGATGGCTGCTGTCGCTATAATATGGTTATGTTTACCCATTAGTTTCTGCTTTTGTGCCACAACCCAGTAACTATGATATTATAATGGTTCTAATGGTCCGTTTCACTTTGTTCATTTACCTATTAATTTTGGCAATGGCATATTTCACGGAACATAAATTTCATCCTCTGAAAACATGAAAACCTGTAGTACAATATGGTCAGACAGATTCTGGAGCTTTGTACAGAAGTAAAATGAACTGTCCAGGGTGGCATTTTGTGAAGAACATACCTCCCTCTGGAGGCATAGGTTGTATCTAAGGTGATTACTTCAGCAGTAACAGGATGTAATTATTCACTCAATAAAATTCTGCCTCTATTAAGTAGGTACTTCTAATGTTTTGCAGATTGACTAGTGGCCCTAGCGTGTCTCACAGAGGTAGTAAACAAAATGCAACACAATCTTTTTGTCTGAATTCAGAACACAAGTGTGCAGTGGGAAGAAAGTGACCTAGAAAGCTGTTGCTGCTTTGAACATGGAGACTCTGGGAAACAGGACCACAAAACAGAACTTGAAAAATGCTCATTGCAGGAAAACCTTTCCCTGCTTGGGGACAGATATTACAGTGGCAAAATAAATAGACCAAACTGACTTTTCACAGCCAGAAAAAAAGCCAAAGGGAGCTGAAACAAAGCCTACTTCGGAAGAAGACCACTTGTCCTAGAATCCACCCCTCTGCTGTTACATTAGCTTTCAGTCATGAAGATTTCTCTCCAAAAAATAACCCCTAAACTTCTGCCTCACAACAAAGTAGTTTCATGTGGATAAAATCTGAGAGCTTGAAATCACAGTGACAATGGGAGGCAAACAAATGCTAATGTACAGAAAGCCTTTACCTCAAAGCGGAAAAGAGTAAAACACTACTTGTCTTATACTAGGCCTGACAATGATCCAGCTAGTTCATTCTTCCCCCAGCAGCAGAAGGGCGAGGCACAAGAGGTACCTGCATAAATCCCACACTTGGAGTGCAAGACTTCAGAGGTGTTCATCTGGGAGGAAATACTCTTCTTAAGGTTATTTATGTGGCTGCACAAACTTGGCCAGTGGTTTTAGAGTGGTACATTCAAATTAATCTAATGGCCCATACCAGTTTCAGGCCAAATTGGCATCAGTTGCTGCTAAACAAGAAATCTACCTGTAGAGGAGAATTACATAGATTAATTGGCTAACCTTTCTAAACACTAATGTAAAAAAAAAAAAAGTCTTCTTCTGGGACTTTTGAATTCTGCTCTTGAGTGCAAAGAAAGCTCTTGACGTTCCTTCGAGTCCTGGACAGCTCATGTGGGAATATACGCCTTGGCTAAATCAGTCTGAGCCTTCCTCCTATCAAAGGGGCTTAGAAAAAAAGCAGGCTCAAAAGCTTTTTCCTTTTTGTTCTCAAACTTTCTGGCCCAGCACATATCAAAAAATCTTCTCTAAAGAAGGTTTTTAAAGTGTTATTTTCTTTCAGGTCACCACATCTTTCTAGGTACTTGTCAACTTGCAGTGAAATCTGGTCCTCTGCAAATCAGTCCAAGTTGGGGGGATGTAAACATTCTCAAAAAAACCCATGCTTCTTGGAAGTGGAAGAATTACACATCTTTTTTTTCCCCAAGGTCTGGAGACATTTTCTCCAAGCTTGCTTACCCTTAGTAGACACCTAGAAGAGCTATTTTTATGCTTCCCTTTAACACCAGATAGTTCATATAAGAGTAATTTAATGTTTTGCTTTAAGAAGGTTTTTATTCCACTGCTGTTTGAATCCCAAGCATGAAGTAATCTCAAAAAAATAGCCTTCAGCTGATCCTCATTGTTTCTTTTTTCCTGTCTTTGCCTTCACACTTTCAAATACAGAAAATTCATTTTCTATAAGTTATCTTCACACTATAATGGGGGTAAAATTCCTGGGCTTCAGATTAACATGCAATGAATCTGAGCTCTAACTTAATCTGTACAGAGTATACAGAGTAAAAACATGACTCCTTTTTCCACATGCTTACATTTTCTTTTCTCCTACTTGCACTATATGAATAAGTTATGCCACTGATCATTTTGTCTATAGTCTATTAACACCTCTCTTTTCCTGGATAGATCAGACCAATTAAAACTGAGAGTTTATAGCCTCAAATGCTTTTCTATCCTCAAAAATAACGTAAATAGAAATGTAAATCACTATTGCTTCATTCATGTGGCACAGAAGTAGAAGAGGTCAGCTGAGAACTCTTCCACATCTATGTGCTATTCTCCAGAATCAGAAGATTCTATGCACTCACCCAAATTTGACAGAGCAATTAGTTTAATGTCAGTAAGACGGTCTGAGTCCAAGATACTCAAAGTAGGACAGCTGAAGGAAGCAGACAAATATAAGTGTGATGAGAATACACTCCCCACTGTGGCTCTAATGAGGGAGAAGGAACAGTTTTCTGCTCAGGTAGCAATCCTGCTTTCTTTCTTGGATGCTGGACAGGTTGCTGTCATAGCTAATGACTCATTAATATAACAAACCATGGATTAGCTGTTTGTTTCTAGTCACCATTATTTATTGATTGTAAACAATATGCTGAGTCCTGCAAACTAAAAAAAAATAAAAATAAATAAATAAATAAATAGATACTATCACTGCTCACGATTAAGGAAATGCTGGCTGGAATAGCCTGAAATAATTCTGTAATTCTTCTCTTCTTCAAACCGTGTGGATGAATAGTTTATACAACTGGGTTTGTCAAGCCAGGGGTATAATTAAGACGTTTGGTTCTGGCATACATGTGCATGTCATAAAATTATCCATTTCCAAACTCTCATTTGGACTGCAGAATTCCCTGAACTCAACACTTTGTCATTCCCCAGCTAGGAGCACTTCATTATCCCATAGATGTCACAGGCTGAGCAAAAGATATTATCAACTTTACTCCAAACCAGAGGTTTTTGGGATCAAAAGTCCCAAACTAACAGATTACAGAGGTTAAATAAACACCTTGCAGCATCAGTTCACAGCACTGACTTCCTTGCACCACCACCAATAATAGTGCATGCAACGACTTCCAGAATCCAGGCTCAAAATCTGTTTTCAACATTTATATTACATTTACCTGTCCTATGCGCCTTCATTATTACCCCTAGTCAAGCTTCCTTTATATTGGAAAAGATAATTTCCACGTCAGTAAAACATAGTAGATCTATTCAGTTTGGAGTGACAAATTTCTTTTGTAAATGAACCATTGAAGGTCTTTTAAAATAAAATAAAAATTAAAAAAAAATTTAAAAAGCATTTTTCCAAAACTGCTCCTTAGACTTACCAAACGAAAAAAAATCAAGGGAGGAAAAAAACCAAACAAACTACCACAAAAAGCAACAGAAATATCCAGCGTCAGCAGAAGAATGATGTATTCCATAGAAGCAAGCAGGAGTTACCCATACAAGCTCCTTCCTCACTACTCTATCAGTCCCCACTGTGAGAAGCATTTTTAAATTCACCTGACACATTGTGTCTAAAGAAAACAGAGATAATGGTGCTCCAGCGTTCATTGGAGCAGTCCTGGTAGACTCATGCCCTTTTTGTGTCACTCCAAGTACCATTATAAGCCTGCCCTCTCCTGCAGAGGGGTTCAAGGAGGGAACATGGTTTCCTTCCACCAAGTTAGAATCCATTCAGTGTATGGCTGAGCAAGGATTTCTTCCCATGTTTTTCCTGTCATTTGGCCTCTTCGCTGCATTTCCCTCTCAGAGAAACACAACAGGACTGCATGAGAAGTAATGCAAGTAGCTGCTATTCCTTCCCTGGCAGATATAGCATTCTATACCTCACTGCCAGTCTGGAGAGATTGTATAGGGCAAGGGAAAGAAAGGGTCAGAAATGGGAATAATGATATTTCCATTACTCACAGATGCATGCATGCAGGATGCATGCATACCTGCCTCATGAAACCTGCATTTTAATCAGCTGCGCACTAAAAACAACATAGCATCTTTAAAAATGGCCTCTGCATCTCTCCGTCCAAATAAGGGAGCACGTGGCACTGCTATGGCGAACTCTGTTCAAAAAGTCTCTAAATATAGCACAAGTTATCTAAAATAGTGCTTGTGAGAGAAGTTGTCAGCACTGCCACTTTGGAGGGGAGAGACAAGGTATGGTGATGGAAACACAGATGACAAGTCAGTCATTCTCAAGGAAGGAATCCTACTTACTCAAGAATAATCACTCCATACGATCTACACCTACCACCTATCCACCACTCCTTTCAACATGAGCCACTTTTTGAGGGCGGACTGCCCTGTTCTATGTTATTTTGTGCAATGACAAATAGTCTCCTGGTAATGCAATAACAATTTAAAGTTATTTTGTGCAAGAACAAATAGTCCCCTGGTAGTGCAATAGCAATTTAAAGTCCCTGGAATGATAAATTGGAAATTATACTTAAAAGGCATAAAGTATTAGTGAGCAAAACCCCATTGGTAAATGACTGCTTGTTATGGGTCATTTGAGATCACCTCATGACACATCTATGTAAAATGATTCATCAGAATCCAGGTTTCACACTCCTTTCTCCATAAAGATTTACACTGCTCTAAAAAGTGGTGTCCCTGTTATATGAAATCTTGGTGCAAACCACATCTCAAAAACTGTGGGCACTTCAGGTGAAAAAAATACTAGAGTTAGTGAAAGTCCAAGAAGAGTAAGAGCACTATAAAAGCACTGGATGAGCACAAAACTCTGTTTCACTGCATCCTGCAATACAAGAACTCACTGCACTGAGCAAAATCGCAGTCAAAAACACATTAAAAATCCCACAAATGTAGTTCTGTAAAACAGCAAGTGACGAACTCTTGGAACTTGCTTTCTTAGGAGGCTGCAGAGGCAGGCAACATAATAAAGTTCAAAATGTGATTAGACGAGTTTATGAAAAACAGATCCATAGTAGATACTAAAAGGGATTGGCAATAGCATAAACTCTAATGCCCCTAACTGAGCAACCATGGGTGATGGGGACGTATTGAGGGATGTGCTGAAGACACCAGACTTGTGTACTCACCTTAAGCTGCAAATCGCCAGCAGCCTCTATTGGAGGCAGGACCCCGAAGGACATTTCTTAGCAGCTTTGACATCACTGGTCTCATATGGGACTAAGGAGGGAGCATGCACAGACAGAGCTCTAGCAAAATACAGGGCATAGATTAAAAGACATTGAACTGTCTGAGCAGCAGAATTAAATCTTAAGTCTAAACTCAGAAATTAGGATGTGTTCCCTGCTGTGAGGTAGCACTACATCTTTCCCTCTAATAGGGAGTTACAAAATGCAAATGCAGTGGTTCACTGGTGAAGGCTAACAGCTGCCTGACATACGGGGTCACAGAGCTGGTGATGGCACATGGTGCAGCTTGACACCGAGATACAGGACTAGCTGGGAGGGAAAGGGAAGAAGAGGAGATGGAAACCTGGGCACAAGTCATATAATAGTGGGACTTGACAGACCATAAGAGGGACAGGCAGGAAGATCAGGAAAGAGGTGGGTAGCTTAGGGGGGATGCTTGAAATCTAAGCTTGAGGTGACATGCTGTGGGAATTCTACTGGAAAGAGAAAAATAAGGAAGAAGGCAGGAAAACTCCTCCACCTACAAACATTCCTATTTATTTGATTTTGCTCTAGGACTGATCTTTTCTCAGTCCCTGCCTACACAAATGTACTATGAACTTGACAGACTGTCAGTCAACTATCGTAAAGCAAGCTATCCTGCCACTGATACAGCCATCACTGTGCTAAGTCCTTGATAAGGTGGATGTGAGGCAGATTCCCAAATGTTAAGCATTTGAATACATCTACTGCTTCCAGAAAACTGGGCAAATTCAGTCAGATCCAAGGGTTTACTCAGTTAATGAAGTGTTTTCATACCTTCAAACATCTTTTATGTTAAAAGTTTAATTAAAGCATCTACCCTTGCACACATACTCTTTTCCTAGGTATTGCCTGAAATGCTCCATAAAGAAAGGAAATCAAAGACCCAGGGGGTTACATTTCTTTTCATAGTCTCACAACACAGACAGCACATTTAGAAGTAGCCCAAGCTTCCTGCCCACTCCCCTCCTCTCCTGCTAGCTTGGCTTGGTCTCTACTTCTAAGGATAAGGTGGTGGTAAAGACTGCAATCTTTTCCTAAGAGTGTGGATGACTTTCCTAATCAATGTCAATGGTCGGATTTGCTCTGGTTGTGTGTCTCTCCAACAGACATGGAAAAGTCATGAGAAACTTGCAATAACCGGTCATATAAGTTTCATTTGCCAGCACCATAAGAAAGTCAGCTATTTCTTTGAT
Source organism: Neopelma chrysocephalum (assembly GCF_003984885.1). Taxonomy (NCBI): domain Eukaryota; kingdom Metazoa; phylum Chordata; class Aves; order Passeriformes; family Pipridae; genus Neopelma; species Neopelma chrysocephalum. The sequence continues at coordinate 21,376,728 of NW_020897703.1, forward strand.
GAACAGACATCTACTCTGATGTTCACAAACTTTCTGAAAATCTGTCTGATGGCAGAGATGTACAAAAATGCAGTTCAGGGCAATCTGATTTTTGCTTTCAAAGACATGCTTGCAGCTAAACCGTACTATGACAGTGAGAACTGATAAGGCTGTTCCAGACAGCAGGAGGTGGAGATGAGTAAACTCCTTTGCCAACTGCCAGATTGCATGTCTGACATGCTGCAGATGTAAATCCAAGTAACTCAATGGGGATACTACGCTCAATCACACCTGCTGGGCATGTGCCTGTGTCTTCAGGGCAAGAGAGAATATAAAGAGAAGAAAGACAAATTCCTTGATATAAACCGGAACAACTTTATGTAATCCAGAAGCCTTCCTGGGTTTCTCTCTGAGGCAGCCCTGCGTGCCTTTCTTGTCCCTTTCCCCCATGTCAAAGCTGCGAAAGCCAAAATTGCTATGTAACAGCATGCAGCTTTGCTGGAGAGTAACACTACCAATGAAAGAGGAAAGAGAAATCTTTTTATTGCTTCTCTGTGAAACATGATAGTGTTTAGGTCCGGAAGACAAAGATTTGGTGTGTTGGTGCTATCAGCTGAAATATCCTAATCATGTGTTCCATCTCCCTGAGGAAAAAAAAAAAAACAAAACCAAACAACAACACCCCAAATGAAAGGAAGCTTAGAAATGGATTAGATTTCCTGAAGGAAGGGGAAATTTTATAGCTTTTTGTCAAGATCAGATGTACCTCTGGGGTATGCCCTTCCATCAAGCATTCACCACTGGGCTCAGTCCAGAGGTATTAGAGAGGGGTGATATTGAGCAAACTGGACTAGGTCAGGTAATGTTTCTTTCTGGCCTATGAAAGCAGTATTGTCATCGATACATGTACATTGTATACCAGCTTCTGAAGGAAGATCTGAAGTGTGGTTTATTAACTGTATTTACACATTATGATACCCTGGCAACACAAAGAGAATGTAGTGCTTCAGGCATCCAAAAGCCCAGGCCAAATCAAGAAGCAAACCCCAAGAGTTTTGCTCTTTATTCTGTTGCTCTGACCCCAAATCAAACTCCCTCCAGTCATTTCTGGGCATAAACAACACAGGTGAGAACTTTCTGCAGCGAGTCCAGCAAAATACCCTAAAATTATTCACCCTTGTAGCTCATATTCAACTTATGAGTGGAAATTCTTTAAGTCTTAGAGCTCTTCAAGACACCTGGATCTCTAGGCTCTTCTATAATATACTAGCAGTTCACCTTAAAATTAACATCAATTAATAGAGTTTTTAAGACTTCGAGGAAAATAATGCCTTTCTAACGTTTAGAAATACTTAATACTCAGCTAAGAACAAATTACCCTTATTTTGTCATTTCAAGGACTGAAACAATTTATTTTTGAGTATGTTCCACAACTTGCCAAACTTAAAGCATTAGACTACTGAGAAAGTTCAAGATGAAAAATTGAAAAATTGTAAGTGTAATTATAACATATACAAAAGGAAGAAAAAAAGAGGAAAAAATGACAGTGCCTGCCACATGCACAGCACTGGACTGTAATTTTTAAATTATTATTATCTCTCAGATGAAGTTGTAGTAAAGAGTAATGAGTTGTGCAACTCTTGTGTGGCCAACTGTCAGGACCACAGTGGCACTACACCAACTGCAAAGGCACAAGTCGGAATGCTGGACACCATCCCCATGTCCTGTCCTTTGAAGGATCTGAGTAACAAATTTGGTCCTTGACAAGTGGAGAACAAGCTGCCTGTCAGGAACCATCTTAGCCAGTCTGCCTGTTGTTTGATAACTTTAGCCCTGAAGATGAACAGTTTACATACTGTCAATTTACACAAGATTATCATTATTTTCTTTTTCACTAAGGTTTGGATTCTTAAGAAGTGTTCCCAGCTTTAGAGAGGCCCCACATTCAAGGGGTGTCTCAAAACACACTCAGAGTGTATGTTCCTGCATACACATGACCAAGTACCTCACAGAAATGTGCAAAAATCAAAACACATGCAGACCTGCTCTAATACTGTGGTGGTCATCCTTAAAAAAACATTTCAGAAATAATTCCTGTGGAATTTTATCTTTATAACATGTCAGTTGTGGTGTGGGATACAGAAGTCAACAACACTGAAAGCATGTGTAAGACATCAATTCCCCCTTTTTATGAGCAGGTATGCCTGCATTTTGTTTTCCCTTTGTGCTCTATCCTGGATGCTGATATTAACATTTCATTCTTTAAAAAAAAATTAGCAATACAAGCAGTTCTTGACTGGTAAAACTGATAATAACAAAAGACATAACTCACAGCTTTTAAAAATAAACTGACTGTAAGGCATCTGATTACTGGATCCATAAACATTCAGTGTTATATAACTTTTTTGAAACCAGGAGGGTTTTTGATACATCTCATTAGGCAATGTGTTTTTAACACAATAGGAAATCCCATTGCAAGGTCCCCTTCAGGCTTTCCGTGGGATGTCTTCTACACTACTAACAAATGTAAGAGTTGCTAATAATCAAAGAATCACCAGGACCATACAGACATTACAAGTAACCAGAGGAGACTTTGAAAACAGCCGGAAGCCTGCCCTTAATGTCATTCATCTCTCTGGATAAGCAAATGTAAAATCCTGACATCAAGACAGAGTTGAGTAGAAGGCAGACATTCTGAGTAGCCACTGGAAATTTGGTACTGCATAGAAACACAAATAGATCAGAGCCTCTGCTTCCTTTTTTCTGCTGCATTAAGTCAGGGCAAAATATGTATTCCTTCAATCGCAAGGGCAAAGCTAGCTTTGGCCCAGAAACTGTACTACCAAACTGTACTTAAACATCATTTTCAGGGCTGTGGGACTCAGAAGAGGGTACACCCCTCCCCTTCATAACATTAATAGTCTGGAAGCATTTGGGTGCTTTTTATATTTAATATAGAGATAGAAACAGTAAATTAATAAGCACATCTATTTGCCAACAGCTAAATAAAATTTTTGTGGTTTCTAGGCAGCACTTTCCATTGTAGTTTTCAGGATCTGCACACACATGAATTTAGGGACTGGAAACTCCCCTGCAGAGTCCATACACTCTTGTACCAAAGGACAAGCACTGCACAGAAGTATCCAAGAAATAAAAAGGTTTTTCACTCCATTCTATATTGCTACTATTAATTTTGTGTTTATTTGGTTGGTTTTTTCTTCTCCTCGCAGTGTGGCCTGTACCTGCTGTATAATCAATAAGACTTAAGAAGGAAAGATTTGGGATCATGGCACTTACTCGGGGTATTCAGGAGACGTGACTTTTTGCAGTGGTAGGCTACCTCCTGCTCGCAGAACTCTGCACTGCTTATCACAGCTTCCAGCTGCTCTGTGCTGCTGTTGTAGTTGAAGGACATTGTGTACGGCTTCTCCCGGTCAGCTCCTTGGACTCTGGTTAGCCCTGTGCTGTTGTGCTGCACTGCAGTCCAGATCTTATCTTCTGTTAAATGAAAAAGGATTGAATGGGAAGTTAAAAGCCAAACCCTTTCAACAAGCTGGGAACAAAAACCCAATTGAAATCCAATGCTTTACTGCATCGGAGAGAGCATCAGCAGGACCCTGGGCTCCAAAATGGTTACTCTATGATGCAGACCAATAGGTCTTCATTAAAGGTCAATGTGACCCACAGAGATGTTTCTCCCTGAACCAACTCAAACAAACACTACAGTGTCTGCTGAGCAAGAGAGAAACTACAAGCTTCCCGGGAACCACGGGAGATCTTCAGCATCTTCTATTGCCAGGTATCTGAATAAAATTAGATACCTTTCAGCTGCCTTTATCCCTGAGAGAAAAGACATAATAGTATGGCTCATGGGGGCAACAGTCATCTTTTGCAAACATATCTGTACCTGAGAGAACAGCCCACGCTGTTGTAACAACAAATGGAAGCAGAGAACTGCAGTTGATGATCTTGCACAAACTCACCACAAGCAGAAAGCAGTTTCTTGCCAGAAAGCTAAAACTGAGAGTATGTTCTTACCGCCTAGTTGGAAGTCAGATCACTCATTTTACTCAGTTCTGATTTTTCTACATATAAGTTGAGTGATGTCCTATTTGGATGATGGTACAGAACACCATATGACATGGCATCTGTAGTTAACTGTAAATATTGACGCTTTTCCATGCTGGTGAGCCCATTCTCATTTCCTTCATTGCATTTACTGGCAGAGCAAGGGATTTTGTAAGTGAGAGAAAGTAGAGTGTAGGCTTAAGCACAACCTGCACCCTTACAACCTAGCTCACAACCAGCATTGGGGTTGGCATGATAATAAGAACATCACACTTAGCAATCAGCTTAGTAGGCAGGTTTTTCCCCAGCTGGTTCTGGGACAGCAATAGGCAAGGTAGCAAGGACAATTTGAAAGCCCAGTTTTTGAGCTGGCCTGGAGTTATAGGCAAACTCTTCAACGAGGATTCACAGGACTGAGCCCTGCACGTGCCCCACACTAACAGTCACATCCAGTAAATTCCCTCTTTATCAAGACCCTGCTTGCCTAAGGAGGATACAAGATATTGAGAGAGCAAAAATTTAAGGCAGTAATTTCTAATCACCTGATGAGAGGGAGATTTCAATCTCACTTGCAGAAACATACAGACAGTTACAGAGGAAGAGGCAAGATTGAGGCAATAAATTTCTATTTTGTTATTTAAGCTGCATCTTTGAAACCCTAGATAACACAGAATAGGATCTTTTCTAAGCTGATCTTAAAAACTGTGTATTTAAGGATTCAGATGGTTTTAGCAGATTAGCTGGCCTGAGTTCTTGCAGAGCTTGAGCTTTCCAGTTACTCCCCAATACACTGGCATGATGAGCCCAGTAGCTCTGTGGCCACTGCAAGGCATTGCAGTCGAAGTATTTTTCGTTGAGCTACAAATATCGGACAGATTAGTTCAACAGAATGCTAATAGGTGTATAAAAATCCTAAATGGACTATCTGCGCAAAGACACTGAGATGATTTAATGAATTGTCATTATGGAGGCATTCAGATGACAGGCAAGTAACAACAACCATCTGGAGACTATTTAAAGAGGTTTGTTCCAAGACATGGCTGCAAGTTAGAGAGAAATTAACTGCCATTAACTGTAAGAACAGTTTACACAGAGTAAACCACACATTCACTCACAACCTTTTCATAATTTCTGTGATGGTAGACAGAAAGTTTGCTCATAGATGTGTAATTCTGTGGTTCTTATTGACTTCAGGATGCTGCTTGTGGATCCTTGGAGTTTGAGCTCAAAGAAACATTGTTGCAATGTGTGATACACAAAAGTTAGATTAAAGTTGTATGAAATACTACAAATTTATTGCTTGTTATATCTTGTCCCAGCGGTTGTAATCACAGCCAACACTTTACCTTCTACAGTCCTGCACATATATTGCTTCCAACACAATATAATTCAATGACTTCGTAACAGACATCTTGTACATCTTAAAGTAGTGATTCTTATCAGCCAGTCTCTCTGTATTCTTTTGCTCTCTCGAGGCAATATTGACAAGAACAGAGTAGATTTTTCAGAAGCAGTTGAGGATGAGTTAACTTTCCTCTCACTGAAGCTGGTAGAAGTTTAACCTCCGCCTTAACTGAAATATCTACTAAAAAGACAAGTTGTTCATAATGTGAGATGTAAACCCAGGAGATGATGGAATAAACTGGCTGCTGAAATTCCAGGTGGACAGTTAGAAGCACTTCCCTGTTGAGAGTTCCTAACATAATTTTAAGAAAATGCAATAAAAATCAGTGCTTACAATAGTGGCTACAATGCTGCTCAGGAAGAACAGCAGTCTAAGGCTAGAGTTTCAGGGGTTAACACTACAGTACTTTCCAGGTTGTGCACCGATAAGGTGCTGTGTGGGTACGTGAAAAGTCAAAAGCATCAACATCTAGTAATTTAGAAGCAAAAAAGGGTTACTTGGAAAAACTTACTAAAAATAGCATGGCATAAAACTGTCTTCGCAAAAAGTGTTGGAAATTTAATTAATTGACATGTTTGAAATGAGGTTGGACAAGACATCAGCAGATATATTGTTAGCAGCAAGCACTCATTAACAAGTGTGTTGAACAGGCAATGCGACAGGACTTCCTCATATTTTCCTCTATGATTTTTCATTAATTTTCACAGTCTTGTTATCATTACAGCTGCTCTCAGTTGTCCCTCTGAGATCTAAACTTTGACATTCAAGAATTGCATTTAGATCTTTTAGAAATAAGCTAACCTGTTTTCCATCCTCCAGTTTACAAAGGAAAAGGAAAAAACAAATTAAGTTTCTTTCTGTGTTCAAAGTGATTGTGATTTAGCAAGTACTTCAGAATGGAGTTAAAAAAAGTTATAGCAGATGAAAAGAATCCTGGAGTTACATTTCAGAGATTTCCTAATCTACACATGCCTGATCTGTTATGCTTAAAACTTCCACAGATTAGATCTGTGCTTTGCTACTCAGTTCAAAGTTTCCCTCTTTGCTTCATCTTTGAAATAAAAGTAACTATCAGTTCAGCTTCTCAAAAAAGATCTATGTTTGTCTCACTGATCTAGTGAAAGAAAAGTAATAGCCACCAGCAAGCAAACCTCAGACCAAAGGGGTGGCTCAACACAACACAAATGCACGACAAAAGAGCTGGTGGCAAGAGGGTAAGAGGAGAAAGAGAGACGTGTTCAGCCATCTCAGTTATGTTTCTTCCCATTTCCTAGGGAAAGAATAAGTACTTCTCTTTTAGGAAGAGGAACATGAGGTGTAGAGGGGTTAGGTAAAGCACACAAAGTCACACACAACCTGCTGGAAGAATAAATGATTACATTCACATCACAGTAAAAAAAGTTAGAGAAAGTTCCTTCTTTCTAAAGGACACTCTTCTGTTTACATGCAGCAAATGAGCCTGAAAATTACTTTAAATTTAGTTTGCTTTGGATAGAGTGGGAGAGCCAACATTGCTCCCTCCTGTACCTTCACTGACTGAGGGAGAAATAACTAAGAGCTAGAGGGCAGGAAACCCTTGAACCATTCCAAGACAGCAGCGAGACCATCAGACCTGCTTCCATAGATCAGAAAAACACTCAAAAATAATCCCAGAATTTCTTCTGAAGACCATCACCTTTCAGGTCAAGTCTTAGGGTTTATTCAAATATCATTTTCTCCACCTCAAACTTGGCATACTTTAGAAAAATGATCATTCCGTTTTCTCAAATTCACTTGCACAAGTTCTGCTAGGGTTGCTTTCAGAATAAATTCAAGGAATTAGATGCTTACTGCTCAATCCCTGTGTACTCTGAAGCCTACTGAGAACAGTTTGTGAGCTTGCACTTCAGGCGTGGTTCAGGACCTATGTAAGACATGGAGCTGCAATCTGGACAGGCACAGAGATTACTATAACTAGAAAGCAGTGCAACAGCTGTCTGCAAGTTTGCTTCATGTTTCGCATGCCTTTACAGAGGCACACCTTTGCACCAATAACACTTACAGCTTTTGAAAGTGAGGTTTCAAATACTGTTCCTATTTCATAATGCAGGGATTTTTTTTGTTTGTTTTGTTTTTAATCTCTGCTCTGTTTTGTTTACACTGTATTTTAGGCAGTGACACTGTAATCACAGATGCAAACCAAGCTGAAAACTGTTAAACTAGACAGATAAGGTTCTCATTTCATTTATGTCAGTGCAGAAGTTATCATTGTATTTTTACATCTGTCCACACTACATGTTTTTTTCCTGTTTACTCAACTTAACAAGCTCTTCTTGCACTTATGAATATGCATTGAGAATTAAAAAGCTGCTCTCCAGGCATAGATTACTGTTTATTTTTATCTTCCATTATTCCACTTTATTATTTTGTTGCTTTCTCAGCTTGGTAAAATTTCAAACTACACACAAGCTGAAAGTCATTCAAAACCAAATGGGAGAGTGCAGCCACATCCTCTACTGCATAACCTGAAAGAGTTTATTGTAGCCTTAAAAAGCAGATTTCCTAAATGCTTGTTAAATTGTTTCCATAATTTAAAGGTGACAATGCTTTAATTTCAGGGCAATGCTACAGCTTTGCACCTTCACAGTTTTCTTTAATGGTCCAATTCACTAGGATATTATGCTGTCTGTATTTGGCCCTAGGAGATGCTTTTACAGCATGGGACTGCAATGCATTAAGCACATTTTAGACTCTCTGTCTAGCCTTGCCCATAGTTGTATTATCTTGCTGGAAACCTCCAAGTTGCTTTTGACTGCACACAAATTAAATTATGGGAAATTAGAGCAGCTGGAAAACTGGCTTTCAATGAATTCTGTATTGCCTAATTCTCATTTTTATTCTTCAACTTGAAATATCCCTGTAGAGCACATTCCACCCATACAAACTGCATCATTCCTTTGTGATTTAGGAGGTTTGTCACAAAACAAGATTATTCAGACTGATTAAATTGCCAACAAGCCAAACATATGGTAAATGCTACATGAGAGAGAGAAAAATAACTCTCAGAGCTCATACAATGTATTTGTTTCTTGGTGCTCTACATTGAATGCCAAATTTTATCCTGAACGCTGTACCTATAACTACAAGAATTACCACAAAAAAGGCAGATTCTCCTCCTTAAACACTGTACTGTTCTAAGCTGCAGTAGCAGTTTAAACCCTGCTGTAATGCACACCCTCCTCAAAGAATATAAAATGACCCGTTTCTTGTCACAAGCAGCTTTAATTCACTGACTCCAAGGAAATGTTTTCCAAGTCTTCTATGAAAGCCATCCATTACTATTTTTTACCTATTTTTTTTTCTGCTGGTTGACCCAGTAATACATGCTTCTGCTGCTTGTTTTGTGCTCATCAGCCTCCTCCTAAATTCTGATTTAGCCACTTCCATCCAGTGCAGAAGCAGTGCAATGCATTTCCACTGAAAAAATTCAGGACAGGGTGTGTGCGGGGATGGTTCCAATCACCCCAGTCTTGCATGTAGCCCACTCTCTGACAGTACTAGCAGACTGCACCTGCCAGTGTACTTTCCTCAGGGTTGCCTATGCCTGGAATCCTTCACTGCCTGTAAATCCTTCCTGGCAGCCAGCAACTGGCTCCAGGAAGGCACCAGACCCTCAGGTCCACAGACCTGCTGTCCCATCCCTGGGTTTTCAACTCTCCTACACCCCAGACATGAAGTTTGCTCACTCTGAGCCCATGTTCAAGCCAGCTCTGTCAGCAGAATGGCCATGCCAGGCAGCTCTGATGGATGAGAATGAGACATCTCTTCCACAGCACTTTGCACCATGTTGTGCTGAAGCCCAGAGACAGCAAACTGTTATCCTGACAGCCCACTTCTTCCATATTTCCTCTAATACAGGATATCTACAACAAGCAGTGAGAAATATTCCTCTCCAAAAACTGAAGCAGCAGTCACTGATCTACTTCCTAGCACAAAATGGACACTTCTCCACTTGCTGCACTTCTGAGAAGAGTGCAGTCCTCTCTGCCTCAGTCTCCTTCACCTAAGTGAGTGCTGAGAGACTCAAATCACTCTTCTGCTGTTTCACATGCCTTGTGATGGCTCAGACATCTGCATGAGCCTGGCAGACAAGAAGGAGAGCCCATAGGAAACTTGCTGTTCTTCAGATGCCATACCAGGAGGGTGGGCATGATATATCTGCAGATGTCCAACATGGCACTTGACACCTGTGTTTGGGGCAAATGGATTCACCCCTTGCAACCGAGACAGTCAGAGCAACTTTGAGAGAGCCACAGGTTACTTCTAACTTCTGAGCACTGCAAACGCAGCAGGAGACTGATTAAGCTGCAGTGACCTTTTGTTAAAAGGTAGAGGCTAAAGGAAAATATCTACTGTTACATTTTTTCAATACTAAAACTTCCTTGGGGGCCTCCTGCAAATGCAACAGTGAAGGCAGCCTTCGGGACTTCTGCTGAGATGCTCATCAGAAATACAACAAATTCACTGTAAACAGCAAGGAAGCTGTTGACAGCACAATGCCTTTGATGTAATATGCCCACTAAAGATTCTCCATTTTGTAAAGTACTGGAATATTTAATGAAAATTCAAAATAGAAACATATTAATTGTCAAAACTGCAGGGTGATAGAAGACCTGTAGTGTTTGAGTGGGTAAATTGTAAATCATTAAGGGCTGCCTTTAATCTAAAGAGTAGTAAATCATTTGTAAGGAATTTCCATTCGTTTTTTTCTCTAGTGATGAAGTCAATCACAATTATAAACAGTAAGCTGAAAAGTAGAGTCCTTAAAAAAAAAGAAAAAAGACAAACAACAAACAGTCAATTTAAATATTTCCTTAAGAAATTCAAAGCTATAAGTCTTATCTAACTCATTCTGAGAATCTCAGGGAGTTTAAGTTCTTGTCCCAAAATTTTGTAGCTGCAGGTATTAAAACTAGAATTAAGGGTATGACCAACTCCCCCTCTCTGTTCTTGCCTCAGCCTGACTGATAACAGCACTTCTTTCCATGTGAGAGTCTGACAAGTCCATGGGAAACATAAAAAGGGGTGAGTCACTCAGTGTAACTGCAATACAAAGTAAAAGGATATGGCTTCTTATGGAAAATAGAATAAGAAATTATATAAGCACATGAACTGAGATCCTTGTGTAGAAACAAAGGGAAAGATGGATGCCATGGACAGTAATACCACTAATGCCATTATTGTTTTGAGAATATCAATGGGCATTTCTAGTAAAAAGACTGAGGTCCAGTTAGCTCTGCTTTGTAGCAATCCATCTGTGTTATTCCAGTCTGCTCCTTGTTCACAGTGAAGTGAGCAAACTGCTACAGAAATTTCCTCAAATAGTTGACCAGATATCATACTCTAAGTGGGACTATTCAGACACTTAAAATATTTAGGCACTTCAACTACAAACACAACTTGCATTCTCCTAAATTCAGCCTTCTTTGCATGCCGTGGAATACATATGGAAGAACAAAAATATTAATCATTGTTAGCTGAATGAGAAAAAAATAAAAAAAAGGAGGCAATTTATAAAAAATTGCAAGTATAACATTCGCCATCTCTTTCACATCTTCTTAGAATCCCTTACTTTGATATTTAAACACAGTTTCTATACAGTTTTTTGAGATAAAGAAAATACAACTTTATTTTTCCTGCATCAGAGAAATAGGCAATATCTGCATTTTGAGAGGCGACTGCAAACCAGAGATGATTTGCCACAAGAATAGATATATTTCTGTTAATTAATGATTCCTTCATTATGGCAGTTTCAAAAACAGGTCTTGGACTAGCAGCAAGACCTGGGATCAGGTTTCGCCTTTTCCTAAACTGCAGCCCTGGAGTAAAAAAAGGGAAGAAAAAAAATGCAAGCTATTTGAAGACTGGAAAAATATCTTGCTAAGATAAAATTAACCATTGATTTAGTCATGGCAATTTCTAAGTGTTATTGATTTGATAGCCCAGGGTCTGCATACAGCAGAACAGCATCAGTAGAGAAGTACGGTCACAGGATGACTCAAGTGTACTTTTCTTTCAGATATCAAGGGTAAAATTTACTCTGGAGGAGAGGAGAAAAGGTCATTACAAACACTTTTCACACAGTACAGCAAAACAAGTACATGGATGTAGATTGCATGTCTGTAGGCTTTGCAATGGAAAATATGGTTATTAGAAGTTAAGTAGTACTCCAGACAGATCAATACATTTCTAAGCAACAAGAGAAAAAGAACAAGCCTCACAATGATATAAAGACTGCCAGATCAGATGTACATAGGGACTGTTAGTCATCTTCTCTATTGATTGTTATCAATCTTCAATTAAGTGGAGATTAATTCAACTGGGCTAATTATCAAACAACCAGCCTACAGGGAAAATTTCTTTCTCAGCCCTAGTGACTGTTCATTACATCAAAGTATGACATGATGCATTTCCTCTGTACTTAATTCCGAAAGAGTGTGGGCACAGAGCACCATGGATGATGGGAAAATCCAGGTAAAGAAAACATAGCTAGTTTATATTCCCATGCAGATGGCCTGGAAACATGTTAGATATGTTCCCACAGCACTCAACACAATCATCCAAAATTAATAATCCCTGCACAGACCCATTTACATCCTCATGATGTCTCTCATAGCATCCAACTACACATGATCATGATTCAGGCACGTATATCTGGGTTACTTCCTGCACACACCTACATCCTACATTTGGTGTGGATTCCTCAGTATTTCTTACAATTGATGAATTTCACTGTGAAAGTGACTTTGCCTTGCGTTCAATGGGTATTTAAGGTGAAGAAAACATTATGTTAATAAGGTGCTGTCTTTTTTTTTTAGATTTAGTTTTGAGTTTGTTGTCTTTCACTGTCATTGAACTGTCTCTTTACTCTTATTGTAAGAAAATGCAAATTAGAGTGGCTTCTGTCAAAGAGGCCCATTCACTTTGAGTCTTTCCAATCCAAATAGCCTTGGTTTATTTACTTTTGAGCTCTCTTTATACAGATATCTTTCCATGCCTTTAATTAGGCACTTTACTGTTCCTGACAAGCTCCTATTTCAACAACATATTTTATTTTAGTAGAAATAAACAGCCTTCAAGATAAGATCCTTTTAAAGTGCTTCGTGCACTCTTTACTCTTCTTGACCAACTTAAATAATAGCATGTCATCTACAATTTTTGTCACCTTGCTTTTTCAGCCACTTCTTCAGACAATGGATAAGTACATTTACCCACTCTGGTATCAGCAGATATTCTGTGACACTACTGTTAAATTTCTTACCATGCTGAAAATTGGCTTTATATTTTTTAATACTTTTTTCCGCTTTTTTTCTCCCTGCAAAATTTCCTTTCCCTTATATCTCTCTTTCTCTTTGTATGACTGTCCAATTCTCTCTCAACACACACAATTGCAATTTTCTGCTTTCTTCAGAATTTTTATTCAGCAGTGGGCTGCTAAAGTTGACAGGCTGCAAAGAAACCACTGGAAACACAATAAATTAACTTGTATTCTTGATACTTTCCATATCTACATCAGACATTGGATATCTATGACCAGACACCAATATGCAAGAAAGCTGGTGTTTATGCTCCCTTGTTAATAACTGCCTACAAAAAAGTTCCCTATCTGTTCAATTAAACAGAAAAAAATTAAAAAGAACTTTAAACAGATGTAAGTGAACATTAAAGAAAACACTTTTCTCTAAATGCAATGATGCTGCTCATTTCTGATGATCTGATTTCTTCTTTGAATTTATCCCTCACGGATTCAAGGCACTGTAATTCCCAGAAGTCATTAGCTCTCTGCACCTCTGCTTTAAAAATGCTAAATGAGTCATTGCCCTGAATTTTCCATTACAGCTCCAAATTCTTCAGCCTGAATACGTTTTGGGCATAAAGAGGTTACTGCTTCTTGAACTGTGTACAAAAAGAACTGTCAGTCCAAGTAAAATAGAAGCATCATTTAGCCCAGGAGCCCAACTCTGCCTTTGAGGATGAATGGATATCCAGGGTAGCAGGGGAAGTCAAAAGGTTTTCCTGAAACTCATTCCCATTTCCCAGTGGTCTTTGCCTCACAGCTGCCTGAGCAAGGAGCTCAACTAAACCTCCATATTTAATTGCACCTTCTGAATCTATCAGACAAGACTGAGGCTTTCCCAGACTGTTTTTACTCCCTTTATTGATTACATCAGCCTCCTTACTGTCCTGTGGTACTGTTTCAGGTTGAATTCATTGCATCAGAAAAGAGCAAGCAAAAATAACCTCCCAAATCCTGCTGTCTAATCATTTGAGTATCCCTTAGCTCCTATATGATGAAAAATAATCAATTTCTATGTGCTTTCTGTATACTACACGTGATCTCCACGCTTTCCTGTGACAGTTCCTCCAACCATCTTTTTAATTTATTTAGTCTCCCCATACATGGAAGCATTGATGTTCCCAACCATCTATGTTTTTCCATTCACAGAAGGATTTGTAGAGATTTATATCACTGGACAATAATATTTTCTCTGTTCCTTGTACATACGTAATATAAAACCACAACTTCATATTTTGCTTTTCACTGAATACAGGTTAATTTCAGAAAACTATGCAGAAGCATCACCTGAAAAGGGTAACTAATTGAGAATCCATTCCTGTGTACACAAAGTTATTCTTTGCATACTTTGCATTTAATTGATTATTGTAAACAATTTTTATGAGCATAAAAATGAGGTAAGTTCCCAGAGAGAAAAGAAGCTCTCGTGATTAAGGCACCCAAACCATATTTAGGCAACACAGAAGCGTATTTTCTGGGCTAGGAGGTTTTGCCAGTTTTCTCCATCTCCACTTTCTCATAACCAAAATAAGAGTGTCAGCAAGTTCATTACAGATAGAGAGAAAATCAGGTATATGCCTTCTAGATTTCTGTCAGATAAAATTTATTTGAGGAAAGCAAATGTAAGGTGTTTGTCAAAAATCCTACTTCTTCAGCAGAGATAAAAAGCACTGACAATGTTTTGATCACACATATTTATATGATAAATAATAAAAATGAGCACATTTCCTATATTGGAGATCAAGGAAGGATATTCAGACAGAAGGGTGAAACATTGTTTCAATTCTTACAAGATTCAACAGTGAAGGAGACACATCTTATTAAATATTTATTACACTTGAATAAAAAACATACTTAATAATTAACTGTTGTGCATTTAATTAACATAATGATTGCCCAATTAAATAAAAATGAAAATTTAATTTCAGACACTTTAAGCACAAGGAGATTAAGGATAAAATATGAATATCCTGAGTCCTCAGTTTTCAGCACTGAGTGTGGAGGTAAAATGTGGTGAAGCAGCTCAGCCAGAATTAGCAATTTAGAAAGGGTAATAAAACATTCTTTCATCTGCATCTGGCCACAGGAAGCAAAAAACGCCAAGCAGGAGACAGTCTGGGAAATTTCATCTCCATTTCAAAAATAAAAAGCACAAAAGGAGCCCTACCATCTATCCCCATCCAGAACAAGGGCTGTGTAATCTTTTCTCATACCTTTGTCATGACAGTCCCATATACAAAATAGAACCCACTTAGGGGGAGAATTTTCCAGATAGGTATATTCATTGACATGACTTTTATTTAAAGCTATAGAACTGTAAGGTTAAAAAGACTCAACAACCTTGCCAGGCTCTTGCTCCACTACCTGTCTCTTTGGTGTCCCTCCTTCTAAGATCATCATGCATTCTCCTCCACACAGATACCAGGGACAATCAAAGTTTCCACACTTCAGAACGTCAAAGGCAGCACACCTGTATGAGGGGAGGTATTGCTGCTTAAGTCAGACTAGAAGGTTTTACAGCTAGCTCAGTGTGAGGAGTTCAACAATAATTCCCAGATCTAGTGTTCTACTAAAGCAGAGAAGCTATTCAGTTACAAAAGAATGGTTTGGTTTCTAAGTTTCTACTTCTTTAGTAAAAACCATAACCTTCTCATCAAAAGTTATGATATTGTGAAGTGCTCTTTGTACAGTGCAGATGCCGTTGTAACTTAACAACAGTACAAGGAGAGTTCTTCAAACTTAGTTTAAAAATCACTTTCACATGGATCCTATTTAAGGAAACATCTCAGAGTCAAACCTCAGTTCCTACAAGCTCTCTGCGTCATCCCCACTAGTGAGTTGTATTGTTGACATGTCTATCATTGTACTATTAAGACCACCTCACAATCACATTAGAGCCAACATAAAGCAGCCAAGACAAGGTTAGGTCATTACCTGTGATATTGCAAAAAACACGGAGTGGTCCAAGTGGTCCACTTCCATCAGAATCGATGTAGAAGAAACCTGATGTCTTCCCTTGGTGTCGGTAAGCCTCGCAAGAATGTTCATAGATAGCTTTAAATGAAAGAGAGAGTCATTGCATCACAAACAAGGAGAAAGAACATCACAAACAAGGAGAAGACAGACGTGTTTTATGCATAAGTACTGCTTTAATTATTGTCATAACATATACTGGTTATATGCAGCTGATTAGCATGTGAAAGCTTACCGCATTTGGACCTGAATCCATGCTCAAAATCACTCATGTATTTAAGTAATTCCTTGAAATAAATATATGCTGGCTTTAAAAATACAGGTATTTGCTTTGTTCTGGATTAAAGTATGTAAATACTTAAGTAAATGAATATGAACTTAGAAATGTGCCACATCTAGTTATGGAGTGGTACATATGTGCATCAATATAATGGTGTTTCAAAGACATAGGTACATACATGTAGACATGATTTATCACCTAGGCATGCATTTAAGTCTTGTCAGCACAAATGACAGATTTTTTTGGCAGTCTTCACCTTCCCTACATGATGTTAACAGGAAGCATTAAAGCCCATTTGCCAGCCAAATGAAATCAAGCCCTTGTCCCCCAGCAGAAAAGCTCAAGCTCAGATACGGTCTCCATCACAGGTGGTGTTTTTATGCTTTAGAACTAATTTTATACAACCAACTTTTTCTCTCTGCTTATCAACATTCTTTTCTTGGAGTATTAGTGCCCAAGAAAATCCAAGTGATTAATAAAACAAGCAGCAGGTCACCAAGAGCAAGAACAGAATGAGAAAAAAAATCTCATGGGTCAGTACAATTCTTATATTTGAGGCATGTTTTTGGGCAAGAGGTAACTGTCACTTCATACAGGGCAAAGAGAAAACTCCTACAGAAAGGCAGTCCAGTATCAGAAAGCCACATGCACAATCCTGGACCTTTAACAACAAAAGCCTTAAATTTCATTTCAGAAGACCTGATTTTTTTTTCCCCACTAGCTTAAACACTTACCTGATTATACTGACAAAATTATTCTCCCTAACAGCTTAGGATTGCTGTGTTGAGGTTGTAAATGCAACTGCAAAGTTCCTGTTTTGGAACTCAGGGAGCTTTGCAGACTGAGTGAAGGGCCAGCACTTCCTCTCTGCTTCTGAAAAACACAGTCCCAGCCTCTCCTGTAGAAGGCAGGAATTACTCTGCAGCAGCCAGAATAGTTCCTCGCTCCCATTCCTGTGCACATATGGACTCACATCCCTCCTTTCCCCTCACTTCCTAAAAATAGTTTCTCTAATGAAACAAATTTCAGAAAGACTTAAATGCTGAGCCCTGAAATAGCATTTTCTGACTATTACTCTGAAGAATGCTACAAGATATTTCATCATTCAGATTTTAGACATTTCTTCACTTCTACCAGCAAAATAGAACCACTGTTCTAGGGGCTCCAGTCCAGACTGGCTATGAATTAAGTCTCACCGCTTGATCACTTGTACCACACACAGAAATATGCTTTTTCATTGTAAATTTCTCTCCTCACTGGACATCTTTAGCAGACAGAATACCACTGGGTTAAGATGCTGCTTAAGGTACTCAGCATCTGGTGAGGTAGTGCTTTAATTAGCATCCATCCTATAATAGATAGAATTAAGAAAGCTTCATCCTTAGCCTGATGTAGAAAGCACTGTAGGAGTCTAGAATATCTCTAAATTCCCACTCTGATAGCTGGCCAAGAGTATATATTAAATGCAAATTAAGTAAAATCCCCAAACCAGAACCTATTCTTCCACTATTCACAACCTGAGGGGCTAACAGAGAGTCCCTCAGTTGCCGAAGTGCTGACAAAAGCAGTAGGGATATGGAGGTCAGGAGAGAAACTGTAACAGGCAATTAAGTAAGCAACCAAGGAATCATGGTTTGATCAATTTGCAAAGTTCTTAAACTGCAGTTCACTTAGTAAATTTGCTGTCATCATCATTATAGGACACTTTATCCTGTCTCATTAGGGAATATGCCAATTGCTTCCTCTAAATTGTTTGCTGAGTATTTTTGAAGACAAAGGATGGTGTGAGGGGTAGAGATATAAAACAAATATATTGTCAGTGAACTGACAGCATAACTTTTTTTTTTTTTTCTATCTAAGTGTTCTTCTTCTTGACTGTCATTTTTTCTGGAACCCATATCTACTTTTTACAAATTTGTAAGGAAAGATGTGAAGATTCAGCCATTAATAATGTAGGCATATTCAAAGAGAGATGATCTATCTAACTTTAGATGGCCCCTTTGTCATTGCAAGTTTGGAAAAAAAAGGCTATATGGAGCTGGAAGTCAGGCTGGGAGTGCTGAATGGGTATAAATCTGAAAGGACGCACAAGCTTCCATGAAACTACAGTTATGTCTGCCAGAAGGAAATCCATCCTGGTATGTTTTCCTTTCAGTTATATGAGAAATCCAGCACTACGTACTGTGAAGCAGCAGAAGTGGGAAAAGGCTATAAACGTCGAGTTCAAGAACATAAAACATATTCTATCATGACTTAGAGAAAAGTAGTTTTGGTGGACAGTTTATTTCATAACTATACACTGAAAGCTTCACATACCTGTAGCTTAAGCATTTGGTACTGTGTACTTCTAGACTGGAAATGTATGAGCCATTGATTTTAGTTATCTTTTTTGCTATTTTTTGCTGTATGATGCATCAAGGAGAAAATTACATTTGTTTTCCAGTCACTGGCAGATGCCCCCAGAGACATTTCGAGTGCACCATCCATTCCAAGCTCTGCTGAACTATTTTGTGGGCTAGGACAACTGCCTGCTTCAGAATAAAGTTATGCAATTCCATTTGCTGAAAAAAGCCCTATTATGCCAGTGAAAACAACCTGAAGCTGTTTTTATGGGTCCACGAAAGACAAGATCTCTTTGCAGTCATTCTTCGCTTTATGCAATCAGAAATATCATATGAAAATAAAAACCAGACAAAGAATCAGCTGTTAAGACCCCAGAATCTTAGCTTTGAAAAC
This sequence comes from Neopelma chrysocephalum, assembly GCF_003984885.1. NCBI lineage: Eukaryota > Metazoa > Chordata > Aves > Passeriformes > Pipridae > Neopelma > Neopelma chrysocephalum. Next base: position 21,395,505 of record NW_020897703.1, read on the forward strand.
TGCCCTCATATTTATGTTCCATTTTGTGTCAGACTTCTCTGATATAGATGGAGTTCTGGGAATAGTAGGGAAACCATTATTGTAATTGTCATTAAAGAGTCACCAACAATTATGCATATAATAAGCAAAAAACAAGCACCAAGTGCAATGATGGAACTGTTGACAAGTGCATACATTTTAATGGAAAACAACATTTGCAGTAATTACATCTTTTGAATAAAGGAGAGGTATTAATCAGCTCATTCAGACTAGAACCCATCATCAATTTTCAAGCATTATTTTTAAATTAAAAACCTCCAAATAAATACAAAGAATAGTGATTTTATTCCTTTCTGGAAAGTCTTTTAATAGCATTTATACTTTGTTTTCAAATTTTAAAATATTTACCAAAATGGGACCAAAACAACAGAAAACCCATTCTTGATAGGATGCTCATGCAAAGCTTGTTTTCTCATTTAAATATTTTTTAAAACATAATTTAAAAAATAAAACCTCTCAGTTGTATTTTGCCTCATAGAAGCAAGATCTGTTTCCTTCTCTAACCCTTCCACACATTTTTTTGGCTAATTTTGAATAGCACCAGGCATTGAAGATAAAATAATAGTTTCCAGCAACGTTTGTTTCACTGAGCCAGAAACACCGCAAATCACAGTTTATGACTTTCAGCCCCTGCTGTGTTTCCTCAGGCCCTTCTGAGAATGAGCTGCGCTGCCACACAGCAATAGCCCTGCCGTTCCCACAGGCAGGCAGGGTGAAGCTCTTTGCTTCACAGAGCTGCATTATGCCAGTGCTCAAAGGAAAGCGATGTCAGCAGCGTACACGAACCCAAACTACCCCCCTGCAAGTATGGCTTGGACCTCACAGGCAGGTATGGGTGGTAAAAGCATTAGGGTAAAGTACAGCACAAGGCAAAACCTTGTGTAAAAGGTTTCACAGGGTTATTGCTGGTAACTGGTTACTCCAGGAAGACAAAACAAGAAACAGCTTGACTTCAAGGTCCCAGATTTAGTAAGGAAAACTGGACATCGGAAGTGTCTCTTTTACTTGGTCACAAAGGATGTCTTTTATTGCATTTTCTTCCCAGAATCACTTACAAGTTATAACATTGAACCTATGCTGACATTTTTGCTCTGTAAGGAATCTTTTTTAAAGGTTACTGCTGTGTTTCACAAAGAAATTTAAAATTTTCCCAGAACTACCTGCTGAAACTGGTGCAGCCTGAGAGCCCCACTCTTCACAGCGAGTGATGCTTCTCTAACTGAGTACTGTCTGTGCTCTTGCCTACCTGCTAGGATGAGCTGTGCTGATGGTGTTCAGGCATGCACAATGCTGACAGAGTTCAAGATATCTATTTCCCACCCCTTTATAATTTTCTGTGAAACACATATACCCAATTTCTCCTTCAGGTATCTCTTTCAGTCTTAAGCATCTCAAATTGAACTAGCTTTTCAGATCAACAACTCATCACATCAGAGCATTTGTTCTGAACACTGCTTTACTCACTGATCATAATGGGCATCTTTTCCTTTAGTTCTCACTTTTCCACTTCCCAGGTGCTTAGGAAATCATTTGTCAAACTTTGAAGAGCATTTATAAAATAAACACTTTATCCCCAGGCAGATCAACATCACCAAATTCTACACATTCTCTTATATCATCTGGGATAGAAACATTCATAAGCTCAAAACTCAAAACTATGGATCTGAAACATATACATTCCATGTTTTTTTCAAGCCACACACTACATCCCTACAGAAGTATCCAAGCAAAACTATAAGCATTCATTTTGATTGGTCAAGGTTCAAGCTACAGATCGATGATTCAGATTTCAGTGCCAGAAAGGCATTATCAGATTTTAATAATAATAACCTATGTTGACCTTTTGGGTAAAACAACCCTGTAGAATTTAATTTTCTAATTCCTGCATCAAGATCCTCATGACTGGTCAGCCAGAGCACACGCAGGAACTCTGCACCTCGCAGTCTGGTCTGACAGGCATGGGGTTGCTCTCAGCTTGGCTCTGCAATTGAAACTTCAGCCTTGATTCAATATGCTTCAAGAGCCTGAAAAATTGTAAATATGACAAATTTCATCACTGCTCAGCTCTCTGAAGTATCTGTTAAGTAAAGTAATCTGTTAATCCAACTGTTTTAATTACAGTCCTTAAACCAGAGATTTTATCTCTGTCATAGCTGAAATCTTTAACAGTATATGACTGAGCACAAACATTTGCAAGGTCAAACTTCAGTTGTTTCCAATAAAACATCTTTTCGCCCAGTTTTTCATGAAGTGCCTGTTACTACATTGCCATTTGGCTTCCAATCCTACTTTTGCCCTATGCAGTTCAGCTGCGGTCTCCATGGCAGCCTTCACTAAGCACAGGCTTCCCATTCCATTGTGGAGCTGCCCAGCAGCCCCCATGTTCCTAACTTATAAAACCTTTCCTCTCCCTCAGGCCACTTTAATTTTGATTTTCACCTCCAGTTGTACTTTGACTAAAAAAAAGACAGTTCTTTGTACAAAGACTTGCAGTTTTGCAAATACTTCAATGAGTAGCATATTTAAAGACCCCTGTCTTCAGTGCAGGAACAAACTTGTTATTCATCCAGTAAGACGCACCTCTTACCAGTGTTTAAAATACTTCTTGCTGTTTGACTCGATGTAAAGGTAACAGTGACACCCAGGCTTGAGTTTTGCTACTGGGAAGACAAAGTAAAGCTCTCTCTGCTGTGCAGAGCAGTACATTACTAGTATAGATACCACCAAGAGGTAAGTTCCAAATGAAAAGCAATTTGTTTGTTTTTTCTTTTTTTTTCCCCCTCAGAGGATTCTGTCCTTTTCAAATTTAATGGACACCAAGATAACATTCCTCAAAAAAATAAAAGTAAACCTTAAAATTCCTAATATTTCTTTCCTACTGTACTCTCAATTACTTTGGAAACTGATTTCATTGCATGAAACATGAGCTAGAGATTCAGAATTTGGCCTGTACTATTTATGATTACCAAAATGAATCCTGTAGTGTTACTGTTTCAAGATTGGATTCAAATAATCTAATAAAAGTAGCTGATAATTTTCAATTTCTCAGAAGGAGAGAACATTTTATGGTAATGTAATAAATAAAATACATTAAAGAGACCTAAAGAACTTTAATTCTTGATTTCATTGGAAGGTGCTGACACTGTCCACTTCCCAGCTAAAACTAGCAGTGAGATCTATGTCACTTTTACCACCTCTAACAGTTGTATAGTTTTGAAAAAAGGCAGACAGAATACTTGCTGCCAGATCATTTGGGATTCATTTAACTGTTTTGTAATTCTCTGCATCTTAGACAGAAAGAGCAATAATAACACTCATAATAATAATTATTATTGTATTCAGAAGTGAAAACTTACGCTTTATTTAGGCTGCAAAGGCCAGTGAGAGCTGGAGTTTCTGATGGGATCTTCAACAAGCCCTAGACTGACCTTGGACAAATAGATATGCACAAATGCTGACCAGACAAAATTAAGCATTCTCAACAAAATGCTCAGAGCTCCCGGAGGCAGACTGGAGATGACTATTTCACCCTCTGCTTGTGTACCTCAGGCCTGACAGATTTGCTCTTACGGACTCAGACTAATGAGCATTCAACCAAGGATTTTTCTAAGCAGCAAATAAAGCAATATGCAATGTGAGATTTCTTCTCATTTCAACAGCAGAGGGATTAGTACAGGCAATGAACTCTGGGAATGATCATCATTCTCACCCTTATAATACAATTGTCTTGTTAAATGCCAGAAAATGAAATCTGTACTCTTGAAAACTGCATTTTGACAGCTCTGCTCTTGACAGTCTAATGCAGTCTCTGCTGTGGTGTGCCTGGATGACAGATAGATTATTTTTTCTTTTTAAAATGTATATTTACTCATCTGATGGAGAATATGTTATTTCCATAGATAGATTAAAAATTACTTTTACCACAGTGTCACCTAAATGGATGTTCAGGAGAGATACACCCTTTGCACCTGGGGATTAGAGAATTTCCTACCATCCAAACTAAGGCTTCCCCTGACCAAGCTGGGAAAGGTCATGTCAAGCCGTCCTCCCATGTCACTCCCCTGCTGAGGTTTGGAGGCGGCTGTGTCAGTCACGTACCCCAGCAACCCCTTCCTGGCCCTAGTGCAGAATGACCTGCAAGTCCTGCTGCTGCAAGAAAGCAGTCAGGGACACCTACTCCATTTTAAGAGCAGTGTTGGAGGGAAATGAGCAATCAAAGACTTGAAGGATGCTGTGCAAACCGCGGTATTTTAGTCTTGCTCCCCAAAGTACTGGCATCCCTGTGGTCATGGTCACACCTGAAGAAGGAAGGCTTCAAAAAGTTAGTCCCTCGCATACGCTGTTCTGCAGTAAAGCCCCAAAGCAAAATATTCTCTGTGTTATTTATAAGGAAATGTCAGGCAAAGGGAAAAACTTTTTTTAAATGAACACCACTGAGAAATGCAGATGTACAATTTACAGATACACATACTGAAAGGAAAGCATTAATAACACAGTAACTTATTACAAAATAAACAATGAAAATTCATATTCCAAAAGCATGGTGCGAACAAAAATATGCAGGAACAGCAAGTACAGTACTGAAGGTTTGATATGAATATTACATGTGTTTTCTTTAGTCAAAGAACACCAATTGTTTAAACACACATGGAAAAAAGCTGTTCCAAGAATCTCAGACAGGAAAACTGGCTACTCAGGACATTCAAATTACATGACCAAACTCACTGTTAGATATCTGTCAAACCAAAACTCTCTGAACCTGATTTGCCCAGCCACCAAACTGCGTACATACCTCCCTACCTTGGAACACAAGAGAATTACTATTGCCACGGCTGGCATTTTAAGATGCAGCTCCAGTACTGCTAACAATCTGGCTGAAGCTATATTAAGCTTTTCAGATCAAAAATGATATATGCAGTAAGCATATTAATATTAAAAAATACATTTTCAAAGCCTGAAGTTATGTTAAGTTTATGCCATATCAACGACTATGTGACATTCCCATTATTGGATGAATCTTTCCTCCAGCAATTACCTAGGCCAATAAGACACATGCCTGTATGTGCAAGATAGATCACACACCAAAGCAAATATCCAGAATTAAATTACATTCTGTTAATTATCACCTTGCAAAGCTTTGGGACATGTTGACATCCCCAGAACATGAAGAATAAAACCATTATTTTATATTTCCCATAATTTTTATATCAATGTTCAGCAGTCTTTGGAATTCAAAAATCCACCCAAGACTAAAAACCACCTGAAACAAAAATAATAGAAATACAGAAGGCGAAGATGAGGCTTTCTACGGGACTAACATAACTCACAGAAAAAGGAAATTACTAATCATTATCATGCAATAAAATTATTGCAATATTCTGTATCTCAGGGCCATTTTATACCAGTCTACTGCTCTCACTATCACATGATAATTACAAGAATTAGTAGCATGAGAGAGATGACTACGCAGCTTTTCAACTATTCCCTTTCAATTAATACATATATTAATTTATATATATATATATATATAAAAATCAATTAAGACCTGTAATTCAACCCTCAGTTTCTCTATATACACCTATAATTCTGACCTACCTTCGGTTGCCTACTGTCTGTCTAAGCTAAGACAGTCTCCCTCTATAGATGGCAGACACTGAAACATTTCAGGGGTGGTCCATAAATTTACCATGGCCACCCTATCTCACAGTGAGGCTAGTTAAGTTCTGGAAATAGTTCACACTTTTTACATATAAAGAGAGAGCAGACCACTATCTTAGATTGGATGTCACAGTATCAGACAGCAAAAGATAGATGAGCTGAATCCCACTCAGGCTTTTATTCTCAAGCTGTGTACTAACATCAGTGTTTCTATCTAAAGGAGGAAAACAGAAAACAATTATCTATTTTGCTATGGTTCACACATGTGATTACATAAGGGATCCTCTCCTATCTATCTGGATTATATCAGACTGCTCCAATACCTGACAGATCAGCAGGCTACCCACACACTGTAGAAATGGGGAAATCATCTATCGCTAAAAAGGCTTCAGCTGAGCTAATCTTCCAACCTATTTAAATGCAAGCTGTGTGAAACACATTTAAAAGATAAAGCAAAAAGCAAACCCTGCATTTTACAGATTGAAATGTGATTGTATCCTCAAAGCACTGTCTCAGCTCCAGATAAGCTCAAGTAGCAATAAGCAAAGAGTATTTTCTAAGGAAAGAACTCGTACCATTTCAGTAGATGATATACATCACACACCTTTTAATATACCCACAAATTGGATCTTATTCCCATCAGAGGTGGAGAAACTAAGGCATAACAAAACTCATACACAATCAAATGTAAATCACCTACAGTTGGCTTTATATCTTATAAAGTTATTCCATGACTCCAGTTTCCCCAAGCTGTGGGCAGTGAAATGGATATCTGGAGGCAGTCAGCACAAGGACATCAAATTGCATGTCCACATGCATTTGTGACATGGTACCGGCACGAGCTTTGGGGTTTCACAGCTACAGAGAGTACAGAGACGGAAACACAAGTGCCCAACAGTGCACTTCCTAGCCAGGAAGAAGATGTTTGCACTGGAAGATGTAAGGATGAGAAGTAAATCCACAATGGAAAAAACCCCAATCAAAAAGTATAAAACAAAAACCAAACCAAACAACAGCAACAAAAGAGATTTGGAAAGTACTGATAATATTCCACGTGACAGTTAGTGAAGAATGATTAACCATTACTAAGCAAAGAAATGTGCTTATGCATCAGGCAATAGGCTTTGCAGGAAAGAAACTACCTGTTTAGAAAATATTAAACTCTTATATGCTAGTGAAACCCAGAAAACATGGGTTTTAGCACTATTTTACTTCTATTTACAGGAAAGTTCAGAGAAGAGGAGAAAAACAGAAGCAGGACCAGATGAGATTTCAGGGTAAAATTTGTCTGCCACACAATAGCTATTTAATGGGACAGGACCACACCCATTTAAGTGGCAGACTCGCATCTGAATCGGGCAGATTGCCAAACGCTCTGTGACAGTTTAGGAGCTTCCAGTATCATAAGAGATTTTGAGAGAAGAGGATATTTGAGGTTTCCAGAAAACTAGCTGCCTCTGGTAAGATTATATTAAGGCCACACCTAGAGCCAGCTATTTCTTTACATGTATCTTCAGATGCACACTTTTGCTTCATCAACGCATCTTGAATTTCAACTACCCATTTTCAGTCATGACAGACACAATCTTGTCCCACATATCTGACATGGTCTTGCAAACATTGTCCCAGCTGTGTCTTCTATCAACTTACTGTTCTGTTCTGACACTGTCTAATTCCCCTCTGTTGCATCAAATGCAAACGATTCATCTTTGCTTTTCATGGCACATTTCCAACTTATCTACCTGTCATGACTCTGACATTTGCCTTCTCAAAAATGTCAAACTCTTCTGGTCATAGCCTTACATTTTTCAAACATGCACAATTTTTTATTGCTTTCTCCCATGTCACTCCATGTCTGCAAGCATTCAATTTCTTCCTCTTTTTAATCTCTGCCTTATGACTATTTGGCTACAAGAAAGCCTAGAAATAATTATGTACCTAGTAGACTGAAACTGCCACCTATGATGCTGATGAAGCCTTTCTGGCACTCTGTCACCTGTGCCAGCATGTTTTTTCCCCTCAGAAACTTAACTGTAAACTCTTTAGAAAAGGGATAGTATGTATTGTTAGCTGTTCCCCACAGCAGGATCCAGTGTCGTTCAGGAATATTTGGAAGAAAAAAGTAAGATTGCTTATGTATCAACCATAAAATGCATTTCAACACTTCACATATGATGACAGTAAGTTAGGGACACTGTCTCTTCAGATCTCAGTTCTTAAAATGGAAAGGTCTCCCAGTCTGAGGTAGTAAAACATATACCAATTAATTCTAGGTTGAAGATGAATGTCATGCAGTTCTTCCTGGAAGCATGGCAAAGAATGGGTCTTTTTACAGTTTTCAGCCACCTCTTACCACACCAAAAAGAGGCAAAACTCATGGTGATGAAACTCACACAAAAAAAAGGAATTCAGACAACAATGAAACAATTCACCCTGTTTCACTTGCAGCAGATTGCCAGGTAAAGCTTTCCCTTGTTCCTGCATGGACTTGGATCTGAAGGGCAGTTTAATGAAAGAAATAGCCTCTCAGAAGTGGTATAAGTTCAATTTCAGGCACATCAGCCTCAGTGTTCAAGTAAAAATGAAAATCTCTTGAGATTATATTTCAAACCTTACAAAATTAGATCTTTTACTTTGATAGAACTACACTGAATTACAAGATTGGAGACTGCTATAAGTTGAGGATATGAGTTATGCTGTGATCAAATCCATGGCTTTAATTCACCTACCAAAAGGTACTCCTGTATGTCAACCACTATCACCTGAAAGAGATAATATCTCTTGTTCTGCAAATTTCTTATCAACAGTCTGCATTTGCCCACCGGCTTTGAATTTGTTTCATTGCATTTCAAGCACATGAATGCATTTCTCCAGACTAATGTTGCTGTTTATCAGCGTTGCTTGGCTTACAGGGCAGCTGGCTCCACAATCTATCTGGAATCAAATTAGCTGTTGATAAGATGGTTGTAAATAAGCTGAGCAGGTGAATAGCTGTACATCACATCTGTGCATATCTTGATCCACTGAAAAGTCTGAACACAAGACCTTCCTGAGAAACTTTTCAGAGTAGTTTCTACAGCAGTGCACCTTAAATAACTGCAGCTACGTATGTGCCTGTGAGAGTGCAAACATGAGCTGATAGCAGCAGGAGACTTCACTAGCTCCACAGAAATATCTATGCAGAAAACTGGTCATGAACCAGTTCTATGAGGTAACGAGATGGTCTCCTTCAAACAGAAGCCACACTGAGGTGGCACAGACATAGTGAGCCTCAGGACCCGAGCTCATGTGACAGCACAGATGTAGCCTAGAGTTAAGTGTCCCTAAACACCCGTGATGGTCAATAGTGACAGTTCTCTTCCTTCCCCAAGGAGCCTTTCCCTTCTCACCAACTGACTTAGCCGTCTAGTTTTGGCCATCTAGTATTTACACCAGTCATCAACTGGTGTAAGTACTCTGCCATGGCCTCAATCACAGCATGTACTCTGAGGATTGGGTTCAAAGGTTTGAAGAAGGGTGCTGCCTTTTGGAACAAAAAAGCAATAGACAAGAAGTCCTCTTTTTAAAGCTATTAACTCAGTGTTTTTCTTCCCATCCTTCATCTGGCTTGGCATGATTTCCACACCAAGCCCCTGGCTTCCTTTGTGTTTACAATGTAGAGTTCAGGTTGACAGATCCATGAACAGACCTCTCTTGTCAGCTGCAGATCCCACAAATTATTTCGCCATTAACTAGCAAACCATTTACAGTCTCCAAAATTACAATACAGTTGCCAATATTCTCAGCTTTAAACCACTAAGTACCTCTCCTTCTCTTCTGCCTTTTAGCTTAACAGGGGGAAAAAAAAATGCATATAACCAATCTCATCCTATCTGTGGTCCAAGTGCTCATCAAACACCCGGAGTGGTTACAGTTATATTCCCGGAATTGTTATTCTTACTCACTGTATTTTTCTCTTTATTTCCCATGTTAGAACTGGAAGTTTGCCCTCATTTTCTGTTTTACCTTTCAGTCAGCTATATAAAGAGGCTTTATTTTGGCTTTTCTTTTCTCTCCTCTCTATTTTTATTAGAATTCACAGCATGTTGTGCCTCTACTGTTTGATAGGGGTTATTTAACCTTTAAAACACCTTAATATTCATTTTACTGTGGATTTCAGTAGCTGAATGTTTCATATACTGTCAGTTTCAGATACTATTAATAGCAGTAGCCAAAAAAAAAAATCATTAACAGTTGAAAATTGAGTTCTTGCAACACGAACTTTCATATAATCTAAAAACAAAGAAGACCAGGGAGGCAAAATTGACATAAAGCCCTAAACACGGACTAAAATCAGCCAGCTCAGCCCAGCTAAATTCAAGTAAATGTTGAATGACCAATGTGTCTCTGATGTGGATGTAATATGCATGACTTTATGATTCTCCAAATCAATGTACAGTGTGAGGAAAAAAGCCACAGAAAATTAGTTAACATAATCTGGTTTTGTTTTGTCCAAAATACTTGTCAAAAACATACATATTTGCAAATGTATTCCTGCATACTCTTGACCTAGTCAAACCAAGTCAGGACATGCTACATCCTGTGGTATGATATGACCTCTCACAAAGCTCCTTCCTGGTTTATGTGCACCTTGACATACAAGCTGTAGTAGAAAACACTGTAGGTGTGGGTTTACTTACAGTTGTGACAGGTCGCTCCCATGTAGCCCGTATCATTACAATCGCAGTAAAAGGTGGTCCAGGACTGAGAGCATTTACCTCCATGTTCACAGTAGTTGGGTAAACATCTAATTTGAGAGAGTTTTAAAAAACATAATTAATTATAAAGATTTCTGTAAAAACAATGTGCTGTAAAAAAAATTATAAAACTGCCTCAACTCCTCATTCAGGCAAGAGTTTCCTAGGGCTGATTCACTGTATAATACCTGAAATAATTACTTATTCCTCTGATCTATGATTTGCCTCCAGTGCAAACATGGAAGAAAACAACATTTAAACTATCCAGCAAGTGGGTTAAGATCGCTCTCAATAAAATATTCCACCTGTTAGCAGTTAAAGTGTCGCAAACTTTCTGAGCACAGAACAAGAAAAGTAACAGGCGAAAATGCTATTGAAATCTTGTTTCAAAGGAGAATCCCCTGTTCTCTGATTAAACAGGAACCACTGTTATCAAAATTAGGCTGAGTTACATTTGTGGTAACACAAGCAGCATGCAAATCTCTGAAGTGAGAGGAAAAATACGCTTCAATTATGAGTTCTGTACTCTCTCTTCTTTTCCTCATTTTACTTGCTGTGCCTCTGAAGTATTATTGTTAAACAAATTATTAAAAGAAGAAAGAGGCACAACAGCATGCAGCTCAGGAAGTGAACAGAAACAAAAGCTGTGGGAGATAAATTCAATCTCCAGGACAAGAAGTGAATGCTGATCTGAACTCCCCTGGTATAAATGCACACAGTGCAATGGAGTTACACCAACCTAAATGGAAACAGATTGTTCTCTTGTTTGCTGTTTCTTTCTTTTTTTTTTTTTCTTCTTACTGTATATTAATCTCTTTTACACAGTATGTCTGACTTTTGAAAAATAAGTAACTTGTTTATACTGCTGATTCAGTTGTGATGGGTGGGTGGAGAGGAAACAGGCAACCAATTTATCTCTTACACTACAGAATTCCATTAGGGTTTGCTTTGCTGTAATTTGAGATTCAAAACCCTTTTATGCCCAGAGCTTTCTGTGGTGTTAGTGCTGAAGTCACTGATGCTACCTAGATTTTTGCCAGCTGAAGACATTTTATTGTGGTTCATCTCATCCTTAGAATTTTTTTGGCATATAAGTATGCATTTTGCCTTTAACTGTGGTTTTCAGTCCGTTTCATCTAGATTACTTACAATTAAAACCCATTTCATGCATGCAAGTAGAAAACCTATATGTCCCTAACAGTCATCCATCTTCACCAGCCTTCTGAGCCTCACCAGCCAAGTTTTCATCAACCTACCTGAGTACAAGACTGTTTAGAGCTGTCAAGCATTAACAACCCAAAGAAACCTGTTTCTGTGCCCAGAGGCCTATCAGACTAACCTCTCATCCTCAATATGCTCCATGATAGTTCACACAAACATACATTCATCTAAATGTGAGTCTGGGATTCATTTTAGAACCCAGCTTCACTTGATCACTATTTATACCATCCTACATAAAATTATAAAGATCATAGAAAAATATTAACATGAAAGATTATTTATTTTTATCAGCATTTACTCAATTATTGCCGTTATTTATTATAATACTAGAGAAATAAGGAATTCAAGAAGAAAGTATACTAATTATAACTATCTAACATTTTTTCAAACAATTATAAAATTTCTTACTCTTGTAAAAATCATTGTCATGGCTTCTATTAATCATTGGGCTCAAATACAAAATGAGGAAAGAGTATGGCAATTACATGGCTGGTTTTCCAGCTCACTAGGGAGCTTTTTCCAGTACTGTGGGAGAACCCTTTCTTTCTAAAACAAGAAACAAAGGGGAGGGCCAAAACCACTGGGTTTCCCCCACTCTTACAAGTCAGCTATTCTGAGAAGGGATAAGATTCTGTCTTTTAGTGGTATGCCAAGCAATCATCTAACAGCCAAACAGGCTGCTGGTGCAGTGACAGCCCAGCCAGCCTCTCTGCCATCACATCTACTCCTAGTAATAGCAAAGTGAGATTTAGAAGCTTTGGGTCGATGCTGAAGAAAACACAAGCAACCTTACAGGAGGGCACAAAGAGGACCTGCACCCTGCTATGTTCTGTAGGACTGTGACAGCTCCCTGAAACCAGTAGCTCCCCAGCAGCTTCATTCCAGAGGCAAAGCACAGTGGTACACCACCATTGTGGTGATATATATGAGTTTTGCCTGTGAGAAGATTTACTCATATTTGTGCTTTGTTTAGTGCCTGCCCATGCCTCAGCACACTGCCTTTACTTCTACTTGCTATTTAGTGATAAACATTCATTTATGTCACCTGTACAACAACAGTAGTTCTATTCACATCACAGGGACACTGGTGACATGAAACATCTGATGTTAACAGAGCTCTTTGAAGAGGTAAAAAGAATAGTGCTGTGTTATTATCACAATTTACATCATCAGTGTAATGGACAAATACGCTTTCTGCCTATTTTAAGCTACCTTTTATTAATTAACCCACTGCAGTAGAGCTAATTACTAGTAATTTGCAGTTTCCAAAGGCCTGCATGTAAAGGCTTAGCCACATTTATTCCGTTAAAACAGTTTCCTTTAAAGAGTTTACAAAGTTGAAGGTCAGTTCTCATTTCTATTTGTCTTGCAAATGCAGACACTTTTTCTTCCCCCAACAATGCACAAAATTCAAGTCAAACAAACCATGTAAGCTTTTAATGATATTCATAAATTCAGAATTAAACTTTTTTTATTCCTTAGTCTATTTGCCTTAATTAGCACCAACTGCATTGATCTTGTTTTCAGTCAGATAACTAACCCTTCTAAGAGCTTATGAAAAAAATTTCTTTGCAACTCTAATAATTACCATAATCCCATTCTAGCTGAGCAGTTGTGTCTTCATCAGAAGCAAAATTTATTCTAATTGTCAGAGAACTCAAATTTAAGAAATAGCTGTGATTAAAATTAATCAAGGCATGCCTAAGTCACAGGTTGTTCCATTTGCGAACTGTCCCAGATCCTCATGTTGAAGAATTTAAATATATGTAATTTAAAATTTAAATTAATATTTTCATTCTAGTGGAAACAAACAATTTTAGCCAAAAAAAAAAAAAGAAAAATGCAGTGATATCACAAAATGTTTCACAGACAAAAATTTGCAGGAGACAGCCCCTGACCTATTTGCAATTGAAAAGAATAAACAGATCAACTCAATTTTTGTATCATAAATGAGACACTTGGAAATTTTAGGATTTGCCTAAGACAATTTGTGACAGCCCAGAGACTTGATCTTCCAGATTAATTCATAGAATATATTGTGATGAAAAATTCTTATTAAAAAAAATAAATGAAGCAAACAAAATTTTCCCTCCTTAAGCCAAGCTGGAAAACACATCCCTTAGCCATCTAAGTGAGCAATATGCAGAGCCTGCACAAAAGCTTTCACTGTCCTTAAAATGAAACATTCACCTCCAAAACTGTATGTGTCTTTCCTTTGAAATCACAGGACAAACTGCATAGACATTGCGGGGGGTGGAGAAATTTGGCCCTCTGATAGGAATGATGAAGAAATAACAATGACAAAATTACTTGAGTAGGAAGGCTGAAGGAGTTCTACACATTTGATGTTACATTTGACTAGAATAAACCCAGTATAGCCAATAAGCACCTCTGAGATTTTGTTATAGTCCGCACTACACATCCTGCCAGCACTACTCTCTATCCTTCCTAAATAAACAGGAAAGAAAGGGAACCATCACAGAGAGAACAAAAATGGTGCACACCCCCTCAATATTAAGACTGTCAATATATATAATTTTGAGACAAGCCCTAAATTCCCTAAAACTCAACAACTGTTGTAGCGAGAAAATACATGAAATTTTAGAAGCTTTTCTATCAAGATAGCATTTTCCTGAATATTATCTCAAATTAATTTTTATTTCAGCATGTTTCCTTATTCAAGGCCTGCAGCTATTTAATGTATCATTAACAAAATATAACATTTAAAGAGATGATTTCATATAGTAGGCATGCATGTATGATGAAACTCCTGGTGTTGCTGTAAGACTGTATTTTCCTTTGGTAAAATGATGTCTTTCCCCTAAACTCAATAAATTGAGGCCAATTGCAATGACATGGGCTTTGGCCCTGTTGTGCTGAGGCATAAATTTGGTAAATTCCTTGCCAAAGGTTATTTTTGGGTTCAAGGGGAGACTAGACAAACATTTCAAAGAAACATCTACCAATGGTACAACACACACAGCATATAACAGCTTCAGAGGTTTACCAAGGAGAAAACTGATGAAGATTAGAGAGCATCAGAAAAAGCATTGCAGTAGAACATCCCATTCTTATTTCCCCCCAAATGACTTTTTGTGGTAAAATAGTGGGCTAAATCTCCTTAACTAATGGGAGAAAAGAGAACTACCAGAACCAGAGGGAGGATGGGAGAAAGAGTGTGTAAAAGCAATATTACAACAGGCTCTAAAAGAATTAACACTCTTCAGACCCTTGATTTTCCTCAGCAGACATTCCCTCCTCATCACCCCACCTTCCAACTTCTCTTTCCTCTTGCAACTTTAAAAAGCCAATCAACAACATATTAAAAAGTCTTTTGGTACACTTAATCTTTTATTTTTAAGTCATCTACCTTTTCTTTCCTAAACTTATTATGTTATGAGATCTCACAGAATACAAAGAGAACGAGAATAACGTGAACAAAGACAATTCTTCTTTCCATGCTGGAAACCATATACTCTATCCCACTGAATGGAAGAAAAAAAAACTGAAAGAAAAAAAGGTATTTCTGTCATCTTAATAATTTGTCATAAAGGTAGGTTTTTCTTCTTTTTGAGATTTGCAAAACTTGATGACTGGACTTCTCAAATATATTATTATTTCCATTGTTAGCCGCCTTGGTTTTCAGACTCTGAACTGGCATAGCACTGAGACCAATATTTAGAAGATCTGAACATTGATGACAACAGCCCTCAGGCATGTGACTGGGACAGAACTGTGGGAGGAGGTTGTGCTGGGACTGGCACGAGTGAAGGGAAAAGAGCCTATTATCTATGCCTTAGATGAAAGGCATTTTTTTAAGGTTTGATTGCTTTGTTTTTAGAACACCTACATTTTTAATAAGAGGTAAATGTGCTGACAGTTTGGCTTGGCATCAGCTGAAAGGATTTTATATAAATAAATTTGAAAATGAAAAAAGGGAAACAAATAAACCATCCTGTACAGACAGCTGTTCCATTTAGAATTCATAATTTTACAAAGCAAATGCAGAAAAGCCATCTGCAAGAATCAAACAAACAAACAAGGATAGGATATTATCTCCTACATGCATCCCCATATTTGGCCTTTAATTTACCATGGCATTGCACATTCCACGAATTTTGACTCTAAAGGTGAGGTGAACTCTAGTCAGGTGCCCCCCACATCTCAATTCCACACTCAAGTTGGATTCCAAAAGCCACTTAAGTAGCCCTTTACCCACCTTCAAACTGCCTTCTTTCTCCACAAGGGTCTCACTCAGTACAAATCTCTCTCCCACGCAAGTGGGAAGTCCCTACGCTCTTAGGGACAATGCTAACTATCTCAAATGTCAGCAACTTTCCACAAGTTTATTACACTTCATTGTCAGTCAGCCCTCAAGCTATCACAGAGAGAAGTACTGCCATTACCTGCATTATTCAGCTAAGTTTAAACATTAGAATAAGTATGAAGAGATGGGGGAGGCTCTTCAGAACTGCGAGGATTTTAATTCCAACACCCAGCTTTGGATGCCTGTGGGTTTGGATTTTTCAAATCTTGCTCAGTTTTTCTGCATCCTGTCCTTCCACTCTAAAACCTGGGTTGTACTGAAAGGATTTCCAAGACTCACACTTCAAAATGAGCTACCTGCAAGGGTTTAATTCCATTAATTTAATTCCATTAGTTAGGATGTCTAATTTGTGATGTAGGTGCATACTTTAGGGAAGGACCCAAGAGGCTCTTCAGCTCCCACAGAACATAATGTATTTCTCTATTTCTCTATTTCACTGTCTAGTGATCTTTACAAGGGATTAACACATTATTATTTCCAGTGTTTTGCTTTGATTTTAGTACAGAGAAAGTGGAAAAAACATAATTTCTTTAAGGACAATTTGATGAAAAAGGCATTTCTAACAATATTTTATTTTTTGCTGGACAAGTGCAAAGTAAATTGTCAGTGTTTTACAAAGTACCAAGTATGAAAAAGGGGAACTTTTTGAAAACTATTCCACAATTTCGTTAGTCAATATATAAACTGGAAGAAGACATGAAGCTTCATTACACTCTGAGCTATTTGTAAGCATGTTCACTGATTCCTAAAACAGGCAAGGGAGACAAAAGGTGAGGGGGAAAATAGTCACTCACAGGACTGAAGTGATCTTTTTAAGATTATTAAGGTGACACAAAAAATCAGAAGAACTATTAACCTGGACCATCAGATCCTTATAACTAGGCAGGACAAGCCTTCCTGTATGTAGCATTTAATGGAAAAAACCTAGATCCAGGTATTTCAGCATCTGAAGACGTGCAGTACAAATGCTTTGTTTTGCCTGAGGATGGAGATATAAGTGGGCAATATTCAAACCAATTTTGGAATTTAACCAAAATCAGAAATAATTTAAAAAGGACACATGACACCCCCTCTTATGTCTTCAAGTCATCCCAGTTTTGATCATCTTCCTAATTAAAGGAGAGTAATGTAAAATATTCAACTTGTTGCTAAAAAACATAAGCAAAGAGAAAATAATCCGGACTATAACATAATTGTCATTTCTGAAAAAAACCCCGCTAAATACTGAAAATAGAAAAACTATAGAGAATGACAAGAATGGATGCCAAATTGTGTGTTGCTTGGGTTTTTTTTTTTAATTATTCTTTCTGCAGTACACTGTATGTATTTAGGTGGAGTTGAATGCAATATTAAGTGTTTGCTTTTTCAATTCCAGCCTGGGACTCTAACAAAAAAAATTAAAACTCACTGGACATAATTAGCTAGGGTATTTTCTCATTTGCATGGCCAAATTAGGGGGGATGGAAGGATCATATATAGTTTGACTTCTGCTGCAGGGAATATGTTAAACCTGAGATGAGATTTGGGAAATTTAAAAAAAACACTGAGCTTTCAATGGATTTATCCTAACACCCTTCACCTGAAATAGTAATTAATTTCCCAAAGGCCCATTTTGACAGTACAACACACGAAGCAATGTTAAGTTCAGCACTAAAAGAAAAAGTAAAAAAATACTATTTCTTGTAAGTAAAAATTGATAATAAAATCTAATAGAATCTACAAAGGAAATAGGCATAAAGACGGATTTAAAAGGTCAGCTCTATTTAGCAAGGAAAAAGAACACTTTAAGATAATTTATTTAGAAAATATGATTAAGGATTTTCACATATAAAACATAGGAAGGGATAAAAGGATAGGACTAAGGACAATATTTGTGCTCTGCAACTCAAGCAGTACAGGGGAGCCAACTCCAATGAATCAACTCCATACACTTCTCCCTAATGAGGTAAACTGCTAACGCCAATCCCATTGCAGTGATGATCGAGCATACCACATGCTGCTCTCTCCATTTGTGTTTGCTAGGAGAATTGGAATATGCAGATGAATCTTGGTTTAATAAGGATGGTCACATCAATGTGTGCTTGTGTCTGCCCACTGATGCTACAGAGGTGAAACTGCCAGGATTCATAAGAAAATATCTGAGATCAGGTTTTGAGTTCCTCATGGTAGATCAGTGGAATTTCCCAGGATGTTCTACAAGATGTGCCATCCGTCCATCTGCTAAGGTGGATTCAACGCGAATATTTTTTTACCTTCTTTCCCTCCCCCAGGTCACTTTATGGAACTGAAGTTCCCAGTGTTGTCCTTGACAAGTACTGTCAGTAGTTGCTATAGCAAGGGCAAGGTGCTAGCCAAGGGAAAACAGGACAAGTCTGTCAAAGCTTCATCAGTGCAAAATCAACATAAACAGCAGCAATCAGACTAAAGTACCTCAGCAGCTGTAGATGGGGAGAGCAGCACATGCATTTATCTATGCATTCATGCAAACCTGAGCCTAAAGAAAAGCAGGCTCTGACTACGCTGGTAGTTCATTTATGAATGACAATAGTTCAACACATAAAAGACCTTCCTAATCCAAAGACTACCTAATGTTATATAAAGGTAAGGTAATGGCCCATCTTCGCGAACGAAGATTTGGGGAAAGGTCTTTTACCTTTCCAGCCTGCGCAATGGATTTTTTTAGGTGAGACACAGCCTGCGCTGAACTGAGCCCACCCTTTAATCCTAAGGTTCATCTGCCGGGGCCAAGCAAGCTTGGACAATGGCAGTGAGGTCCTCAGGACGTAGGTTTGTTTAGAGTGTCCTTCTCATAGATGGATGGCCACACAGGGCTAACGACCTCCATCAGGCCAGGAGACCGGGATTTGAACCCGTGGTCGCAGCAGTGAAAGTCCTGCACGCTAACCACTAGGCCACCAGGGGTCTCACTAATGTTATATACTCAAGCACAAATCACGCATAGAATTTATGACAATATAACAGTGGGTGTACAACAGCGTGCTTTTGCATCTGCCTCAGCTCTACCTCCGTCCAGCTAAACTGCCAATGAAAAGTTAACTGCTTCAAGCCATTTCAGTCCTGGCAGGAACAGCAGAATCATAAAAAATTTCAGACTCCTTAACAGAGTTTTCTCTGTCACGGTGCAATTCTAATACTTCATCCTTTGTGATGGGGGCTGACAAGTTCAAAAGCATTAACGGAACCAATGTCATTGTTATGGGTGTGTGCCAACAAGATTTGCCTCAAAAGCCTTGGAGAAGCAAACATTTGTCTAGCACCACCTCGAGGGGCAAAGGAGACTTCCATGAGATGTACCAATTCCGGGGAAAAGAAACTGTGTTCTTTAGCACAAGTTATCCCAACTGCAGTACCTCAAAAGCACTTCTCTTTATAGACTTCAGAGGAGCTAGTAGGGGGAACCACACCAGATCTTACCTATTTGTGTACATACAGAGTACAAGGATTCCTGGAAATGGAATTTTCTTCTCTATGACTAACACTGCAAAGCAGTTTGTCCTGCTGCATATAAGTGTATGAGATTAATCAACCCATGCCTTCAGGCTGCAGGCAACATTGCAGCCCTTATTGCAGTAAGAGCAGCAGGCCTTGCTCAGCCCAAAGGGAGCATCTGTGCCGTATGATGAAGGGCTGGAAATCCAGTGTTTCTGGACTGAGGTATAATGATTTTCTGGCACATTTTCCTAATATCCATGGCAACTCTTGAGCTGCAATATCTCTTGAGCCCACATTCCTGCATCTATTCTCTGAAGAGGATGCCAACCACAGCAAACAACCAACTCAGCTTCAGGACTAAAACTAGTATTTCTAGTCACAAAATCTGGCATTTGAGCCAATTGCTGAATGGGAAGTCAGAGCTTCTCAACAGTGTGGCCAAATTCTCAGCATCTGCATATTTGTTTTCCTACCCATTTCATTTATTTTTAAATGAGTGGCTGACTGAGTTTTCCCCAGGCTATGCCTTCCATTGTTTGCCCCCACACAGACAGACCCACACGCCCATTATTACACAGACACGTAGAAAGAGAAAACACAGTGCAGAAAGTATTGGAACTTAGCAAAATTCAGGTCAGATTCTAATGTATTTTGAGATTACCACAGCTATGAAGTAATATATTTTGGTTTTGAGCAACAGAGGTACAAAGAGCTGGGCACAATGAAACTTTTCTTTTAAAAAACAGTGAGGAACTTGGACTTTGTAGTCCTAAGTTTATCACCTCCCTCCAGACTTGCTTCAGATCAACAGTGCCTGTCCTTCAGTTTCCTTACTTTGACAGGGTCACAGCAAAAATGCTGATGAAATAAGTTCAAGAGCATCCCACTGAACACTTTGCCAGCTTCCAGCCATCTGTGGCTTACAGATTCATGTACGCCTTACTGGCTTTTTCCTTTACATTTGACCTCTACAGCATCTAACGACATCCAATTTGATGTAGTGTAAGATTTGAATTTGCAAGAAACAGCAAATTCTTGTTTATTATTCACCTCCTTCATGCTGCTCCTCATCACAAAACTCTGTCTAGCTTTTTCTTCTCCAGGCTGAAGAGTCTAAGCCTATTTAATCACTCCTTGTAGAGAACAGTTTGTGGCACGCAAAAGAATAGAGTGTCAGTTTTAGAAACAGCCATGAGGCCTGAAAGACAGACTTGTAGACTGTGTAGTCAGAGCTGCACACAGAGCCTCCTCTGAGTGACCCAGAGAGGATGCATTTCTTGGAAAGGGCTGGTCAGGCCAAGGCTGAGGTCAGTGAATACATCTAACTGGATTTCAATTTCATCTTTGAGCAACTAAAATAGAAGTTGTGAAGGGATGAACACATAGCTGTTGGCTTGATTGACTAAGTAGGAGATATTTCAATAGTTATCCATTGCCTCAGTCCCTGCCTTCTTCAAACAGCTTACAAACTTCTCACCCTCATTTTCAGTACATCTGAAAGAGAGGCAGACACTTGAACTCCAAGTCATAGGATCTCATGAAAAGTAGACCAAGTAGAAGGGAATCAAGTTACTTTTCATCAAAGAAAAATCCCTGCTTGAGCTTAACCATCATTCTAGGCATCACAGAATTTGCAAAGAAGATAACCCCCCCCCAAAAAAAAAAAAATCTGCAATCACATAGCTTCATCCTGCAGTTGTAAAAATGAATCAAGCAAGTTAGGGAAGTGACATGTTAGTAAGGTGTTGCTCCTTTCCCCTTCATGTATATATCTCAGGTTATAAAAAAGCCACCAAACAATACCATGGGCTACACAGTCCCTACTGCCTTAGAGTGTCTGAGAGATATATCTACTGAATGAGCTTTCTCACAGGTGTGAGATATCCTGAGCTGAATACCTGAAAGATATTTCCCACTTGGTTTTGGGTTGGTTGTTTCATTGTTTTTTGTGTTTTGTTTTTTTTTTTTTCTTGAGCAGTGTTATGGTTGTTGACACTTCAGAACCCCCAAAGCAAGAACAAGACACAGCTGTTTCAGCTGCTGGAGAAGCCTGAGCAAATGTAACAGAATTGCACAGAGCTGGAGGCAACTTGGAAGATCACTCAGTCCATGCTCACACCCCAAGGTAGAATCACCCATACCCATGTTCATTATTTCTCACAGACTCATCCAACTTTTGTAAAGCCTTCCAGTGACAGAACCTTGACAGTCTCCTCAGGCAATCTGTGTCACGGCTGCTTTCCTATACATCTTGGTCAGAAAAGATGATTATTCCCTTCAGTGCTGCAGCAGCCTTTGAGCACCTGAAGATCATTATTCTGCCTTCCCTCACCAATCTCTTCAGGTTGTTGCCAAACAAGTTATATTTCTTCAAAAAGGAGTCTCTGCAGCATTGGAGGAAGATGTTGGAAAATTCTTTTAACTTTAGCACAATAGTGTTTGATCCCTATATCCATGGTTAATATTTAGTTTTGTACCATACAGTGCTTAGTACAAATGCAGAGATTAATGTGGCTTTGTATTAATTCCATAATAGCCAGCTATTTTTTCCTTATTTACCTATATCAGTGATTAATATGTATTTGCAGATGCCTTAGTTTTGAGAACAAGGATTGTGTGTCTGAGCAAAGAATGATAAGAGAAATACATTAGGAACTGACCACATATTTGAGGTACTCTCAAGGCGAAAAGATTAATTAGAAGATCTGGAACCATATCCAAATAAGTCCATAGAAATAATTAGCATATATGCATACATTCCAGAAATGTAATGAATATGTAATAGAAATGTAGTGAATGTGTATTAGTTTCATGGATATAACTTGGTCTGCTAGGTTGCTGGGTGTTCATGTTAGGTCAAGTGACCCCCATGCATCCAGCACTGAATAAAGTAGTATTGGTTTTCTAACCTTACAAACTGGTTGGAGAGTTTATTTCCTGGTTTTTGGTGACATGGTTAAAGAACTTAATCAATCTGTCTTTGCAAGGCATGTTTTCCAGTCCTATTTTATGGGTTTTTTCATCTAGAGTGGGCCATTCAAGAAACAGTTCGGGTTCTGTATATCTTTATAGAGAACAGAAATTTAGAAGCATGACTGATAACCGAGGACAGCTAAATGCCAAGTGGAAGCCCTGGCTAATGTTTATTTTACAGTGTTTGCTTATCTCCCTGCTGCTCTTCACTTGGACACATTAGCACACCTGTTTTTTTTACCAGCTGCTTTTTGGTTCAAAATTTGTCCAGCCCCCAGTTATATCAAATTTCAAAATGAAGGCTGCACATAGTAAGAGTCTAGTATTTTGGTATCAATGCTATGGTTCAGGGGTCCTGCTTAGATCAGGGGAACGGCATCAAGTATGTTTTCCTCTAAGCTAACAGGATAAAACACTGCATGAAAAAAATAGCAAATGATCTGAGTTTCTGGCCTATCACAGCACTGAATAAACCTCAGGTTAGAGAATTATTATTAGCACTAGAGAAACTAAGACATTTGTTATCATTCTCCTGAAGAAACAGGTTAGGATTTGTCAGTTTGAGCAAGCGCAAGAAGACTCAACTCTCCTTTCTGCCCCATGCACACATATTAGCCATAGAAGGGAAGCACTGGCATCTCCAGGGACAGCAGCCTTGTGTCTTTCATCAGTGTTAAAAAGACTGAAAGAAGAGATCTGTGCCAGGCACACTGCAGCCAGCTGCTGCACTAGGTGCAGTTGTGATTTCTTACCCTGCTGAGTGAGAAGTTTCTGTAACCACATCCCTAACCCATTTTCAGGAGGCTGCTTGACAGAGTCAAGAAATCTTTGCAAACAGCATAAAATACTGAAGAGAGAAATGCATTTTTCCATTAGGAAAAAGACATTCTGTTGTATGCTGTTTTGTTTTTTTCTTCTCTAAACCAGAAGTACTTATGAAAGTCTTTCCATCTTGTATTTGTAGAGCCTTAACACACGACCTGCAGGTGAAGGACAGGGAGCCTGGCCATACACTTAAACCTAGAGACTTAGTGGAGATCAAGAGAACGGAGTGAATCCTTTCTGACTTACTGCATCTATGAGAAGCAAATGAATTTTTTATGCTGCTTACCACCTCCCCATCCCTTGACACTGACATCTGCTCTTTAAGGCGTTAAGGGCCAAAGACCAAAAACATTATTCCTTTCTTATTAGACTTTCCTACTGCTCAGATTTTCTCCTGGAAGCTTTTAGATTTAATATGTCTCTCCCAGAAGATGCCTCATTTCCCAAAAAACACTTACAGTTCAAAACACCAGGAGTGAGAGATGAATGGTCCCTGTAGCCATGAACTTAAATCTATATCACTCTGAACTGAAAATAAATTCAAAGAGAGTCTGCATTTTTTTGTTTAGGCCCATATGAGATGGCTTTTTGTCAGAGATGGTCAAAAAGACTGCATCAATACTGGAAGATACCTCCTTTCCTCATCAACAAAAGGTCTCTGAGTTCAGGGACTTCATGGCACCTTCACTTCCAGACATCTCTGCCTTGTTACTTTCTGCTCTGTACCATGCCTTAGAGAGAAAATGCCAGCATGCTGTAAGAAACTGTATTTTGTGACTTTTTAATTCAGTGTGAAACAAACAAGCCCTGATGTGCACCTGCCCTCCTAACAAAGCAGAAACCCTGAAAAGGCAAAAAAAAAAGAGATGGATAAAATGAAATTTATTTCCTTTTAAAGATGGAGCAGACCTCTATGACTTAGCACAATATTGTCTCAATTTTTCTTTATCTCTCACTGGAATGGGGATAAATGCACCACAGCCAGCTATGACCTCTAACACTTTATAACAGGAGTAGTGTAAGCATCACACTTTTCAATATCCTCAGAAAAGACTGAGCACTATCTACTTGGTTGTATTTGCACAATCACACAAATATACATACTAAGAAGAAAAGACAAAAAAATCTAGTTAACAGGATTAGTAGTAGGCAGGCAGTGGGGATAATGCCAAGAGTCCTATACGCACAATGCTGCAAGAAAAATTGCTTCATTCTACAGATTCTAGTTTCTGTTCTATAAGGTATTGGGAACATTGGCTTTGCAGGAGCAGCTTTGTCTTGAAGGAGGTGAAGAAGGGAATACTTTGCAGGGCTTGTGAAGCCAACACAGCTCTGACTTGATTAGACTGGGGATGTCTCTCCTTGCATAGGATGTGTAACCTAAGGACAATGTCCAGGTACCATATAAGACGACTGCAAGTCAGATATGCAACAACTTGATATACAACCGTGGAGACATTAGTGATGCTGGCATTGATGTGAGGGCTAGAAAAAAGCAATCTCTTAATAGGAGATGGTGCTAATGGGGCTTCTTCCATTATCTGGACAGCCCATACTGCTGTGTTCAACTCAAGACCGTACAATGTCTTAATGTCCTACTGAAAGCACAGAATACGTGAGGTTTTCTGTGTTATCTGCTGATCTCAGCTCTCACAGATACGTCCTGAACTGCCCATTCAACCAGGACCAGAGCAATTACAGGGTGGATTTGTTCACAGGATTGCTAAGGCTGCAGGAAGCCTCTCAATGTCTCTAGCAAAAGCTCCCTGCTTAAAGCAGGTTCAGCAAGATGGTTAAGTCCATTTGTATCTCCAAAAGCATCTTCACTTAGCATTGTCTCCCCAGCCACCAAATGGAAAGAAGGCTAAACTCTGCATATTTTTATGAACAGCCCTATTTTTTGTGTGTACTCTCTGATATCCCAGGTAGTGCCAGGGCATTTATTTCCAAAGAAATAGTTATTGAAGAATAGAAATAACAAATACAGGGAGACAGAAGGCATTAATGCCAAGTTCACTTGAGCACACATATTGTTCAAATACTAGAGATGAGTGATAGTGAGACATTAGAGCTCAGTCCTTCAGATGAAGGTTCATACTTTATACAGAGTCCCAGGGTGTGTATGTGTGGCGCGTGTATAATATGCTTGCACAACTGGATTCTCTCTCCAAAACATACTGCAGGCATCAATAGTCATCCCAGTTTTTCATCTTTCAAAATAAAGTCATTAATTCTCTTTTTAAGAGCAGGCACAACTTGCTGTAAGCTGCCTAACCACTGCTTTCAGAGACCAAGTCTGAATGAGCTTGGCCTACAAGACTGTAACAAATAAACTGCTTTCTAAATAGAGGATATTCCTCAAAAGAGGTTTTTTGCTTAGATAACTAAGACAAATGTCCCATTTACATGGTAATTAAGCGACACGATTCCCACATGCGCTAAAATTACAAAAACGTGCGCTTTGCAGTGCACACAGCAATAAATCTTATAATTAAGAAAGGCAAGATCACATTTCTTGGAGAAGAGATTTTTACAGATTTTTAATACTCTTTATACAGAAAGAACAAGCAGCTGGATCCTACACAGCTGGAGCCAGATCCCAGCTTTCCTACAGTCCAAAGCCTCTGTGATACAGAGCACTAGTTTAACTACAGTGACTAGCTGAATTACAGTTACTGAAAGTGTCGGACATTTTGTGCATTGAACCAATTTGAAGAATATTTGAAAACCACTCAAGGGTACACTGTCTAGTCTACAGACTAGACATCAGTGGAGTCTTTAGATAGAATCATAGAATCCTTAAGGTTGGAAAACACCTCCAAGATCATTGAGTCCAACTGTTAACCCAGCCCCGCCATGTTCACCACTAAAGTGTCACATCCACATGTTTTTTGAACCATTCCAGGGATGGTGATTCCACCACTTTCCTGAAGAGTCTATTCCAGTGCTTGACAACCCTTTCAGTGAAGAACTTTTTCACAGCCACTCCTCATATGATTCACTCTATAGACCCTTCCCCAGATCCACTGCCCTTCTCTGGACACACTCCAGCACTGCAATGTTGTTTTTATAGGGAGGGGCACAAAAGAACACAGGATTTGACAGTGTAGCCTCACCAGTGCAGAGTACAGGGGAAGAATCACCTCCCTAGTCCTGCTGGACACACTATTTATGATACATCCCAGGATGCCTTTGGCCTTTATGGCCACCTGGGCAAACACTGGCTTCTGTTTAGCCACCATCAACCAGCACCCTCACTTCCTTTTTTTGCTGGTCATCTTTCCAGCCACTCTGCCCCAAGCCTGGAGTATCATATGGGGTTGTTGTGACCTGAGTGCAGGACCTGGTACAATTGCATTTAAATCTGTTATCTCAGACTTTGCACCTATACTTTGTTATAACCGATTATGCCATAATATAAGCTTGCAAAACCTACAATTTTCAAAAATGACTAGGAGGAACATACTCCACAAATACTTTCTTGTTCAGTCTATCCCCAGCTCATCCACTGGCTTAGGATCAATTTCCTTATTTATTTTCTTTGAACTGAACAACTTAACTTCATGAAATCAATTCTGTAAATTTAACTTCTCTCAAGATTGTATCCCAGATGAGTAAAAAGTATAATATGATTTGGACCACAAAGACCCCAAACATATATCCTTTCTTCTTCCCAGCAAAAGCACAGTTATTGGAGTTTTTGGACAAGGAGGGAGCACTGGCCGTTTCACTGAGTGAGAAAACTTCAATCTCCACAGTGCCAGTGAGGCTCACACCTTTCCATGATGAGGAGAATTTCTGAAGTTCAACCCAACACTTTCCCCACAACAGGTTTCCCCCTCCCCTTCAAGGCACCTCCACTGATATGTCAAATCCATCCATAAGACAATAATTTTTTCCAATTGTAAATAATTTTTTTTCCTTTTTTAAAATCTACCTTGGTTTTGTGATCATATCTACTCTATGATCTAGTATATCACATCTACTAGATCATAACTACTAGAGATCATGTCTCGTATAAATCTATCTGGATCATTTGGTATGGACACAAAAATTTAAAGCTGTCCAGAGAAAAGCATTTGAATAGAGTGTTTAAATCTTCACTAGATACATATCACTTTTTTTTGTGCATGTGTGATATTCCACAATAATGGTGGTGTTAATGTAAAACACCACCATTCTTATGATGTTTCGATTCTTGTCCTAAATAATTTTATGGTGTGATCAGAGATTGATGCTTGTCATCCTTGGTACACCAAAAATAAGGAAGATAATTTCAGTAGAACTACAGTTACACTGTAGCCTGCACTTGGTGACAATGAAGGCATTGGAGACATCCCACAGCACCTCTGCAGCATGCCAGAATTCCCTTTTGTTTCAACATACAAACACACCAATTGGTTTTGAACGGTCTACTTGATTTCAAAAAATCTATTTTTCCAAGAAAACAACAAAATTCTTTCTCTTAAATCTCAGGAAAAATGACATTTTAATTCCTTTTATTAAATCAGCTTTATCTTATGAATTTCATCTACCATTTCAGGCACACCAAGTGTGAAATTCACGTTCCTCTGAATTCAGTAACCATTAAACCTGGAAAGAGGTTTGATCAGCAAATTGAGTACTTTCTCCATACAAATTAACAAACATGAACATACAAATATGAGCATAAAGACCTCAGATCACAGAGGTTTTGCCCACTTATCAAAAAACTGCAGCTCCAGCAGGCTGTTCCCTGCTACAGTAAGGAATAATGGAGACTTGCCTTTGGCTCCAACTCTCTATGCAACATATTTGAAAAATATTCATTAAATGCTTAAGGTCCTAATGCATTTCCAAAATATCCTTACTACTCCCTTAACTATCTGAAGCATATTAAATTTCCAGCAGTTCAATTTCCATTTTTCAGAACTTAGCTAGATTAAAAAAAAAACCAAAATAGAACCTATTATTCCACATACTAACTTCAAAGCACACATTTGCAGAAATAATTCAGAAATATTTAGACACTAAAAATCCCCAAGAAACAAAAGAGAAATTATAAAGTACTTTAAAAAGAAATCGGTTGCTCATTTCCTCTCTACTTTTACATGAAAATCTGTGGTTCCTGTCAGGTTTCAATTTAGAAGGGATTCAGATTACTACTTAAACTCAAAGGTGTCTCTGGCAGATACAGACATTTCATCATTATATTGTCTCACTGAAGGGGCAGTATTGCACATAAGGTGTACCATATCTTCATCATGAATGTGCTGTAATGGCTAACAAGAAAAATTGTAAATTATTTACTTAAGCAAAACCAACTAATATATTAAGGGGATGACATGTTCTGATAAATCAAGTAATTTTTCCTTCTCTTTCATTTCCTCTAAAACTTCAAAGTAATCTAATGTTGTTTATGCATAAAATTTAATCCTTTCACCAATCTGTATTTTGATTGAATTTGCATACTCTATTTCCTACAAGTCAATGTGAAGAGAGCCTCCTGTAATTGAAACCATTTCCCCTCCAGTCCTCCTATCTTTGTTGTGGTATTTTCTATTAGTAGCTCTATTATGCCTAATATCCGTAATGTTGGCAGATTAGAATTTTCACTTAATGCAACCTGTATCTATAAACCACTAGGATGAAAAAAGAACAAATACAAGAAAGAGGAAATAATAATTACCTGTCTTTGATGCCACACAGATCAATGTGTAAATCACTAAAATTCCCCAGGGAGCCTTGCTGAACTAAAATGAGGTCCTTGGGCTGGTTATCAATAAAGATGAGCCTCATACAGCCTTGAAAAGCAGTAATGGGATTTAAACACTGGGAATCAGTGAAATTGTCAGGGCACCCTGTGGGAAAAAGAGAAGAGGCAGAGAAGAATATTGGAATGTTCAACTATTTCTGCTGGGATTTCATAATGCAAGAACTCCTAGGCTTATTATTCCAAAGGTTTTTATTCCTTGTGCTACGCAACCTCCTGTGTTATAAATCCAGTTAAGGGATAAAACATAGAGAGCAGCCAGCTACTGGAAATATCAGAGTATGAGGTTTTCACAAGTGATAAGCAAAATCAAAATGTGATTTTTTTCGTCTTTAAACTCCACAGTTGATAGCAACTAACTCGCACTGAAAAAGTTGTACGAAAAGTAAAATCATTATGAGCTAAATTCTGTTACTGAAGCAATGCATACAGTAAAAGGATGAAATCCTGTGGGCAGCAAGAAAGCCATTTGTATCTCTTCCTCAATATTTAGACAACTCTGAGATCCAAAGCCTCCTGTGCATCCTCACTTAGTGCTGTATCCAGAGGGTTCATCAAAATCAGACCCTCGCTACAGGAAGCACTACACAGAAATGTATTATATAAAAAGACAGTTAATGACACAACTGTTATCTAAATTAATGCTTGCACTCCAAAAAGGAGAAGATAGTATTTTTCAAGTCTGTTCTTTCCAATTTAAAAACTGACCTAAACCTATATTCATTTCCACGAGAGTACCGTACCTAAATACCTCAGTAGATCTGAGCCATATGTCATCTAAGTTCTGAAGTCTAGAGTCACTGAGCCTGATCAGAACTGTGATATCTACAGGAATATTGATAATACTAATAGTTCTAGGGCCTTTTAACAAAAACAAAAACACAAAAAACCCCCCCAAAACAAACAAACAAACAAAAAACCACACAAAAAAAAAACCACACAAAAAAAACCCAACACCAAAACCCAAAAAAATCCCACTTGTGGTTAATAAAGTTTTGTAAATTTTGCATATTTTTTCAGCTAGATTTAGGTATCCATTGGCTACCACTACAAGTTATCCACTTTTACAGCTGTGCTAGCAGTTCTTCTTGTTCTCTCTCTGTCAGGCTTAACCAACACCCTTCAATCTGCCCACAGTGCTGTATACGTTGCAGCTCAATTGGCTGTCCAAAATCAGTCATTCCATTTGCTCTTAGCTGCAGAGTTCTCCCTGCACCTAGGGAGAACTCAATGGTGAGCACCTGAGGAATTGCATCACAGAAACCTGTCTGAAATAACCTACCTCCAAAATAGTAGCTGTTCCCAGAGTAGATCCTTGAGACAGTGGTTGCATGGCTGGCGGTGGCAGCGTTGTTATCCAGTGTCAGGGTAATGCGATGTCTTCTGGCATTGATGTTAACAGAATGCCAAAGCCCATCGTGGAGATTGGTGCCTGGCAAAAAACAAGTACAAAGAGTGAAAAAAGAGGTGCAGGAGACAACTGTGGTCTTCAAACCTCCCGTTGCTTCCAACAGGTGACCACAAATATGCAGTTGATCCAAAAAGAGGTAGAACTGTAAGCTGAAAAGAACTCATTAACTCTGGAAACAAACTGGCATAGAAGGGCTAAAGAAAGAGAAAGCTTTTGAGAGTATTTAAGCAGGTCATCTTCATTTTAACCTAAACTGGTGCTGCAGGGACTCATCAAGCTAGCCAGATCTTTCACCTTTGTGGTAGCACATTAGTATCATTTTGTGCACCTTTATGTCTATCTTCAGTCTGCTGGTAAATGCAGAGATCTCTACTGAGCTTCTGGTACTAAACATGCTTGAGGTCACAGAGGATTAGATTCAGTGAGACAGTCATACCCTGCTCTCAGGCTCCATATGAAACCTGACAGTCTCCAGTAGGTATCAGCAGGATTTGTGTTTCTTAAAACCCTTCAGAACTAATGCAGCACACAGTACTATTAATGGATGCACTTTGCACCTTTCTACATTGGATTTCAACATGGATCTTCTGAGAGCTGTGATTGTTTCTCTGACCAGGAAAAGAAAAATGAGAGATAACAACACGAGGTAGCCTCTTTCTCTTCTACACACTTGCGCGAAGCGGGATATGACCTCTCCGTTTCCTTATTCTGAAAATCAGTGTTCCACCATGTGGCTCTTGAAACAGCACCACAAAGCTACAGAGAAACTCCACATCCACTACTCTGACAGCTGTAAAAATCACTGGGCAAGCTTCTGAGCTCACACACAGTGGTGCAGATCAAAAGTAACCTAATTACAGTTCAAAATATGCTACTGTCAGGCTGGAGTCACTGAAATCAGGTACAGACAACTAGTATTTACTCCCCTCCCTAACAGAATATTTTTGTTAATGTAGCTTTCAGAGAAAACAAACGAGCACTTAGTAACACAAAGAACTTTGGGAACAGTTCAAAACACAATAAAAAAATGTGGGAGTTATGTGTATGAAAAGCCATTTCATTATGAATTCGAAAATGAGACTATTTCCTCAGTAATGGCTGTTAACACATGCACAATTGCCATAGAATTAGAGGCTGGTTTTACAGCAAAAATGTATGATTTTTCAACTAGAACGAGTCCATTTTGAAGTGAAATATGTTGCTGAATTTTGAAACGATGACAAAACAAAATAGGTCCCATTTCAGGCAAAAATAGGTTCATTCTTGAGCAAGCGTGAGTTTTTTGGGAGTACCTGACATCTGTGGAAGATGGCATTCGCACTTTCTGCATATTTTCCATGTGTAAGTAGGCAGTTTAGCCATGTTTTGGATAGTACCAAAGGCTGGGCTCAGGTTCATGATTTCAGAATTACAAAAAACATACACATCCAAACAAATATTGACATTGTCTCAGTTTTGTCAACAATTTAATTAGGACTGCAATAAAGGCTGGAACCTCAGTTTTCAGTGTTCAGTTGCAGCAAACTATGGCTGTGGCAATCTACATGAACAACAATAGATGCAGGGCTGCCTCATTTTCTATAATAAAGGGGAACAAAACACACACAGGGGAACAAAACAAAACAGCTCTGCTTTGACAATTCTGTCAGTTTTTATCTCTGCTTCTTTTAATAGATACAACTATTCTCTTTTAGTCTTTACAGGGGATATCTAATATTAAATGTTTTAAAACATCTGCTCTCATATCTAATAACAGTTATTATTATAATAATTATATTTTATATACACTCATTAATAATAGATATTATTATTAGTAGTAGTATTAGTATTATTATTATTGTTATTGTTATTATTATTATTTCATTTCATCCGAGTTCCATCAGTCCACCTTTGGCAACTGGTATTCAAACAATGTAAAAAATTAATTTCCCACTCTCCCTCCCCAGCATGTCTGCATAACAGCAAGGGGATATGCAGAGGCCCTGGACTAGGAACATTTCTGTTTGGGATGCCAGCATGGCTTATGCAAGTCACATTGGCATGGCAGTAGGGCCACTCTGGTCCTGCCTTTGTTGTACATCTGAAATTGTTTCCCTGATGTCTCTGTAATCCAATGCAAAGGTGTTCTGGTAAGAGTTTACAAGCAGTTTCCCCACAATTTTAAATTAAAGAGGCATCCCACCAGCTGCACTGAAAAAAGCAACTTGCAAAGTGACTGAGGAAGCCCATGAGGGAGTGTAAGGAAAGGAAGCCCATGCTCAGTCTCTCTTCTGAGTGTAGCACAAAGATAGAGTGTAAAGCTACAGTCAGAGGAAGAAAATCACCTTCAAGGCTGCCTTAACTTGTGCTGGAGAAAGGTGCAGTGGCTGAGCTGCCTCCCAGCTGACTACTGAAGATAGGAAACAGGAAGGTCTTCGTGTGACCTGACTGAAGAAAATTTAGCATGACTGCTTAAGAACACAGAGGTCGATCTATTTGTCAGACAGTTTGAGTCTGGAGATCTCAGGATGCCAATTTTCCATGCTTAGGTCAAGCTGTACTGGGTGGCTCTACCACTGGAAATCAAAGGAAAATTTAAAAAAGAAAGTAAGATTCGATGTTTCCTTATTTCTTGATCCTTTCATCCTGTGGAGCTGAAACTCTGTGTTTTAGAGGGAGACAAGCGAAAGTAAACAAAAAATAAGCACCTTCACTGATTTCCACTGGGTTCTCAGTCTCTTTTTGAATAAGTAATGTCAATCTCCCACCATGGAGGTAAACCAAGAGAGGTCCTGAATTTTCAGACAATTCGGTAAACAGAAGTAAGCCATCTTTATTCCATGTTCGAAACTGGAAGCTGACTGACAAACCATCAATTTGAGGAGTGCCAGGTAGTAGCAAGTAGCTTCGACTGGTGCTCACAAAGGTGATGGGAACAATTTGTGGTTCTGAGCAAGAAAAGGTCACGTTCCCCTGCAAACAATAAAAATCAAACATAATCAGTATGACTTTTTTTTTCAGTCATCCCAAAGCATCTTTATTTAAATAAGCTCACAGGATTTCTAATGGCCCTCGAGGCTGAAATTGGTATTGTTATTCAGACACAAATCTTGGGAAACCATTAGGAAATGTATCTGTCCATGCTGGGAAAACACATCTAACTTCAAAATTTTACTTTCATCCTAAATGGGAAAGATCAAAGAATCAAAACAGTTCTTAGAAGTATCTAGATGTGTCTAAATGTCCCTTATCAACACCACGCCTTAGTTGATTACGTCAGTCATCCAGCCCTGAAATTAATGGTGGTACTTGCCCAGAAAAGCAGCACATTTACTCAAAGCAGTCAGCAGAATCTGTACCAGCATGTATCACTGCAGTTTGTGGAAGAAGTGACTCCATTTTGCTCAGCCATTGTAGATTACCCAACTAGGTCATTCAAGACGTAATAAAACCTTAACAACATATAAAGCCAGGATGCATCTAAGGAGCTATGTCTTTCAAAGCCACTTCAGGAGATTGTTGCAGCCACCTTGCTTTGAACTAGGCTGCTTTGTAAAATACTAACTGTAATCTGACAAGAACATTGGAGTGTAAGGCTTTCTCCATGATAACGCTTCTCATCAGAGCCCATGCCTCACTCTAGCAGGATAATTATTACCAACAGCACTTGATGGATGTGCAGGAAGTTGCACAGTGCTTGGGGAATTCCTCTCTGCCATCTCAGACAGCTGATGAAACTGTTCCCTATCACTTTCAAATGTCTTTCCAGCTCCTATTTTAAAACGGAAAATAAAGTGTCAGAAATAGACTAAGTTATCACTGGGTGAAAGAGCCCTTGATAGATATTTATCTATATAGAGTTATTTACATATTACCTGCCCTGTGAGGTTCAGAATGCTACATACCAGATTTAGCAATGGTAAAAGAAATCTATGGGCATAATATATTAGAATGAGTTTTGAAATATAATCCAAAGTTTATCCAAACTCCACTGAATGTCAGTTAGGTGGGAAGTAGGACAGAAATTTGTTCTCAGCCTTCAAAGTTTCTACTACCTGGTGGGTTTTGCCTGCATAAGAGTTGCCACAAGCTTTTTTTTGCTATTGTTGTTGTTATATCTCCACCTCAATTTTCAATCAAATTCATGCCAAATTACAGAAAACAGTCAATTGCAGGATTATAAATAAATACAGTTAACCTTCTCTAGAGCTTTTTTAAGTTTAGACACTTTAAATGGCAATTACTATTTTCCTTTGGAATTTTAGACCTTTACAGTGCTTTCAGTACTTTACACAAAGTTGTAAGATTGATCATAGAATGGTTTGGGTTTGAAGGGACCTTAAAGTTCATCTCATTCCAATCTCCCTTCCACTAGACTAGGTTGCTCAAAGCCCCATCCAACCTGGTCTTGAACATTTCCAGGAATGGGTATCCACAAATTCTCTGTGAAAACTTTTTCAGTATCTCATCGCCCTCCCAGTAAAGAATTCAGATATGATTTTTGTCTCAAAGCTCTTTCCAGATTTTTACCTACCTGCAGAAAAAGCTATGCCTAGTCTGACTTAATGGTGCCAAAGAAGGCAAATGCTAAGAGGAAAAAACATTTTGCAGTGCACAACAAACTTTCAGATGACCTTAAAACAAGCCAGTAGAGACCTTGTGTAGTTAATATGCTTCCAGCTGTTTGTAGCAGCACCATAACAAAGTGTCACTGATGCATAGGTATATGCCCAAATATAAGGTAATGTTTCGGTCTGCATTTGACATGCCACTAGTCTCAAATTCATGGGTTGCCTTCACACCTTGAAAAACTCAGCAACGCTCTAGTCATTCACAGCATCTAGCAATTCATGCAAGCTGAGATATACACATGTCCTGTCCTGACACATGATCAGCAAAGAGTGTTGATTCCATGGCCAGCGCTGGGACACATGGACAGGAGCTACACATCTCTTCCCTTGCTTAACCTGGTGAGACTTCAAGTTCTGCAGCCTCTCCATTGACTAAACTGAAGAAGAGTGTGATTCCACCTGCCACAAGAACAAGCAGGTGGAAACGCATAAAGGTGGTGCGTATGCACGTGAGATTAAAGGTACATTTTTGGGATAGACAAGAGGTGTGTCTACCTTTTGGGGGAGTTCTTTTCAGATGGTATTTTTGTTACTCTTATTCAAAAATTGAGATCTCCATGATGTAAAGGCCTTAACAAGGTGCAGTTAGAGCTAAAAACTAGCCAGTGTTTGTGGGGGGAAAAAAAAAGGTTAAATAAAGTTGACGCCATGTAAACTTAAGTCAGTTGAACTGACTCATTTAGGAGGGAAACACCTTCTAAAAGCAGCATTCTAGGGTAAAACCAGATGATGTATTTAATACACACCAACAATAGCTGCTGCTGTCCTTACACTGACCAACGCTGTCCACCTTCCTAGAGACAATAACATGAAAATCCCATTAAGAAATACGCAACTGTTGATTTGAAAAACATTTGTCCGCTGAAGTAGGATAGGTTCCTTTTACAAAAACTGTTAAATTTGTACTGAATTTTATTCTCAAACAAGTTATGCAAGGAGGTCTAAGTCAGAAAAGTAAACAGCTCCCTTTAAACCTGCATCTGATCACGAGCATTTTGCTTTAATTGGCAGCAGTTCTAGAACTCTCCAGGGTATATGCCAGATTTCTGGCAGACACTTGATTTTGTAATTGAACCCAGTTTAACTGAAAAGTTGAAGCTCATTGGCTAGGAAATGGGATAAGAACAGTCTAATCCCTAGAGACAATAAAGGAGATGCTCAGCTCTACTCAGCTGCTGGAAACTCTAGCTATACTAGGGCATTTGAGAATTCCATTGAGTCCATCCTCAGACTGATTAACGACTCCTCTAACCAGCAGTGAAATCTTTCCAAAAGAGTTCTTATTGTTCTTACAAGAGAAAACTTCTGAACCTAGAAATGCAATGGAGTTATTTACAATTTTTTCACTGGCTGCCATGGTGCTTGTCTAAGAAAAGAGTGGAACCACCCCATATTTCTGCAGGCAAGGTACAGTTTTAGAGATAATTCTTGTTCAAGTAAGGTGTTGAATCAACAGGCAACATCATGTTACAGCATTTTAAGAAAGAATCAAAGCCTTTCCTATTAAAAGAGAATGGAAGAACACGGTTGCTAAGTGATGAGGATAAAAGTGGATTACATTAGAAGATCCTCTGAGCCATAAACCTCATCCAAAACTGACTGGAGCCTTTCCAGTGACTTCTGTGGGACTTCAATAAAACCTGTATAACTTTAATGAACCATTTCAGCCTTTTCTGGCCTTTCTTCATGTAGTATTATGTACTGTTCAATGAAGAGAGAAGACAACACCATAGCCAGGGCAACTGGTATCAAGTTTCTTATACATTCTCCTTGCTCTCACAGAATACTAATCAAAAATAAGATGCACTTGGGAAATTATTCAAACTGACAGCTGCGCTGAAATCCTCAGCACTTAGCCTACCAGAGGATCCAGGCCAAGATCACAGCTTGAAAAGAAAGAACAATAAATGAGTATTTCTGAGCTCTTATTCTACCTGCGGGTTAGAGCATCAAATGGGCACTTAACTTTTGTCATTAATCACTCTATGGATACTGTCCAATAAAAAGGATATCTTGCTTTCTGTGGAAGATTAGAAAGGAATATTTCGTATGACAGGTAAGGGGACTAAAATCCCAGGCCTGGCTGAGATACAAACGTAGTAAAGTGGCCAGAATATCTCCAGCTTAGAAATTTGAGGAGTATTTCTAGCTGTGAAGAGACTGAGTTTGCAGATGAATTTGCAAGCAAGCTGACAGAGGAAAAAAGTGACCTCTGATGCAGTTTCAAAGGATAAGATGAAAAACTGTCACTTGACTCTGAGCAACTGGATTTTGAGAATGAGGGAGGTCCCTTCAAATCCTGTTTTTAAATTAACTATCTCAAGAAGAACAGATGTCAGGAAATCCACATAGATTTCAAATACATTTCAAGACCTTGCTAAGCACTGAATGAAAAGCAAATCAAAGTGAGATCCCAGCTCCAGCCTTCTGAAATACTGTTGCAAACTGTCTTCAAACAGGATATGGGAGCACCAAGGTGCAGAGTGTTACTTGAGTAGTCCACTGAGTGAGCAACCAATCCATTCCAAGAGCAGGGGCCCATACCCACCCTAAACTGAAGTGGATTCCTCTTTCATTAAGCAAAATTATGAAAATCTGAAAGCTTTCCTGATCCAAGTTTCATTGAAACTAATATAGCCCTGTGATAATCAGTCTCATGATAAAGAATTGCCCTATCTCCACTTACTGCAGGTATCACGAATGCTGATAAAATTCTAATTGTTTATCACATTGCTTTAAGTTGTTTACATTAAAATAATGTTCCTAATGTGGAAAAAGTAGCACTTAGCAAAAAAAAAAAAAAAAGAAGAAGGCTTCAAAAAAACTGAAACACTGTGACTGTGAAAGAATCAGGGATTAGATGCTTGGCTAAATGTTTATGGATGTTGTTTATCTCAGAGTCCTAAGCTGACTATGTCACTGGCCAAAAGCAGAACAAAGCATTTTACCATTTTATGCCCATAGTAACTGTACATTATTGTTTCATTATATGGTACAATAGTTAAGAGTTGCTGATAAAAGATGGGAGCAAATATAGAGGTAATTTGGAAAAATTGCATCATTTCTCTCAGAGAGACAGGAAAAGGAAAAAAAAAAAAGACCACAGGAGGAAATGCAAAAAAAGAGTGACCACTTAATATTTTCTCTTTGTGGTAGATTCACCCTGTCTGGACGCCAGGTGCCCACCAAGGCACTCTATCACTCCCCTCCTCATGGGGCACGGGAAGAAAATAGAGATGGAAAAAAACCTTTTAGGTCAAGATAAAGGCAGTTTAATAAAGCAAAAGCCATACATAGAAGTAAAGGAAACCAAAGATTTATTCTCTACTTTCCATCAGCAGGTGATGTCCAGACACTTCCTAGGAAGCAGGCTTTCAGCAAAAGTAGTAGTTGCTCCAGAAGACAAACATCACAATAATAAATGGTATCCTCCTCCTTCTCCTTTCTCTTGGCTTTTATTGTTGAGCAGATTTATACGGTATGGAACATCGCTTTGGTCAGTTTGGGTCAGCTGTCCTGGCTATGTCACCTCCCAGGATCTCACCTACCCCCAGGCTCCTGGTGAGGGAGGAATATTGGAGAGGTGCCCTTGATGCTGTGCCAACACTGCTCAGCAGTAGCCAAAACACTGGTGTGTTATCAATACCTTTCTAGCCACCAACACAAAGCACAGTCCTCTGGGGTCTGCTATGGAGAATTAACTCCATCTCATCCAGACACCCTCCTTTGAACAACAAGTAGGAATCAAGCCAGCCTTTCAAATTCACCTTGCCAGAAGTGAATAAGATAGATGTCTTAGATTAAACTGGCAAATTATTACAATCCAAGTCCAATTTTTGTTCCAGCTCAAGGTAAAGACATCTCCAGCTTATTAAGTTTTATTGCCTGGAACAAAACACAGCAGCAAGGATTTTTTAATTATTATTATGAAACAGAATCACATCTACTTCAAAATAGAAAAATGTACAGAAAGCAATTCTTATCAGTTTTTTTTTGGTTTGGTTTTGGGTTTTGTTTTTTTTTGTTTGTTTTTTTTTTTAAATGTGTTAGTTTCCTTTAATAGATTCTCCTCTTTTAAATTCAAATTATCAGTGTATCATAGTATAACACCATCCTAAATGACTGGTGTGAACTGAACACAATCCTGGCTCTTGATTGTGATGGGGTCAGCTTGCTCCCTTTCTGTTATGTCAGGTAGCCAAGTACCAAGTAGTTCCCAAGGCCTTACCAATTGAAATAAGACCTTACAAAATACATTAAAGCCTTGGCTTTGAAGCAAATTGCATTCCATCCCATTTTCCTTTTTCCCTGCTAACTCCTCTGACAATAATTAGCCATCTCTCTTCCTCTCCTACAGGGACTAACTGCCTTATCACGTCCCACCTTGAAACATCCTGCTCCACTCAGCAGGTACTAACTGCCCTATTCATTCAATTTGACTATCCAGATAATGTAATAAATAAAGCTCTGAACAATTGTTTCTAACATGTAATTTGCTGAAGGGTGATGACTCTCAAAAAGGTCTTATTTGCTCAGAAATGTCATTTTTTTCTGCATGTCAACTAATCTTATTAAAAAATATGGTCTTTCTCCTCAAAAGTCTTGTTTCACTTGTCATCACAACTATCAAAATCCTAACACAAAAAAAACTTTTATATCAAAGAGAGTTTATTTTTACAGCTATGTGCTGGATTATATATTTGCACTCTGAAACTCTAGAATGGTAGACAAAGCCAACTGAAATCAATAGGAAAAATGTCATTTAAACAGACTTTATTTCAAGACCTTAATTGAGGTGACATACCTAATTTCTTTCAAAATAATCCTGTTATACCATTCAGCAACAATAAAATGGGACCTGAAAATGAATGCTATTTATATAGACTTCCTTGCTACTCCACACTACAGGTAGACTGTGAAGGAGACTCATCTGAAGACCCAGAGGGTATAAAGGAACACAGAAGAAAATATAAAAAGCTATTTTTACAGGAACCAAATATTTCTGGAATCTGAGTTCACCTGCCTTACCTAAAACTCAGTAAATTCAGTTCTCTTTCTAATTGTGTGACTCAAAACTTTCATTATATAACTGAATAAAACTTTTTTTTTTTTAGAAGTTCCATTTCGTCCTTAGGAAGTTGTCACTAAGCATTTCCAACATTTTTTATTTATGATTCCTATAGTCTGACTGCAGTGCAAAAACTAAGAAAAAAAATCTAACTCCTGATTCTTCAAATCCTAGTAGGGGCCTTCACAAATCACCAGCCTGATATTCAAAGATAGATCAACACTTGCAATAGCACTTTGGTAGAACAAGACAGGCATAGACAAGTAAATACTTCTCAGGATGAAGGTATCTCAAATCAGCTTAATAAAATAGCATGTTTGGATTCTCTATAAAGGGAATGAATTATTAGTTTACATTCTTCTGTCACTAAGTATCTTTCCTTGCTCTTTGATGCTGGCAATTGGTTATTTCCCCAAGGCACTACAGTGATACATTTACATGTCACCACATCCCTTGCTGTGCTGAACTGTCACTCCCAGATTCAACATGGCAGGCCAGAGTAGAAATTCAAGCATATCTGAGGGCTGACAACTTCTGCCTTACAAATATCCTGCACTCTTCTCAAGTCAGCACAGGGTTTGCTCTGCTAAATAAAAATACGGCTTCAATTTCTATTAGCCAGAGGTAATGGAAGAGAAAGGGAGATTGTGTTTTTCTCAATTTCAGTAAGTAGAGTGGAACACTGAAGATAAAACACAGCATCTTTTCATGACCTCTTAATGTATTTTCATTGGCTAGACAACTTCCTATTTTGGCATCACAAATCAGTGAAGCACAAAAAGACTTAAGAGGCTGGTCATAGGCCACATTTGAGCAGTTTCTAAAGGTGCAGCCTGAATCTAGCAGTAGATAAGCACTGGTGGCCAGGATCCTATAGCTATTTACAGAGTGTTATAGGTATCTTTTCTCTCATCTACTCCATCAACCAGATGTACTAAGCAATTCTCAATGGATTTCTCTTCCTATAACTTGTTGCATCTCCTCCTACATCTACATACACTCTTAAGCAAAAAATCCTTCAATGAGGACTTCTCCATCCCAGATATCAGCAGGCCAAGTTTCCTTCTGGGAAGAACAATTCTCTTCTGCTTCTTGTAAATGTGGCTCTTATGTGCATATTTTCCTGCCCCTAACTAATTGCCCAAGAAGCACAAGTAACTGCTGTAAACCATGACAGTGGCAATTACAGAAATTTGACCAGTTGAAATTAAAACCAGTAATCACTTTGGAAAGCACATAAAAGATCCCCTATTACTCCTCTATGCTCAATGACCTAGGGGAAGGAAAAACCAAACCGAACAAAACCCACAAACAAACAAACAAATTGAAACACACACAAAATAAAGAAAACCCAGACAAAGAACCCAAACCACTTCCCCTGACGTTATCCCCCCCCTCCACAAAAAAAAAAAGCCCACAACATGCCGTCAGGGACAGAAGAAACCCCAGAGAGTAGACAGGTATCCTGTCCAAACCGACAGAGCCATGCAGAGAGGTTAAATATCAGGCAATATAAAAATGGAATTCTGAAGGCAAGTTTCAGTTCAAAGAGACACACTGCCTCGTTATCTTGAGATGTCTTCTCAAGGGGTTTTATTGCAACTCTGACAAGTGCAAATGAGTTACAGAAAAGAACAGGCAGAATGATAATCACAGCCACCACCCAAGAGTACAATACATACTGCAGTAATCTGTTATTGACAACCTGTAGTTT
The DNA here is from genome assembly GCF_003984885.1 of Neopelma chrysocephalum. NCBI lineage: Eukaryota > Metazoa > Chordata > Aves > Passeriformes > Pipridae > Neopelma > Neopelma chrysocephalum. The sequence goes on from NW_020897703.1 coordinate 21,437,292, forward strand.
CTTCCTCTAACTCTAAATGCAGCTGATTTGGGACCATTATTTATATGGATGGGGAACTACATCATAAGAGGAAATCTATACCTCCAAAGCTGATGTATCATTCAGCTGCTTGTGTGAAAGTTGTCAACAGTAAAAAAAAAAACAAAACAAAACAAAGCTGATGGGTATGAAAACCCACAAGTTTGGCTCACTGACTGTGTCAACATTCACAAAGGCATATAGTCTGCCTGCCTTTGGAGGAAAAAGCTGGCATTTCTGAGCATTAATGGCTTTCTAATCCCACACTAATCAGTTTGTCCTCAATTATCTTTTGCTGGGAGACAAAGGTATTTTGGGGACTAACAATGCAGAACTATCTCTCTGATGGTCTCCAAAGCTGGGGAGAGAACACAAGTATACAACACATTTTTGGAAGAAGTGATTTCAAGTCCCTGCTACATTTAATTATTTTTTTGTGCCTTTTCTTTCATCGCATTTTCACTCCAGACAACCTTAGCAACTACAAAGACATGAAGCAGAGAAGCTTGCAGCTCCCTGGGGATATGGCTGGTTGCATGACAACCTCAACGTGCTTGGAGTAAAAGCATTTAGTGCAGAGTAACTCTGGCAGGCAAAAGACTACATTTAGCAAGAACAAGTTATTTTAATTTGAGTAAGTTAATTGCTAAGGAGTGGCGAAGAGCAGAAGGTGGCAAAGGAAGATCCTGTGTAACCTAGAAGAACATGAGCATTGCCAGAGGAGAGAAATAGCTGTGATGCAAAGAAGGTTGAAGAACAGATTTACATGGACCATTTCTCATAGAAGAGTGTTCATCTAAGATTGTGATGTACCGTTAAGTGTGGCAACCTTTCCATGCGTTTTGCATATACAAGTGTCAAAGAAACTGCACACAGAGCCTCATAGAACTTGAGAAATGCAGTACAGCAGCCAGGCTTTGAAAATTATGGTGTTATGTGAAAGAGACTGAAAAATGGAGGCACAGCCCCACTCCCTTACATTGAGGAAAGGAGCCGGATTCTGAGACTGAGCCAAGTATTACGACAATGGAGTTTTGTTGCCTGGGGCCACTTATACCCAGACAATGCCATTCAGAGAAAAAGTGCATTGAAAATTTTTCTCTTTCCCTTTAGAAAGGCCTTCCCATTATCCAGCAGCAAAACCACCAGTGTTTAATGACCTAAGAAGCAGACCAGGGCTCTTTGCTTCCCCCTTAGAAAGTAAGCTGAGGGGAAGAGAAATTTAACACCGTTCATAAGACTTGAGCCTTTTGAGTCCTCACTCATAACATCAAACTCTAGATTATTAAAGCAAAGTCTCTCAGTCCCAGGGGAGCATCCTGGAGGCAGTCTTGACTGCCAGCAACACAATGTGGGACTTCTCACCCATCACCTTTCCATTTTCTATTTCTCTGTGTATTCAGCCTTGTCCTAGGCAGGGAAAGTGCAGAAAGAATTTCTTTGGTCTTTTGGCTTGCTTTGTTTTAGGTTCAGCGTGTTCATATACACTACTACAAACTAGAAGATGCCATGAGACCCCGAAGAAGTTTCATCTCCACCTTTTCCAAAGACACAGTGTTAGCCAAAAGGCACATATCAAAACATGGAGTGAGGCACAAGCTAAACAGAGAGATGAATTATTTACAATTTGTCAAGGCTGCATGGGAGAGTATTGTTCCCTCTTCTTGCAAAATAAAATGTTCCTTATCTTGCTCATGATACATTTAAATATATTTGTAATTTTGAATATTATTAGGTGTGAAGTTGCATTTGTGTTTTTTGTTAGCAAGGTGGATAAGACAATAGTTCCTCTAGTTTTAGCCCCCACATTTAGAGACACTAGTACCAGATCAACACTTCTCAGAACTGTCAATATACTGACTATAAGGAACAGTACAAAGGAAACTATTTCCAATAATAAAAGAAATATTTATATCTCCTCTATAATGTGAACTTACGTGTCAGAGTAAAATTTTGCTACTACTGTACTACTCAACAGTGATAGAGAATGATCCAGAAAATAAGACTTAATCTGAGTTAACCAGAAAAAAAAACCTCTATGATTTCTATCATGCCATCAAAAATATACATTTTAATCTTGGAAAATTAATTAAAAAGTTTCTCCAAGCAATTTCTAATACACCTGGAAAGTCAGAGAAATGTATTAATTTCCACATGTGTCTTTCAATAACTCTCACCACAGGAGTCAGCACTGGCTGGTGTTATCCTCATTTTAACAAGCTAATTATGCCCACAGCTATCTAAATCTGAACTCTGATCATTCAGTGCAGCCAGCAGCACCAAGAGAGCACCAACAGCATGGAAGTAAAGAAGGAAAGCATGCAGTATTGCCTCTTACCACAGTATAGATCTGAGGTTTGCGCCTTTTTGCCAGGTCAATTATATTGACTCCGTTGTAATAAAGGTTCTCAATGCACCCGTGGAAATTTTTCCTCTGAAAGGTTCCTGGTTTCCCCGGTACAGGAATACCTCCAAAACTAAGCTTTTGGAAAGAATAAGAACAGTATTATTTATAATATTATAATAGGTATATATTTATATTTTTATATATATTATATTATCATCCCAAAACCAAGACAGCAGAGCCCCACTTCATGCATCCAGCTGGGATATTATCTAAGAACAAATTCACATCAACAGAGGCACTTGGGAGCATGAAGCAGGACCTGGCCACCCAACAGAGAAAATCACAGCCCCCATAGCATTACAGCTGCTGGAGAAACACCTCTGCAGCAGACAGTTCACCGATTTGGAACAGCTCTGAAGTGCCTTGAAACACCAACCTGGTGTCACCAGCTACCCACTCAGGAACACACAATGCCCAAGGAAATGTTCACACAGTGTCCAAATCACAGCCCCACTGTCCTGAAGGATGACACCCAGCTGCAGACCACAGAACTGCTGAGCAATGGGGGAATAAATTCTCCCTGCCCACAGAGCATGATTTGCCTGCGAGCTGGGATCACCCCTTTCTACCAGTCATGCATCTGAACAATATTTGTTTCAGCCAGTGAAGGGTAGTATCACAAACACAAAATATCCCATTTGTAGCTTCCATTCATTTTCCCTAAATTTCATTGTTCTTTGGCCTTTACAATAGTCACATGTGGCATTTGGGACTGAGCAGTGTCATGAAGAAGCTCTGCAGGTGACACATTTATACAAAACTTCTGCTGAGCTGTTGTCTAAGTATTGGCAGATGTTAGTACTGTGCAGGCTATGACTCATCACTCGACTGGAGAGCTGAAAGCCCTGGGAGGACAAAGAGCCTAAGAAAATAAAGCTTCCAAAATCCAGCATAATTGTCTAGAATTCAAAGAAAAGAAAGAAAAGAAAAAAATAAAAACAGCTCCCAAACCCCACAACCCAAAAACCTTCTGATAATCCTACCTTCATTTTCCAAATGTCAGTGCTCATTTCTAATTAATTCTACCAACCTTTCTGGCAAAGCCTTACTGGTGGTACCACTAGGGTTTTATTCATTTTTCCCATCACAGCCAGCAGCACTGTGAGTGTGATAATGCAGGTGAGGATCCTACAGCCACTGCACTTCACAGAAGATGTGCTGCAGTCCTGCTGCATCCACTGCAGCAACGGCAGGCACTGTGCGGCACGTGCTGACAGCTGCTGGAACCTGGTCAACCTTATTCCTCTGTCACAACTCCTAATGCCTTACTCAATTCATTATTACAAAAATAAAGAGAAATTTGGGTGTTATTTTCCATTCCACTCTACGTAACAAGCTGGGATACATAAGCAAATGAAACCTCCCTGGGTAACCTTGAAAGCACTTATTTGAAAACAAGTCCTTAATGAACTTGCACCTCAGTTGTATTAATTGATTACTTCAGAGAAATAAAGAGTGAACAGACTGCTACTTGTAGGTTTGTTATTGGCATGAGGGCTTCTGTGGTAGCAATTTTTTTTCCAGTGAGAATCATTAGTTCCTCCTAAAACAGAAGACTTTCCTTCTTTCATGTTCTATCCTTAAAGTTTCCTGCTTAGGGACTCTGTACTGGAGTTTCAAAACCAGAAGAAAAATCAATATCAATTACACCACTGCATTATTAAGAAAACAGTTTCCTTTGTGATTGGTAATAATTTTAATTACAAAAGTAATGGTTTTACTACCCTCAGTAAGACCTTTAATCCCTAAAGTGTGCTGAGATAAACTTTCAGTAGCCTGTATTGCTGTGATGTTTGACTGAAAGATCGTCCAGTGCAAATGGAGAAAAAACACACTGTGAAAAACTAAGCACCAGAGACCAGGTCTGAGTGCTACAGAGGTCAGTGGTGATGCTGATTAACACCAGCTAAAGAACTTTTCTATCAAGCTCCTTATTTTGGAACATGTGGAAAAAGTATTCTACAAATTAAATTGGAGCTTGAGTTTCCCCTAATCAACATCAAGCAGGAAGCAAGGAATTTTATTAGTTTGAAATTAGGAAAGCTGATGAATCAATCATTTGGCTTTTCTCAACCCCATCTTAAAAGCACTTACAGCTTTGGCCCCTGATGGTTCAGTCTGAAGCTGTTGCAGAATCCCAGCTCAAATGTGCTGTCTCAACTAAATTTGCTCATGATTTGGTACAGCAGTGCCATGGGACAGGTACCACTCTCTCCATCCTGCTTTGTGAAATGCAAACAAGGGAATTTCAGCCAGAAATTGAGAGGAGAGAGCAGGCATCTGCCACTGCTGAGATGTCTGCTTTTTTCCCTTTGGTGTGCTGGGAAACGATCCTTCCCAGAGAAAAGAATTCAAAGTGCAAAGGGGAAACCTGTGGTCTCTTAAGCAATGAACTGTGCCAGCTCGACACATCTGGAGAGGGTGGTGGCTCTGACTGTGTCAGCACAACCCTGTGCCTTATGGGTGATGGAGACTTGACAGACAAGCACAGGGGGACAAAAATGAACACGCGTAATTTGCACACAAGTGTGCACTGTTGGGGGGAATGGAAGAGGAACTGCCTTGCATATAGATATGATGATATATAATTTTTTTAAGGTTTTTTTTTAACAACTATCAGCCATGAGCACTGAACTGTTGGAGTGATATAAATTGCACTCTGCTACACCTTGGTTTCATCAAAGGGGAGCACAGCAGCTTTGGGGTTTGTGGGCAGGCAGGATGTTTCCTCTGCTCAGTCCTTCCTTGACTGAGTTGCTCTGGCTCCCTAGATCAGGATGCTCTGCAGCAAATCCCCAGACGTGAAGGGACCTGGGTCAGAGCTAGTTATTGTGAAAGTCACAGAATCATAGAATCACTAAGGCTGGAAAAAAACTCTGAGATCAAGTCCAACCCAGCACCACTGTGTTCATGACTAAACCATATCCCAAGTGCCACATCCACATACCTTTTGAACACTTCCAGGGGTGATGATTCCACCACTTCCCTGGACAGCCTATTCAAATGTCTGATCCCCTTTCAGAAAGTAAGTTTTTCCTACTATTAAATTTAAACAGACCCTGGCACAACTGAGGCCATTCCCTCTCATTCTGTCACTTGTTACCTGGGAGAAGAGACTGATTCCCACCTAGCTACAACACCCTTTCATTCTGAGGGTCTTCCATTCCTAGTGGGAAAACAATGGTTTTACTTGCCCATCTCTATTTGAAGCACTGTAATCCAAGCCAAGCTGTGGTTGGATAGAGGGACAACTCAGGGCTGGTATCCCCATGGTCATGTCAATCAAATGCAGGAATGGCATATAATATGCAAACAAAATTGTATTGGAGACGATGACACAGCACCTCTCCCTACAGATAAAGGCAGTTGCTCCCTGAATATTTGACTAGAACCTGGGCTATAACTTTTCATTTAGTTCAAAGTCTGCTGTACTTTGAAGTGTAAGCATAATCCAAAGCATATTTGCACAGAAAATGGTCATTTTCTGAGACTGACATATGTAGAGTTGCACTGACACAGTTTATGTTCGTGAAGTATGAAAGAACTCTCTCTGGAAAGAAAGTATTAAATAAAGATCTTTGCTGGAAAGAAACAGCTTATAGAGTGGTTGCTTTCCATCATATTCATTTTATACCAAAATTCATACCTCATTTCCCAGGTTATAACCTAAAGGGCTTCACACACCTCATAATCAATATCCAAGTGATCTGAATCCCCCTTCGTTCGGAAATGTTGGGTGTGCTTGTCCACCGTGAAGTTCACTTGCTTGTTGAAGCGTTCTATGAGAACCGAGTGCCAGTGCTGGTCATCCAGGAGGCTGCCCAGGGTGACAGATGTGTGGCTGTTACTGAAGTGCAGGTTGGAGTCCCCTGGAGTGGCACAGACAGGCAGAAGAGACCAGAGTTACCTCCAGACCCTTTAACTGAAGCCTGGGAACTCAAGGGGAGCAAAGAGCAGAGCTCCCAGATGCAAACTGAAGCTCTGCCCATTGGAAACAGCCCTTTCCAAAGATTGCCTTAGATTCTTCAGGCCTCTTATTCACATATATGTGTGTATGCCCACAGGTACACATTTCTTTTGCCGTGAAATCCTCGTGATGAACCAGGAGGTGGTAGTGATACTGCACCCACATATTGCCACACATGGGATAACTGCTCTGCCTGTACTCTTGGTTCTGCCATGCATATGAGGCCCCTGTGGTTTAAGAGCTTCTTTCAGGCAGCACCAAAATCTCCTGTCTAGTCACATTAACAGACCACTCCTGACACTTGAGTGTCAACTATGTGCTTTCTGTATTTTAACAAGAAAATTGCAGCTGTCCATTTTCACAGAAAAAAAAGAAAGGCACAAATCAGTGAAGCAAAAAGAGTGCAAAGTGTTTCGTTCAGTTCAAAAACATTCTTAAACCTGGCCCAGATCTCCAAAAGTATAGATCAAGAATCATAAAAATATTTAAGCCTTAACTCAATAATTTCAAGCACTCTTGTGTTTTCCAGCTGGCTACACATCTGAACACTTCAGAGCCTCTCATTGAGAGGGAGTATATATCTTTTTTTATATTCCAGCAGAATGGAGAGAATACATGCTCCAACATTACCAGGCAAGCTGCAAGAAGATTCAAGAGCAGATATCAAAACCCTTGCTCATGACATATGAATGCACACAGAGAACTTAAAATGGCTAAAAGCTGTATATTTGGGGCTATGGGTGAAGAAAAAAAACAACTCAGAATGTGTATTCACATCAGTATCTCTTCTGGAAGAAGTTACATAATATAATTAAGAGTACTATATTCTTATCCTAATAGGAAACATTTGTAAGAGGAAGACAAATCAATAGACTCAAAGATTCCCCCATTCAGAGGTTCAGGATGCAGCTACTTGGTCCACATAACATCCAAATCCCAAATCAAAAAAATGCTGCATTATCATTTCTACTCTTTGATGAAAAAAAAAAAAGAAAGAAAACACAAATTGGGGACTAAACAATTAATGAGGTTATGTAAAAATAAAGTCCAACAGCTGTGGAAAATCGTTACTGACTTTTAAAACAAACATAATTAAGCACAAGGGGAAAAGTGCCTAACTCAAACCCCTCACTACGAGAAATATGAGTCATTAGAGACTGTTGAGGCCAGTGCCACGGGTCACCCACAGATGAAGCTTGTGAAGATTCTGCAAGAAGGCTGGGAGAGGGGGTATGATAATTCCTACTACAGTAGCTCCTGCCACTATCAAAGTGCTTTAGTGTATTAATCAGGAAAAAAATCAAGCATCCTTTTACAGGGAGAAATTAAGCCAGCCGTTCATCTGTCACTCTTATCCAGCATGATCATACTGTGATGGCCTTACAGATATTCATAGTTTTCAGGAAGGAAAGTTATAACAGTGTGTACAATCTTTCGACCAGAATGTTTTCATTAAAATTCTGTATTCTCAGCTCAGTTCTGAATCAATGAGTGAATGGAAAAAAATTAGACAAAAACCAAAAATAAACCTTTTGTACTCCAAAGCAAACTTCCTGGGAATGCTATTCATAAAAATAATACACACCTCCCCCCAAAAAAATAAATACAACAACAACAACCAAAAAAAGGAGGTAGGGAAAGAATCAGAACTTTTCATGGTTTGTTGTTTCGTTGTTGTTTTTTTTTAAAATCACTCCTTGAAAGCATCAGCAAACAAAGGTCAAAAGTAGTCATTGAGCAGTTCAGCCTTGGTCAGCACTAGTCAGAAGACCCGAGGTACCTTCTTGGCTCAGCTACCATGTCCTGTATGACATCAGTCAATTCTTTTGCTTCCTCTCTCAGCTTTTCCAAGCGCTATTTTAGCTTTGAGCTGTCTAAGGCATGTAGCATGTTATGTTGATATCAGCTAGAGTTTCCAGATATTGTCTAATAGAAAGAATAGATTTATAAAAACAAACCAAGATAGTCCTTGTTCAGTAACATGCGAACCAATAACCCTAATTACCCTTACCCAGGTTGATATGCAAGGAGAGCTTCCCTTTCTGAAGTTCCAAGGTAATGTAGTCTCCACGCTGTCCTTCTCCATGGAATAAGACTCCATCCCCCTGCATGCTCTTGAACTTCAAGGAAACCACATCTTTGAACGTGCTCATAAGCTTTTGATTGAACCTGTAGAGAAGTGAACTTCTGCCATCGAAGTCTGCAATATCTGACTCTGGAAGAAAGAAAATGACAAGGAGGGGCAGCATCAGGAGAGGGACTGTATTTTTTTCAGAATCTTTTCAAAGACGCCTTGGAGCCAGGTATTGTCATAAGCATACATCCACAGGACATATTAGTTACTTGGGCAACCACATCTCATCCACCTCCAGTCCTCTCCCTCCCTCTGTGGAAAGGGAACACTAGGATAAAACCAGAACTCCTCTGTGCCTGTCTTCCTCATGCAAGACTTCTGTCTCATTTAATTTTTGGAACATATCAGGTGCCTTCCATCATATTTAGATTTCCAGAGCATCCCTTGCCACATTTGCTGTTCATGTCAACTACATTCAGAATGTTATTCATTAGTTTAAACACTTCAGTACTCGCTCCACTTTCGTAGCTTCACAAGTGTCTGTTGAGCTGGTCCTGCATGTCAGCCATGACTGCACCCACCTCTGCATTCAAACAAACATTATCTTAGCCTCTGGGGGTTGGTTGCTTGCTTGTGATGGGCATTTATCAACCGTGTTTCTGCATGCAAATTGAGTAGGCTGGCAGGAATAGTCAAATATCAATTCAAAAAGCTTTTGAAAGGATTTCATGGGAACTGGGCATCTAAACTGATTATACACCTTTGAAAATCGTATTAGAAACATATTTTCCCCTTCAGTCAGCCTCTAAAAACCCAGTCACTGTGGTAGGAAACAAACCTTCAATTCCTCAATTGCAATTAATATTTTCTTTGGCAGCAGCAGCCTGCAGTACTCTCTTCACTTTATAAAGTGGTCTTCTAAGCAAAATGTATTTTTTAATAAATGTCTAAAATACATATGTGTATATATAACCAGAATATTTTAGGTAGCTTTAAATACTTTTAATTAATATGTTGTATACAAACATCTGACATACATAAATTCCATTCCAATTTCTATCCAACTGCAGTTTGACACATAAAATACCTACTTGTTAATGATAACTTTGTCAATTGGTATTTCCTGTTGTTAAGAAAAATATTTAAAATTAATGATGACAGACAATGAAAAATCTGACCAGAGGTTTACTAAGCCACATAACTGCTGGGATACATGCACAAAGACAATTAATACCTTCCTAATATCCAAGAAGAAAGAGAGTAGAATATCTTTGTTTGCAAACCACATGTTTTAATGATAACCCAAAACTATCAGTTTTCCACTTCCTTCTGAAAAATAACTGAAAGGTCCATACAATCAAGGATTCCATTCAGCAACTTTATTGCGATTAAAGTCAGTGATTTAAATCACCTGAGACCCCTGGTGGCCTAGTGGTTAGCGTGCAGGACTTTCACTGCTGCGACCACGGGTTCAAATCCCGGTCTCCTGGCCTGATGGAGGTCGTTAGCCCTGTGTGGCCATCCATCTATGAGAAGGACACTCTAAAACAAACCTACGTCCTGAGGACCTCACTGCCATTGTCCAAGCTTGCTTGGCCCCGGCAGATGAACCTTAGGATTAAAGGGTGGGCTCAGTTCAGCGCAGGCTGTGTCTCACCTAAAAAATCCATTGCGCAGGCTGGAAAGGTAAAAGACCTTTCCCCAAATCTTCGTTCGCGAAGATGGGCCATTATTATTATTATTAAATCACCTAATCTCCCTTGAGAGTTCTTCTATCCTTTTAGGTATAAACAGTAGTTTCATCTTCTCCTCTTTAAAAAACAGAAATAATAGGAACTGGGGGGGGGTCAAACTTTTTGTCCCTTTTTTTTTTTTTAACTGGACCAAAATTTAAAGAGGTTTGCAATTAAACACTATTATAAGCTCAAAAAATAAAACACCTGTTAATGATTTGTTACCATGGAAACTAGCATCAAAAACTTCTGCCTGTCAGTATGACACTTTGTACAGAAGTTCGATGGCACACTTAGAAACTTGCAGGGAGCTCAACATTTAAATTTGATGCAAAATTCTGTAACTCCAAAACTGACTTCATTCCAAATCAGAAGGCAACTGATTATTTTTTATGAGAATAAAACTACAAAGAAACTAAATCCTGTAGAAATTCACTCCAGAATAAACTAAGACCAATTTCTTATCTGTGATGGCAGAATTGTAACATGCTGTTTAGCATAATTTGTGGAACAGTTGCTAGTTTGGGAAGTATCATGAATATTCATGCCATCTGCTTTTATTGTTTTTAACTTCTGAATTAGGTGTTCAGAAACAGCTCCTTCAGAATTTCTGATTTCTCTCTATTGACACCTTGAATGCCAGTTTCTATAACGGTAATTAAATTTTTAGTTTAGTTTTTTATGAATTTCCCCTAAGTACATTAAATGCTTCAATTTGTTTAAAGTAAATCACAAGTGTACTATAAAATGGTTCCATCTTAACAGAGGCAGAAGTTAGGAAATAGCTTATAAAGAATTTACAGTCTTTGATTTCCAGAGCATTTTGCAGTTAAAAGTTGATTTTCCTCCTATCTCTCAAAAACAAAGATACTGTAAGAGTAAGGGTGCACTAATTCAATGTTGCCCTAAGAACAGCCCTTTTTTCTTCTTCTTAAGATCCAAACTTCAACCAGTCTCAATTCATACACTTCAGTCCCTGTTCTTAACTCTCCACAACAACATGATTTCTTGAAGAGCTCCTCTACTGACATTTACAGAGTATAACACAAAAGAAAACCTGCTTCTGAAAAGTTCTCCTCCTCTAATTACCAGTTGTGAGCACCCTGGCCAATAAATAGCCCTGAGTGGAAAGATGTCAGATAAATGCTAAAGATGTCAGATAAATGCTAACCCTGTAGCGAAAAGTCGTTAGTGGCAGTTTGCATGACAACAAATCTTTGACTTCTTGTTAAAAACAGCCACTCCAGAAAACCTGCTTAGTGTTTACTTAGTGTTTATTTAGTCCATGTATGTCCATAATCCACTTGCAGCAAGAGAATGAGGATCAGAAATGTTTCAATTTTCAGAAAAACTGTAGTAATAACAAACTAAAACACAACATGTGATTTCATTCTGCATTGGTTGCTGGTTTACTTAAGTTCCCTGAAGACAGACTTTACTCAGTCTGGGTCTTTTCTACACTGTCCTCATCAACAAGGCTGTTGACGGGCTGGGAGCAATATGAGAGCATAGAGTTTACTTGTGCAGCAATCTGCTCCCAGCAGAGAGGATACACATTCATACTAAAAAGACAGTCCTCTTAGTGATTTTGGAAAAGGTGAACACTTAAGAAGCAAACACTTTCTACAACAGGAATAACTTTAGGAACAGTTGCCATGTGAGACAGGAATTTTTGGTCTTGCACTTCCACCTCTGATCAGAAGCTTTAACTCCTGGCAGAAGGGAAAAGGACTGCTCCTGGTTTGAACAGATGTCTCCCCTGGCTGGTCATGGCTTACTGGCTTGAGTGACCCTAAAGCAATCTCTACCTCCCTCTCCAAATCCCTCTCAGACATGCAAACCAAGGGATGAACACGGAACCAGCACTTCAGAGGTGACTGCTCAGCTATGCAGTTTTGTCCCTATCACAGATCTATGCTTCTTGGTAAGCAATTGTTTGGGTATTTACCTTATGCATTTGATTACAAACACTACTTGTCAATGACCATGAGATATTAAGCATTTCTCTGCAATGAGTTCTTTCTATCTCATAGGAAGACAAGGGAGAGGATGGAGGAAGGTTGGGGAAAAAAAAAACAGAAAGAAAAAAAGAGAAAGAAAACAGATCCAGTAAAAATGCCATTTAATCAAAAAGCACAATATCAGATCATATTCCCTAAAGCAATGACAGCAAAATATGAGAAATCAGAGTCCTGACTGGCAAATGAAGAACTTTGCTCTCAAAAGCAAAAGACACCCTACCCTGTCTCACAGCCTATCATTGTTTCTTTTTCCTGTAGTATCCCAGCCTATTAACTGCACATACACCCAATTCTGCTGATGCTGTTAACCAGTTATAGAATATGATCAGCATCTTCAATGCAGCTATATATCTTATCCTATAAAAGCAATTGTGTCAGCAGATTTTTTTTCCTGTGCTAAGCTAACAAGACTTTTCCCAAGTATAAAGTTATACTTGTCACCCCTTGCCACCTCCAGCATCAAAAGCAATTGGTTTGCCATTTGTCTGAGCACATCCTCTGCTGCAGCTCTGCTTATCTGTTACAATCACAGTGCTGAACCAACTGCTGCAAAGGGACAGCTTACACACACTTCTGCATGGAACTTTCCATTCAACTCATCATAAATCCTTTTCTGAACAAGAAACATTGGTATATGTTTTCAGATCAAGACCATCTTCCTATTTCAGTACCTATTTTGAGGAATGCAAGATGGAATCTTTACAGGAATTTCAAATAAATGTAGTTAACGCTCATTTAAATATATGCTTGCTCTGTAAGAAAGTGTACAACAATTAGCACATATTATCTGTGAATTCCAGCTTATATGAGGGTCTTGGAGGGCTTTACTCACAGGAACTTTGATCTGTATAGGATAAAATCAGGCATAATTACAGTCTGAGATAACTTTACTGTTATAAACATGTTTTATATTCCAAAGAAACAATGTCAAGTGGCACACAATTAAAGAGTGAAAACAAAAAGGGAAAAGGTTAAAAAAAAAAAAAAGGTAAAAAAGCTTGTTGTTTGACAGGGAGGTTCTGGGAATGAACTCATAGTAAATTATTTCTAGCAGGAGCAATAAGCAATGGCAAGTGCCACTCATTAGCACAGTGCCATCACATGTTAAGTTAGCCATTGTGGCATCTAATGCACATAGCATGATTCCTCAGTTTATTTTGTTGCTGTATCCTGGCACAACATTTGGTGACCTACAAGACCTGATGCCTTCCACATCAAAACAGTCATCACTGAGAGCTGCATTTGCAAAAATTGGGACAAGATTGTGTTCCTGGGACTTCCTGAGCAGAGGGCAGTCATACACAGAAAACACAGATAACAGAGCCTTCAGATGCCACAAGACTGTCAAATTCACCTAAAAAGCAGCAGTGAAGCCAAAAAACTCTCCTACAGCTGTCAGCTTCTACTCAAATATGCAAGGTTAAAAAGGAGCTGATGTGAGCAGAGACCACCCAAGGAACCACACACTATTTTGCACACCCTGGTGTATCACAGCCAGGTGCTCAGCTGCATGTTTGGATGTAATTTCAGGGTTTAGCAGATGTGCAGCACCACATGACATTCACATGGTCTAACCTGCCCATATCCCCAGACTTCTGTTTCAGCCAACCAATGAATGCTGCCACTCACACAAAAATGATTTTCAGGTTGCCTGTAAATGAAAACTATTTCTGCAGTTTTCTGCCCCAGATATCAATAAAAAACAACTTTGTTTTCAGATCAGGTGTTGTGCTTCAGAGGCAACTTTTGCTTGTAAGGTGGAATGGACAGCAAGTGGTCCAGCATCATCTGATATTCACTTTACTTCTACAACCAGACTTAGAAGCAGAAATGACCCAACAGTCACACATGTACATTTGTGAAAAATTTTATTCACGTGTTCTCCATGAACATATTCTCCTTTTTATCTCACACTTTAAAACTGCATCCAAAACTAAAATGCTGTGGCAAATCCTTCCTTCTACTTCAGTGGACTTACTATCAAATACTCGGTGTTTTTTACCTACAGAAGCCTTTAAGTCATTCCAACAGCTCAAAGAGAATTGGGCATAACTGGGAATTAGGCTCTTACAGATGGACCTTCTTTCATATACATACAGACACTTGCATGAAGATTGTGCACATTCAGGATACTTGTTCTTTAAGCTCAGTTTCCTTCCTGGCTTGTTCAACAGCCTGTCTCTAGTAATTTGGGTTTCGTAATTTTAAAAAACTTTTTTCAAGATTATTAATATATTTCTTGTGCTAGAATTGAACGTGGTGAATGAGTCTGTGTGCTACCAACATTACATTACAAAATGCAGTTACGTAAGTGCAGCTCAGGGCAGATATTCTGTCATTATAACACTAAAGTTGACATTTTATAAATGACTGAACATCTTTTGTACAGTGCAGTGGTGTCTGGGTTAGAAATAGCCAAGATGGTGAAAGCAAATCTTGTAAAACAGGTATTGCTTGGCCTATGCAATTTGCCAGAGAGAAATTTGAATGGCACGTTTATATAAATGGAATGAATATTTCAACACTCTGTAAAACTTTTATGAAGCCCTTTATTTCTTTTCTTTAATCTCATACCTTAATTCCGCACAAGCACTTTTATTTCCTGTAACTGGAGGGTACAGGACAAAGATAAAGACTTAAATGATAGCACAAGGTAATTCAGCCTGTGAGTGACTCTGAAATCTACTTTGAATCATATAAAATACAACTAATGCAACATGAAAGTAGTGCTCCTGTAGTATATCACATGGACTAGCACCAGAACAAATTCAGCCACAAAAGTTTCAACCTTCAGTTCAAGTTCTATTTGTTCCTGGTCTGTTTGGATTATACTCTTCACTGCAGAGATTTGGGCATCATTAACAGAAGAAAGCTCTTGAAAACAGATTAGATGGCAGCTTTGAAACTGTCATCAAGGGCAGTTGATTTTGAATTATAGGTTTCAGTTTACATATTCACTGGTTCACCTGGAAAAAGTCTCTTGCCCTAATGACAAAGCATCTAGACCACTGTGTCAGGTCTGTACTTAAATGATAGTCTCCAGTGCCTGAGCATGAGAGTAAGTGGAGAAGCAGCATTTAAAAGAGGCTGAATGGATCTTATAGACCTACACATAGACCATAACAAGGATCTTCCTGTGAAACCGTGTGAATCAGTCTTGAGATCTGAGTGCAGGATGAGGCCACTAAGAGTCCTGGAGCTGTGTCTCTGTTCAGTGGGATCAAGTTCACTCATTCATGGCTAGGCTTTGCGAACAAAGATTTGGGAAGGGCTCTACCCACATTTACTACAAGCACGCTGGTAGCTAAAAAAGGCCAATATGAGATAGACAAATCCGGTTGCAAAAGGCACAGCAGAGGTATGAGAAATAAAAATACGGTTTTATATAAATAGGTATATCGTGAAGTTGTAAGATATCCAAGTTCCAAGACCTGAACCTGGACATCAGGGTCTCTTTTGGCAGGATAAGGGAAATGAGAAAATTCTTAAAAATTAAATCTTTTAGGGCCATTTTGTACACGAGGTTCCTTTTCTCTTTGGGCTAAGAACAAAGGAAGATCCATCACCTTTGACAGGGGATAGCTTGCAGCCAATTGGGAAAAAGGGAAAGACCCTTTTCAGAGAAAAGATGAATACATTAAAACTTATGTAAAAAGGGTGAGATTTTGTGAAACTATAAAATGTATGGAATTTAAATCGAAGGTGTCTTTTTCCCCGAAAACTCGGTGCGAAAAAGACCCAACGCATTGAATAAATTCTTCCTTGTTTCTTTGTTCCCTTAGTTTATGCCATCTTTCTAAATTTAAGGAGAGGGACATCTCCCACAGAGGGACTCCTTAAGTGGTACCATGTGAATCAAAAAGTTTAACAATCTTTCTCTTTGATTCTGCTCAGATGAATTTGTCTCCCAAATATGTTTATGCCTATTCTCTTACAACCTCTCTCTGCACCTGGGAAGAACAGATAAGGACTAAGCTAAATGAGGAGGTGTACCAGTACAATAGTGTCACATGATGGTGACTTGTCCCACACCACAGTAAAATTACTGGTAAAACACTGTTAATTCTCTGAACTTTCCCCCAGCAAGATCTCACCTGTCTCCAGCAGTGTCTCAAGTCACATTTGACCATTTCACAAATAAAACCAGAGTCACCTGAGAAACAAATACCGACTGGACTTGTGTTTCCTCATGTGTGAACTTCTGTTTTGCTTTCTTTTGCTTTACATTCACACTATTCCATGGTGACAGGTCATACATCTGAAGCACTATACCAAGACATGTTGCCAAAATGCCCCATGGCAGAAACATTTATAGGCTGCTCCAGAGCCCATGTGACAAAGCACTACAGATCATGTCTTAAAGGATCATCATCACGTGGTGGCCAAAGAAAGCACTCATGCAAAGGCAATTAGAGCAGCAGAAGATTTCTCTGCACTCTGGAGCTATAAAATCATAAGCCTCAAATACGAGTACTAGCTGCACAATCCACAGCACTTCCCTCAACAACCAGTAACGTGCCTTAAAAACAAAAAGGAACAGTTTAAACAAATATAGCCCTACAAAGATCCCAATTAGCTTTGTGTCCTCTAGTGGGGTGGGGGGTTTTGCAGCATCTGACTGTCTTGCTCTCGCAAGAAGCAGTAAATTGCTCTGTGGTGGGCTCAGCTCTGAGAAAGCTTCAGCAGCTGAGCTTGATGGACCTGCACATCCCTGAGCAGAAAGGCAAGAACAACTACTGAAAAAATTAATGATGGCAAATGCATTTCACATTACATTCTAACTCATAAAAATTGTACTGCACTCTTTCAACAGCACTACCAGCATCAACAAAAAGCTCTTTGAGAAAATGTGGGTTAAGATGTAGCCACTTACTATAGGAGCAGCCGAATGCCTCAACTCTCAGCCCTATCTGCCCACCAACATTCCACTTGAGAGGGACGAAGCGCAGGAAGCGAGCTTTCATGGAGTGCAGCAGCTTGTGGTGAACCACACTGTCAGCGTTGCTGTTCCCTGCGAAAACCTGAAAGGACAGAGAGCCTTGGTGAGACATTTAGCAACGAGAAGTGAATGCAGCACTCTGAATGAAGGCTGTGAGCTGCCACCCCTCTTCTCAATTCTCAGTCTCACTAATTACTCAAAATTATTTAAATTGATTGTCAAGTTTTCTTCTAATTGCTGCGTCTCTTATAGAGGGCAACAAGGGAGACAGCAGCATGCAGAGCACCTCAGCACAGTAGGTGGATGTATACAGGGAGTTACAAAAACAGGCTGTAGATGGGGATGCTACAGAAGATGCTGCATGATTTATCCCAGCCCAGGATATCCCCGTACATTATAATACTCCATTGACCCCTAAAATACCCAGAGTCCCTTTAGCACAGTGAAGGACAGGGCCAGATTTAGCCTTAGGTGCCTTCGTGGATAGCAAATGATGGTCACAAGCCACTGAGGTTGTCCACAGCCTGGGAAGATGAACAGAACTGTGTATACATAGATATTCAACAGAAAACTCAAGACACAGGAAGAAATGAAAGCCTGAGTCAGTACACAGGAGAATCAGCATTTGACTGTGTTTGTACCCGAGAGAGTTAAAGCTTCCAAAAATAGTCATTTAACTTTTTTACTTACCTATTTGATTAGTTGCCTGCAACTGCAAGCCAAAATTAATGACCCTATTTAGAATTATCACTTAACAAGAGCAAATTCTCTCATGGATGAAGAATGACCAAGGGATTGCAAAGACAAGTCTTAAGACAAACATCCAAGCTGTATTCCTGCCTGAATAATTTTCAGTTCATCTTTACACCCTTACTCTCTGATATTGGCCCAGGAAGATAATAGACTTCCTGCAACCTTCAGAACATTTGAGTAACTCAGTTAGGACTGAAATTTGAAGCTAATAGTTTTGCAAAACATGAAAAACAAAGACAGAATTTACAAAAAAATAATCTCACAGGAGAGACATATTCGTAAAAGAGGTCCTTTGCTTTGTAAGTATAAAATTTCATCATAAAAAGTTGTACCAGATTTAAATGTTTCTGCAGTTCAAAAAGTGGCACCATTCACTTACATAATGCAACTGTGACCAAAAATTGGAATAAACCGATTAAAGTAGACCTACAATTCATTTCTGATGGCTGAAGGATGAGTTAGAGAGCTTAGGGGTTTCATCTCCACTCAGAAATAAAAGAACTAATTTGCAACTGTTTAAATATTTACTCAAATGAAAGCATTCCAATCTTTTTCCAAATGTTATTACAGATGGTGTAAAACTTCAAATTCAGTGTATTCCTTTTTTAATAAAACCAGCATTCAATTGTTTTATTAGATCATATATATATATATATGAGATAAAAAAAATATCCTGGAACATTTCTAAGGCACAATCCTTCAAAACCATACCATATTTATTTAATTTCAGCTTAAAACCTGTAATCTGGGAAAATTCTCTTATACATACAAGAAGCCTTATTTTCCACCCAGTCATGAATGTATGCAAAAGACTGCATACATCTCACTTCCTAAAATATTCTTTGCATTTCATTGCTGTTATTGCTTGCCTCTGAAGAAGAACAATTTTACTGAAATGATCTCTCACAATCCCAGATACGTCAATGAAGGACAACCCTTCAAAACATGTGATCTTGTGCTGGTTTTGGCTGAATTTTCTTCATGGTAGCTTGCATGGGACTATGCTTTGGATTTGTGCTGGAAACAGTGTTGATAATACAGAGATTTGTTAGTCCTTGCTGAGCAGAGCTTACACAGAGTCATGGCCTTTTCTGCTCCTCACACAACCCAAAGAGAGAGGAGGTTGGGGAGGCACAAGATGGTGTTCCTCTTCTGCTTGCCTGTGTGTTTGTGTCTTTTAACTGTCTTTATCTCAACCCACGAGCTTTCTCACCTTTAATCTTCCAGTTCTCTCCCCCATCCCACCGGAGGGGGGTGGGGAGAGTAAACAGCTGTGCGGGGGTCAGTTAATGGCTGGGGTTAATCCATGACAGATCCATAAAATTATTTTTATTAGGAGCTTATCAGGTCAAAAAGAGCAAAAAATTTGGCTATCTCAATTGTCCTCAAAGCTTTGCTTATCCTGCACCTCTACTGAACTTTTTATGCACAAGAACTTGTTTTGTACAAGTATTATGTAACAGTTAACTAATCTCTCACCAATTAAGCTAAATTATATAATTAATTTTTTTAATGGGGATTCTTGTTGATCTTAATTCAATTTTAACCACATACAGCAGTTTAACAGCTTTGTCCATTGGATATGTTTTGAGGAGTGGCACAAGTACCACTTCTAGATGTTCTGAGCTTACTCGTACTTCTTTTCACGTAGGAGCCAAATTCAAATTCCAGCAGAGAGTCTTTCAGAGGTTTTTTCCTTATATTTCAAGTGAAAAATTTTGTTCGTCTTTGTAATGAAATTGTCAACAGAGAGTAAGCCTCACAGTCAGAGCTGTGACAGTGCTCGCAGTTTTAGTAAGACAGTCATGGATATATAAGATGCATGAAGTGGAATGTATGGTTTTCTGTTTGCTCTGAAGGCTCATGTTCTTGGAATCCTGTGATTACGTAAAAGTCTCACCTTTCATAAGATAATAAAGAAAGAAGAAAGAAGAAAAAGAACAGAGAGGGAGCAAAGAGTTTCCAGTCCTCCCAACTGAGAGGACTGGATTGCTTAAAATGCAGTGACTAGAGTGCAAGTAAAGGTGAGAATTAAGAGTCAAAAGAAAAAGTATACTTTAATACAACAATCCCGTAAATAAGGGTCTGTGTTGGTTTTTTTCTCATAATCCTCTCATACACAAGGCTGTCAATACTGCATATTGCATGGCAAGCCCACTAGGTAATAACTTTTTGGTTTAAGTAAACCCCAAAACATTCTGGGAGAAACACCATGTTGAAAAAGCTCATTACCGCCAGATGTATCTCCTTGCAGTTACAAAGTAAAGGGAAGTAGGTGATTTGCAAATACCACTGTGTGCCTAACAGCCCACAAATTCCTGCTGAAGACAGACAGGAATAGTAGTCCTTGTCAGCACATAGTAGAATGCTGGGATCAGAGGCCCCTGGTAACTGCTGGAAGACTGTAGAGGCAGTTCACAACTGTAGCTGTAGGTAAGGGCAGTCTTGACACCCCTCTGCTTGGGCAAACCAGTTGTAAAGACATTTTTTGCAAATCCTGTGCAAACTGCACACTGAAGCAAAAGGCATGGGAGCATCACCGCTATTTGCAGACACAGGGGCTGTCCCTGCCTCCAGGCAGATGGAGTGTCCAGCGCACTTCAGGGACTGCCTGTGCCATCAAAGGAGGCTGTGGTTTTGCCAGGTAAATCTGACACAGCTGTACCCCACCATTTGCAAGCTGCCTACCTGCAGGCATCTGTGCTAAGTAGTTTCCCTCAACACCTCAAGGAAGAGGCAGAATTACCCACGTTCAGCCTCCAGATCAGTTAACTCCAAACCTGATATGCAAATATGTAAAAACATCCTTCCGACATTGAAACAGTCACATTGGTAAAAATAAACTATTCAGAAGTCTAATACATCCCTTACAGAACTTTTTCTCAAGCTTCTCTAATAACGAAAAAGCTAGTGACACTTCAGGGGGAAAGAAATCAACAGGCAATGCTGTATCCATTGATCTGCACCTATGAGATGGTTCTGTGTGCAGCTAGCACACCCCTGCTTGCTGCTAACTGCTGGGCGTGACTGTGTATGCCTCTGGGATTGCTTTGATTTTCACTTTCAACTCCCACTGCTATACAGATCACCTTCTCTTGCTTTATGGACCACCTGTGGGTTGTAGACCATTGAGTGAATAATAACACCAATTGTCACAGACGATCACTTGAAAACTTAGATCCACAGCTGACACAGAAATAATCCATCCATTAAAGAAGGTGATACTAGGATGCAGTACCAGATTTTGTAGCCCTGGAGGTTCAAATATTGATTAACACTAAAGTTATTGGTGAGAATGGCAGAAATATGTCCTCTTGAGAAATGGCCTCTATTACAATTTTTGTTGATAAAAGGATTAATTCCCAGGAACAAAAAACAAACGAATGCAGAAAACGAACCTGCACACCATTTCCCATGCAACACAGTTGCTCTGGGGGCGAGCATAACACTGAAATTTATGCCTTTTAACAAGCCCTGTACACACAACAAACTGATGATTTACCTGGGAAATTCTGCTTCTGGCATTCTATGGGGCTTATAAATCAAAAAAGCTCCATTAGTGACAAATGTTGCCACCAGCTTCTTGAAGGCAAAAGCTTTTCCCTAGTGCCAGTGGCTGCAAGGTTAACAGTTTGCCATGGGCAGGGCTGCCTCAGACCCAGCTTGTTTCACAATGCCTGGCTGCACGGTGCTCTGCTGTGACACAAACCATGGCACCACAGTAATATTTTATGAGGCTTTTTTTATGAGCCAGCAAAGGCAGGTCCCACTGGCACGAAGAGGTGAGGTAAGAGCAGCTGCAGTGGTTTGGAACAGGGTCCAAATAGCTCAGTGCTGCCTCTTTGGCAGCAGCTGTCAGCGTGTGGGAAGAATGAGAATGAGACAAACATGTACAACGCTTTTCCCAGTGCTCAAGTCACCTAGCTCATGGATTACAGTGAAGTGGAACGAAATAAAATTCCAGTTTAAATGAAAAAGAAAACTTTCAAAAGAAGTTTAAATCTCAAAACAACCGTTCTTACCTGGAATTTGCATGCATGACTCCCTCAGGAAAAACAACAATTCAAATAAAATGCCTATTTTTACAACTCTTCCATTCAAAGGGATCCCAAAAGCTTTCCAAGTGCAGCTCAGGAAAATGTCACGCGACTGCGGTGAAATATGACAGTTGTTTGATAACCCTGCAGACACACATTTATTTCTTTACCTCATGCATTAATTCAGAGCTGTGCCAGATCATACTAGTGAGATCTGATGTGCTTTAGACTGCCCTTTGGCCAAACTCGTAGATTGGTCTCCACCTTCAGACAGACAAGTGGAAATTGGGTGCAAGTAAAATGTCTGCTCATGAAAGCCTAATCAATTCAACGGACAGGATCAGAGTCAGGACTTTATCTCAGTCTCCCTTGCACGAACTCTCTGCACACCAAACAGCAACTTATTTACAGAGCTGCAGAAGGTGGTTCCCATAATGGCTCTGCTGAACACATTTTGCTCTCCCACTTTGTTAGGCAGGTAATGGGATGGGTGTGCAAGCAGCAACATCGGCATAAACATCAGCCCTGAACGGTGAGCAGGCAGACCTGAGGTTAACTATCTTCTAGGGAAGATATTTTAAGACATATTGAAAACTCTCATTTCTGCCCAAGTAACTCTGATGAACTGAGTTGAGGGAAAAAAATAATCTGATTATAAATGTGCAGAGGGCATATAACACAGATGTTAGCAATTTGCAACATTTCAACCTTCAGTAAAAGAAATACAAGCACAGAAAAGAGCACTCCACTTTCAAATCTCACCTGTGACATCACAGTATGCTGCCTCCAGTGCCTGCAGAAAAAGGATGGGAGCACACTTAATTCAAGCTATCCGGAGCTTAGTGAAGGAACCAAAGCGAGATAAAAAGCAGCTAAGCCTGTCGTAAATCCCAAAACTGCAGTACTTAAAGTAAAACAATGTCATTCTCCCCTTTAAACTTTCTTAACAGTATGAGAAAGATCAGGAGCCAGGAGTTTGCACTGTGAGAGAGAATATGCTTCTTGGTGAACACCTCCCAGGACCTCCTCAAGTACTTGAGTGTACATGCACTTTAAAGAAAACATGAATTTTCAGTGAAGAAACAACATGAAAATCTGAAACCAAGTTATAGTATGGGTCCTACATCTCTGCTTGTATGTGTGGGAAGAGATTGGATGCTACCACAACAAGGTCACAATACAGCCACAAATGCACCATAAAGAAAATCAGCAGCCTCTGATTTTATTGGGATGCTACCGGGTTTCTTTTCATGGAACAATTATACAGCATCAGTGCCTGCTTGCAACACTTAAGTGTGGACAGGTTTGTGGTGACTTTTTGTAACAATGAAAATTTAAAAATACATTTAGATTCTGCTGCAAAATGAAACCAGCTGTCAGTTCGGACAATTCTAGAAGTATCCCAGCTCTGCCTCAGACCGGTCCTAAAACACAAAAAGATGTAAAAACAAAAATATAACTTCAAAGCCTTTTTTTTTTTTTTTTTTTTTACATTTCACCATGCCTACACCCTGTGCATGCCAACAGTGAAAAATGCTGCTTTGCTTACGTAATGGAAAAAGTCCTGCCTAATACATCAAGCCAGAGCTGTTAATATCTTGTCATGAAGAAACACAGTGAAATGGTTTTTCTGTCATCTCAATAGCTCTGTGCCCAGACTGGGAGCTGCTAAAAGCTCCACCTCATTTGGAGGGTGAGTTAAGAGCAACTATCCAACCACAGGGGTTCATGACAGGACCTGGTCCCTGGGAGTTGCTGTCTTTCAGCATCTGGCCTTTAAAAAATCCTTTTGCTGTTAAAGGGGGTCAGACTATGTGGAGAAGGAAAGGATGACAAGGAGGACTGCTCAGCTCCTTGAAGAGATGCAGTTTAGAGCTCTGTTTTTAATACTGTGCAGCTACACTTGGCACATGGATTCTGTTTTCTCACCACTCTTTCTCAAAGGACAAGTTGTATTTTGTTTCAGTGTGCTTTCAACCAATATCTAAAAATCACTTTTTACTTCGAGAAACTTGCCTGCTTAGGAGAGTCAAATGGAGCCTTTTCTACTGAACCGAGGAGGTTTCACTCTGAGCCCAATAGGAAACAGCTGTCAGCCTGGTCCAGGGACCAAAAGTTGGAGGGCAGGTTGTGTCCTCTTAGCATATCAGTCACTTCTGAGCATCTCTTTCTGCTTCATGTTTCTTTCCTATTAATGCACCGTGGTCTTGATGACAAAAGGTAACCAGTCATTTCTGGTTAACAGCCTTCTGAGCTGAGTTGCTTGTTTCCAGGTTCATGTTTTAGCTTCCAGGTCAAATACTATGACTCCAGCTAATCTGAAGTTTATCCTACCTTCATAAAGAGAAGCCTCCATTCTGCTTATGTTTCTTCTTTCTTAACAGCAGCTACATTTTTCTCTCTGAAACATCCATCTTTGACAAGAACCTCAGAAACAATATCCCCTGGCACATTGTCAGAGCTGCTATTAGGGAGGAGCAGAGGGGAAAAGAATACAAGAGGTAGCTGTCAAAATTATCCTCCCATAACATATTATCTGAGTAAGTGATAGCTTTCCATCTCATCCCTCCACCCACAAATGGAAAAAAAAAGTAAAAATTGGTCTAAAAAGAGGTAGTTTAACTTCCCTATACAAGAAGGATTACAATAAATGGCTGCCATATGGTTGATCAAGCAGGAGTCCTACTGGGACTGCATTACCTTTGTTACTTATTGAGGGGCTGACTGCTGTGCTCCACCAATGCAACATCCACCTGAGCATTGGTTAGTCACCTCTGAGCTACTGCCATTTTCTGTAGGCAGCAAGGTAGTCCAGGGGAGAGAAGACGCAATAATGTGGCAGGGTCCATACTCATTCATCACTTCCTTGAATAATCTGCTCAAGTGAGAAGGTTATTTGCCGCTAATCTACCCCATTACACTGCATGCATACCTTTCTCTCTGGTTAGTTACTTTCCAAATACAGGAGCAAATGCTGTTAACAACATCATTAACCTCAGATAGATGGCTGCCCAGTGTAAACCACATTTATATTAAGGATGTTGCTTATTATCCTTCTGCTGACAGTAGAACTATTCACAGCTATTCCTATAAAACACATAACTTTTGCATCGTCAAAATCCTTTGCAAGCAAAACCACTTCAAATTTTTTTAAAGAATATCCATGAAGACAATCTATGTAATATTTTGTTTTAAACAGGTCTGTATCAAACAAAAAAATGTGTTTAATGATTGTGACATTAAAAACATGAAGTTTCTTGAGTCCCTTAAGGACAACGAAACATTTCTATTTAGCCCAAAGAAAAGGAAACAAAATATTAGAGAACTTTATTTCTTTGTGCCTTTTTTTTTTTAACTCTTCTGATTCATCCTTAGAAAATTCTAATTTATTTTCTTGCTTTGTTCAGCAGCACCTTTCCTTTCCACTTTCCAGTGGACAATTTGATCTTCCAACAGTTTGAATTAACATCAATTTATTTCCAGAGTCTATCAGACTGTATCTTGGCAAAGTCTGAGGTATTGTAGTCACCAGAGACCTTTCCCAATTGGCAGCTTGGGTATGGTGATCTCTTTTGAAGAAAAGCGAATTTACCAAATGGATAGTATATGAGCTACATCACTTGACCTCAGAACGAAATAACAGTCTCTGTCTTCTACTATTTACTTATACAGATGTAGTCCAAATGCCTGATCCAATCTGTAGTTGGGCAGGTTGCCCTCCTTCTTCCCAGCAACGAACCAAGTGCAATTTCCTTACCCTACTGAGACACTCTTTACATACGTATGTGAAGTTGCATCTTGCATAATTGCATTTCGTTGATGGAGAATTGATCCCTATCTTTAGTTTTTAGAATCAGCTCTCTCTTTGGAGTACCTGAAGATGAAGCTGTTATCACTGTTAATATTATCACTGCTACATAAATTAATAATAATAGAAGCAAGAAGCAACAAAATTAAACCTGTAAATTACAAGTCTAAGCTAAAAGTCGGCAGCTAATTCCTGTTTCTGTTCAGCCTCCTCCACTTTATCTTAAAGGCAATCCTACATATAGATAATATTTTAAACTATATCACAGCAAGGATAAATATTTCCCTAGTACCCTGACTAGATTAACCTTAGCCAACAGACTGAAACTGCTCTTCCACTGCCAACACTAATCATAGATTTCAGCTGTTCTTCTGCATAAATCTCATGGAGACCTTCATGCTTTACATTAAATTAGTGGGATTAACAATGCAGTGAATGTGTTTATGTCTGGCAGTGTTGGGGAACTCTGGGAGCCTTCCCTGTATTTAGCTTCATCAAAGTACATTTAAACAGCTAGTGCTGTACACGTGGTATCTCTCTGGTTATAATTTGCCAGACGGATCCAGCAAGATGACACCAGAGAGGTGTTAGTTCTTCCATGCAACAGTGACCTCAGATGAATATTGTGCTTCATTATCTTATGTTATTTCCCTGTTATAAAGTTGGATAGCATTTTCATTTGGATCAGTAAAGTAATATCCTGTGGAAGAAGAAAAACAGGAAGGCTTAATTTTCTCCAGTGTTCTATAATGCACTGAAATATACATACATACACAGATATTTCTTGCTATACTCTATGCCCCCCTGCCCCATGGCAACCTCTACAAGGAAGAAAACACAGGTTGTAGTTGTAGGCAACTGCCTCCTGAGGGGAACAGAGGGTCCAATACGATGGATAGACACTCCTCTTCAGGAAGTCTGCTGCCTCCCTGAAGCGCAGGTTAAAGTTATCACCAGAAAATTTCTAGCCTGGTATGGCCCTCAGATTATTACCCATTACTGATCTTCCATGTGGTGGTGATGAAGCCACAATCCGTAATTCAAGGGTGATCAAAAGACACTTCAGGGCCTTGGGACACTTGGTGAAGGAATCTGAAGCACACATTACTTTTTCCTCTCTCCTTCCAGCTGTGGGCAGTGACATAGGAAAAATCAGATAGGCCCAGACCATTAATACATGGCTCCATGGCTGGTGACATCACCACAGCTTGGGGGTTTTCAATAATAATGTGGCCTATACAGCACCAGACTTGCTGGCATCATACAGGATTCATCTATCTCAAAGGGGAAAAAGGGTCTTTGCCAAAAGCTAGTGGGACTCACTGACAGAGCTCTAAACTAGACTTGAAGTGGGAGAGAATAAAAACACCCAGAGGGCTGGAGCACCTCTCCTACAAAGGCAGACTTGAGAGAGTCAGGGTTGTCCAGCCTGGAGAAGAAAAGGTACCTAGGAGACCTTATAGCACCTTCCAGTAACTAAAGGAGGTTTGTAAGAAAGATGGGGACAAATTTGTTGGCAGGGCATGTTGAACAGGACAAGAGGTAATCATTTTAAATTAAAGGAAATAAGTTTAAACCAGATAGAAAGAAATTTTTTACTCTGAAGTGTAGTAAGACACTGAAACAGGCTGCACCGAGAGGTGATAGATGCCCCATCCCTGGGAATTTTCAAGGTCAGGTTGGAGGAGGCTCTGAGAAACATGATCTACTTAAAGATGTCCCTACACATTGTAGGAGGTTTGGACTAGACAGAGGACAGGAAGGTCCCTTCCAACCCAAACTATTCAATGATTCTGTATTTCCTTTTTCTCATTTGAATAGGAGAATGTTCATGTAATAACCAAGATAACAGTTATCATTAAAAAAAGCCATCATAGACTGATTTTGTTGTGCCGTACTCAAGATCTTCTCTCAAGAATTCCATCATCATAAAGTACAAATATGAGGTTAGAAATAACAATGATTGTTTCTAAGGTTTGATATTTCATGGCTAGGCTTCGCGAACAAAGATTTGGGAAGGGCTCTACCCACTTTTCTTGCAAGCGCGTTGGTGGCTAAAAAGACCAATACGAGAAAGGCAAGTCCGGTTGCAAAAGACACAGCAGAAGGACTCCTTAGATGGTATATTCTGCAAGGCTCGATTCTTTCTGCGTTGTCTTTTCTCCTCAAGGGTGATCCTGCGTGCTTTCTCAAAAGCATCAGCAGCGTTATAAATGGTCTGTCTCCAGGCCTCCCGATTAGAGGCCTGAGTAGACCAGTTATGGTGATCAATATGCCCTAGGCTGAGTTGTTGCTTCAGGGAGTCCTTGTAAGGTTTGATATGCTCTGCTTACAAAAACACCATATAATTGCAAACTGGAAAATAATAACAACTTTTTGCCCATGTATTTCTCAAGACTTTTTTCAACCATACCATGTTAAACTGCAAATTCTGCTGTGTTAATTCACCACAAGTTATGTCCTGTATTGATATAAATCATTACTGCACCCTTCAGAGCAATGAAACAATGCTCGTGTACATCAGCCATAGTCTCAGCCTAGTGAGTTACATAGACTTGTCTCATACCACAGGAGGGCTAAATTTAATCAACATATCTTCCTCCTACAAAACCACTACTGTAATGTTCGTAGCATCCTACATTTGAGTCTTGTCATTCCACTTTCACGTTGAGGTCCATCACTGAACCACATTAAATTAATCTCGAGGACACTAAAGCAACTTAAAGAAACCACTTCTCTTCCTCCTGCAATACAGTAAGATGAGCCTTTGGCAGGCATATTTGCAACGTCTTCCAAATGTGTGTCCGGCCATTAAGTTTTGACCACACATTTCATTACTCCAACCACACCAAATAATACTCAGCAGTAGGCTCTGAAGATCATGATGTTCTTTAAACTACAGCACATAAAAAAAAAAATAAATTTCTGTTAGTGATCCAAGAAGGAGGTGGCCTGAATTTCTGACTTTGAAGTGTAGATTTTATATACATACATAGAACACTTGCAACTGTTTTTATGGTAGGACATATGGAGTCATGATACATTTGTCAGGTCCATGATCACAGTAAGTCATAAATAAAAAGTGCTCTATAACTTTTCTTTTATAAATTTAAAGAGGATGGGAACTTCTCCATGAGTTGGAAATTTCAGGGCTTGTAAAAAATATTTCAAAATGAGCATAATCACTGTGTGGATAAACATAAGGAAAGTAATGTGGAAGTAGTTCCTTGCAACAAGAGTAGCTTCTCTGTAACTGTAACAGAGGTTTGCATAGGAAGGCAAAAAAAGACTGATAGTTGTCATCCTCTGCTGTACACCTCCTTTTAAAAAGGCAATAACAAAAAATGAGATATGGAAATACTCCTAAACCTTGCATGCCACGCCACTAAGTTTAGGAGCCTCACTTGCCATTTTAGAAATATAAGTATATTAAGAAAGTGAATTTATTTCTGTACAGACCTGCAGCCATCACTTACTTTAATGGATACTTTTAAAGAAATAAAATCAGACTTATAGCTTAAGTGAAGGGAAATAGTTTCAATTAAGGGAAAATAGAATTGTATTTTAAAACACTATATCAATAATTTCAATATAATGCCTCTTGATACAAATTAAGAGGCTGCTCTACTCTGCACTGGTGTGGTCTCACCTCGAGTTCTAGGGGCAGTTTTGGACATCACAATATGAAAAAGATATCAAGCTATTAGAGAGAATCCAAAAGAGGGCCAGGAGGATGGTGAAGGATCTGGAGGGGAAGACGTATGAGGAGTAGCTCAGGTCACTTGGTCTATTCAGCCTGGAGAAGAGGAGACTGAAGGAAGACCTCAATGCAGTTACAATTTCCTCATGAGGGGAAGAGGAGGGGCAGACACTGATCTCTTCTCTGTGGTGACCAGTGACAGGACTCGAGGGAACAGCATGAAGTTGAGGTGGGGGAGGTTTAGGTTCGATATAAGGAAAAAGTTTTTTACCCAGAGGGTGGTTGGATACTGGAACAGGCTTCCTAGGGAAGTGGTCACAGTACCAAGCCTGACAGAATTCAAGAAGCATTTGAACAATGCCCTCAGGCTCATGGTGTGATTCTTGGGAGCGTCCTGTGCAGGGCCAGGAGTTGGACTCAATGATCCTGATGGGTTCCTTTTAACTCAGCATATTCTGTGATTCTATGATTCTATAAATTGGACAGTTCACTTTTTCAGAGTCTTCTTTTGCCACACTTCTTGTAAGCTGCCATTTCTCCTTTTCCTTCCATATAGTTTTTCCCTAAATCATAGCTAGGCAAACACTGAAAAACTAGAAATCTTAGAATTGTCTCTGATGATACCAGTATTTCGCATTTAAGTGTGACAAAGAGGGAGATTGAGGAGGGAGGAAATCAATTGGTGCCTAACAAGCTCTTCTCCTTGAGCTGTGAAATCTAGCACATGGGGCTCTTTTATTCTTTTTTATCTCCTGATCATAGATGAAAGAAAGGATCCATGAATAGGATCCATGAAAGAGCTTGCTTTTAGAACAAGAAATAAGAACACCTAACGTTTTTTGCAAATATTAAGATGAAGGCATTGTGTTTAAGATGTTTTTCTTTTTTATCCTGAAAGCAGTATGAGTAGCTATACCTTGAAAAGTAACAAAGAAGGGAAGAAAGAAGTGTTTTTAGACAATGTAACCCACAGAGAGGAAAATTAACCTATTACAAGATTTCCTTTCAAATTTTCTGCATATAGTGAGGCCTGCATAATTAGCTGGGTTAGGATATATGTTCACAGTTCAAAGATGAGCTTGTTTTCTGGCAAACAGAGAACTGTGAAGATACACAAATTTACCTTTTAATAAAGAAGGACACTGATACGCTCTTAAGTGCATCTGCATCAGTAATACAGTTTCGCACACATTTGAACCCACCAGGTTTCTGCAGTGTAGCATTAACAGACATCTGAAGCAGTATTCATGTGGAGAAAACAGAGAGTTAAAACAGTAGTTCTTTAAAACAGCATTAAACCAACACATAATGACTAAAAGAATATGCAGCAATTCTGCAGGCTCACAGACCTTTTGTTGTATGATATCCTTGGATAGTGTCAGATTAGCATTTTCAGAGTCAAATTTCTCTATATGCTGATGTTCATAAAACTTACTGAGGAATGAATTGTGCCAAATTCCTTACTCTTGATTACAGAACAGGACAGAAAGAAACAAAAATGCATGCATTTTAACCAGTAAAGCATGGTCTCAGGAAATTTAGGCAGTGTGTCTATACAGGTCTCTAGGGTTATGTCAAATGTACATGTGCTAATTCTGGAAGTCTAACTAACCTGGGTTATGCATTGTGTGTTTGAAAATACATTCCAGCAGACATATTAGAGGAAAACAGCCACATTGAGGAGGCAATGCAGTTGCAGGGTACAAAGTTTGTAAAAATGGAGTGGGAAACACTGGTAAAAGAAAGGTGCTATGTTTAAAAGAAAGGTTAGAAGCCAGTAGAGATAATGAGTTACTATTGATCATTCCAATATCTATATGGATTGAAATTCTTCCACATTAGTGTTAGATCTGGGTTACCAAAAACAGGAGCACGTGATGTCATTATTTCACACAATGGTAGATAAGGCATTAAGAAAAGATTCAAGACTAGAGAAAAGAGAGAATCTTTTGTCACCTTTGAATAGGGAATGTAATTGTCCTGTCGTCGTAAAGACCAAATTTTAGAAAACAGAAATGCATAATTGCTGGAGTTGATAGGCAAGGTACCCAACACACAGACACAATGTGTGCTTTAGATTTATACAGCATGCAGGATAAAAACACTGCTATTGAGGAGCTGCTCTGCATCACTGGCCACGTGACATTCAACACAGAGCTAAACACACAAACAAAGAAAAACTATTCTTTTAAAGCAGAGATTAATTTAAAAAAATAAAATACATAAAAACTAATATTTGTTAGAAGTTAAAAGTAACAACAGGATAAATTATTTTAAGAATGATATAAGTATTTTAAAGTTGTCATATCAGAGATTTAAAATAAATCAAAACCACTTATTCTGAAAACATATTTCTTTAAAAGGAAAGAAGTAAAAACCATCTGATAAAATCAGAGATTAAGAGAAGCTATTTGAAGTAGGAAGACTTCCTTCTAAAGAAGTCACAATTAAAGGATTAAAATGGAAACTGGGATCACCTCTGTAAATACAAAATACCAACAAAATGTAGAACTTTAAAAAATTGAAGTCATTGCATATAAGGCATAAAAACCGGTAATAAATAACTTTTAAAACATGTGATCGGAAAAAAAAAAAAGCTGATTAAAAACTCTGCAAGACAGCCTTGAAAAAGACAAGACCATAGCTCAGATGGTGAATTTATTCTTTGCATCAGAGCAGAGTAGGATACAGCTTAGGGTATTACTAACTCTAAGCTGTTTTTGAGGTATGGGTGAGAAAATATTTTAAATTGAAGTACTGAATTAACATATAGAATGAACAGAGGAAGTCCACTAAGGCCAGTTAATTTTTTCCACAATATAGAATTGCTCAACAATTAGCTGCAACATCTATCCTGTTGAGGAAATTTACTTCATTACCAGAGACACAGAAGGTGGCAAATACAGGAACATGTTTTAAGGGGCTTTAAGACAGACCATGATACCCACATTCAAATAAATCCATAAATCAGTAAAAATTATTTTAAAAAATCAGAAAAAACAAACAAGCAGATTGTTATATAATGACTAAAATGGATTTTGTTTTTTAAGAGGGAACACAGAGCTCACAAATTTATCATTAGTTTTCAAAGGAATCAATTTATGGATTGATAACGATACAATTGCTACTATGCACTTGCACTTCTATCAAGTTTTTGTTGAAAACCACTGAAAGAAAAAAACAACCCAAACCAAGCTGATACATGACAAAAGGGAATGTGCCTTTATGGGGATCTAGTCTGATCTATGCTATTTCTGTCTTCCTAAGTGTTGCAGAAGGGAGGACAGCACTAACACAATTTTATGACAACATGAAACTTGTTGGCTTGTGAAAATAAAGGCTTACTGAAAGCTGCACACGAATCTGATGAAATGGAGTGATCAGGCAGTAAAATGGAAAATAAATAGATCAGCAAATGTACTACAGCATACAGACAAAATCCTTCTCACCACACACCCCCTTGAAATAGGTTGTAAATCCACTACTGTCATTCAGGAATCCTGAAAGCTTGTAAACTGCTGGAGGCAAGCATCAGTTCTGGACTCAAAAATGGCCAAAACACCAAGGAGGTTATTAAGAATTGCAAGAAAACTTAGAGAACCAGTCATCCAGAAAGCATCAAAATAACATTATGTATTAACAGTTATGTGATTCCAACTTTAAAACTGTGAAGCTTTTGTCCCACCATCTGAAAAATATATAGTTGAATTGGAAAAAAATATAGGAAACAGCCACAAGGTAGGTCAATGTTATAAAACCTTTTTTGGAATGTGGAAAGATTAAACAGACTGGGATTTTTTAGCCTCAAAAAAATGATGTCTGAAGCAGAATACAACACAGAGATTTAAAATAATGAATAACAGACATAATAAACAACAGGAGATTGGGGAAGTATTATTCATGTTTATTAGGACATGAAAGCTAAACAACCAACATCATTTTCAGAATACTTGTGGACCCAGCAGCTTTTGTTTTACTAGGGATTTCTGGACATGTGTTTTCTAGTCAGATTTTTAGGTCTGTCTCTACAAAATGTCAAATCTACTGCTAAATTGTGCTGATCTCTTCACCAACCCTCTAAAGAAAAAAAAATCCTCAGAAACCATAAAACTAGTAAAACATATAAGGTCTCAGATAAAGGAGTATATTAAGATTCATAATTATTCAGTGTCTCAGAGCATATACTGACAGAAGAGTTGAAAAACATCTATTTCTTTTCCCTCAGTGAAACGTATTAAGAAAATTTCTTATTTCAAACTTGTGACATTTCATAGGAAATTGTGAATAAAAAAAACAAACAAAACCCCAAGTAATTTTATTTGTGGATTATTTATTCATTGGCTTATTTTCCAACAACTAGACTCAACAGGAGAAATCTGAAAAACAGTAAAAATTTAATTTGATTTCAAAGTTTCTCCTTGAAAAATGTCACCAAAAATGTTCCTTTTCCTTGAATAAAAAAATCCCAGTACTGACACAGGTCATTTTTCAAAGGGAAAATTTATCCATAAATTGACTAGTCAGAACCAGGGATCTTAACGGCAAATTTATTTGGAAATCAAACACAGACCTGGGATCATGGTCCACTAGTTTCCTTCCCCGCCCTCCTAGCTGTCCATACTTACAAACTGTATCACCCTTAGGAACATCAGTAGCTACATGGACATCCATGTAACTTAAGAAAACATTTTATATCTTTTTAAGGACATCCTGATTTCTCTGAATATATTCATTACTTTAAGCAGGCATTTCTGTCTCCAATTCATCCAGAATCAAAGAACCAAGCAGAATATTACTTGAATATTTCCACACAACTCTTACAAAAAAATTGTCTTAGGGTTGGACACACCCTGCAGGTGTCCCGGCTGGGGGTGAGGGTGGGGGCAATCCACTAGAAAGCTGCCTGCAACCTCAGACCAGTTTGCCCAGTTGGCCCAGTTTCCAGCAGCACTTTATACCCTTATGCCTGCCAATGTGCAAACTGCAAACATCTCAGCTCGTCCATCTCTGGAAGACTTTAATTATGCAATTGTCCAGACAGTTCTTCCTGCAATACCCTCCTGGCGTTCCTGTCTTAGGACAAACCACACTGCCCCTCAGAGACAGCAGAAAGGGAGAGGGTGCATGTGGGGAGGGGAGGATGTAATAGGACCCAAATATCCATCACATTTTGACTAAATTGATGCTACAAAAGCAGCACCTTTCTTTAATATATCTAATTTTTGCCATTGTTCTGGCATGGCTTAGACAAGCTCATCTGCATTCCAGTGAGGACAACCACTTATTTATCCTCTCCTCTGTTTCCAAGCCATAAGAAGTACCACACTTGACAGCTCTCGGGAATTTGCTGCTCAGTGCTGACTTTCTCCAATGTTCTCAATCCAAACGGTATTTACAATTCCAAATCCTAACAGATGGAGTGGGACAAAGTGGGCAACACTGGGTCTCCAGGCCTAACAGCTACACTACCAGCCTTCCCTTACCCAGTGGAGCACAGCTGATAGAAATCAGGAGGGTCAGGACACACTCCTAACATTTCTGAGAGCTGCCATTATCTACTAAATAAAAACAGAACTGAACATTTTAAACAGATGAACTCTTTCCTCATTTTTTTTTGGTACCACAAAAGTACATAGAAAAGATGTGATCTATTTCTAAGATCATGCTAAGCATTAGTTTTCACCACAATTAGGTAAAATACCACAAACTATGCCCTTCTTTACCATAACCATCCAATACAGAATCAATCAGGTCACCAAATACAAACTTCTTAAGCATCTTCACATGTTGCATATGTCAAGTTCCACAGCTGGTGCTTAGGAGAACGTCTGAGCCTATACATGCCCCAATCTAGACAAAGGAAATAACAGCACAGAGCCAGGAAAACCTACCTGTGAGCTCTGTCAACTAAGGAAAACTAAAGAAAAATGGGATTTTGGAACTCACTGACTAACAAATGTGACAAACTAACCTAAACTGTGCCTAAGAGATGCCATTAATTATGTATTATTTATGTATTAATTACTCTTTCAGTGAGCTTTGCTAAGCCATTCCTGTCCCGAACTACCATAACATGAGGAGATTGCTGGCCTCCTAGACAAATAGAATTACTGTAAATTTTGCCAGCAGAGTTGGAGGTCTCTTTAAAGGACAGACAGTACCATCTGTTAATTTTGTTCCGTCATTATTTCTTACAAAATGATGATCTCAAATCAAAGATCTACCAGTAACTTTGCAAAATATCCACATTTTTCACTCATACAATGTATCATACCCAACTAGATGGGAGGGGGGTTGAGCAATCAATCTTGTTAATTGCCTTCAATCAATTAAAACAGATTTCTGTTATTTCAAGCAGGAATGTTTGTTCTTGTTTGGTTTTAAACTCAGAAGGAAAATGTTTTATTTATGTGAAACACCCTAAAAAACTCAGTCTTCTGTTGGATAAATCTTGCATTTGTAAAGGCAAAAAATAAAATTTATGCTCATATGATGCAAGGGGATTGAGAGGTGAAAGAATAAAAGTAAAAAGAAAAGGCAATGGGAATGTTTAAAACTGGGACTCAGTCTTTTAACTCATATGATTTCATATGTCCAGATGGAGTTTTTTTATCATACTGTCTTCATTTCCACAACTTTTTTTGGCTAACACACACTCATCCTGCAATTGTGTAAGCAAAGAGTTCCCCACACTGGCCCAAGAAACTGGAAAGGGCTGCAGCATGACCTATGTTTACTTGTTATGTTGATGCTACAGCAGCTTTCAAATAGCCACTTGGACTCCTGCAAAAGGCTGACTGCTATATAAACAAATCCAGATGGCACTGTTTTGACATATGTAAAATCTTAAATCTGCCATTGGAGTGATGTGAGAAATCTCTAGCTTTCCACCATCCAATTAAATAAAAATAGCCTATTTTTAATACTCAGGCAGATGAGCACACAGCTATCACCAGGGAGATGTCCAGGGTATTTTAGACTCTCTCCAAAGATCTAGAAATCCTAAATGTACATATATTGGTATCCCCTCTCTGGGAATGCACATCAGCTCTAGCATTGAAAGACCCATAGCAATTAGGTTAATTGATGTTACATCCTATTGCTCCTTCCTTCTAATCTGGTAGAAAAATCATCTAGCCCCAGAAGGAGTTAATAATATAACACTACAAAGTGATTTGTGTCTGTAATAATATATTTCCTCAATGCATCATGGGAAGAATGTGTTTAATTGAATTGTATAAGTGGGAAGGTTCTTTGATTTGATTTTTAGCCTTTCAAGTTTTTTCTGCATTTGCTTGTGCTTGTTAGTTTTAAATACTGAATGAAGGAAACAAATTAAACAAGAAAAAATGAAATAGGGAAACGATGTTAAAAAAAGAGCATAAAATTTCTAGCTATTCAACTATTTATCCCAGTTGACATGACAGCACACTGAAAAGTATTTCACCACAATACAGAAACCCCAAACCAGAAGTCTGATTGCATTCTGCCAGGAATTTCAGGGAGCAATGGTTCCCCACAAAATGCTCCCAAATCTACATGAACAATACAAAAGCTTGACTGCAGATAATTCTCATGTCTACTGTTATAAAGGGTCACTGAACCACAAAGAAACTTGCCCAAGATGAGGACAGGAACCTGTAACAGGATGCAAAAATCAATCCTTTAGCTCAAATCACAACCTTCTTATTAAAATAAAAATCAAAACCAGAGCATATTTTTAAATGTCCTTGGTCCTTGAGGACCAAAATTCTAAACTAACACTTTGGAAGCTGAGAAAATCTAGATAATATCTCTGA
Organism: Neopelma chrysocephalum; assembly: GCF_003984885.1. NCBI lineage: Eukaryota > Metazoa > Chordata > Aves > Passeriformes > Pipridae > Neopelma > Neopelma chrysocephalum. The sequence continues at coordinate 21,474,548 of NW_020897703.1, forward strand.
TCAGGCTCCTCACCTCAAAAAGTAAGAAGGATTGGCCAGTGAAATCTAATAAGTAACATCTCTTTACGTCAGCATACCAGTGGGGTTACCAGTAAATTTTATTTCACTTAGAATTCAAACACAGGGTTACAGCAAGAGGAAAGCTTAGGGGAAGACTTTCATATGTGTTTGCAGCAACCATTGCCAAGGTTTTTTTATGCATCTCTTGTACCACTGACTTGTCTCGATCGCACTGACCCAACATTCTCCACCAGCCCCTCATGAAGGCTTTGCCAGTCCTTGGCCTTTGGCCTGTTTGCTGCAGGAGACTTTTGCAACCAGCTTGGATTTGCAAGGCAAGATGGGTTGAGATGGAGGAAAGTAACAAGCAGTGGCTAACACACTGTTATGAGTGTACAAAGCTGGCTCACCTCTCAAGGTTTATGCTGCTCTGGACAACAATACTCAGACCGAACACTACATCTGCTGAAATATGTATCACAGCCCAAGAATGTGATTAAAGAATATCACTAAAATGATTCTCAGCAATACATTCTTTCATCACTGAAATTCTGCTCATTTCACTGGGACATGCTTTAATCTACACTTGAATTTTGGTTTCATAGCATGGTTTGGGTTAGAATGAACCTTAAAGATTGTCTACTTCCAACCCTCCTGCCATGGGCAGGGACATCTTCCACTAGTCCAGGTTACTCAGAGCTCCATCCAGCCTTATCTTGGCTTGGCATTTCTGCAAACAGAAGACACTGCTTATGCTGTAATCACAATTCTTGTGTGTATATATGCAAAATGAAAACTGGTTTCACTCACACCTAAACTCTTGTGCCTTACACTTTCTAATTCAGAATTGTATTTCTTCAGTAACAATCATTATGTTTTGGGTGGATATGGTTTTTAAAGTAACATGTAATTTAAGAAATGATACTGAATCCAAGTAGCTTCCTATTAAAACAAACAATTCACACTACAGACAACAAAGATGCTTTTGCAGTCTATTTTTAGAGACCAGTGGTACTGCTGAAAATGCCTTTAGTGGTGAATAGTTGTATTAAAAGGCACTCAGGTAGGTCAAGGAGATGGACAGCAAACGTTTTAAAAAATAGCACAGCTTAAACTGATAATGTGCAGAAATGCAGACATTCAGTGTGAGTTTTTTCCACAGCTGTTTTATCCTCCATTGTCCCTTGAAATAGTGTACAAGAAAGTGTATCTAATTTATTGCAGTAATATGACACTTTACACTGAAAAGCAGCTCAAGTAGAAAAGCCCTTCCAGGCTACAATCTGGCACTAAAATTTCCAAGACGGCAGTGTGCTCATTTCACCTATCCCCACAAACTTCCTGCTTGTGACTCTGGTATCTATGATTTTAAATCTGGAGTCTCAAATTCTTGTGTTTCAGTGCTCATGTATCTTACAGTAACTCTGTTTTGCCCTTAATGACTTACCAAGTCTGCATAATACTCAGCAATGAATATAAAGGCACGAATTAGATTTAATATTATTATAGTCAGGAAATCATATTTCCTCTCACAAGTGATCTCCACCAACAGCCCAGCTCATTCTGTACACATCCTGAGTTACCCACAGAAATTATATCCCTTATATGCCATTGAACTACTTCTCATTCTGACACTACAATCACTCAGCTCCAGCTCACCTCAGGTTGCGTGGCAGGAGGGCTAATTCAGCATTCCTATGTAGTCTACTTCCAAATGAATGCCACAAAGTGACATGTGTAGCTGTTGCATCTCTAGCCAATTTCAAGTCATTGTGATCCCACTAAAGTGAGGGAAAGCACATGAACCTCCAGTATTGACTGAACTGAAAAAATTGTATGTCTGTCTCCAGAAAACATCATGTTATTCCTATGAAATAACATTTTGTTTTCTCTTTTTCCATAAAAAAAATCCCTGCATGATTTTCACTGACAGTGAGAAAAAGCATTTTGTAACAGATTCGATATATGATTGACCTTGGCATTTGTCAGTTAAGGTGCAATATACACCCAGACAGAAATATTTCAGAATTAGCCACTACAGCTATTTAGCAGTTTAAATACTAGGACTAGGAAGGAAGTTCTCCTGTCTGTAGTTTAAAGCACCTGGGTTGCTCACAGAGTGGGCACAGTCTCTCTGGTGATATCTGAAGCGCACTCACTGAGTTCATTGCTTTATTTGGATATCTTGGCCTTGTCTCAAAATGCTATACTGACTCCTTATCCATCTTTCCTGTTTCTGCATCCCATGACAATGCAAATTAACTGCATAAACCACAAGAAATTTTTCACATTCTCCAAATCCAAGTCTCTGAATGAACAACAACAGGACACTAGGACTCAAAAAGCCATTTATTATTTTTTTGCCACTTAATCCAGACAGTCCCTGGGTCCTGGCTCCTCATCTTTCAAACAGGGGTAAATAATACCTTGTCAGTCTTTTTCACCTACTTACAGCTCCTCTTAAGGAGAAATCATCTCACTTGATGGATGTTTGTGGTACATGACAGTTCACAGCTGTGATCTCAACTGAGAACTCATTATATACTTCTGTAAAAATCCTATAAAGTAATAGTAATGTAAAAACATATTATCTTTCTGTCTCTTGCTAGAAAACCATTATCCAGTGTCCACTAAGCTATTACCTCTAATTGTAGGTGTCAAGAAACTTGAGATCACTTAAAAGAACTAAAAATTGAAAAAAAAAATCCATAAGTCAATGTACAAATGGTTTTTAAGGTATACAGAAACCGCAATGGCTAAACAGTGGATGAAAAAAATGGATAGAAGTGTTGTGAGGTTACTAAACTTTAAGAATATGAACAGCTTGTGAGAGGAAATTAATGGATTTCAATATCCTCTCCTCCCCATTGCCCTCCCCTCTGAAAAAAAAAAAAAGAAAGAAAGAAATATCTCTACTTTCAGAACCTGCTTGGATGCTGCATAATATTTTCATGGAGGACATCTGATGAGGAGTCTCTCACCTGAAAATGAAGTGAATACACAGTGATGATACCAGGAGTTAGAAGAATCACACAAACAAACTCAGAGTCCAGCATATCACCTAAAAGGTACACAATGTTTACTTATTTTAGAAGAGATACTTCAACTATTTTTAGTAGGGCTAAATAAAACATATATACAGGATTCGAATGGCTGGTTTAAACTGGGGGTAACTTTTACTTCTTTGACAAGATAAATATGCTGCTTTCCTGTCTAGAAGTTGAAATTACTGACACAAGCTGGAGTGCCGCATTTTAGGGGATCTAAGTGTAATTATTCTAACTTGTAGTTGCTCTGTGCACTTTCGATCGAAGGCAGAATTGATAGCAATTAGCATCTTAAATTCTTCATCATAGATCCATCTTTTCCTTCTCCAACAAACAGAATTTATGTTTGTAAGGAGCCATCCTAGGGAGGATAAGCGAGAGCACCTGCAGGGTTCACATTCCACTCTGGATCTTTTCTCCTAGACCTTGCCCATTATTCAAATGGTTTATCCAATCCAAAAGATTGCAGAGTTCATACAGCTGACCAGAATAAACAATATCATTTTATTGTGGTTGTTTTTATTTAAAAATTATCACCTTGTTTCAGTGGTCGTCCTGAAAAAACTCTGATATACTTTTTCAGGGCTTTTCACCAATGGTCAGGCAAGGAAAAACAAGGTGCCTGTTGCAGATACATTTAATATCAGCAGATATGGACCTCTCAGCCTAGTTTTGAGCTATTCAAGGCTCAATAAAACTACATAATCAGGCTTGCTTATTCCACTCATTTTCATTCTCAGGTTTTTGTTTTGTTTTGTTTTGTTTTAAGGCATGGTCATACAGATATCCACGTTTGCATACCAACACATGCATACCCATCCACCTATCATCCTTTGACAAAAATATTAAGGCTTCCAAGCAGATTAAAAAGCTAGGAAGCATCAGCAATCACTGCCATAGAACCTAGCATGGACTCCTCCCCTCCTCTCTGTTATATGGTCATTTATTATGTCTGCAGGACCTTGGCTTCAATCAGCAGTGAGGAATGTTCCTAGAAATCTCTACTCTTAGATGCATTTCCTCAGGAAAGCAGGTGTTGCATCTTAATACCTTCATCTTTTCATAACTTGGGTGATCAACAGCAAATGCTCAAGAGGAAAGGAAGACAGAAAAAAGTAACCGTATCATTCAAAATGCCTGGGCGAATACACTTTAACCCCACCTGTACCTCAGAGATGGAACTACCAATTATGAGGTAGTTCCTCATAATTTGGAAACAAACTAAAAAGACAATGAAGAGATTTCTTCTAAAATACTGTTTACATTTCATAAAAAAATGCTTATTCGTGGGAAGAGTTCCTACAGTCTATGACAGTAAGTCAGAATAACTGATATTTTAAGGCTTTCAAGAACAATTTTGGAATTTTAGGCTCAAATCCTTATTGACCCTCATCCACACCTGGAATGTGGGCATTTAAATGGTTATCTGGAAGCTTGTTTTGAACTGTGCCTGAATGGATAGAGTGCCAACTCACTTCATTTATTGCTGGTGCCTCTATCCCCTTGCTTTAAACGTTAATCCTCTTATTGAGAGATTCATCTGGAAGCGAGAGACATGGTCTTAGTGTTCCCAGTGAGAGGTCACTTCTCCTGCCTCTCAGGTAACTACTTATAGTACTTTGCCTTAAATTATTTGGGTGAGGCCACCTTGTGGAAAGGGTATGAGGAAAACCACACAAATGGAAATGCCAAGAGGAAGGAACAAGAATGACTCTGCACATCAACAAAAAGTTTGGGCCCCAGCTGCCAGGAACATGCTTGTATACTAGCCAGTGATTTTTAAGTGCAGAGCAAGTATCCATTCCTGCGAATAGAGAAGGTATTTTTATTCTGATAGCTACCTCTCACTATCACCAGGGTTGGTCTTTCTGATTCACAGCAACAATTTTAAATGCATCTTTCTACCATCTCACAGAGAGCGGCTTACTGCCTTAATGACACAGCTAGGGAGGCAACATCTCTCTCTGGCACAAGGCATGTTCTTGCTCTCATTTGTTTTTTTTTTCTTTAAACAAAATCTTGTCTTCAGCCTTTGCTGAAGTGGGGGGATAAAAATCTTTTTAAAATGCTGTGATCTGATTTTCTTCACCAGGTAGCATATACAATGAAATAAACTAAAATTTTTTTGAAATGCATTTAAACCACTGAAAGACAGTTTTATTTGCTTTAAATTAAGAGTCCAAATTAATTTTTCTTTGTGACAAAATTAACTTTCCAGAAAATCATCATAACCCATCATATCTTTTGGATTATGTGAAAATAAACAAATATTTGTAAAATAAATTTTCTTGTGAAGCACACTTCATAGAATTTCCCATCAAGAAATGAATAATTATGGTTTTGGAGCTGGGTTTGAAGAGCATACAGTGAGTAAAACTTAAGAGGGCATGTTGAGGAGAAAACAAAATATTGAATAGTTGCTCATTAATTAAAGACTATCCGGTTTCTATGCTGAAAGGAGTGGAGGATGCTGTGCAAAAAATAGTTTGTGATCAGGTAATTAAAGCCTTCCTAGTGCATACACATTAGGAGGTCTAATTAAGTTTGCAATGACATTTTCTATCTTTCAGTTTTCTAACTTCACAGCTTAATAGTGTTCTTTTAACATTTCTTTTTCATTTGCAATAGTTCTCTGCAATACCTCAACAAAACAGTTATACATTAAAATGTTACATATAAATGCATCTGCTTTTGATCTTTCTTAAAAAAATTTCTCAGTCTTTATACCACAGACATAAAATGAAATATGTAGCACTTTCTTGCCTACTAGGAAATTCAATACCTCATTTTTTTCTCCACAGTCACTTTGAGCCCTTAGAGTATGTTTGGGATCTCCATATTCAGTTTCACTCCAGCTTTGCAGATAACCGCTAAAGAGCTCTCTGTTACACAAGAAACAAATGTGATTACATCTGTACTACAGATCCAGAGATAGGTGGGCTTACCACAGAAGACAGCTATATCCCAGACTTTTACAAAATTATCTCTTGTCTACAGAGCTCTCTGCTTTTCGTATGAGCCTGGGCAAGCCAGGTAAGAACAAGGAAATCTTCAACCCCATTTTTCTTCTTTCCTCCCTCTTTTACAGAACCAATTTAAAGCAAAGAGCATGATGTTAAGTGGGCAGATGCAGGAATCCTCTACTGTTCAAAACACTCCTGTCCCAACTTTGCTTCTTTATCCTAATAAAGAGGAAACAATCAGGTGGATCTTCCTGGGCAGAAACTGATGCACAGAAAGTTCCACCTGAAAATGAGGAAGAACTTCTTGATTATGCAGGTGATCAAGCACTGCAACAGACTGCCCACAGAGGTTGTCTCCCTCACTGGAGATATTCCAGAACTGCCTGGACACAATTCTACGCAATGTGCTCTAGGATGACCTTGCTTGAGCATGGAGGTTGGACCAATTACTCACTGGGGTCCCTTCCAATGTGACCCATTCTGTGAGTCTGTGAAACATGATATAGACCTCAAAACAGAGGTATCACTTAGTCTTGTGCTGATGAACACCATATTTCAGTACCCACTTAAAATCTTCCCTCATTCCTCCAGACACTCCAACAGGGCACAGGGACCAGCAGCCAACGGGCTCAGACCAGATGCCTTTTCCTTTGCAACATTTGGATGTGCTGAGAATGCCTGGGGACGAATTGCCCAGCCATGCACTCAGTGCTACACGATAAATAGAGTATTATAACTAATATCCACACCTCTTCTCCATAGCCTCCATTCCTCCCCTAGGATTAATAGAAGCAACCACACAGGATAAAGTACAGGTTACGTATATATTAAAGAAAGCAATGCTTATAAATTACCTCTTCTCTGCAGTGGACAGCTAGAACCACAACATCATCTTATCACTAAGATTTTTCTCCATCTAATTCTATTTGCTGTTCCTCAGTGAATATCAACAATAACTCATTTAGCTTTAATGACATTAAAAGTAGAGCCTGTCCTTGAGATAGCATCTAATTTTTCTTTATGAAAGCCAACATAAATTCTATGTACGAGGACTCTGACAGCCTGGTAATAGAGGTGTTGTTAAAGTGAGCTAAAAATACAAACCAAGAAAAAAAAAGTATCTTTCAGAGGAATCATTAGAGAAATTGATGAGGTCTGTTTGCTTTCCTTGCAATCTCTGAGGACACATTATGTATATAAAGCGTGGAGCTAACACTAAGTCTGCCACACAAAGATACTAGTTGAACAGATCTTGACCTTTCCTTCTATCTACACAATAAAGATAAAGGTTATTACAGGAGTTCTGTGAGAGCCCCTTGTTATAGTTATCTCAAACTTCTTATGAGAGTTAGTAAAATTTTAGCTATTCTTTTCCCTTCTAGGCATCCCCCATGCAGGTGTCCTAGTCACAGGAGTAGGGGTGTTTTTTTGTGTTTTATTCCCTTCTTGTCAACATTGCTTTGAAGAACTGTCACTTTAAGGATAAATTTCCTCCCGCCCTCCACACAGTGCAGGAGGCAACAGTGGCAGGGAACAAAGAGATTGGAACTAGTACCACCTCTGCAGTTAAGACCTGAGCTTGACTGGGTGGTGTAGAGTGGGCAGTTTAATAGTATAACTCTTTGTGAGCAGCACAGTTTTCCTAGGTTTTTTTTTGCTTTTGCTCTTGTTTTCCCATTGTTTCGTTTGGTTGGGCAGAGGCGGGTGGTTGGCAGGGAGGACCCTCTGCCGTTTTTTCCTCTTTGTACCCAGGGGACCACATGCGGCAGTGAATTCCCCTTTTTTGTGGGTAAGCCATTTCCTTTGTATCTTTGTGGTTGCTGATATTTCCTTGTCAGTAAACTGTTATTTTTTCAATTATACCTCCTCGCATTTTATCCTCTCCGTATTGGTGGGGAATAAAAGAGAAGGGTGTTCGTTTTATTGGAATTCCTGCCCCAATATTTATCTTTAAACCAACACAGCAGGGGTAAAAAAAAAGGTCCCTAAATCCTAGATCAAAATGCAAGTAGTTAAAGGAATCAGACTAAGGTTGCCCAGGCAACTAGTTCTAGTATTTCCTAACTTCCTAACTTTCTGCTTGGCTTTGTAGCCTTGCTATTGTTATTTGCACATAGCTGTGTATATGAATGCAATCATTAATAGATTTGTGAGTTTGCAATATGCTCAGCTGAGCATTCCCTATTGCAGTGAGTCAATTTATCACGTTAATTACAGTATTAACAGTACAGTCCTGAATTGTACATAAAATTTGGGTAGAAACAACACCGAAATCTATAGGAAGCTTTTTACACAAGTGGATGTGGCACCATTCACCACCGTTCTCTGGGCCCAGCCATCCAGCCAGGTTTTTACCCAGTGAAGAGTGTACCTGTCTAAGCCATGGGCTGCCAGCTTCTCCAGGAAAATGCTGTGGTAGATGGTGCCAAAGATGATTTCAACATCCACAGCCTCAACAGGTCCATCACATCCACTCAGAGGCTTACCTTGTCATAGAAGGAGATCAGATTGGTCAAGCAGCACCTGCCTTTCACAAACCCATGGCTGGGCCTAATACCCTGGTTGTCCTGCGCGTGCTATGTGGTGGCACTCAGAATGCTCCACAACCTCCCCCAGAACTGAGGTCAGGGTGACAGGTCTGTAGTTCCCTGTATCATCCTTCCAACCCTTCTTGTAGATGGGTGTCACATTTGCTGACTGCCAGTCACTTGGGACCTCTCCATTTAGCCAGGACTGCTGATAATGATGGAAAGTGGCTCAGCGAGCATTTCCAGCTCCCTCAGTGCCCTTGGGTGAATTCCATCTGGCCCCATAGACTTGTGCATGGCTAAGTGGTGTAGTGGGTTGCAGACCATTTCCCCTTGAGTTACAGGTGCTTCATTCTGTTTGCTGTCCCTGTCTTCCAGCTCAGGGGCTGGGAACCTGGAGAACAACTGGTCTTACCATTAAAGACTGAGACAAGGAAGGCATTACGTACCTCAGCCTTTTCCTCATCCTTTGTCACTGTGTTTCCCCTTTATTGAATCCAATAAAGAATGGAGATTCTCCTTAGCCCTCCTTTGGTTGCCAATGTATATAGAGAACCACTTTTTGTTTGATTGGTTGGTTGGTTGGTTGGTTGGTATTTACAGCAGCAGCCAGATTAAGTTCTACCTGGGATTTGGCCCGTCTGATATTCTCCCTACATAAGATCTCACAACACCCTCCTACGAGTTGACTTTGACAGTATTTCATCAGAGACATGTACAACAGGAAATATGGAGTAAATAGAATGGGGTGAAGGAACAGAATTGCCATTATAAGCTGAGATATGGAGAACAGGAGCCGAAAACAGAGAAGGTGAATCATAACAATCGAACTGCAAAACTGTTTAATGCAGTGTGATGACAATACCAGAGATATTCCCACTGCCATTTCTATAGAGGAAATGCCAGTCTACATTTGCTCTGAAGAAGATGCCCCAGTGCTGGGCAAGGACATACCTTCAGGTTGTTTAAATATGGATGGAAATTTTATGTTCTTAAGTGAAGCAATGCAAACCTCCAAATGCTTCCTAATGAAAAAAAAAAATTGTTGAGTGGAGCATTTTGTGAGAGAGAAAACACCAAAACTGCATATTTCTCAGGAGTAGCTACTACCAGAAGAGAAAGTATAAAGGAGACACACACCCAAGCTGTGCTTAGGCAGGCTACCCAATCTAATACTTCACGTATTCTTATGCCAAAGGTATTACCAACACACTGATTTTGCTCAGTACTTTTATGGGTTTGAATTATACATGTACCTCAGGAATATGGGGTCAACATTACAGTTTGTCCTGTATAGCTTTAACTTAAGGAAGTAATAGGAAAAAACCTCAGTGTCCATGGGACAATTTCCTTGCAACACCTTCTTCTTCTGCCATCTCTGACTGCTCTCCTTGGGGAAAAAACAAACGCATTTGTGGAATTTTTTTAATATATTTTATCAAGGACGCTAACTGCATTCTTACTTTTACTGTCTGTGGGAGAAAACAAATCATCCTATTTACATAAAATGCTGATGAGAGACAAGACTTGGTTCCTGAAGCAAATGAAAATCTTGTAGTATGTCAGTGGTGTATTTCACTGCCATAAATGTTATGCATGACTTTATAGTTTGTCACACACACATCAGCCTGCAATAAGGAAAGGGCATCTTTAAAGTTACCAGGCACGACTGCTAATAGACTCTTTTTACAGAAATCCCCACTGGAGTCTGTAAATGCAAATGCAGATGCTCCACCTGAACTGCAGAACAAATGAGCCTCAGAGGCAGCCCCACTGCCCTGGCCCTCCGTTTGAGTCCACAGGGTGGAATTTTTTGAAGTGTCTGTGCCCCTCCTGGCCAATGCATGCAACAAGCATGCAACATGGAAGATAGCAGGGAAGAGGATGATGTGGCTTATGGTGATATTCAGGGCAGGTAAGGTCACAGTGCATGGGTGAATGTGCTCTGCAGTTTTTCCAGAGTCCCGCATTTAGGGTGGCTGAAGAACCTTGGGAAATTTCTTAGTCTATGTCCCTCTTAAAAAAATAATCAAATACATCAGTTTCTTTCATCATAAAGGTCTAACCTATTTTTAAGAACACTCATGAGATTTTCCCTTTACTCCCTTAACTTAAAAAGCCAAGAGAAAACAGAATTAGGCTTCGTGCACCCATTCAAACAAACTGTGATTAGACATGGAGTGGAACCCAATGAGTAAAATACTCCACAAAGAAACATTGAGTTGTGTTCTTGTATTTGACTTCAGCTTTCTGTGAGTCTTCATGCAAATCTTTTTTCTGTTTGTGCTCCAGTTTCTCCAAGTTTGGTTCCTGCCTATCCTTTACTGGGTAGCAACAGTAGTAACATACTGAGCTCCACAGTAACAACATATAGAGCTTTACAGCTACAACCCTTATTAAACTAACCCCTTGTTAATTTAAAAAAAAAGTATTGAGGTTACTGCATGTAGTTGATCATAGTGTAGATGGAAAGCCAGTATTCCAAAAAACATAACACAATACTTTTTGAAAAGATAATGATACACTGCAAAAAATCAAAGTAGAGTGCATATCAAAGATAGAATAGTTAATTATGTCTAATTAAGACTAGGTGTGTCAACAAGCTAGCACTGCAAAACATGACTTTCATAAACGTAATCTGGAGATAGCTGGTAGGAAAGACCTTAGAAACAAATTTCTAATGATGAGTGAAAAAAATCTGTACTTTCTGGCTGCTCTTCTGGGTTGCTGGCTCTTGTTCTGCCAAAAGCCAGCAATTTTCTTTGAGTCTGCAAACACTAGCATTTTAATGGCCCAGATGAGTAGTAACCTTTGGCAGGTTTGGGCAGATAAGGTGGAATTAATGTCAAGTCCTTTCTGAAGGGATTTATTTACTCTCTGTTTTGTCATGGATACTAAAAGGTCAGATCCAGCCCTGGTCGTGAGCATCATTACATATCTCTTAATGCTTCCAGGCCACTTAGATCATGAAAACTAAGAAAAAAATACGGCTAATGTTCATGTGAGTTCTGAGAGAATCTTATACCCTCAGGAAGAGGAAACATCCCACTTGGACACCTGGCAAGAATATATTATAAATCTAGACTTACATGAATCCAGGCTAAAATTCAAGCAAACTTTGTGAAGTCATGCTGCAGTAATCTCTTACACAGAAGAATATTAATTTGAAAGTTGATGATTAGCCAGCAGTGATACAGGAAAGTTGAAGGTCATGATTTTGCCCAGAAAGAATGGAGGGGGAGAGGGGAAACCAAAAAACAAAACAAAACAAAAGGATCACAAATAAAAGATAAGAAAAGACAGAGAGATTTTTGTACTACAGGTAAATCTTCCCATGTTTATTTTTTAAAGTGAGTAATAAAGAATTATTTGGAATTCTGGATTCATAATTTATTAATAGCACTGCAGGGCTACATGCTGAAAATTGATGATAAGGTATATTCGTCAATATAGTAATGAACGTAAGTGGCAGCATATAATTTCAGATCCTCCCAATTAAGTAGCACTGATACTCTGTGAGCTGAACAAATCCTTTTTCTTCTCCCTTTAATTTTAAATTAAAAAAAAAAAAGACAAAACCATATCTGCAATATTTTTCAGCCCAAAAACATAGACCTTACTAAACAAATATATTATTTATTAAAAAAAGTTAAAGAAAGCTTTTACCTCTGTTCAAAAAATTAAACAGAGTAAAACTTAATACCAATATACAATAGAGTTTTAAAGTTCTTATAAGTATCCATGCATACAATAGGATCCTTTGGGGCTGTGTATTCTTATCAGACAACACTGCATTGTTCAGTGTACAACTTCCTTCCTCCTCCAACTCCTACCTCTTTGTCTAGGATGTTAAGGAATTAACTTCCCTCTCCAACCTTCCAGGAGCCACTCTGGCAGTCACTCTTACCCTTCACAGCTGCTCCCTCCATAGTCAGACCAGGTTTCCTTACCATCTCTTAAAATAATCTAATCTCTGTGCAATAACTAAGTAACTAAATAACAGCTTGATCTGGTGCCTCCAACTGGGAACCCTAAACAAAGTAAACCCTGTTCTTCTATACTCTAACAGTCTAAACATGAGTGTCTGGGAGTCATCGGCTCCTGCTGTGTCTCTGAGTGCCTCCTCACCCGGCCGGGCCACAGAGCCCTTTCTTTATGCCAAGGGTCAGAAGCTCACAGCCTCTTGCCTCAGGGACCTGCCACCCACAGCTCAACCTGCAGCTCATACTGCAGCTGCACACCCGGATACCTGCAACTGAATGTATCTCTTAACAGGGATACTTGTCAGTACCTTGATGAAGAAAATGTAAGGTATATCTCACTCCAGTATTAATAGTTTCCAGGATGGGAACAGTTTAAAAAACTGGACAACACTGGTGCTAGTTCATAATACTGACAAAGTCACCAGCGTTCAGAACTGATATTGGAGCAACCAAAATCCAAAGCAAATCCAGACTAACTCGTGACATATTAGCACGTTAACAGCATTTTTCAGTATGTACTTCCAAAGGATCCTTTAAAGTTTTGCTCGCTGTGTAGCAGGTCCAGAACTGCCTCAAACATTGTTAGAAAATTGCAGCATATAAGGACTAATGAATCCTTGTGATGGCAGAATGAATCTCAAGGTCACATATAACAGACACAAATAAAAGCCTTACTTACTGCTTTCATTTTGAGAACAGTAGTGGACCAGAATTTTCAGTTGTATCCTACAGTCAAAGGAAAATGAAAACACTCCTCTCAGATTTGTGACTATGTCCTCTAGCAAAATTAGGATACAGTGACTTTTAGAGAACCAATCTTGATAAAATTGAGACTTTTTTTTCTTGGTTTTTACTCCTGAAATCTTCAGTTCATGGTGTTTCTTACAGGAATGGTACCAAAGTATTCCCTTTGCTACTTATCAAAGTAGTGAACTATATTTTTTGTATGCACTACATTAATGTTTAGTAGCTAAGTGGCAACAAAACCTGTGCTATAAAAGTTAATAAAAACACTACAACAAATAGTATGTAAGGAAATTACATCCAACAGAACTGCAAGAAAGACTAAATAATAGAAGCAACAAAGCTACACTGAAGAGTGTGAGAAAAAAAGTAAATTAGAAACTAAAGATGAAAGAAAGAGGGAGAGATTCCACAGAAGGAACTCTACCAGTCTCTATAAGCAAAGATGACTCATTGATCTAAATAAACACTGAAATGTGCTGATGTCCATGTGAAGTGAACACCTTCATTGACATAACCTTCACTGTGGCTCCCAATAGCACCTATTTTAACACTTGCAAATTTACTAGCTGCCATTTTCATATATAGTTTAGCTGTTTACTGAATGAGCAACCCCAGGAGCATAGTGCCTTGCCTCAAAATATTCTGCTCATACCTCCTAAATAAATCAATATATTATAAATATGTTTTTAATAGATCTATTATTACCTTCCTGTTCCACCTGCTATCTCACCCATATGCAAGCTGAGGGAATTTTATGCTAGCTCAAGTGTTTTGCTCAGTGTCACTGACCATCGCACACCGAGGCATGCCACAGAGGCCCAAGAAATCTGTGTCTGCAGCAGATTTTTAAAGAAAAGGTCGTGTCAACAACACTGAATTAGCCCTTTAGTGCACAGTGATTAAGTAGCCTTTGCTCCTCTCTTGCTCCTCAATCTCAGCCCTGCTAATTAGTAAACTCAAGCAACTAAGCTCCCACTCCTAACATGCTCTTCTCTACCTTTTCCTGGGAAGTGCAAAAGAATGAGTAGTCTCCTGAGTGGCAGCTCATATATGAGATAAAAACAAACAAGCAAACAAAAGAAATGCTTTTTATTCCCTTATACATACTTTTAAAATGCTCCGATCTTCTACCATCTCTGAAGCCCCACAGAGAAAAAGGCCAATTGGCAGTTCAGGATGGTCTGAGTGCAAAGTCAACTTGCACAAAGTAACTCCAAAGTTTTGTAGTGAGCTCCAGAATCCAAAGCATTGAAGGACACAGCTGCAGCTCCCGTAGTGTAGAGACTGACAGAGGCAACCATTTATGTGGCTTAGTGAAACGTAGATGCATTTGCTCAGACAACAAGTGACTGAGTGGGTTTAACGAGCAGGATAATAGCTCAGGGTGTCATTTTGATCTGAATATGTAATTAAAGGGGATAAAGAAAAAGGCTCAGGTTTAGAAGTGTCCTTGAATATCTGCAGCCTAATTAAGATTGATTTTGCCAATCACTGCTCAGAACATGACTATTCTGTTTGCACTTGTTTCCAGTAAAACATGTCAGCTGCCTAGACATCAGCTTAGCTTATACAGGCATTACCCGCACAGAAAACAGAGTGGATTCAAACCTGGCCTGTGATGCTTATATACAAATCTTATGGGCTGCTATCTTTTAGCTCTAGATTACTCAAGACAAGTACAATCAATAAGGCTTGTTAGCCTGAGGCCCAGAAGGTCTGTAGCTGCTTTTTTCATCTTAGCCTGTATGTGTAATATGATAGGGCAGTGAGGGGGCACAGATGAAACAGTTCGTTATTTATGACAATATCAATCAATGCACTCTATTGCTAAATGAATTAAGTAGCACTGCAATAACTGGCTTTTCTGCTGCAACTTTGGTTTTTAAAAATTGCACACAAGAGCGATATTGATCTGCCTAAGTCTACTGCCATTTTATTTCAGTTCTTTTGCAGTGGAACAGAGTCCCTTCTACCACTGCCCCAAAATTTATGTAACCATAAATCTAGATTCATCTAAAGGCCCACAAAAGGATTTGAGCAGATGCTTTCCTGAGAGGTTTAGAATCACAGTTTTGAATTTCAAAGGCATCTGGTTGACCCAAGAGGTTGGACTCCGGACCATTTCATACCATTTCCTGCAGCCCTATTTCTCTGGATGCCCAGACCTGCAAAAGTCTGTGCAGTCAGATATATTGATGCTGCTAATGTTGTACCTACTGAAGGTGGACCTACTAAAGACACAGTGGTCTCCAATGCTAGCAGTGTCCTTCATGTCAATACAAATGGAAGTTGCCAGAAAAGAATAACAAGAAACAGGTACTTTGGGAATGAAACACCTGTGCTCATTTGGAAGTGAAGGACCCAGGTTTAGCTCTGCATCTCATCTGAAGGAAGCCTCATCATTTCTTTCATTGTTCCCAGGAGAAAAAGAGTAATTTCTTTCTGGCTCACCGGGTCAGATGATCAGAAAACAACAGGGAACCTGAATGCAGCTCTGGGCCAAAGCAACTCACCTTATCATGGGAAAACCTCAGGAGATGAAGCATTTGGTGTTGATCAGTTGTACTTTCATCCCTGAGGGAGGTCCAAGGCATATCAAGAAAAATGACCCAAGACAGCAAGAAGTATATGGCTGCACAGAGATGAAAAAACTGTGATTTGAGCAATATAAATGCTGCAATTTCAGCCTTTAGCCAGCTATTAAGAACAAGGGAAAAGTTCAGTCTATTTGCCAAATCTGAATTACAGTGAACCCATTTATATCACAATGTGCTTGAGAGCTAGTAGGTATAATTGGGCCAGGAAGGTAGTGATTAACATATGATAAAGAAACAGGTCTAATTGCATGATTTAAGATGAATTGATAAAAGACAGACCACGGCTCACTGTCTACGGCTGCTAGACATGTAGGACTGACTGCACTGCTACTTCAGCTGTGACACTGTGATGTTTTGTTCATCACTGTGCCTGCTGCTGCTCAGACAAATAAACCCTCTAGAACCATTTGATGTTGTATTAAGTTTTGCGCCTGAATGTATAAGGGTCCCTAGAAGGCAGCAAGAGGATTCTAGTTACTTAGCATGTTAGATAAAACAGCACCAAAACTGTTCAACTTAATGTGGAATTGTGTGGTAACATCCAAAAATTTGGCTTTTTACCTGGATATCCATCAGTTACTCTTTAGTATGTCTCTCTCTTTTTGACTCAAAGACAATGCCATTTTTAGTTTTGGTACGGTATTTTGGGGGAGAGTACAGGGGTTGGGACAAAATATTTTCTGGCAGGTACAAAGCTATGAAAAACACAGCCTGGGATAAAATGGCCTAATAAATAACAAGGGCTTTGGAGGCCATGGAATCAGCAAGATTATTCCCTTGAATGACAATATTAGGATGCAGATAACCAGAGAAAGGCTCTGGTGGGCCTGGGACCAAAAATGAAAGCCAGAGTCCCCAAATTCAGTCTAATTTGGCCACTGAACACCCAGATTTTATGCAGAAAAAATGCAGAAAAGAGGAGTTTTGAAGTGTGAATTTGTTTACTTTTAGATACCCACTGAGAACATCCCCAAAGAGGAAACATAGGTGGCTTATGTGTGAGGGTTTGTTTTGTTGTTATTTTTTATTGGTTGCTTTTTTAAAATCTGAAAGAATAAACAACCATTGCAGTTGATAATAAGAATTCTGTTAGTACAGATCAGACTTTGATTTGTTGTATGCAGCTAGAGGAAATTTGCTTCCTTCTACTTCCCTTTTACAACCAACTATACGAAGTAAAAGTCTGGACTAATTCCAAGGGACTAAACCAATTATGATAAATAGCTAAATTTGTGAATATGTAGAATCAACTGATCATCACATAATTACTCAGACTCCCAAGGCTATGGTAAAAATGTGGCAGCAGAATCATTGTTATTTTTGTCACAGTAATTATAAATCATCATCGTTGCATTCTTGCAGATATGGCTGGATGAATGCCACCTGAAACTCTGCCTTTCCTCTGTGTCTCAGATTTGTTTCTTCACTGTCCTATGAATTTAATTTATTTTTACACACACACAACTGCTCTGCATGTTTGCCAATAACTCTTCAAACCTGCCTTAAATATCTGTGAGTCTTTAATTTCATAAGAATATTCCTTGCAGATCACCATTTCTGTTAACCTTTATAATGATGTATGCATAACCACATGCACATATTTCTCATGCTGAAATAGTGCACATATTTTACAAGGCTATAACCAAATAATGTCCATGGATTATAAACATCGATACCATTATAAGCCTTCAAATACTAAGGCTAAGCACTAAAAGCTGACCTCCAGCTTAGTAGAGGGAAAAGAAGAAAGAAAGTTAGGTGAAGGATAGTGTGAAGTCAAGGCCTTATTTCATGGTAATCTGCTGCTGCTGCAGTTTGTTTTAAAAATCACACTGCAGATATGCATTTGCTTCTAATGACTCTGGCCACCCCCAACATGTAGGCAGAAAGCCCCTCAAGATGAACAAATTGACAGAGAAACAGCTTTCCGAGGGGGAGGAAAAAAAAAAGGAGAAAAACAAACTGCAAACTTCAAAGTAAATGAGAAAACTAAGTAAGTAACTTTCAAGTTCAGCAAGTACTTAGTTGCATAGTCCCTACTCTACAATATGTTATGTTCAGTACCTAATTACAGGTGTGGGATGAAATCCTGGCACCACTGGAATTTTTATTGTAGAGTTATGTGGAATCAACATTTTAGATTTCCTCATTTCTAAATTGCTATGCTTCATGGCTCATTCTGCAAATGTAAATGCATGAGTTAGGTGCCCATATGTCTGGCAGATCACGGCCTAAAATCTTCATTCACATGAGCAGTTATTTCTACCTGAATAACTTCACAGATTTTATAAAGCATTGTTCAAATCTGTATACTGTTTGCTTTATATAAACGTAACAGAAAGTGGTCCCACTAAAAAGGAGATATTAAGAATTCCAAACCCCCCGTAACTGTCTCTGGATCCTTTTTCATTTGACAATTTCACCAGAGAAATTAAACATATCTCTGAATTCTACAGAAAAGTTTCCAGGTAATCTTTGCTATCCTCTTCACTATAGTATATACTCAAGTTGGACAAACAACCATAACAAAAGCAGTCTACTCTGGTTCTGTCCAGTGCGATAGAAGAATAATTAAGGGCAAAAGTAAAATGAGAGAAAGAAGAAAAAAAATGAGGGGGGGGAAAGAGCATGAAGGGAGAAGTCACGAACGTGCCTTTTTCATTCCTGCAGTACACAAAATTCCCCTTTTCCTACAAGGAAATTCAGCAGCACACCCAGAAGCTACTACATATGACCTTCAAGGCCAACAGGTTTCAAAGAATCAGTTTCTCAGAGGGTGACTATTTTCCCTTTCTTTGTGCATATTTCCATGAGTCCCACAGGTTCTTCAGATAGTAGGATGGGAGAGCACATCTGAATGCTTTCTCCTTACCACAGTACCTAATCTTGACATTTACTGTCAACAAGAAGTTGCTACCTGTAAATGTGCCAATCGTGAACTATGTGACTGCTACACAAAACACAGCTACTTGAAATTTTCAAAAACATTCTATGGGGATACTTTTGTGTTTGGTTGACTGAACTTTAATATGGTTTGTTGGGTGTAATTTGTTAACACAATGTGCTCTCTACAGAAGTCAGCTGCACATTTCAGCTGTCTGCACTGATGTAATAAGAAACTTGAGAACAGATCTAACTCTGCTTAGACATTATAAAACTGTTCTCAACACCAAAACCAAGAGTTTTTATTTTCCTTCCAGAGGAAACAAAACCAAGAAGGGGCTACACATATCAGTGCACTAGCTTCAAATCTTCTTCAGCATAAATCGTTCATGCCTTTGGTAGTGTAATTGTGAGCACATAACAAGAAATAAGCTGAAGTTAGAAAGTGTATAGATATTAGATAGTGTTTATGAAGAATCACATTAGATACACATAAAAACCTGAATATATATATCTGGAGCACAAATTAAAAGCAAGGAAAACTACCTATTGTAAAAACACCTAACAAACACAGTGGCAGATGCTTGAACAATGATTCTATTTTAAAACAACATAGAAACCATGAGGTGGAAATCTCTCTTAAATTTCTAAAGAATAGCTTTTTTTCTACATACTGATTTATGGGAAAAATACTGAAACGTGCCCTCTTCTTTGGAGAAAATTTTTTATCCTGAAGTACCAGGTGATGCAAGAAGACAGTATCTGAAAGATATTCTTCAAGAGGGTGATTCTTGGTATCTACTCTTCTGACTAAATTCTTTCTATATCCATTTACTGAGTAATGGATCACAGAAGGCTTTTCAAGAGCCATCTTTTCAATATTTTTTCTCTCCTTTTCCTATTTAAGTTTTTAACTGAAGTTCACATGAGAAAACACTAAGAAGCATCTGCTGAGCATATGCAACTTGCAAATATTACCATTAATGGATACTCCTAACAGAAAAATTTCTTCACCAGGCACACATATATCCTGACTGGCATACAAACACTTGGTCTGAAGGACTCAGCAAGGAGAGCTGAGTAAGTGTGGACCAGCTCTGTATTGCAGCATGAGCATCTGTGCCCAGACACTATGAGGAAAACAAAGGTCTGACACAGAGGATGTAAAACACACTTTTGATGCTCAGAAAAGTCTCCCAGTGTCAACCAACTGTAAAATAGAAATAAAATGCCTGTATCCAGAACACAGACTGCAATTTCTTTTGATATTACAACTAAACTTCTACCCTACAATCTCAAGAATCTCAATTTTCCCCCAAAGCACCCAGAAAAAAGATTTGAAAGCATCAGCCAAAATTAGCCTCCATCATAGCACCAAAAGAACCTGCACCTCTTGGATTTGTGGAGATTTATGGAAGGAGATTATACAGAATTGCTAGACATTGCCAGAGTCGCTTTAGTCTTTATAACAGTTCCCAAGTGGAAGGTGTAAAGTTCTTTTGGATCAGCTTTCTTGAATTAACTAGGACAAGTTTGGACGCTTTCTTGACTTTCTATCAAGATAAAGACCCTCCTGAGGCAACCATGACATGTATTTTAAACTGGTAGGTTTAATTTCCAAATGGAAGCTATTGTAAATGAAATCATTATTTTTGAGAGCTGAAACTAAACATGAAATACTCTGAGGCAGTCAGTCTTTCCACAAAAATTCTTCAAAGGCAACTAAACTCATTCCTAGAAAAAAAGTGCCTTCTCTGGAGAAGATTTGTCCATTCTTACCACTGATATGGGAGTCTGCATATTTAAAATAAAAATACGTGACTCACATTTAATGTTCTCTGAGCACAACAATTGACTAATTTTTATTTGAGTCAAAGCTCATCTCTCCTTCAAGCATTAAAGGTATATATATGGAATTTTTAATTGGGTTTCCAGAATTGCATTTGTACCTTCACCTCAGTACAAGAATATTTATTCCCTGAAGGTTGAAAGTTCTTCAAGTATTACTGTGTCAGGATTTATTCTCTATTTTGGTTTGCTAACACTTTATTTTCACCTTGGATTACAAACTCCACAAATGTAAACTAACTCCTGTAGAACAGGTGTAGGCAGCTCCCCAAAAGTGTAGGACACACATCAAAAAGTTTCACAGTTAAGTTAAATTTCAAAGGAACGTGGACAGGCTTATTTTTTCTGCAGATAACAAATTTTGTTCTTATTTTTTTGTACCTGAAGGGATCTTCTAAGGTCTTCTGTTCTTCCCCTTCCATGAAAAACAGCTTTGAGAATCAAATGTACAATTGGTATAATCTTCAAGATTAATGATTATGTAAGTGTTTTTAAAGTTCTCACGCACTAAAACTTGGAAGCCACTGAAAGAATATAAAATATGCACTACACATTTGGAAAGGCAATGTATTAAAAGAGGTCCTTCATACCAAGAATAATACTTGTATTCATTTTTTTAAATATCAGTAATCTCACTAATTATCATTTCTTTTTTAATTAGGTAGCATATCTAATAAACTATATTAAATATTTATATTTTATCTATATGAAGCATTAGAGAAACATTATTTCCAGACTTGGAATATTCCAGTACAGCCACTGGCAGTTTAAAAAGGATAATCTGATAAAAGATGTTTCTTAATTAGAATGAAAACAAATAATTTTAAAGTTCTTTACACAAGGTAAAAGTGCCCTCTTCAGCCTCTGAAAAAATAAATCCATAATATGTTGATGTGTCTAGGGGGTTGGGAGGAAGGAAGTCTGCAAAGATTGTATTTCTAGCACTGTAAAGATGTCACTGCAGAATTTCTGGGTTAACGCAAGAGAAAGAAAATATTACTTATCAGAAAATTCTAATTATGTGACTGCACTTATTTTTTCTTTTGTTTTTGTTTGTTTGTTTGTGAGTTTTGCCTTTTTTTGTTTGGGAGGGCTTCTTTTTGGTTGGTTGGTTGGTTGGGGTTTTTTTAACATATAACAAGGTTTCTTTCAGCTTACACTTCAGTAAGGAAGAAAAAATAAAAAAGGAATTGGTAGCTGTGTTCATTCAAGGAAGGATTGTGTGATAGACTTTTAGCCAGTACATTTCTTTATCCTTATGATGCTGGGATCCTGAGGAGGAGGGTCCAGTGACACCAATAGTCTCTCAATCAGACTGTAAAGGAGTCACGCAGCACAATACCCACATAACCCACACTCACACAACATGGGACTTTTGACAAATAGCTTGATAAAATTAAAGTTTTAATAAATTAGGGTCCTCTCTATAAATCATCCAGATCTACCTGATTTTCCATCTCCCCATTTCTGCATTGCCACTATACAAAGATCCAGTCTTAATGTTGAAGTTTCTGTGAAAACAATGCTTTTTCAAGGAAGCACCTCAGAAACAGTTTGTAGGGGCATCTCTGCAGCTAATGGTAGGAAACACCGAGTATATCAACCCAAAGTGGAATACAAATCTGCTAATCAAGGAGACAAGAAGAGAATGAGCAGAAATAAAAGGTCCTTGGTTTCTGCTGACACTGACTGAAGATGCAATGACACAGGTCTATTGCCATCTTAGATACTGAAGCTCTGGTCATTGACTGTAGCTTTCTACCTCTTCGTCTGTCTCTCTTCTCATCTCCATTTCAAGTATCGTGGTGATTCTGTCCTTTCTTCTCCTTCCAAGGTGCTCACCAGTTTACAAGTATGTCTTATCACTTATCCTGGTGTCTGCATAACATCACACCCTTCTGCCACTTTTGAGGGGTTTACAATGATTTGTTCATTGCTTGCCTCTCCTCCATTTTCACTAGCCACAAGCAACAGGTTTCTATTTCTCTGTTCATGAGCTTGTCACTAGGGGAATAATCAAACGTTTAGGAAGGGCTCAGGGCAAAATCAGTAAAATCTTATAACAGCTACTGAAGACCTGAACACTCCGAGTCAAGCCATCCTATTTATTGGATTAATCTAATCTAATAGTGAATTAGTAGAAGTGACACACTTTTTAGCAGCAGGAAAATCTGTCTTATTTTACAGTAAACAACAGTACGAGTACTCTTGTTAGGCTGTTTCACACAAAAGAATTGGCTTTTCAGACAGCTAAAGCCACTCAGTTGTTCCAAAATATACCAAATAACTGGAAAGAAACCTACTGAGCTCTGGAAGTATATGGATTAAATAACTATTTTTCCATATTTATTCAGAATTTGTAAGGGCACCTATTTGTAACTTCACATACCATAAAACACAATTTGCAAACAAAAATGATGAAAATTGGTCTACTGATATAAAAGACCTGCTGGCTAAAATCCACTGTCTGAGAGGAGATGTCCATTATTTTCCACATTAGTCATCTAAGAGTACCCACCACTAATATTTACTCTCTTAGTAGATGCCTGGAAGGGACACCAACAACTTTCTGGCTGTGGCAGACAAAACTGCTGGAGATCCTTGGAAGACATGTATGTTTTAAGGCCAGATGTCAACAACCAGAACCGTGCCAAGCACTCTTTCCACTCCAATCCGTTACAGACAACACTACGGAGTCACACCCTATAGTCCCTGGCACAAAGCAGTGGAGAGATAACACAGAAAATCTGGGATATAGGAATGAGAAATCAAGGAACATTTCTCAGCCTTCCTGTGCTAAATGATTACAGAAAAGATGCATTTCAGGCAATTTGCAAAGGTGTAAGATTGGGAGGTCAGTAGCAACAGCACAAACTGTCAATAACCATGTTTTTTGTGGGTTTTTTTCCTGGGTCAGGGTGAACTGCTGCCAAACACCAAGCACAGAGAATTGCTGAAGACATTACTGATGGATATCATGTTAATATCAGCATTAAATTCTCTAGACTCCACCTTAATATCACTTCACAGTTAACCAACTATAAAAGCACAGTGTAAGGTCATGGAATTCATATAAAATTCAGTTAGCTTAAGGCTAACTTCAGTATCTCAACAGTAAAGGGTAATTTGCTATCTGAGTATATCCATTTTATTCAGGCATAAATCCATACAGAGTGCACTTAACAAAAACAGATAAACTGACACTTTGAATTATCCTCCCAACAGAAGTACTGCCCTGGCGATATCAAGAAAGACTGAGTTCCTGAGAATATACTCAGAAGGCCACATTTACAGCCAGCTCAGTAAGCTAAACCAGAATCAGAAGCAAATTAATAATATCCAAACTGCATCTCAGAAATCAGGCAGTCTTAAATCAGAACAGTCCTAAATACAACAAATGGATAATGGTTGCCTCTTCAAAACTTGTAATAACATAGTTCTGCCAGGAAAAACAACGAAAACTTCTGGAAAACCTTGCTCGCTTCATTTGTATTTCAATGTAGCAATTGTCTTCTTTTTCTTCTTTTCTTCTTAGAGCAAAAGTGATGGAAAAGAAAATAATCCATAGATACTTACCATTTAACACCTATTTGGCTGGCAATAATTACTGTGCATAAAGGAGAGTAAATATATCTTAATACTAGTACAGCAGGAAGCATTATAATAAGACAAGCAGAAACTCATTCTCTAATCCAAGCAAACAATGTAGGACTTCTTATTGCTACACGCAGAACTTTTCCTTGCTTGGAGGGCATTAGGACTAGGAGCTAAAAGATGCTTTAGAATAAATTAGCACAACTATAAATCTGACAAGAAGATTAATATTCTAACTATGTTCACAATAATTAACTCACCAAAACAGTCCCAGAGTCATTATCCAGCTAGGGTAGAAATGGGAAAGTTTACAGCCCCCCTGTAGATTTATAAGCCAATTAAGAGTGACCCTCCTCTAGATTTCATTAGAAAAGCCTCTGGTTCAGCAAAAGCTCACACATACAAGTAAAAAGTTTCCTGATGAAAGGGGATACAAAGGATCTTTATCACCTCTATTAAATACTTTTCCTGCTCCCCTGAGAATTACGTATTGCTATGGCATCCTCAACTTCCTGTCAACTCTCCAGCCCTCACACAGCATCCTCACACCTGCAAGAAGCAGGACTGCCACTGTGGCACTTCTCCACGGGGTAAGCTCTGCTTTATACCTTGCATGACCAAGGTGTCATGGTCCAACATTAGAGAAGCACTTCTAATATTCTGATATAGCTTTGGGCTTAGGGTTCACAGTCTCCCTTCTACCCAGAGCCATCTTCTGCCTTCCATGTGCAGTGGACGGCAGATGTGTAAGAAGTTTCACCAACCAACAGCCAGCAGCCAGCTACTGCTTGTGTATGTGTTTGCACACAGTATGAACTGTCCATGCTATCTATGCCATTTTCCCCCTTCATTGCCTTTCTGCACAGATTCATTGTTATAATATAAAAGCCTTCTCTGCCACCGTCAGATCAGTCTCCCTTTATCTCCAGTTCCACAACTTCTTCTCCTTTCAAAACTTTGTATAAATAACAACTCTTTTCTCCTTTTGTGGCATACATCTATGTTTGTTTAATCCCCTCTTCTTTGTGCCTTCCTGCATAATTGCATTTTTCAGCTTCGTAGAGTATTTTTCAATATAGATAGCATAAAAATTGCTATCTAAAATGAAATAGCATTGTATCACAGTCTACACTTCTTTCCCAGTAAAATACACTATTTGGACTGACTCAAGCTGCAATGTGTATGCAGGTAAAGAAAATTCTGAATTATTCAACACTTAAAAACACTGAAAAATCATTTACTTGTTACAAGCCATAAGATTTATGTTTTATGTCTCCCAATCAATAGCTAGTGTGTCCACACATAGCTGATTTATCCATATTGAAAATATAATTATAAGTCTAGTTTGCTCTGAACCACGGAGTCCTTTTGTAACAAGATTATTTAAATACAAATGGGGTTGGAAAATTGGTTTTAAATGGCTAATCTGTCTTGTCTTCAACTCCAGCTGCAGAATTTACTAACATCATAAACACAGGCTGAGTGAAAACTTAAGAGGTTTTCTGATTCTCCTCGCGATCTGTCTATGCAGCACTCATTAATGGTGAAGTTGATGGGAGCTGTATGCATGCCATGAGAGGAGGATAATAAGCCTTGTAATCTCTATAAAGAGAAAGGGATTTTTACTAGTGATATGTCATATATGCTGGAGTGCAAGCATCTGTCTTATCAGCAGCCCAGTAAAGAATTTATGCACCCCAGTCTCAGAGGCACTGAAGGACACCTATGACATATGGGTGGACAAAACCTATACCCATGTGACTGGAAACTACTCAGAAGCACCACTTGCAATACAGACCCTCAGACATTTGTAAAGACGTGATTTGGAAAAATTTGATTTGGGCAGAGGTCCTTGGGGATTATAAAAGGCACTCCTGCCTTCTTGCTGTCTCCATCGAGTGTGGCCAATGGTCCATGACATGCAGTGGAGAAAGGCTGGGCCAGTGCCTCCTCCTTCAAGAGACGCTGCAGTTCTCCCAACTTGGAATACACCGTAACTTTCTCTCTGGGTCATACAAGTGGACTGGAAGAAAAATACAGATCATATCTGACTTGAGTTGAGCAGAGATTAAGGATTTCTGTGAGTTTTACTTTAACAGACACAGTGGAAAAGACATTCAAGACCCTGTTTTCCTTTGCTGGAAATGCAAACAAATTAAAACAAAGTGAAACCTCAAATTTCTACTTGAAATCCAGGTAGTTCCTACACCCTTCTTTTCAGCAACTCAGTATATTGTTACTCTGTCAAGTGTTTCTCCACATAGCTACACTGCCTTCAGAAAACAGACAAAATTATCAGACTATCTTATACTGATACATAATCTCCCCTTTCAACAGCTAAAAGTGAATGATAAATTGTCACCAATGAGCAACTGGTGTGAGACATTCACTAGTATCCATACAGCAAAGCATAGCTTCCAGCTAGCTTTACTAAAGTAGAAGATACAACAGTGAACCTGACAGGCCCAGTGCACATTGATACTTTATACTGACCCATCTGAGCTACGAGTCAGTGTTGACCACCTCTAAAGTTAGGAACAGCACAGATTTTTGAAACAAAAAAAGCAATAAAGTAGGTAAACTTTTAGCCCGCTTAGCTATACACAAAAATTTAAAAAGGAAAATTTGAAAAGTTCAAAGTCCTGAGGGACATACAGAGTACAAATATCCTGTCCTAAGGAAAGAGAAAAAGGTTTCAAAATTAAAGCCTGCAGGGAGGATGTGTTTCCCACCTGAGATTTCTGAAGTGGCAAATTTTCCACAATAACCTAGATTTTAACCCCTCCACTCCCTGTAGATGAAAGGTAACCTGGTAATTTGCCACCTTGCCCAGACATATGAAACTACTAACTTAAATCTTGCTTTGACAGACCACCACACCCACCCAAAAAGCAGAAAGCGATTAATGTGCTAGGTTTAGCTGTTAATTTTTTTCAGAGCAGTTGGTATAGGACTGTGTTTTGGAGTTTTGCAGGAAACAGACTTGGTAATTTAGGGATGTTTTCATTATTGCTAAGCAAAAAATATCACTGAACTAAAACCAGCGAAGATACAGATTCCTAAGTCTGAAACTACCAAACGTGTGATAGATTGGTACAGTGTACACAGTGTCACTGATTGTGACAGTGGAGGCTACCCTGGGGTGCTGCTTTCCTAACCCTGTGAAATGGTCCACTCCACTGCCTTGCCTTAAGTGAAGGGCAATGGTTCTTTCCTAGAGGTGTGCAATGTAGAACTTCCCTTACAGCTATTCAACAGCCAGATGTTTAGGACAAGCACCATGTTGTTCTTGTCCTCATTTCATCCAAGGGTCTGGAAAAACCTCCAACATTCAGCTGGACAGCACACTTCTATGTTTCTTCTTAGTTTGAAAAAAGCATACAGAAAAGATAACTGCCAATAAAACAGAAGCACTCCAAAATTTGAGATTATAATTCTATACATGCTTCTGAAAGCCTCTTTGGCTTCCTTCATTGTGCTCTGAATGGTTCTCTAGATCTAATTTAATTCAGTGAAGCAAGTCCAAAAGTGTCAGGGAAAAAAAAAAAAGCAAATCAACTTTCTCTTTAGTTAGAATAAAAATTAAACAGAAGGAATTCTTGATCTTCATTAATTCCATGGGCAGGCATACAAGCTCCTAAGTGTTAATGAGACTTGCCAGTTTAGATGGACTGAAGTGTCTAGTGAAAAGTCAAATGAGCCCACTTTGGATTTTCATTATCAGATATTTCCACCAGTAAAGTTTGGAAATGCAACCTAACAAACCCTTCAAGCCCCCTGGGAACATGGAGCAAATGGTTCATCTGGACTGGAATTAAGTTACTGGCTTGCATGGTCAGAGTGAAACTAATGTGAGGGGAAAATTATCCAAATCCTTTCTCAGAGTTACCTTTTCCACATACAAATTCTATTTAATTTTTCC
The DNA here is from genome assembly GCF_003984885.1 of Neopelma chrysocephalum. Lineage (NCBI taxonomy): Eukaryota > Metazoa > Chordata > Aves > Passeriformes > Pipridae > Neopelma > Neopelma chrysocephalum. Next base: position 21,502,660 of record NW_020897703.1, read on the forward strand.
CCATTTATATAGAAAATTAACCCTTGTAGCCTATGGTGTTTTCCATTAGAAATATGTACAAAAATTACCTCGCCAGAGAGCAAGCTTCCAGATCTGCTGAAGCTTTAGAACTCATGTCAGGATCTGCCTTGAATCAACTTCATGGCTGATCACTCTAGTAAAACAAAAGAGTTCAAGATGGTCCTAAATGCTAATTTACCATTACATGCCTGCTAGGCTTGTTCTTACTCTCGTGTGCAATATTAGGTGTCAGATCAGAAACTCATAAATTGGATCCTTGGGACATGAAGATTTGCTATAGTAAATTCTATATGTTGCCTTTTCAAGTTTCCTTTTAAGAAAAAAGAAATTACAAAAGAAAATAAAAGTACAAGGGCTTCCAGAAAGGACTGAAAAGTTTGACATGTAATAAAAAATTAATTTATCTTAATATGAATTTTTACCAAGCCACATAGTATTTTCAGGCAAAGAAGCACTTAACTGACACTAAATCTGTAAAAATATCTCAGTTATGGATTTCTGATTCCCAAGGGTGGAAGTAAAGAGGCAGATTAAATGATTACTATGTTCAGTCCAAAATGAAATTCCACTTGTTTAAAATATATTAAAGAAAGTGTAAGTATCTGGAGCAAAGACAGCCTAACAAAACATTTTAAATGATAGGTGAAGCACTTGACAACTTTATGACTATCTTAGGGCCAAAGTTGCCTTTTTAAAGGAAGAAGGATTTCCACAATCCCTAAATCAAACCATGATAAACCAAGGACAGTGACAATAGAATGGATTTTAAAACCTCAGAAGTTAATCTCCCTATGCATGCATCCCCACAGCCTGCAACATGCTCAGGGAAAAATTAAGCAGCCCTTCTCATGTCTTCCTACTGCACCACAGCTCTCATCATTCGCAGCCACTTTGTTCTGGAAGCAAAATCTGCTTTTGTGACATAGCATTTAACCGAAGTGTAAAACAAAGAAAAAACACAAGTCTACTTGGTCACTCTTCACATTATGCCTTTTATTTTCATGAAGAATCTGTTTCTTTTACCACCACATACTGCCATGCCACCAGGGCTGTATCTCAGAACCACAGAACGTAGCACAGAAAGGATGCTACCATTTTTTACTGGCTCACTAACAATTGCCATGTTCCACACAAAAGGAAGACTTGTAAACTTTTCCATCCACACCTGTGGAGGCACTGCTACCCCATGCACTCCTACCAACAGCAGCTGGCATGGCTACACACTGAACTCGTGACACAGCAAGTATCAAGTCTGCATTAAAATACTAGGCAAACCTTGAGCACTTTTAGTGTATATGCTAAATCATCCCTCAACTCATCCAGCTGAGGAGCAATTTACCACCCGTCTCCCCCAGCATGAGCTTTGTTGTTCTGGCCAAACATGTATAAGACATAGAATTAATTTCCATATTTCCTGGAGAAAGCACACAGGTGATTAGCCCCATTTACCCTGTTGTGCCTGAATCAAAGCCAACCAGGCACAGAAGCATGTAGGTCATTTTGAGTGCCCTGAGCATCCTCCTAGTCTGAAAAACAATGTAGTCCTGAGGGCCTAAACTTGTATTACACAGTCAGTCAGTGACATAACCCATTTACATCAAAACACTCTGTGAAGTCACTCGGGTCGGCTCTCTCACTACTGCAGCACTCCACTGATGTGACTCTGAAGCTGTTTCTCCACATGCCAAAACGAGCCTGAACCAGAAAGGTCGGGGGCCAAAGGCATTCACAATTCAGACATACCCAGATGGTGTCATCTTGTCTGTACTGTTTCCAGTTGCGTCCAGTGTCGCTGAACATCAGCGTGTAACTGGTTACCCAGTCTGAGCTCCCGTACCGGCCCTGCGTAGCGACCGCAACAATCTCCACTCTGTCCCCAAGGTCAACCTGCAGCCACTGCTGCTCATTTGACTCCAGAGGGGACCAGCCACCAGCTCCTGGAAGAGATTAGATGAAAAGAATTTAGATGACAATGACAGCAAAAGAAATTATGTAGAACCACGTAATTATTTCAACTCATCACAGAGGACTCTACTTCTTGAACGTGTGACTGTTCATATTTTTTGTATTAGGAAATATGCTACATGAGATGTGCTTCCTTCAGGTTTTCTCCTTTATCTTATATTTCATAAGGAATTTCAAATTTCTAATAAATTTTAAGGAAATTTATTCTTTTGCAGCTGGACAAACATCAGTGAGGTTGGCACATCCTCTATCACAAAAAAAATAAAATCATATCTATTCCCTCGTAGCAATTTTGGGAATGCAGATTGTAACTTCCAGTTTGCTTTTTTGCTATGTTTTGAAAGAAATGCAAAAATGTTAGCTATCCTTATTTAAGCCCTACTAAGTATTTGAAAGAATGGTTTAACTACAGCTTGTAAACGCATTTCAGATAATTTGTTGTAAAGCTGGAGACCATTTGATTCAACAACTAAAAGTGCCTTCACACTGGAAAGTGGTCTCTCTTACCTGAGTTTGTAATTCATGTTTGTCCTTTAAAAGTAAAGATATATGTTATTTCTTAAATTCTTTTAGAGGTTAAACAGGCCTGCAGTAACACCAAGTCAATGAAGCAGAACTGAAATGACTGCTTGCGTTTTACCACTTTGCTCACTATGGGAGCTTATGGTTAAAAGGCAAATCATTCCAGACTGGAATATATTATTTTATGTTCTCTTGAATTCTTTTACACCCGTAAATTATAGGCTATGTTTATTTTGCTTTAGCTTGTTTCTACTTACAGACATTTATTCTCCGTATACACCCAGTGTTCACTTCAGGCTTACAAATAAGCGAGCAGTGCAGCTGTGAAGAACACAGAAGCCATCGACAAAGTATCCAAGGCAGCAAATTCTGAAGCTGCCTCTGCAACCCATCTTCTTTTTGTTTTGTCATCATTAATGAAGTTTACAAAAGCACTTACATGTGACTACAGTGAACACAAGCACATTGGGAAGAAAAGGGGGAAATACAGAGCTGGTAGTAAAGGACTAACAATTCCTTGTATAAACTACAGGAATGATTGCAAATAAGCATTCCAAACAAAATGCATCTCTAAACTTTGGTTATAAATACCTGGATTTATCTTAATATTTTAATCTTATTAACCGATCTGTCTCAAAGTTTGCTCCTTGAAGAGTTCATTGAAGTGAACAGAGTTGAAATATTAATAAATGTGGTTTCCAACAAAGAACACAATTTCAATAACTTTGCACTTTAAAAAATGTCTTTGTTCTCCTAGAATGCATTGTACTTTCCTACTCACAACTGAAATTTCTTTGTCTAAGAACAAATGTTAGAATTTTCATTATTTACAATACATTAATATAAGATTTATCCTAATTCCTGAAACAGAAGCATATCTATTCCACAGCTCAAACTGAGTATCGTGCCTGCTCCCCCGGATGACTCAGTCTTCATTCCTCTACAAGAACTCTCCAGGGAAAATAGTTTGCAACCAAACCAATGCATATTGTTTGTTAGTGCTATGATTTATCTTACCCTTTTCAATCACAATAGAAGTTGTCATCATTGTGATTATTTTACCTGCCTTAAATAGAATACTCTCTCCCATGAGCATGTCATGAAAGACCTAATGAGAACATTAGGAACTTCATCACTCAATATTTCTCTGCCTACTTCATAGTTCTTTTAACTCTAAACCTAAATATAGCTTATATAAGACTATAATACTTCCTGTTAAAAGTCCTAATAATGTTTCTTCTCCAACCACCTTTTTTCTTTTTTTTTTTTTTGAAGTGTCATATAAAGAATACTTCTGTCTGCTTTTAAGACACAAAATTTGTAGCTATATTCAAAGGCAACAAATTGCAGATTTTTCCTACACCAAATTGTGAATAATGTACATACAATCCAAAGGCAAAATTCCTTTGGCTTGTAATATCCAAAATCTGAAATAGACTCTGAAAACAATAGTTGCTGCTTTTTTTACAGTTTTATTCCAGGAACTGAACCAATATAAAAATTTGGTTCAAAAGTTGTTATAACAAAGCTGTTTCCTTCAAGGCTTCAAAGAGCCTATCCTAGATGTTTTCATAAATATTAAAAGAAATCTGGGCATTTTCATCTTTCCTTTATTGTCTTTTATAACAAAAACAGCAAAAACTGGATTGAGAAAAATACTTATAATAAATAACTTATTTGATGAGTTTCCCATTTAAAAAAAATAAAAAGCTTTGCTTTCTCTGTTCGTGTTTATACATAAATTTTTAAGCCAAGCTTATTAGCACAGGTGCTTTCCAGTAGGATATCAAATATCATAACTAAATACCTACTCTATGTACTTTATGCTCTGTCCCTTTTGCTGCAAGTGGTAGGAATGTGATATGCTTTCCACAAAAGTGTTTGGCTTTACTATGCACTGCTATTTTCCAGTTTGAGCACAGCACCCTAGGCTTATAATTTCGAAGTCAAACAAATGATACACACTGAATGGAAATTTGGGAGATCTGGGGTGAGCTTGAGCTCTAAAATCACAGATTACATGGTTTCCCTGAACTGCATATCTCTTTACATGAGCAGATTTATCTGCTGGAAATGTCACTCTTTAGATGTAAGCACTGCACGACACAGCACTGACACCTGCTTGTAGCATCACCTCTCCAGAGCTGGTCTTGCAAGAGAGGTATCAGTTACAGACCATGTCTTTATAGAAGAGTAGCTGCTTCATATATCTTTTCCAATGGAGAAAAAAGCCCATTGTATTTTCCTCTCCCAAGCCTTCCATCATTACCATTTCCACAGATGGACAGTAATTCTACTGTTGTAAGAATGGCAGCTAAAATCCCTGCAACAGCAGAGCTGCATTGGCTGCATGACTGAGGGCAGAACTAAAGCTTTTCCCACTGGGCCTCTCTCACTTCTGCTAATAAAGCAAACATGTAGCTTCTGCTTGCTTTTGTTGTTATCCCAAATCCTCACCAAATACAGCTGTGAGTGCAAAAAATCAATAAATATATTTTCTTCCATGTTTGCTCTGCTACACAGAGCAGGTGGCATAAAGGATACTGGATACTGCCACAATCTGTCTCTCCACATTTCTTTTATGCACATCATTCCTTATAGTGTTTAAATACCCCATCCCATACTTTTTCCAATAAGTAGCAAAAAAGCACATCCAAAGCATAGCAACTATTTGCAACCATTTTCTCCTCAACCCACTAGTGAAGTTTGTCCTGGGGATCGTTTGCCAGTGCAGACCCAAGACAAAGGACAAGAAAGCTCTAACAGGTAAAAACACGGGCTATTGGAGACACTATTTACAGGACACCAACCCCTTTGAACAGATACAAGCATAGCCCTGACATCCTTTTCCTGCAGTTGGGCACAAGGAAATTGAAGAGAACCATACAACTTTTAATAAGTGTGGCATAAACACAAACCAGACAAAATTTGGCTTTGATTATGCCCACCAGATCTAAACATTTGTTTTAGGTAATCCAGAAAGTACTAATGTATGAAGATGTCACACTACCTCTCACATGAAAACAAGAGAGACAGGATGCTCAATAAAGTCCATGTTTGACATTTTACAACATGTCTGAGGGACATAAAATTTTTCCTTCTGCCCATCAGATTCCCACTTGCATTGACAGGATTCTGAACACTGTGCTACACCACCATTCCTCACAGTTCACACATTTCACATTTTCTATGGATCATTTCAAAGGAGACATTCAACATGGTATGGAGAAAATGTCCCAGTGAAGAAACAGTACCACAGGAATCTGATATATTGCTCATATTCTCCATGGCAACAAATCAAAATGCTGGAAATATAAGGAGAGCAAAGATCTGATGGTTTCTCAGTTGGAGACCCACATGATTCCAAGAAATATGATCAAATACTTTTCTTTCTTTTTCAGGCTATTTGTACATTTTGTCATAGTTGTTTCAAAAATTGCATTTAAGCCCAGTGTTACACAGTCAGTGCTTCTTGCTGTTCCCCAGGGCTGCTCAGGATGCCCATGCTTATTTGTAGTTCATTAATACAAAGCAAAAGGAATTATTATTTCCACCCTACAGTGCCTTGCAAACAGCTCAACTGGCTTTAAATTGCACTTAAATCTCCTGAACTTCCTGCTGTAACTAAGTGCTTCCCTGGTGCAGAATTTTACTTTAATGCCCAGATCAAACACTTCCTGGCCACAAAACAAATTCTTTTTAACATTATATATGTTTTATGTTCGCATACATAATTGCTTATACTGACTATTCAGGTTAAGAGCTAATAAGAACTTAAAAATCTTTGGTGATACAGTGCTATTATAGCAATTTTCTTATTATTTTTTATTATTTATTTACTGTAAGCAAAAAAGTTGATAAATCCCTCTCATGGATAAATAATATATTTCATAACTTAGAATCACATTTATCAGAATTATATTAGCTGCTTTACTGTTACAAGTACAGATTTATCAGCGTTTTAATTTAGCACTTTCAGTTGTTCACACTAAGCTTTACTCAGGGGTAGTTTGTGTGTTTGTTTTTTAAACAGCACATTCCACTACCACAGGCCTTTTTTAAACAACAACCTTTTAGTTACTGTTATCTTTTTTACTGAATTAACTTGATGAATTATAACTTTCTATTGATAAAGGTCTGGGTTGAGTTTTATAATTTCATCTTCACTTGTTGCATTCATATTTACATTAACAAACATATTGATCTGGCTTTCTATCTGGAGGCATTGTTCCTTGCAGCACTGTCTTATCAATTGCAATGCTAAACCAACTCATCAAAACACTCCAACACTATCAGAAAGCCATAGCCCAGTCCATGTTAGTGAATGTTATTTCTTGTAAAGGTATCTACTGTTTGCGTTCAAGCGACAGTCAAAGAAAGTTTCTTCAGCCACCATCTAATACTGCTTGCTGCTCCAACCCAAGATGAAAAACTGTGCTGGTTCTAGAACAAGTGACTTAGTCTTCTTCAAGTAGCTGGTATCGGGCTTTTCCTTGGGACTGTGCTGGAAACAGTGTTGATTAGACAGAGATACTGTTGTTATTGCTGAGTTTTGTTTTGTTACTGCTGTGCTTACACATAGGCCAAGGCCTTTTCTGCTCCTCACCCCAACCCACCAGTGAGGATGCTGGGGCAGGCAGAAGAAGTTGTGAGGGGACACAGCTGGGATATCTGACCCCAGCTGACCACAGGAATATCCCTTCCCATATGGCATCATATATTTCCCATATAAAGTTGGGGGGAAAAGGAGGAAGGAGAGAATGTTCTTAGTGATGGTGTTTGTCTTCCCAAGTCACCATTACATGTGATGGAGCCCGGCTGTCCTGGAAATGACTGAACACCTGCCTGCCCATGGGAAGCGGTAAATGAATTCCTTGTTTTGTTTTGCTTGTACATAAGGCTTTTGCTTTACTTTTTAAAATGTCTTTGTCTCAATGCACAACTTTTATAACTTTTACTCTTCTGATTCTTTTCCCCATCCCACCAGGGGGGAGTGAGTGAGTGAGTGGCTGTGTGGAGCTGAGTTTCTGGGGTTGAGCCATGACACGTGCCCCACGTGGGTCTCAAAGGGTTTGAGATAATTACAGATTTGATTGGAATGTGCTAGATGGAATTTATAGCTGTTACTGCTGTTTAGCTATTAATCAGCAGGCTTCTATGTTTGCCATGGGGCTTGCTTCCCTTACTGTTTATTAGAGTCTAGTGCTCATTAGTAGCTATTTTCTGCTTTCGCTGCTTGCTGTACTGTTTATCATCCAACTCTGCTGTGCCTGGGAACATTTTGATAACAGCAATGGCCATGTGCCTGGGCTGGCAAATGGCCAGGGCATTGCTGTGCTCCTGTGCTACTCTACTGGACAGGCTGGAACTCCGGTGTGAACTCCAGTTGAAGGGGCTGTGACCTGTAGATGAGTCCACATGGCAAAAGGACACCTCGAAGTATCTGTGGCTGTGGATTAGACCATGCCAGAGCAGGTACATCTCAAAGTGCCTGTGGCCATTGTTACCTCTGTACAGAGCTGGTGCAACTTTGGAAGGGATTGTGGCCCCAGAATAAGTCCACACTAGAGAAAATACACCTTGAAGCATCTATGGCTATGCATGAGGTCACGCTGAAGTATGTCAAAGCACATGGCCATGGCCAAGCCTCTGACAGAGCAGGTACATGCCTGAAGAGACTGCAGCCGTGGGTAAGGCAGGAGCAAGTTTACTTCTGAAAGGACTGTGGGTAAGGCCACACTGGAGTGAGTGGCTATGTGGGGTTACATTGTTTTTGGGGGTTAAGCCACAACACGTAGCCACGTGAACTCTGCTGCCACTACATCTGCACATTCCTACAAAAGTCCATGTAACAAAAGAATTAAGCAAGGTAGAATTTAGCTTCTAGGTCCCTGAGTTGGCTTCAGCTCCTCAGTTACCATGTAAACCTTCAAAACATGAAATAAACGTTGCTGAAACAACTCCCTTAGGGCTTGGTTTCAATACTCTGTCTTCCTGTTCCCTTGATTAGTGCTAAAGGACAACATGCAATACCAAATGTCTAAAAAACTACAAAACCTTACCCCTCACTACATGACAAAACTACTGTATGGCAGCTAAATACAACCTAGTTCAATTTCTGACATTAAATTGAAATCATTGTCATAATTTCAGATATTATTAATATCACTTTAAAATACAGTACAATCAGAAATAATATTGACTTTTAATCTCTTCCTTATTTCTGCAGATAAAATTAGTCTTTAGAGTCATTTGCACAATCTCATAAGCATATCTATTCACCATCCCGGCCAGCAGCTGGAGACAAAGACAGGGAAAATTCAAACATCATGCTCAGTGTTTACAACTTTCTTCTATCGAGCAACTACCATATGTCTTTTTACTTGCTGAAAAACTCTAGTTCAAGAGTATATATATGATATAATAACTCCCATCTAACACTTCTCTAATGACCTAGCAACTCCTTTTTATTACTGATAAGCATATAAGAGAGAGTGCTTCACTGTCTTTCTATAGATTTATCAAATAGTGTTTGATTAAAACAGACACTTTGTAGATGTTTAAGAAGGAAAATTTTCATTTATTTTCAATTAAATTCTTTTTTTCTAGGAGTATACTTTCTAATGATTCTTAAATTTAAAATCACATGACATATGATAATACAGGTCTTTCAACCTTTAGAGGCTCTAACTTGGGAATAAAATGGGAGCCAATAACCCAAATTTGCAGTGGGATGTCAAATGATGCCCTAGATACTGCCAATTTCTCTTTTCTGGTACCAGGTTTCATCCTAATAGTTCCTCCTTGTGTGTGAACTCATTATCTGGGCCTCAAACATTGTTCATTGCAAATGTCTGCAAAGTTTTTATCACATTCACTATTTTTACAGTTGTGTCATCATTGAATTCCACTGGAACTTTATATCTAGTCACTACTACCTTTGACACCTACATTTTAGAGTAGGGCCTCTAAACTAACGACCTTCAGGCTCTTAAAATTATGGAAACTCATCAAAAGCAGAAAGATTATCTGAACTTCCTTAAGGATGTCTCTAAAAGAGAAGTAGAGAGCTTTGAATTTAATAGAAGCTTTCTATAATAAAGGAAGAAATAGCTCCTACATAGCTCACTCTCAGAAGCATAAATTAATAGCTCTATTCAATTTGTCTCTTAATGCACTGCACACATACAACATAAAAAGTAACTCTTTGCAAATGTGCTTAAAAAGAATAGTTTAGGCATTTCATACTGCAACCTTACCATCTCGCCTGTTGAGCTTTGCAAAGCTGGGACTGTGGGAACTGGAGAGCTCAGAGGAACTGGTAAGGGCTGTTGAAGGTAAGGGAGATACCAACGCATCATCACAATTATCTAAAAAAAAAGCAAAAAATAAAACATAGAGGTCATTGTACGAGTAACACACATGTCAACTTGTGCTATCTCCAAGTGGTGTTTGTTTCTGCTTAGTAAACAGAGACTGGAGTCAGAGCACAGTTGTGCTTGAGTTCCTGTGAGACTGAAATTTACCCTCCAGAATGACTGTCTGGTAGGACAGCAACTGAGTGAGAGCTGTTCTTAAGACACTGAATACTTCAGAAGCTGAAAAATACTTTCCTTTCAATGAATGAAATTTCATAGTCTACGCTGTAGTTAGAGGGTAATTGCAAAAGCCACTGGAAAAGTTCAGCAATGCCCTGGCAGACTTTAGAGGACAACCCAGGTGGTGTGTTCAGTAAAGTTTTTCCACAGAACAGGTATGTAATGTAGGAGTTAGAACTTCACTATTTCTGTGTAGAAGTGACACACAGGGACATGCCACCTGGCCTTTTGCAACATGTAAAAGTGTGTCCCGCGCTTCACAAGAGTCACATGCTGCACTATGATCACAAAACCCGAACATTTCCTTCATTTCTTCCCCAAGCTCACACACAGATGCACAGCCAAATTAGTCTTGTTCACTCACATGAGTAGCTTCTATGTCTCTCCCCTCTTTCTTTTACATCTACATGAGGACAGATGGGCTAGACTAACACTCAAGTTGAATTTTTGATCCCATAATATTTGAATAAAGATGGAATTAAGTAGAGTAAGTTTGCTCATTACAATGCTGTCACACACTCAAGAACATAATGTGGGGTTTCAGTAGGTAATAATAATAATAAATCCCTCTCATTTTTAATTGAATCTCCCATAGAGCAAACATGGATCTAATTACTGGAAAAATCCTGCAGGTAGGCACAATCTCAGGCCACTATAGTGTTCTCTCACTCAGAGTGCAAATATGCAACTTGCAAGGATTGGGAAAGCAGGGGAATGGAGAAAGGGAAGAGAAATAATCCATTCATGATACTTCAGGGCTACAAAAGACCAAGAATAAAAGCAAAACTTGCTTTATGGTTATGACAACAAATTTAGAATTTCTTAAACTGGGCGATACCTTTTCCATAATAAGCCAGATTACGCTAAAGTATTTCTCATCTCTTTTACAATGACTCTTTAAAACAGTACAGATATTTTTGTAATCAAAATCCAGCTCTATATGAAAGACAATCAGGGTAATCAATATAATTCATATCAGTGTATTGAATGGTGGATATCAAAAAGCAAACTTCTGTACAGAACCTTTTCCATCTCTTTGATTACCAAGAGCAAAAAAACCTAACAAGATCTGCAAGTTAGACAAATTAGGGACAAGTATGCCACTGATGTTGTAGCCATGAGGATAATTAGCCAACAAAACAAGTTACTATGTTATCCTGAGCAGATTCTCTATGACTTGTACCCTTTGAATTGCAAAGAGAACTTCTGACTGCAAAGCAGAAAGGTCTGGGGAGGGCCGGTCTCCTGGTAAACCATGAGATCAGGTCTTAAATGTTCTATTCGGACTTTAAAAAAAACCAACCCGTAAATTAAAATAAGGGTCTTAAATTCATTGTCACTTGCAACCTGAACAGAGACTTAAGCAAAAATCTCAAATGGTGAGTATATCAGGGCACTGAATTCACCCAAATTTCTGCATTCTTTAAAAACCAACAGAGGGGGTTGGAACCTCTCAAAAGAAGGTTCAAAGTCTTAGCGACAGACCTACATGACTATTCAGCAACACTTAAAACGTGAAGCTGGAAATAACTGAATGCAGAGATTTCAGTTTAAATAGTGTTTAGACTGCTGGCTCTCTTCAGTCCCCTGTGGTTACTTCTGGACCACGAGAGAACTCAGCACATCAGCCTGTGCTCCACAGTTGCTCATGGCAAGAGTCTCAGTGACAGTCTCTGGGTTCTCACTGTTCTTCAAAGGTAGGATTGGATGCCTATGGGACACTGAGCGTCTCAACATCGCAGCAAGAGTAAACAATTTCAGAGCAACACATTTAAGGTTTTCCCTGGGATCTCTGGAGGCTCTAGCCTGAAAAGTGACAATTAGTTTTACCTACCAGATGCTTTGTCTACATTTCCACATCCTTTGTTTTTGTCTCCATACACACATACCTGGATCTTTGCTGCTGTTGCACTACAACACCATTTTCACACCAAATTCTAGGATCCCTATTTTTTTTTCTTCTACAAAAGAAAGGGAGGAAAGGAAGAAAAAACAGATCCACTACATCTAGAAATTCTTCCCTCAAATAATATCTAACTATATAAACACATTAAGTTTAAGGCTTCAGCATTTAGGACAGCGTTAAAAATTTGATGATAGTTCTGAGAGCCCCAGGACTAATGCAGTCCAACTTCCAAGAGATAAGAGAGTAACAATTGATTGACTCCGTGTTTGCAGGAATTTCCTCCAAGTGAAGTTTATTTTTAAATGGATACTCTGACAAGATGCAAGATCACTCTTCTGCCCTTCCCTCAGTCAAAACTAAACTTGCAACACCAGAGGTTGCACCAACAGCTCTACACGCACAGACCAACAGTGCAGGACATGGCACAGTTTTTACCTGCCAAATGAAATTTCAAAGTACAGTACAGTAAAGTGCTTGGGATGCTTCAGTCCCCTTGTGCATGTACAACAATCCAGATCACATGCAGAACAGCTCTGATGCAACCCTTGTTGGAGACCATACATGTACAAACTGTATAGATTTGAGATTGATATTTCTTTGTAAACTTAGCTGAAATAGAGTTCAAAAAGGTGCAATGTGCACACAGTGAGGATCATCCCATTGGCCCTGCTTCTATGAGAAGGCAGTATTGCAAAACAAACAAACAAGCCATCCAACACACACCTGTCAAGATTAGAAAACTCTCACAGAAAGGTTGTTATTGTCATATTTCCTTTTGTGACGGGTGCAGACAAGAAAGAGATGAAACATTTTGTGCTTATGCAAGATCAGAGAAGATCTACAGTAAAACCAAAAGCAAAGCCAATGTATTCTGATTCCCATCATATAATCCCAGCACATACATTTCAAGAGACTTTGTCTCCCCCACTTCATGTGACAGAAAAAAGCTATTATTGCAGGTGCTCCTGGATTTATAGTTCCTGACCTATAGTTCTTTTCGCTTTGGAAGTCTGCCTGTTAGAACAGGAATTTTGCTTCTTTGAGTCAACTGCATTATATGTCTGTTAAAAATGTTGGTTTTAACAATGAAAAATTCTACACTACAGAATTTAAAACATCTGGATGCTCATGAAAGAGCATTTACTACCCAGTTTTCTCTCCTGTATTTCTTTGTCAACAAGATAATTAGCAAAGAAATAATGACAAAGGTCTAATTGTATCTATAAGCCTTCATGCAAATAACACAATAATACAGATGTTTACTTGCATTTGAGAAAAGGTTGCTGATCTTGAATATGTTGACTTCTGAGAAAAAAGCAATTATAGAAAGCATTTACAGTAGGGTGTATTACTAGAACTTTCATAAGCAATCTTGCTCCAGAAATGAAGAAAAATATTTACCTTTATCAACTTGTTTTTTCTGATTTTTATTCACTAATGATTTTTATAAAATAATGATAAATTAACAAAAAAAAAGGAGAAATTCATCAACCTCTAATGACGTTGTTTTATTGATCGGTTTTGATTCCTTTCTTGTAGTTTTAATTGCCTTCCAAATAAAACCAAGGAAATCTTCTCTCCCTCTTTCCCCATGTATTTTAATTTAAGAGAAATTTTTTGAGACAAAACCACAAATATAATTTTTATCGGTTCAAAAGCATCTAAGTAAGATAACTAACTCTTAGGTTCTTTCAAAACATGCCAGATAATACCAGCTTTAGCGATTAGTACACTAAACAGAACTTCAGAAAAGGCCTTTTTACTCAAATATCTGAATAAGCTCTGTATTTTGTGAAAGTGTGGTGGTTTGAGACCCTCAAAAATCCAATTGCCAAGTCCAAGCACCCCTCCCACAATTTGTTTCAGTGTGAGAGGGTTTTTCCAGACATAACACAACTCAGTATGGGGGAAGGGGAATTATATTACAGTTTATTACTCACACAAATAAATACTATAATACATTATATACACAATTCTAACTATCTTTCCTATGGTAAAGCAATATTTTTACATTAGATCAAATCTCTCCTTTCCCTCCAATAAAAGTTCAGAAGGGAAGAAAAAAAGATCCTTTTCACTTTCAGGGCAGCAGTGTCTCTTCTCTTCAAAGCAGCAGTCGTAGCTGGAGTTGTCGTAGCTGGAATCTCTCTCTCTCTCTATTACAACACAAGGGGTCTTCTCTCACCCCTCGGCCCTTCGGCTCCAGCCAAAGGTCTCTCTCCTGTGGACTGCGATAGCCGGGACAAAGGCTCATCTCAGCACATCATATCATGAAGTGCAAGGCATCTTCGTGAAAGTCTCTTCCTCAGGGGATTCAAGCTCCTCCTGAGTCACAATGTTTAGGGTAGCTCTGAGTTCAGTCTTTGCCCCAAGCGTTCTACCAGAGCTCCTTTACTCTGTCTCAGCTGCCAGCATGGCAGCAGCAGGGGGGCAAGGCCACTTCCCCCACATTCCTTCTGCCCGTCCTGATCCAGCTTCAGAACATCTCTGAGCTTCTTAGCTCCTCTCTCCGGTGCTGCTGCATTTCAGGACTCCCTTCAAATGAAAGTCCACCCCCTCCTTCTAAGAGGGGTCTCCAAGGGTTTTGGGAAAGTAATTCAGTCTTACCCCAAAACAGTCTCTACCGAATTTTCTCTGCCCTGTTGCCAGCTCTCCCTCCTGCAGGACATCTCGTTGTCTCTCAGCCTGGCTATGTGCCATCTCGCTGCTTGCTATCTCTTTTGGCTCTTGGCCACAGTTCTCTGTTCAGTGCTGCTCCACCACCTCTTTCAGTGTCTCCGGTTGTCCACTCACAGCAAGGAAATTTCCTCCAGCTCTTAGCTACAGTTTAACAGTGTTCCAGGTTCCTGCAGCCCCTAGCCGGGAGCCTGGGGGCATTGGCCCCCAGTGGGGCTCCTGGCCCCTCTCTCCTCGTGGTCTCAAACTATGGCTGCGTCTCTTCCAACTATGTCATCTCCCTTCTTTTCCGGCCTGTTGCAATATGTTGATTTTCACAGTAGCGAAATGTAGCTTCTGATTGGGTCCTACACCAAGAACACCACCCCCTCAGGGGTTACCACTTTCTAACTCCAGGGAAAAACACTTTTTTTACCCCAGGACAGAAAGCCTTTGACATCTGTGATAAGTATGAAAAAAAATCACTGAGAAAAATGTATACAGGATTTCAAATGCTTCTGAAGAATAACAGGTTTCTGAAATACAGATAACATATTACCAAAACTGAGTTTGCATAGAAATCAGAGATTCAGACCAACTTTACTAGTTCTTGTAGTACTTGTTTTGACTTGGTGTTGGTAGGCATGGTAGACTGACCCAGCATTCATCCACAGCAGTTGGTATAAATTTAGAAAATTTCTGATTAGTGGACACTGAAGATATTTAAAAAATCATAAACCCCAGAAATCCATCATGGTGACACCAATGTTTCTTACAGCATGTCCCTTGAAGAGGATCCATCCCTGGCACACAGGCAGGTTCATTACCAGCCACAAGTGAGATGTCTCTACAAAAGCTTAGATGAAGAGGACACAATTAGTGAAAGATTACTAATCCCAAGGCTTCGCAGATCCCCCATACATCAGATTTTAACTGCTTTTATTAGTAGTAATGTACCCTCACCAAGACAAATGTGCAGAAAATATTTGACTGCGAGGTTCACATGGTTTTTACATGGTAGTATATTTTTAGTCAAGAACTCCTACCACTATGATAAATAATTACTTATCATACTGATACTTACAGCAACAATCTCATATCACCATCAATGGAAAGTATTTGACAAGCCACAGTAAGACTCAGGTGTGTGCTGCAGCTACTCTATTAGCGATCATAAACATCATGAATTACTTATAAATGCTGTGACAGCAGTACCCAGACTAAGAACATGGGACTAGTATCGCCCAGCAATGCAGTTGAAGGAAGTTTGGGGAACAGAACATAGCATGCAAACTATTAACAGAGCCAAAATTGCCTCCTCTCTACAAAATATACAAATTGAAGAAGATGAAAAAGAAAGGGAAATTATAACCCAGAGACTGGTGTGGTTAGGTCTCACAGTGGAGTCCTAAAGACAAATTCAGAAGATAGTAAGTGACACGCCTCCTGCACCATTCTGTCGTAATAAAAGGCTTTTTAAGGGATGATAACTGCTTCCTGTAGGTGCTCTTCTTCAAGTACGCAGGGCCTGGCATGTCACTGCTCACATGTCTCTACTGAACCGGATACAAGTGGTGTAGTGAGGGCAGGAGTACTTGTGACCAGCTGTGCAAACCCTTGCCTGAACTGTGATTCCTGAACTCCAAAGGTAGTTTAACGAGGACTTCACAGAATCACACAGACCTTTTGTCACTGTTAACTATTTAAATACAGATATATCCATTTTATAGTAAACATGAAGGAGATTTCAGGGTAAACCAGAGGCCTTGTAGCTTGCTCTTAGAGGTCTCGCTTGGAACTTAAAGGTATTTTATTTGAGACTTTTGTTGCCAAGATATAATTTTATTCATTATTAAAATACCAGCAGAGTTACAGATGGTACTGAAGTTAAATTGTGTGCATCATTTTGATTGCAATTGTAAATTGTGTCTGTACTGGGATTTGAAGTTGAAAAGATTCACTGGTATTTATAGGCTAGATAAAATTCCTCTTAGCATTATCCACTTAATGGCATACTTTGTTTTAAAGACATAAACCATGCGTTTTGTACCATGCCTCTAACAGTCCTCAGGAGTGACGACAGATGCTTTTCACTTCATCTGTTTTTCTCCTGCCTTCTGTAGCTGCAATTCTCATTTGAAAATACAAGAAATACATACTTGGACTTACTGCAGAAATTAACCTTCAATATTATAGTCCAATGAGGTATAAGTGTATGGGAGAAGTAGGAGCTTCTGTGAGTGCTAAAAAAACACACAAAAGACACAGAAAGTGCAGTAACAGGGAGTATGGCTACATGTATGGAAGAGATTATTTCTGTATCAACAGTCCCTACAAAAAAATCTCTCCAGGACTACCACATACTACTAGGTTCTACTACCATTTTTACTACCATGAATATCTTAATATCTTAGTAAATGATTCTTGAAAACATGAAAAGAAAAACAACAATAAACAAACAAACAATCAAACCCCCTGTTCTTCTCTAAAAAGAAATTCCTTTTTTCCTCCTTTTTTTTCCCCTAGAGACTGGCTACACGTAAGTGCACAGATGTGAACTCCATCTGGTAGCTGAAAGGCACGGCATATTTTCCGAGATATAAGACACTAGAGAAAGTACTTAACAACACAACGTTCCTTTCTCTTTTCTTGCTGTACGGCAAATAAATATCAGTAGTTAAGCTAATCATGAACTCTTCCTAGGTGAGTGTAAATTACATAAGTATTCTTTCATATGCCTGTAAAGGCATAAAAGTATTATTCAATCAGTGCATTATAGAGTATCTTTTATGATACAGTGTGCACATATAACCTTGTCTCACAAAAAGTGGTCAAGTCTAATTTTGAATAACTCAAGGGGCTCTCATAACACTGATTCAATAGTGGGTCTTGTTTTTTTACTGAAACAAGCATGTCTGCCATGTAACTCCTACTCACAATAATAACTAGGAATAGAATTTGAGGAACAGAGAGGTCACATGACACTTGGGTTCAAAATGTGAATTTCAAATAACCATCAATGCAGCTCCAGTAAACTAATATGCAGAAACAATTCCTGTTCTGAGAGGGTGAAAGAACGTCAGACTAAGCCAACTACAAACAAAAATTAGTTAAAGAAAAGTAGTCTGAATTTTAAGGAACAAATATTCTAAGATTCCAGTTCTGTCATTGTCCGAGTCATTTAGTTGAGTCATCATGTCTGCAGCTACAAAATGAAGATACTCATCACTTTATCTTATACTATATGCTTTTCATTATATCAGAGTCTCTTTGTAGAAAAGGAATGTGATGTTTCCAATGAACAGCAAATCCATCACAGAAATCCATTGAATAAGAGGATAGTCTGATACCTCTACAATTACTGAAATCACTCATATGAAAAATAAAAAAAGACCATAACAAAAGGATGTGCTGACTCTGCCTTTCAACATTCATATTCCAATGAACAACCTGCAAAAGCATATCATTGTCCAAAGCCGTGATTTACTCTCAGCAGTTATAACAGCAGTTGTCAGGGTTTCTCACTACTTCCTTCTCAGAATATAATGCTTCTTGTACCTATTTGGCTCTCCCTTCAACATTTCTGAGATCCTGTTAATATTAGAGTGCTTTGGTCTTTGACCTGAGAGCAGAAAGCTACAAAGCTGACCCAGTGAATGGAACAGGTTTTATACCTGAAGTTTGCCCTTTTGACATGTATTACACTTCAGGGAACAGGCAGCATAAATCCCTTCATACCATAGCAGGAAAATGTATCCAAAGATTACCCTTCTGTACAGGAAAACAAAGGCAAGAGATTTTGTCAGCACAGGGCAGTGTTTGCTGTGCTATTAAAGAAAACCATGCAAGAACTTTTCTATGGCCTTTTCTACAATCCTTTTCCATGGCCACACAGCATCACATCAACATAAGCATCCTTCTTATCCTGGCCTACATGAGATTTGTTACTCGTGCATTTCAAATAAAGTTTGAAAGTTATATACTCCAAAGATCAAGACTGTCTTTTAGCATTTCAGAAGTTATAGCAGTGCTCACTAAAACAGAAACTCAATCCCCTTCAAAAGCATCAGACTTTGCTACAAGCATGGTCTGTTCACCACAGGTCATCACTGAAGGAGATCAGGGCTCCATCAATTAAACTATTCCAAAAAACAGAATGGCATTTGCCTTAAAATACAGTAATACAATAAAAACAACACTCAATTTGCAGGGAAAAAAATGCTAATGTATGTGCACCCGTCATCAAGGCTGCCAGGATCATTATTAGAAGAAAAACAGAGAAATCATCAGAGCCAGTTGGACTGAATTCTGTAGGCATTTACCAACAGAAAATTAAAATGCAGAGGGATACAGAAGATTTTCTGATGATGTTACTCAGTGTTAAGATTGTTCAGGAATTCACTGGTGAAGCAGTTTTTTCAAGTTGTATAAATACAATTTTTTAAATGTAATGTAAATACCTGTTTCACTGAGATTCAAGTTTATTGGAAAAAAAAAACAAACCAACAAAACCCAAGAACAGACTAAGCAAGAGAGAAATAAAGAAAAGCTTTCTGCATAACAGCAGCAGCACCTAGGTTATCTGACTAAAACATGAAAACCAGTTTCGGAAAGACAAGTGCTTAATGTGCAGGTGAGGGGAGCTGACCATCTCAGGTAGCTTAACACAACTGGTGAAAAAATAATCCATTTTCTAGTCCAATTTGGAAAAAGAATAGCTTCAACAATCTAAGTAGAGTCATTATATCATCTACCACCTTATATTCAGCTGAATGAGAACGAAACATAGTTTGACTACTTAGAATCATAGAATAACTAAGGTTGGAAAAGACCTTCAAGAGCACCGAGTCCAACCTTTGACCAAACACCGCCATATCAACTAAACCATAGCAGTAAGTGTCATGTCCAATCATTTCTTGAACACTTCCAGGGATGATGACTCTACCACTTAGCTGGGCAGCCCATTCCAACGCTTAACCAACATGCCAGTGAAGAAATTCCTCCTGATGTCCAACCTGAAACTCCCCTGGCACAGCTTGAGGCCATTTCCTCCTTTCCTGCCACTGGTTGCCTGGGAGAAGACGCTGACCCCCACATGGCTGTAATCTCCTTTCAGGTAGCTGTAGAGAGCAATAAAGTCCCCTCTTGAGCCTCCTTTTCTCCAGACTGAACACCTCAGCTCCCTCAGCCACTCCTCATATGATTTACTCTCTAGGCTCTTCCCCAGCTTTGCTGCCCTTCTCTGGAGATACTCCAGAACCTCAATGTCCTTCTTGTAGTGAGGGGCCCAAAGCTGAACCCAGGATTTGATGTGTGGGTCACTGCCCTAGTCCTTCTGGCCACGCTATTTCTGGTGCCATTGGCCTTCTTGGCCACCTGAGCACACACTGGTTCATGTTCAGCTGCTGTCAACCAGCACCCCCAGGTCCTTTGCCACTGGGATGCTTTCCAGAAAGATTTTTCTGCTCTGGTTCCTATGGACCTCTATGGAAAAGGGCTCATTTATACAGGTAGACCTTGCAAAGACTTTCAGACAATGCCATATCTTTGTCTGGTAAGGTTATATTGTGCACATCTAAATTTACAGCTGCTATATCTAAGCAAACAACAGAGGCAGCTAGAAAGGTGTGAAATGTTGATGAATTTCACAGGTATGCCCAGGTAACAATGCACAGCAATTTAAAAGCCGTCAATAACCAAGAGGTTGCCCCCTGAATTTTCGAATCAGTCATGATCAAATGAATTCAATTTTTATTTTCCCTTTGAATCATAGTGAACTCATGGATAAAACTGATTAAAAGGGAAATAATAGACAGCATGGGATTCACTAAATGCTTTCTGTTTGTAGGGGTTCACCAAACGTTTTCTATTTGGAAGAGAGCCTCTTCAAATTGTAACATGCAGGATAGCACGCTGAAAAGCAATTATAACTCTGAGAATTTCAGTGCATCCCATAAGGCTGAGAGAATGTTCAATTTGCAGGCTGTGAGCAAGGATTAACAGAGATGAAGGTAGCAGTAAGTGCCCATGTACTGTTGCATTTAAATGTAATGTCATTTCAAGGGATGATAAGTAATCATTTCATGTCTCAATAACCTCCAACAAAAATGCCCTATTTAGCCCCAAAACACCAATTTTTAAGACTTTTCTATGCAAGTAAATGGTTTAGATAAGGGATTGGATTGAAAAAAGTTCAGAATTCCCATTCTAAAGCAAGGTGAATGCAGCTTTGATGTCAGCTTAAAGATGAAAATTTTCTTCCAGGCATTTCTTAGGACAGCATGTTCCCTCTTCATCAGTCACAGTGGCACTTTTAGTGCCAAAGGAGAAAAGAAACCTACAGATCTCTTAGATCTAACATGATAGGAAGCAAGCAAGACAGTTTATAAACAAATTTTTCTAACTAACTGTGATTATTTTGGGAATCAGTACTGAGATCCTGATGTTATAGTCTTCTTTACACGTTATGTAACTTTAGGCTGTAATCCCAAGCTTTGAACAAGATTCATGGCACTATATGACCACAGTTCTCAGCCTTTACATGACCATAATTCTGGCCTATGACTTAGACCCACTTCAGCATCTCTGTCACTGAATTTTCCTTTAAAGTGAAAGGTATTTCATAACCATCTGCAAAACTTCCATCACCCACTGACATTATGCAAGATGTACTAGAAGAGGCTTGCAAATGTAACAATAGAAGACTCCCCAGTAAGCAGTCAGAAGACTGTGTCACACCATGAGTGTGATGGTAGCATCATCTTTCCCAGAGATGTCCTATCCATCAACCTCAAATACAACCCTAGAACTGTTAGGAAAGCTTTGTGGTCCAGATACTTCACAGGTACAGGTGTTTTTTAATCACCAGTTCAGTTACAGACCCATTCAGGATTTGAGT
The DNA here is from genome assembly GCF_003984885.1 of Neopelma chrysocephalum. Lineage (NCBI taxonomy): Eukaryota > Metazoa > Chordata > Aves > Passeriformes > Pipridae > Neopelma > Neopelma chrysocephalum. The sequence continues at coordinate 21,524,225 of NW_020897703.1, forward strand.
CTTGCTGAGGTCAGCTTTTCAAATGCATTATTTCCTGCCTTTATTTGTTAGGACAGTACCAGTTTGAGGAAAAGGTGCTTCTCACTCTCATAGCAAGTAAGGATGAGAGCTATGCAACTGCTTGATGATACAGAGGTGTGTGAATGAAAACAGAGAGCTACTCAGGACCCACAGGGACTACCAATGCAGAAACAGTATCCACATTCGATAATGATGCTTTAGAGAACAGATATGCCCAAAAAGATCCATTAAAATGGATAATATTTATACTATCTATTATTAATAGACTCAGCATACATGTTCCCTTTATCAACATTAATGATGCTTTTTAATTCAGTATTCAGAAAAATCTGTATGAAATCTGGAATGCCTTTGACAATTCCAAAGAATGTGATTTTCTTCCTTGGTGGAAATCTGAGAAGCCAGTTAGAGTGATGGTGTCAAGGCCATACTTGTCATACCTGGTTAGTGACTCACTTAGTCCTATTCAAAATTAACTTGCAGTTTAACATGCAAAGGAACTGACTTGATACAAACATATCTGCTAATTACCATGATAATTTGAACCCATCTAGTGTTTTCTGCATCATTTTCAGAGACAGATAGAAAGTAACTCTCCTGGATTTAACACAAAATACGGGAGTACTGGAGCTGGAGGAGAATACTCTCATGACCTATGTGAGTACAACACAATAGAAAAAGAAGAGAAAAGGGCATAACCAGAACAAGTAGGACTGTTCACACTAGGGTTGTGCAAAACTTGCTCTGCAACAAGCTAACGGATATTAATAACAGAATTAACAAATAACAGATATGAAATGCACTAAGGATTGCAGTGCAGTATTTCTGTCACATGGGATTAAACAAAACCAGACATTCTTCATTTTAAAAAACATGGTAAAAATTCAAGCAACTAAAAAAGAAAAAGGGGGAATTTCAACAAGATGGCAGCTTTGATTTAAACTATTGATTTAAACGCCAGCAGAACTCTAGTAGTTACTTTCTATGTGGTCTAAAGATGCCATTTTTCATCCAACAAGGAAAAGGTTCACTTTCTATCAGTAGTCCTCCTTGTGAGGAACTTTACATACAAAAAATAAAAAAGTCTGAATTAAAGAAAAAAATCAACCAACCAACCAAACTTCTATGTTCCATTGTCCCCTGTCATAAACACTGAGCAAACCTGAGCCATCTTTGCAAAGTTTCCATAAGGAGCATTTGTTGATACAACTGTCAGATGTGAAACAATTTGGGTAATAATTTGATAACTTTATTTTCAGATATGACAAACAGACAACTCCCCCATGCTTCTTAATTGCATGTCACTTTGTTTAGACAGATCCAGCTTCTTCAATACTGAATGACAAGCTCAAATGCTTTCATATATAATTATGGTGCAATACAGACATGCTTCCTTAAAAACAAAGAAACTGTATATATTAGAGGTAAAAATCTTTTAAACACAGAGAAAAGCTCAGCTGTGTATTTTCTTACTCTCTTTAAATCAAATTCAGATCCTGCTTAGATTTCTGCTGTTCACATCCCATTTTAATACACAAACTCCCACAGGTTTTATCTCTTCAACAAAGCAATTAATAAAGCATGGCTCAAGCCATTAAAGGTTTCTTTTATGCCCCTCTCAATCCCTCGAGATAAATAGAAATTGATGTTTGTTTTGAGCCTTTTGAAATCTGAATAATTTTTGCAAAGTCCTGCAGCCTTGAAACTAAAATCTAATTACCTGCAAGTGTTTGCAGATATAAGTATAAATTTAAACTCACTCCACTATGTGGTAAGTTTTTAAAGATCAAAGAGTTACCTTTAGCCTTGAGGCTCCTTGTTTGAAAATGCACCTTAACGTTTAATGGTGTCACATTCCAAAGCCCTGCACATTGCTTTGAAAGCATACCTCTCAGTGGTGGAAACAGCTTCTCTTGCTACTAGCACTAATCAAAAGGACCAGGAATATATCTTCAGAAGATCCATGACTAGAGCCTCCAACCCAAGAAATGCAAAGCCCAGTCATCTCACAAGTAGTTATTTGCAGCATCCCAACTCACTACATCAGTGCAATGAAAAGGTGACAGTGATCTTTCCCTTCAGTTTTGCTCTGGAGGAGTCAGCAACCAGATCTCACTCCCTTTCTTGCCAGTGAATAGAATCACTGATGAAACTCAGAATCAAAGAATGGCTGAGGATGGAAGAGACCCCCAGAGATCATTTTGTCCAATCTCCCTGCTCAAGCAGGGTTCCCTATAGCAGCTTGCCCAAGGCAATGTTTCGATTCATGTTTGTGTTAGAAAAACTCCTCCTTAACCCTTATGGGCAGCAAAGTAAGGTTGAGTTTGTAGGTTCATTAAATCTATCCTATCATACAACAGAACATGGCATTCAGGAATAACAAAGTTTTTCCTGATGAGCTTCAGGTGTCCTGATGGGCTGTAGTCTGGAGAAACTCTATGAAAAGCTGCCTTCTGTGTCCTACTAAGAGGAGAGCTTCAGATAAATTAATTTTCCAGGACACAAGAAAACCTTTAATATGATAGGAACATCTCAAAAATTTTGTTTATATGATAATGCAGAGCATTAGATCAAAGAGATGATTACATGGAATTTGTCATGTGTTTCTGGGGAAGAGTCAGGGAAGCAGATCATTTTCTCTTAATCTGTATTATTCTTATCTGTTTTCTATTTTCTTGAAATAGAAATCAGTTCCATATCAGCATGCTCTGTAGTCACTTACATTTAGGTAGATTTGTTCATTGGAAAGACACATAAAAAACATGGAAAGATTCAGGGATAATATTAAATAATGGGGGAAGAAGGGGAGGGGAGGAGGGGCATAATTTGTTTTTTAACCTCAGGATGTTTCAAATTTGTGAAAAAAATGGAAAATAAACATGTCAGAAAGTTAACACCAAGGCATATTCTCTGTTACACTCAGTATTAACTGTATGAAGCCTGTATTAGCTGAAGGATGCTGAGGTTGGACCACATGTTTAGAGACCATATAAGACATCACACTGTCTTCTGCTACTATTCAAATTGCTCCTTTCACCTAGATTGGTAATAAAGGGAATAATGAGGGAAAGTGTTAAAGCCCCTCCCAGCAAACCCATGAAGCTCCAGAATGACCTGAGCAGTCCCTGTCACACATTCATCCCTGGAAGGTTAAGTGGATTTTGATGAAGCCATCAGCTTCAGCTGCAAAGAGCTTGAGCCAATGCCAAATGAGGTCAAAGGGATTTTTTTCCCCTCCATTAGCTTCAATGGGCTCTGAATAAAACCCGGTGGGCTCAATCATGCCTACTAATTGTTAAGGGAATTAGAATTCCTGTAAATCATTCCAACTATGGTCACTTGAAACTGGAATGACAAAGGGAAATTTCATGATCCCCTACATATCTCTGTGTGAACCACTGAACTCATGTTAAAACCATGATAATGTCTCAGAACTTAGGAATACCACCTCAGGCAATGCAAACCAGCACCTAGTATACCAGATTACTTCCTGTCCCCTTGAATTCCAGGGCAATAATTCCTCCTAAATTTAAGTGACTATTTATGTAGCCACATGAAACCCCCTAAATAGCCTCTCTCAATAGTAAACCTACTTTTCACAAAAAGATGTTGAAAGATCACGTCTATTGGTATAAAGCAGAGACTGATTCAAAGGTCATGAGGCTATATCTTTTATGAAGTGATAAAGTGATAAAGTTTTATACATATGTATATATAATATCTTATTATATATCATGTATTAATATATAATAATACATAAATATAATATTTTTAAAATAAAGGTAGACCAATTTGCTGATCAAATTCACAACACAGTGCAGACAAGCTGTTGCCATTTGAATTTCATGCTGAATCACTCTTTAAACATTGGAGACCAAAATGATGCTACATAGCCTTTATTTAGCTATTATCTGGAGGATGTTATGCTGTTTTGCCATTGCCCTGGCTAATGTTTAAATATAATCAGAGTCATGTTCATTTTAGTTTCTTGTCTGCACAAGTGTTTTCAGAACAAGTCCACATCTGTGTGACATTCACAGACACACTCTGCAGATCTCTGTCCTAGTAGGGCTATGAACAGCAATGTCTGTGGGCTGCACACACGAAATCAAGCCAAGTCTAGTGAAACAAACGGGAGCAAGGCCAAGACTGTTTGATGTTCAAGTTCTATACAGCAGCCCTAAGTGCAGTAGGGACCATGCAGGGCAGCAAATGCATACAAGAGACAACTGGAATGGTGCTTTATAAAACATTAGGCACGCTTGCCCTTTCTCTGTTACTTTCTCCCCACATTGCAAACACGGAAATGAGGCAGGAGACAAGGTCACACAGAAATCCTTTGGGATAAGTGGGAACTGAATGGCCTCCCAGAGCCCCTCAACACTGAGCAGCTTTGCTCCCATTACCCTTTTTACTTGTTCTCATAGAATCACAAGAATAAGTCATTTGAAACTCAACAAATGTATGAAAAGTGCCAGAATTGAGTCAGGGAAGGATGGGGAAACTAAAGGAGAAAATTAGGAATACAGGCATTAGGAGAGTTGAATGGGACAAATACAATGAGGAGAGGACAAGCAAGAAGAGTTATAACCTTCGACTTTTAAAAGAGCTCAGATCTGTTAGTATGGTGTTTGAATGAAGAAAAATGGAGTGCCATGAGGATTGTAGAGTAGGAGCTAATTTAGGTATGTGACTGGAGCTTAGGTTGATTAGGTCATTCACAGCCTGAAGGTTTCTGGCTGTAATAAAGCGTATTCCAAACCATCCCTGCTGTGTCTCACTTCTGTTTATTTGACTAGTTCTGTTCAAGGTCCAGATTTGGCAGAGCTTCTGTTTCTCCCAATGTGCATTTCATTTCCAACCATCTGCTAAAGACTCGGAGCCTCTTCTCGAAAATTTGAAAGATTTAATGACAATTAGCTTGAAAATACTTTTTTAAATTTTATTAACAGATTGTAGAATCAAGAAAATTCACAGGGGAAAAATGTATTAAATAGTATTGCCTTTCCCCATCACTAGACCCGCCTACCAAGCGGTGCGTACAAGGCACATATGGGCAGCTGAAAAGCACTTTGAATTCAGAGATACAACATTAATCCGGTAAGAATAATCACAGCAGACAACTTGTGCTATCATATAGTTTTACTGACTCAAATAAGACCTTGTAGAGATGCACTAAGCCATATTCAAGTCATTCAACAGAATCATGTTATTTGGTTTCAGATCCCCTACCTCTGTCCCAATCTGCTAGCTCCCCGCTCCCTCCCCAAATATCAAATTCAATAAATGTTGGAGTAAAGCATGTTCTCACACCAATGGTCTGAGAAGTTTAAGTGGAATAAGACTTCATGTGGAAAGTTTCGTTGCTACATGATACATGTACTATATGGGACAACATCATATTTTTAATAATTTATTTTTTTTAAAAAGCCACTTAATAAGTTTACTTGTTTTAAGAGATCCATAAATTCATGATATTTCCATATGAGTCAAAGGCACTTGGTTTTCATTTCTTGGAAATTGCTTTTTTTTTTAAAATATACACTGTCACTGCACAGACTCTCAGCTTCATAGTAATTCATGTCTTTGGCAACTTTTAGAAACTTAACTTACACTGTTAACGCAGTAAAACAAGGCAGGCATGTAATTATGCCCTGAAAATAAAATCTTTTGTAGGTTTTAACAGCATCTCAGGTGTCAATTGAATTAGTGTCACCTATCAAAACTACAAGTGGTCAGATAGGCATTATTGAGACATTATCTACTTGAGAGTGAATGTGCAACTACCTATACTTCTTCTAAAGGAGAAATTATCTCCTTTGGTACACTATGAAGCCACAGGATTTTATTTTCTTCCCAATTAGAAGAGGCATGAGGTCTTTCCCTCTGCAAGCTTGTACCCAACCCTGCCTTATGGTCACAATGGAAGAGTACAGCTGCACTCTAAAGCCAGATGTATGTATCACTCAGATTCCACTCTATATATCTGTATGCCCAAGCCACTGGTTCTGCATAGGACCATCCAGAACAGTGAAACTCAAGTCTGTTCTCAAAAACAGTTTCTCCACAAAAATCATACAGACCCAGACTCCTCAGCTAGCGCTGGAGGTGAGTCAGCTTTTCAGAAAACTTGATATATAAAAATGATCTATAGTACATCAGGAGTTCTGTTTACTTTCCAGCCCTCTGAATGATGTAATCGGGAAACTTTTGGTTTCAATGGGCTGAGGATAAAAGTCAGAAGGTGAGTTACTTGTGTTCAAACAAGGTACATTTTTCAGAAACAGGCATAAAATCTTGCACACACCCCCACGTCCCAAAGGGAAGCATTTGTGCAGTATCCCTTACTGCAAACACAACTCAGTATTTTTAGAAGTGCAGAGGGAGAAGGTTGGATTTTGGAGCTAATGGGAAAGTAATAGCTAATAAGACAAGCAACTGCAGCATGAAAATATGACTGCTGTAAAATTAGCTTCTGTATTTCCATGCCAACCAGAGTGTGCTTACTCATTCATAATTAAGCTTTTCACACCTTATGGTCCAAATGGATTTCTGGCAACTTTTACTATCATAACACTCCGCTTAATAGCAGAGGTCTAGAGGACTAGGTCTCAGAGTCCTGCTTTCATATTTTATATTATTATTTAACCACTAGTAAACAGCTCTTGTTTTAATTTCTTCTATTAACCAAGTATCATTGCATAATCCCACAAACACCCCACAAGAATATAGGTACTTTGTACAAGAAGAAAAGTTTTATAATTCTAGAACTGGTTTTATTTTGAAAACTAGTTCATTTCCAATCTTGCAAACCAGTCATTCTTTTCCAATACATTCCACAATCTTTTTACATGCAATCTCAGTAACATTTAGTTTAAACAAACACTTTTATATCAACTTGGCACATGAAATAAACTATACTTATCTATCTGTAATTCAACAGACTGGGTATTGAGAAAGCTCCAATCAGCAACTAAGATAGAAAAGTATTGCAGTAAACGAGAAGTATCCAACACTTGTTAAAACAAAATTCAATATATCTATCTGCATTCCCTTCTTGGGGAAAGAGACCTGAATATGTGCATAAGTAAGTCCCATGAGTATTCATATTCTAGAAGGAATTTCCACTTCAAGAACATATTTAAAAAAAATACCTTCATTGATTTTTATCTTTTTTTTTTTTTTAATTTCTCATTTTAAGGCCTTATACTAGAAATCTGAGTTATTTTCATGCAGCTCTGTAATGAACCTGTCATTTACATGTTTGATGCAAGGGGATACATTTCTCATTTCATGATCTGACTTCAACAAACTACAGCCTGGAACTTATTCTCAGCTCAGACCTGGAACAACCTGGCATTCCACAAAACAAAGTTTGATTATTAAACATGTCAAGTTGTTTTGGGGGGGAGGGGGTTTGTTTGCTTTTGGGAAACTTTCCAAGCAATATTACTTGCATTATTCTTACAAGTTCTCCAGCACTGGACCATGTTTTACCCTTATTATTTTTTCTTATTTCTTATCTTTTATACCTAAAGACGGTTGTTTCTGTTATTGACGGCTAAAACATTTATAGTCAACTGTCTTCATCCCTTTTTTGCATTAAACCACAAGTTTCCACCAACCTCTGGGACCCAAAGGTATTTTACATTATGCTATTCTGATGCACTTTGTGGTCCAGCCGCACCTCAGCATGTTCCCTGCTGAGGGATGACAGCCTGCAGAGCAGGTTTTACCCAATTGCTCCTTCCTCCCTTCTACCCAAAGGATCAGGGAACAGCTGATTTCATAGTGAAAGGTTATCAGACAAGCTGAAGCCTCCTCAAGCCTGAGGAATGTCCTGTCACTACTGCTTCTAGCTCATCCTTTCCTCCTTTTTTGGAAAGCAGCAGTGGAAGCACCTTGTGTGGTACAGGTCAGCAAGGTACCTTTGTTGCCCACCTTTGCTGCCACTGAGAATCAGATATCAGTGGTAGAGAAGCCCATGACATAACCCTTTCAGGACCTCCAGTTTTGCCTTTTCAATGTGACACTGAAGTGCAGACAGAGGCCTCTCCCTCCACAACAAGGTGCTCCAAGCCATTGCTCAGTTTGCTCTATCTTTTAGTCCTCTATTATTTCACTCCTTGGTTTTCGCTAGACTTGCTAGAAATTGAATCATCACATAACATTCGAAGTGAGTTTGCCCTTAGGCTATTTCTTCGTGATTTTGTAGATGATTTCATTAACATGCAAAGGAAGAGAATCACAGGTCTAGCTGAACTAAATGCACCAAATACTGTCACTGACTTTTTCCACCAAGGAGTTTTATTGCAGGCTTCATTTCATTACCAACTCAAAAGACACAAATCCAAATCCCAAAGGATTCATTTATTCTTGGGATTATTCCCAACTGGCTATTAATTATGGGTGGCATTGGAAGAAACTCCTACTAATGCATCTTACACAGTCTTGCTCTGCATCTAGATCTATACATTCCTGAGGATTGAATGGACTGTTACCTTGTTTAATCTCCAGCATACCTCAGGCTCTACAACTCTGCATAGCCGTTCTTTCACCAAACACAACAGACTGTTGTTGGATGAAGTACTGGAAAACTTATTTGAGGTTTGGGTTAGGGTTTTTTTTCTGTTTATTTGTAATTTTTTGTTTTCTTCCTTGCTTTTTTTTTTTTAATTAGTATAGCTGGTTTATTTTAAGAGAAGAGCAAATTAAAAAAAAAGATACAAGAAAGAATTTATAGTATTTTTTTAAATGCATGAGGAATTACTTTTTTTTTTTTTAATGTGCAATCTTGTGCTTCCTTCCTGCACTGTAAATTACTGTAATCCAACCATTATTTTCTTCTCTGCACATTTGCAGGGTCAGCACTGACTATATCTAGCTCCCCCAAAGGCAATTATGAAAATGTTTCTTCCTGTACTTTTCCTGCATAAGAACCCTAACAAAGGTGTTATTTAAAGATTCCCCCCAAGCTGCCAAATGGCACTGCTGCGTAAACGCGAAAAAGTAAAGATGTGCTGATAAGATGGCAAGGGCAAAAAAATAGAAGGAAAAAAAAGTCCAACATGGGCTTCTGGGCATGATTCAGCCCCTTACATTTTTCATGGAAAGAGCAAATGTGTATCCCTACAAACCTCATTACACCTCTTTCATACAATCCATATCAGTCAAGATCTCCGAACACTGACACTCCCATGTCGCATTGCAGACCCTGGACTACTGATGATACACAACCAAGAAAAGGGGACGTGAAGAGATGGACTAAGTTAAATATTTTTAATAATAAAATTAAGCTTTTATATTTTGTTGTTATTTTAGGAAGGGGAAAAAAATACAGGCTAAAACCCTCATTGTTGTCGATGCCACACAAAGCTGAAACCACCAGTGAGCCTTGCCAATTCTCCCCTATCAAGCCAGTAAAGTTTGCTCCTAAATATCATGGAACTCTGGAAGGTGGGTCTAGAACCAAGCATGGAGCATGGTGCTATCTGCCAGCATCAATAGAAATACAAATAAGGAGGGAAACACAGTGAAACATGAACTTCAGTTGAAGGATTGTTTTTTTAAATGATGAGTGACCTGATACCTGAGGCTCTCTGCTCTGATTGCAACACACCAGGATAATATTTTTTCAGAATATTATCACATTATTAACCAGAGAACCCATTAGTTCTGTCCAAGTCTCACAGATCAGAGAAAAAGTAATAAAGACTGAGTTAGGTAGAGGAACAGCTGTCTACAGAGCAACCCGCTTCCTTCAGAAACTCTTCCATTGGGCCTGAAAAACAGATGAGAAAACTGCAGGTGTAGAGTCCAGTGATGAAGGGAAGTTGCCTCTCAGCACTCCATGAAATAGGACTGAAATACAGAGAATTTTACGATCAATAAAAAGGTCAGATAACTGCACAAGTGTAATGACATATAGATTATTTTCTCACTTCCAAAAAAAGACAAAAAGAAAAAAGGAAAATCCCAACAGTTTTTATTCTAAAAAACCCAACCAAATATTTTCTCCAAGTGTAAAATGCATAAATCATCTGATTCTCTTGAACAGCATTTTTTCCTCCAACTTCTCATCTCAATTTTCTGAGGAATACACCTGAGAAAGGAAATTAAATAAGCAAATTAGGAAACACCAACACCTGACTACTTCAAAAATTAAAGATTTTAGAAAATTAAAAAGAAAAAAAATGCACACCAGCAGAAACAAGACACACACACACATTTTAGAATATTTAAAACAACTGAAAAATCTAGTTTTCCCTTTGATTCAGTATCATCAATTTGCAAACACCTATTCACCTGACAAAAGACTACAAGCAACCAGCAAATACTCTAGGTCATTAATCTTTTCTATTTCTTTCTTCTTGACCATATTCAATAAAGATATGATGGTTCTTCTGAAGCATCTTCTGAAGCACTGAAATAGTGAGACATAGTAGAAGGTACAAAATTTACTGAAATCACGTTTTAAAAAAAAGGCAAAAAAGCACAGCCCAGGAACTCATTACTAATTAGATAGATCCTCTGCTTTATTTTGTATTCTCCAAAATGCAACTCTTCATCATACTGTTTTTGTTCCCACGTCCCTAACTTTTGAGCTCAAATACGCACGAATGCAACCATTCACTTTTTCTTAGCACAAAATCAATCATCTGTAACTCCCAGCTAATTGCACATAGCCCCAAGTGTTATACAAGCCCTGTGAAACTGCCTGTAGAACCTACACATTTCTACCTCCAATTTTAAATGAAAACAGTTTAAAGAGTTTAACAACATCACGGCACCTATTTCTGCCATCACCCTCCCCCACCAAGAATCCTTCTCTTATTTTTAGCTGCTCTGCTATTTCAGCTATTGGGTCTTAAAGACAAGTGCCACACAGAGGTTTAAACAAGAAATATTGAAAAAATTGTTCCTGGTGAAAACAAACAAACAGAAAACAATACAGTGGTCAAGGTATTATGTGGGATAAATTAAAGCAAAAGGTATTCCCCTGTCCTAGAAGATTCTTGGCTGTAAAGCTACAGCTACAATTCTGTACATTACTACTAGCAATAAACCCTCAGGGTAATTTTATGGCAATGTCTTCCCTTTCAGCCAATACAGTTTAACACAGCTTAGAACAGGGAAAACGTAACTGTTTTTGCTTTATCAGTTTATATTTTAATGTTGCACATTGAGTTTAAAGATTTTTTATGCTACCAATGGGAAGCTATAACAATCCAAAAAGAATGTTCAGAAGCAACAACTTACTACATGCTCGGCCAAAGTGCAAGGGAAAGCAATTAGCTCTTAAGGGAAGAGACAGGAATGCCTCAAGGTCCTGTATCTTTCTGGAGCATAGGGATACAGTTATCCCATACATTAGGAACAGATCCCAGTTGAGTAAATAAGAGTTTTTCCTCATGAAAAAATCAGTTCTTTTCCTAGAGTAACCCTCAACTGGAGGCAAATAAGACCCATTTTCATGTGGTTTTTGTCAGTGGCTCAAAACCAGGCATCTCTAATTGGTACTTCATTGTGATTATCAATTCATGCAGGGATGATGCATAGTAAACAGTAAAATACATCAAGTCCTGTCTACACAGAGTAAATCATACTTACAATACAATAGGAAAAATTGGTAATAATTGTAAAGGAGATGTCAGGCCCAGTTTTCATATTTACATTTGGGTAGGTTCAGGGAAAACAATGCCTCAGGGAATGAGAACAAAATGCAGATCATTTGGGTTCATCCCCAGAGTGTTTCAAGCAATGCTGGAAATAGAAACTATACAGCTGCTACTATTAGGAAACCATGAAGGTGTTGAAGTCCCAATTAATATTGCTCTTGAGGGAAAAATACACCTCCTTTTCCACCATTCAAATTTTTTCCTTGAGACTGAGCCAGCATACCCTGAAGGACATGATTCACGGCAAGGACAAGCTCACTAGATGAACACTGTAAGAGAAAGCCATGTGTTAGTAACTAGCACATCCTGATGTACTTGGTCACTCAGTAAAACGTGTCATATTATCTTCAGTCTTACTGGTAAGCTCGCCGTGGCAAGGTGAGCTTTCTCCACGAGCTTTACAGGTTACGACGAGGTTCATGTATCCTGTCATGTCTTTCGGACTTGCTCTCCTAAGAGAAGTCTCAAAAGGTAGGAATTTGCTCTTCATTTCCCTACAACTAAGTGTATGAAAATCTACATCTTTACAAAGTTTTCTTTCATTTGAAGGTCAGTTTATCACCTCGGGAACATTTAATTGTAAACCGAAATGTGATATAAAAAATTCTCAGTACAGTTCTAAATGTGAGGAGTTGGCAGAAGAGAAAAAACACCCTAAGAACAATGTTTTTCTTCAGCTTTGCTACTTCCTTCCATCACTATTTTCTACCCACTTTTAGAAACAGGTGTTTCAAAGAGCAGTTACCGCAGTTAACATTTTTCTGAAAGACTTCATTCTTCAAACCACGACTGGGTGATAACCTCAGCAGAAGCAGCACTTTTACTGTGGTCATATATTGAAGAGACTACATTTATGTCTGAAATTTCTTCTACAGTGTTGCACACAATAACTTTTTCTTTTTTTTTTTTTTTTTTGTAATATCTCTTTTCAGTAAAGTGTAAGACCTATCCCTGCAGGGAAAACAGCAGTATGGTTTTTGTTTGTGCACTGCTTTAATTTATTCTGGTATTAAGTAGGAGCCAGAAACCCTAATTTTCTCACCGAAAACAACTTATTCACTGAAGTAACAGACAGAACCCTTTATCTCCATCAAATTCACCTGCATACCCTGGCAATCAGCTTGTCATAATGAAGGTTGCCTTTGCTGATTTACCTCTGCCCACCAGTTATTACCTACATCTATTAAAAAAAAAAAAAAGCTGCCACTTGATAGTACTGAAAGTTACTGCATGTGCAGGAAATGATGTCCTCTCTCTAACTCTTGATAGCTTAAAATGTATTTGCCACCACAGATATTTCTGCTTAAAACTAACACAGATCTCAATTATTTTAAAGCTTACTTTAGCTCAAGACAAAACTGAACAAGGAGTTAAGGACATATAAAAAAACCCCCCAAAACCAAACTAAAACAAACAAACAAACAAACAAACCACACAAAAACCAAACCAAAAACAAACAAATAAACAAACAAACAAAAACCCAAACCCCAAAATAGTTGATTTAGATTTGCACACTGGATTAATTACCTTATTTCATATCTTTTAAAGAGATATCATTGCACAAACCAAAAACCCTCTTTAGGTCTGAGCTGGAATTAAATGTGCTAAATCACTGTCAACACAGTAGTGAATATTTTCATCGTGAACACTGAGTGGCGAAGTGGAGCTTCACATGGATTATGATAGCAATCAGAGCACACATGGACTACAAGCAGTGAGCTGGTTCACTAGAGAGCACTTGCAAGCAATTCATTGCTATAGAGAAGCAAGTAAATTCAGGACCATGTTTAGAGCTATTAAAGGTGCTATAATCAACAGCTACTGCATTTTCTAAAATAAAAATGGTCCCAATGTCCCAGAAGTGCCAGAATAAATATTTATGAAATGCTGGCCAAACCCTCTTGAGTCTGAAGTCTTTCATGACACAGCCCTGGGGTCAGTGGCTACGGCAGGTGTCCAGGTTACTCAGCCTGGAGTGTAATAAAGTCTGTGTAATAAAGTCAGTAGGGTGAATGATACAAAGGGTCACCATCCTCAGTAATTTTTCTACAGGACCACTCCTCTTCGCTCATGTTAGAATATATGAAGTGAGTACAGAAGAGAATGGAATAGAAAGACAGTTTCAACCCTCACCTTTACCCAGGAGACCTTATAGTTGGGTGAAAAAGTAGCAAGACGGTTTCTAACAGGTAGAAGGATTCCATGTGGTAGGGTTAAAGTTTGCACAAATTTGCCTGCTATCTGCAGAGAGAGGATTAGCATTAAGATTAGGAAACACAGGGGTGTGAGAGGGCCTTCATGTATCTGCCAATCAGCAAGGGGTTTCCTCGGTTCAGAACATCCAGTTTCCACTTTCATCCCCTCATTCTCCATTGATCAGCCTTTGAAACTATCACCAGTTCACTGAAAAAATCTGAAGTAACATCATATTATATTAACTTTTGCTTGTGCATGTCAATGCTCACTATAGCAAGATCCAGGCTTTAAGGGCTCAGTCCTGAAAACAGTTTAAAGTGTCTTCACCACACTGGAGGTCTTCTCATCCAGCTGCTGGGCCAAGGAACAGCATAGATGGCATAATTAACCACTTTGGGGCTTCCCAAGGTGAAGATCGGCTGCAGGCTAGCATCAGCTCTGGTTTATCCCTATTTTCAGTCTCCTGTGTACAAGGCATTAAGTTATGAATTGATTTAAAGGTATATATTGGATTAAAAAAGTATAAATTAGGGTATATAATATAAATAAGGGTATTATTAGCTACTGTTATTGGTTACATTAGTTTTAAAGATAGCTTTGGATACAAGAAATTTAATTTTGTTTTTACATCACCTTCCTTTTCTACTTCATTGCTGTAGAACACGTTTTCATCAAAACAGCTTAAAGCATGTGTTCTCTAAAAATCACAGTAGGAAAAACACCAACAATGAAAAGATTACATTTTTATTTTTCTACCAAGATCTACCTGACCTGGACAAAGATCTGTAAATGAATATTCTATAATATGCATGTCTGCAAGGAGGAAAGATGAACACAGTCAGTCTGAGGTAAAGTACCAGCTGCTGAAATCTAAAAATCAAATTTATCATCGATGCACTAAAGTTCTGTTAATCCTCCAAAAGCCATGAAGGTTTTAGGAGGGTTTTAGTGAAAGGAAATTGAAGTACTCCTGCCTTCAGACAAATTAGGACAGAAAATCTTCTCCTCTGCTGAGTTGGTCTGAGATTATCAGATTCAAAATGATATCTCAACTTCTATTGTCACTCGCTACCAAGGTCTGCAGAAAGTGGTGTGTCAAAACACTTTATCATTTATGCAAGTATTATAAGCACAAGTACACCTGAAAGTCAACAGATTTTTTATTTTCATAGTAGTAAAATTCTGTGTTAACTTTAAAAGTGTGATACTGATTTGCAGTAATCTTTAAGGTGAAGACTAATAAATATGTATGACATTCATCATCAGAAACATGGTTTCACTTACTTTCAGACTGCAATTTCACCTCTGCAGTGAGAAGTATGACTCGAGACTTTTAATTTCTTCTGTTAAACAATAAGTTATGCAGAGGTAAACAAATTAGATGTCTGCAGCTTCTAGTATCAACTCAGACTGTAGAAAGGAGACATTCTGTCATGGTATTGTACAAGAATTGTATTGTATTTCCAGTTTCAACCAGGACCTTGAATCATCTAAGCTAGATAAATACAGAAATTATCAAGAGTATACAGTAAAGTGTATAGTTATTTCTTCTGAATATGTTTTTAACTCCTTTTATAAAATGATGCTGTTCTTCCTAACCAATGTGAATCACATGCGAAATATCAATATATTTCCACATCTCCTTCAAAGACAAGCTGTGTTTCTGGAAACCCAGCCCGACATATTTCCATCCTCATGCCAATTACTTCAGCCAAAAGACTTACTTGACATATTTAGGAAGGATTTATTTTTATTTAATGCTCAGCAAGCAAACAAGAACAAGTCCTGAACAATGAATGAAATAGTAGATGATACTGCAAACACATTATTAAGTTCAGTACAACACTTCAAGTCAATAATACCAAAGTTATCAATTCTTTTCTCCTTTGTATCTGACTCCCTTAAGGTACGATACTAGTTAGTGGAAGTTAAGATCATTTTCTACATTCCTAGAGCTGTCTGTAAATTTTCTGTCATGATTTTCAGCTTACTAAAGCCAATTTTTACAGAATCTTAGTCTTCTATGGAGAATGCTTTCTCTAACTGAAAACCAAAGTGAAAACTGACTGTATCATTTAAACTCAAGTCAATTCTTTTGTGCACATTTTCTTATTTAGCAGACTAAACTCAAAACTTGGAGACCCAAATTGGTCCTTGCTTTCTGCTCAGTTTGCATTTAGGTATTTTGGTATAAACTGAATAAGTAAGAACTAAAGGATGTGACCTCTAGTTTGCAATTACAGATTTTGAGATTATATTAAGAGCCCTTTTCTTTACAGATGAGCTTTCTAATTTTTCCACATAAATACGCTTCTTGTTAAACATAGCAGAATACCTGGTCAGATTTTTCAGCTGCCAGTTTTCAAAATTGCCCCTGGGGTTTTGTGTGACTAAGCATAAGTATGTTCTTCTGTATTGAGATGGTGACACTGTCCAACAAAGTGTTATGGCCTGATGAGATACTGGTCATCCTAAAGAAAATAATTTTCTCAATACATCACAAGGAGAAAATACATAGTGAAAGTATTAGGTACGTCTTGGTCAAGGAAGTGTCTAGTTGTTAAAAGGAGAGAAGATACAGAGGTGAGTAAATTTTCCTTAAACTACAACAGACAACACCAGGCAAATATGGGTGACTTGATCCCACCTCAAATAGTTCTTGGGTATTACATATGCACAGCTGCACAAAGTATATGGGGGTAAAGTAGTAGTTATACCTTTTCACTCTTGTATTCATCACCTGTTCATTACACAAGAGATTTATGGATACAACTTCAGTTCACTTACACCATTGAACACCTATCTCACAGGTCTGTAATTTGAATGCTAGCAGGACTGCCAACCTATCTGCACCATATTTACATATTTAGAAGCAGCTACCATTCACTTGCATCTCAACTGTAATGCAAGCCCACACACCCTTTGCTCCAGTCTCCATAACTGGAATTAAATTCAGTTTTTATTATGCTATTCTGTAGAACAAAGGCATTTCCATAACAGCAGAAAAAAACCCCATGAAAATATCTGAACCCATAAGCATGTACCTGAATTCTATTTTATGCAGCTGTTGCTGTTCATGTAATAAAATGCCAATCTACAAATTCCACAGACAATTCACATATGGGGTTTTGTGGGAGATTCACATTGAAGGACATAACAGTGCCAGGCTGAGGATAAATGCTGAAAACAGCAACAGACCAGAATTGAACCTGTGTGACATTTTAAATCAGCAACATTTCAGGACAGCAACACTGAGGAAAATTGTTCTTAATCAAATCCCAGGTGATACTCAGGAGGGAGGATGACGACAGCTATGTTATCAAGCCACTTCCTCAGCAAAAAAAAGCTCGAGGTTCCTCTGACTAAGATAAGAATATTGCACACTAAATGTAAATTTTTAGAGCTATGGTAAATTTAAGGCTGGTAGAAGGAAAGCAATTGGCTGCAGTGAAAATTAATTTCTCTGTATACTTAGAGAAAAAGGTAGAAGGTAGTCAGAGCAGGACTAATTTTCCCCTCGCAGAGCTTGTCCTGGTGATGTTACTTCCACCTTCACCCTGACATGCAGCCTCAAAGCTAAAAAACTAAGAATGAGAAGGGAAAGATGTGTTAAAAAGTATCAAAACCACAGCTAATCCACAACTTTTAAAAAGAAACAAACACAAAAGAAATTAAAGTAAAATTTCTTACAGGCTGAAAGAAAATGCTAAATTGTCCTGCAGGCATAATCTTCTTTCTAATTGAAATATATGCAACTGTTACAGTGTACTGCATTATTAAATGTAACTCAGTAATACAATTTGCCTTAATGATAACTTTATAATAACCACAATGAAATATCACATATGATGTTTTAATGAGGATTATGGCATGTTAATTTTAAACTGAACAATAGGGCGTGTAATGTAATCCATGCCCTGTGCACAGTTCAACAACTGCTAACGTGTTGGACTCATTCATACTGGTGCCTGGCATAGGTAAATAATGATTCAATTACAGAGCTGCTTGGTACAAATATTTATGGTGTCAACTATTTTTCTGAACACTGAAATGAAGTTCT
Source organism: Neopelma chrysocephalum (assembly GCF_003984885.1). NCBI lineage: Eukaryota > Metazoa > Chordata > Aves > Passeriformes > Pipridae > Neopelma > Neopelma chrysocephalum. Next base: position 21,542,180 of record NW_020897703.1, read on the forward strand.
GAGGGCCCCATTTAACCCTTTTCTTGATCTTTTGTGCTGCTATGATGAGGAGAGTATTTACAGTCCCAATGTTCATTCCTGTATTTATTTTAACTTGGGAGTACATAAGTCAGCTACCCAATATGGGCTATATTGACTGGTCTTCATGAGGATTCTCAGATATTTCTAAATAAAGGTTTTCTTTTCATCCCACATGTGAAGTTTCAGGAAATTTTTTTATTCTTCTACATTACTGCACAAGTCTGAAACAAGTTCGTCCCAGCCATTTAATAGGTGATGCTTCAAAATGATAAAGGCAGACAATCATTTGACATGGTCCAAATGCAGTTTTACTTCCCACTGCTAATGTCATCCACAACAAACAGTTCCCACATAGTACAGGACTCTACAGTGTAAAGCCTAAGCATGAAACACAATGAAATGCTATTCCTGAGCTAGTAGATGTTGAAGGTATTGTTCTCATTAAAACACAGTGTCACCAAACAGACCAAACTCTATCGGTCTCCTATAGATTCGGGGGACTACAAATGAGTGAAAAAACCAAGACAGGTTATTCTGAGTTGCAGGTCAAAACTACCACACTTTCAAGAAAAACTTGGGTGCTGGAGATAAAGCTGGAGTTGTATTCAAAAGGTGACCTCTGGGTTCAGGGGAAAAAAAAAAGCAAACCACAACAATAAAAACAAACAAACAAAACCCCCAGATCAAAACAAACAAAAAAGAACCCCACCTCCTGCCAGAGCTCCCAGAAGAGCCATGCAGAACACAGTCCTTCCCTTGCACCAGGGCTACACCAAAGTGGCTTCAGCCAGAGCTAAACCTTGCTCTGCAAGGCACTGCCCATTGTGAAAAGACAAAAGGGGCTGCAAACCTTGACATCATTGATGCTTCACTTCTGTTCCCATATGTTCAAGCCCAAACCTGGCTTCTCCTTCAGCAAACTCCTTGATAAAAATGGCATCAACAGGACATATTTTATTTAAAAAAAAAACAAACAAACAAACAAAAAAACCACCAAAAACAACATACACCCGTCTCTGGTACTCAGAACTAAATTAAGATATCTTTCATCACAGGAAGGATAAGTAGCTGAGTTTTCAAAAATCCTTCCCTCCCCTCTGCATTTTCAGATGATTACATGACAAGCAGCAGACTAATGTAAAACAAAACATCTTTTCATGCTAGGAGGTTATTTTAGTAAGGCTTATGACATATCCTGTTTCATCTAAAAAAAACACCAAAAATATCATTAAGAAGCACACACACATGCAAAAAAGCCTATCCTCACAAATACATAGCAGGAATGACTGATATTTCCCTCCTGGCTTAACTGTCAGATGAAATATGAAAATCTAAGAGTTGATTTTTTTTATTTTTAAAATTAATTTTTTTTTTTAAGGATAAAACATTTTTACCTGACTAAGTGCTTCATTATGTCCCTTTAATTCTAGAGTTCTAACATGTCTAAAACTAGAAGCAGTAAGAGGAAAAAAAATTTTTTCACATTCCACCACAGTTGAAATTCAGGAGAGGTTTTAATCTTTCTGCCCTTCCTTCCCCAGGAATATAGAGCTCCAAAGTGGTATCCCCAAATATGGCACCCAAACACAGTAAGTTCATTATGATTTTTTCCTATGCCAGTCTAATTTTTCTATTTGGAAGGGAAATCCAAACCTGTAAAGGACTATTAAGCATAAAGTTTCAGGCAAAAAAAGTCAAATTTGCAAGAGAGAGAGAATTTAAAATAAAAAATTCATTTACATGAGTAATTTTGAAAAAGCAATACTGAGTCTGGTGAAAAAATGCCATTATCTTTTGGAGACTGGATTGCAATATATCAGGTTTTGATGGTCTTTCTTTAATTACAAAAAAAAAAAATACAAAAAAAGTTTTTTATTGGAAGGTCTGACTTGGAAAGAGAAAAAACCCTTAGCTGATAGTTTCCATATCTTCCAAACTGTTACAGTAAAACATATCGTACCTACTCTCCTTCTTTTGCTTCCCTCCCCAAAACTGCTTCCCTTCTCTGTTATTCTAAAAGGTCATCAATTGATACAGAAAGGTGCAACTTCTTACCCCTTTTATCTTCACACTGCAGACTAAAAAGAATGAGCCAGGCTGAAGAGACATTTCTACAGGGAACTGCACTGAAGATGGAAAGCTACCAACTTACCCTCCTCAGAGCCACAAAGGTGCTGAGCTACCAGCCTCAACCCAGCTAGACAACATCCCACTAAAAACTCCTTAAACCAGCCCAAATATATTTGGGTTGTGAATGATGGACATGGTACAAGATGGCTTTCTTCTATTCACAGAATCCTACTTCCTGGTGTTCAGAGGCATATGAGATATACTCTTGAGAGAACCTCAGCTTCCCCAGACACACTGTATTGCACTCAAGCACAACTCTAAATGAACATAATGGCTGTTTTGAATTATTTAGGATTAAATGAACAGGTCATAATGTACTACTCATAATGTAGTTAAACATGACAGGAATGAACAATGCAGAATGTAGGTGACTACAGCTGTCAGGCTTTAAAAGGAGAGGCTGTGAGAATGTTTATTATTTGTTTCAGCAGCTGGTTACTATAGAGGGGAAAAACTAAGCTCCTTGGAATCATGCTTGACTTCTTTTGCAAATATTGAGCAACTGTATTACTGAAACACAAACACTACTGATACGGTCAATATAAGAACAGGAGTGTCCAGCACAGCAGATTTTCTACTGTATAATTCAGAGAGCATGTATTTTCTGTTAAAAATCTATGAACAGAAAATAGAATTCAAGGGAACCAGTCCTTGTGATTTCACCGGAAACAGAGTTTTTACCTTTCAATACTTGCATGCACTCAACTCTAGCACAAATAACCAGCAACAATAGTAATCTGCGCTTTCCTTTACCACTCAGAGGTACCACTTCAAGATTTTAGAGCATCTAAACCCGCGTTGACAAGGGTAGGGCAATAAGGAAGAAGTGAAATAGGAACCACCTTAGCTTTATTCTTCCAGCCCCAAAGCACCAGACTGACTGAATATCATATCCTCTCCACAAGTACCCAGCCTTTGGAAAACAAACTGCAAAGCGACATCACCCAGAACTGAAAGGTGGAGAAGGTGCTCAGGCAGTTCCCCAACAAAGAGAAGTTTACTTCTAGATGAAGCACATACACAACAACATATAAGACAATTACAAACAGGATACTGGAATATTTTAAGTTGGATAGAAGTTTTTTTCTCAATGGTGGTATATGATTAAGAAAACAGTTTTCAAAAGGGTTTAATTTCATTTTTTAAGAAAAGCAGTCCACTTGTGTAACACTGACAGAAATTGTTATCGACATATTAGGAAACCAAACTTTTTCCCCTTGCTGACAATTACCTAGTAATTACAATGCAGTTCATTCATAAAAATAAACAGAAAAAGAATTTCACCTTTCTCCAGATTTCATGAAACAAATAACACAAACCAAACCCGTAAGTCTTAACTGTGAAGACTTTCACCAATTTGAAACTGGTTCAAAAAACACTTTTGATATAAATTTAAAACACACACGATAAGATAACACTTGTAACAGCTTCTGAGACAGCCCAGACAGACTCCAACACAATAAAAAGGAGTGGGTTCTTCTCCATAATAGAAGGAGAATATAGTTTTTTAAGTATATTAAAATTTTGCATTTGCTCTTGAGGCATTGTCCTAATAAGGACAATAGCATTATACCAAGGTAGAGTGATAACATAACTATGCTTCATCAAGAAGATAAACATTAGAAAAGTGGTATTTGTTCATATGCCTTGGAATAAAGAACCACTCTGTTGAGAGCCAGCTATTAATTTAAAATGCTTAAAAAACAAGGACATTAAAATTCACTTATTTTTTCGAGTCCTGTGTTGCACCCTAAGTATTTCCAGAGCGTCTTACACTACAGCATCCAAACACTAAATAGAGTAGTTCAGAATTATAGAGTATTGTGCTCTGGTGATTTCATAAGTGATTTTGCTCTTTGCATCTCCTTTTATTTTGCAAGTTGATAATTCCATATCAATGTGAGGGGTTTTGATCCCATCTTACCTTTTCTCAGACAAAGAAGCACCTGATTATTTTCTCTGCAGATCTGTCAATGATTGTCCTTAAGCTTTCTTGGAACAGGATATTGTCAGTAAGTCACAAATGGAGCAAGGCTCCACTGCAGTACACCTTGTCCCCTCAACATGCTTTGCGATTGAAGGATTTTAAATGTAAAAAACAGTAATAGGATATACACAACAATTCGCTGAGCTGAGGACCTGGCTTGCTGTACTGACCCAATCTGGAAGGAATAAATCCAAGTTATATCACAACCAGAGCTAAAGAGGAAAAAAAACAAAAACGCACACACCTTCTGCAATAGTAGAAAGAAACTGCTGCTCCATACACTATCTATCTTTTACTTTGGCAGATTAGATGATGATTTTCTTGCCACACGTAGCCTGTTTCAGAAGAAACAGACTTTTTGACTAGAAAAAACACTTTGTTCTATCAAGGAACAACAAATACACACGATAACCAATGGTTTCACTTGACAAGCAACCATTAAATGGGCTGCACATGGCTTAAAGGAAAAGATTCGGAAAGCAATAAATACCTAAGTGAGTAGCTGTGTTGAAGGCAGGAAATGCCATTGATCAATTGATCTATCTCTTTCAAAATATTTCCTGATATTTCCCTGCCCACCTGCTACAGAGATATAAAATGAGTTCTTTAAACTTCCCCACTAAAAGTAGAAGTTTTTGTTCCGACTTTATGGTCTGGATTCCTTTCATCCACTGTTTTAATAAGCCATGATTCAATACCATCAGATACGAGTTTCCATCAGAGTTCTGTGACCAAACTTCAGCTGTAACAGGTCAAAGACATGCATAAAACACTATGAGATCTGGTGATGGCATTTCTATGACCCAGGCATAGTTCCGTATAACTGGAAGTTCTACACATAAATCCTCGCCTAAACAGCACAGGTGGTTCTTCAGAAATATCTTGCCTTGGGGCACCACTAAAAAACACTAAGCAACCCTACTGAAGCCAAAGGAATTACAGCTAGCATGAGAATGATTTAGGTGAAAACTAAAAGAAGTATCAATAGTAGCTACCCGATTTTCCATTAACGTAACTAAACAGGCAGATATTTTTCTGCATTTCCACCACATGACTGTCTTCAACTGGCAAATCAACTAACAAGGACTGATCTAACAAGCACTCACTTTAGGTTCCAAGTGCAGCAAGAACTACATAAATCAGTCATCATTCTGACTTCTCAGAAGAAAACTAACCTAATTACACTCTGACATTTCAGCTGAAAGAATAAGAGGAAAACGAGTAAAAAGGGAAAAAATGTACTTCACAACTTATTTCATGAATTTCACTTTTTTTTCATCATTCAGTGAGTTTCTACGGCAACAAACAAATTCAAATACTCCTTCTTCCCCAAAGTAGTCATTTATCTTTTAATCTTTGTGACTTCTCTTTTACTAATAAATACTGCAAAAATTGTGTTCTCTCTCTACTGATGCAGCTCACTTATTGCCTTACTAACTCTTATTACAGCTGAGACTTCCATAATTCCCTTCATTTCCACTCCCAGTTCCTTGAGTTAATAGGCATAATTTCCCTTTTTTCTTTGGGCAGCAAACATAATATTTTCTTAGTTTGCCTCATTATTTTTGACATCCATCTTTTTCAGTGACATATACTCTGAAAGTCCATGTTCCTGCTGGTTTTTTTGCAGCTCTATAAATTCGAAACCTCTTTGGGCTCTGGTACTTGGGACTGCAATCTCTGAAAAATTCATTAAAAAAAAATTAAAAGAGTATACACATAGGCAAAGAAGTATCTGCTCTTTGTCCAACTTGTTGCAAACATTCAAAAAGCCCCTAGCCCCCAAGTAATTAAGGAAGACAGCTTGAACAATTTAAATATTAAAAATGCATTTTATTATTTAAACATTTCATAAAAGGAACACGGAATCACTGCAGCAGGCAAAACTGAGGTACAGTCAGAATTCGAAGTGCATAGTATGCTGTCAGAAAGAAATAGGATTTTCCTGTATTTGGTACAATATAAATTTACAAACCCTGCAGCACAAAGAGGGAAATTGCCTAATGTTAACCTTAAGCACAGGGCTCTGAAACAGAGCTTTGGTCACAGCTTGTGAACTCCTTGCTTTGTAGCCATCATAAATTCACTGCCAGTGTCTACTGAGGTACCATTCAGTTCAAACCCAGAGATCAGCTATTAATTTTGCATTATTTACAAGATATACAAATGCCTCTCCCCCACCTCAGCTAAGCCTTGGTCTGTATTGCCTCGAGTGACCATGTTACTAACGTAGCAGCTGTGCATGTACTGGGCTTTTTTGAGATAAAAGATGAGAAGAAAAAATTGAGAGCAGGACAGACCCAGATGAGCATCTAGCCTCCTTGATTCCCCCAGAGATTCACTTGCACATTAAACATAAATCGGCAGTTGGAGTTTAAGAACATCATCTCTTAGTGAGTGGATGAAGCTACAGCACCAGGACAGATGCATTTGTTTCTTGAAACAAGTATGTTGCTGAGGTTGTGCCTCATTCCTTGAGAGCTGATATGGTGGCACTGCTCTCAAAATGCTGCTGTCTTTGCTAACAGCAGCTAGGGCAAAAAGAGGACTTTCTTGTGCACATCCCGGTCAGTCACCATACCGACTTGAGCTCTGCTTTGGCTTCCCAAACCCAAGTGAAACTGTCTCTGTTACTGGCCTCTTCACAGATTCAGCTCAGTCTCATACCTTTCATACTATTTGACCAGGGCTACAGTTTTCAAATTACTTCATTTCAAATATACTTTCCTTTACACCTCATAGAAGTGTCAGCTCTCCTTTCCTCCTCCTGAAAAAGGCTTTTAAACTCTAGAGTTCTTTTGACCTTCTATTCTTTGGCAAATTAAGGCTGGTAGCCTATTTGAAGCTGAAGACAGGAACATGGAAGTAAGTTAACAGCTTTCCTCATTGCTTTCTGAGCACCAGAATGTCTTTAGCTATATTATGCCTATCTTGATTGGGTTTCACACAGATCCCATTAAAAGTCACAGCACTAAGCGTTCATGCAAGATGTGCTTAATAAGGTACTCGTAGTTAGATGAGTTTTATTTCCCTGATAGATCCCTTCCAGACCCACACTGCTACTGCATGTTATCAGTCAGAAACCAACAGTTCGCAGCAGCTGCACAAGCTCCACAAACTTCATAATACAACTCCACACTCAAGCAAGATCTAAGTAGTTCAAAGCTAGTTTTCCAGGACCTTCAGAGGCTTTGACTAAATAACTAGCTACCGAAGAACACCAAACACCACAGTTTAACCAAAACATCTGTTATTTTTGTCATCACACAGCTATCAGACTTCAGGTCTAAATCATCCCAGGGTAAGAGGGCATTTCCAAGATGCCACAGATTATCACAGGACTGCACTAAGAGACAAAAAACAGTTATTGCTGGAATTTCAGGCTTTTTACTCCTGAAAACCACCACCATTCCCAAGAGGTTGCCCCACCCAGAAGAGAAGCAGCACAACATTGATCTTGTACAAGTTCGAGCCTCCTCTTCAAACTCTACACAGACAGATTATTCCACTTTCTCACTAGTTCCTCAGTCTATGTCTCACTGCTGCATCTCAGCAGCTTTCTCTCCAAGGCTGCTCTCTCCAAAACTTCCCCTGAAACCTATCCCACCCCAGCAGGCAAAACCCCTTTGCAGGTCTGGGTCTCTGCTGGCCATGCTCAGGTGTAAATGGCCACGAGGTCACAGCTGAGCAGGGTAACTGGGTCACTCTTGCAATCCTGTCAGTTTGGGCCAGTCCACAAGGACCTGCAGTATTTCCATTGTTATAAAGCAGGGTTTCAAAGTTTTGCCTCAATGTTTCTCAAGCACTTCCATTACTCTGTTCCTTCAAAAAATTGCTACAGTTTTTCTCAGCAGTATAGGACAGCAATAAATAATTTAATTCCACTCCAGTTTGGTACTGGATGTTGTTTTGGATGTGTTTTCCCATGCAAAGTTTTACCTGGCCTTCAAGTTGTGACCTAAGCACTACATTACGAACTACACCACTATTGCAGAAATGGGTGGAATGCAAATATAAGCTCCTTTGCACAGTCTGGGGAGTCCTTGACAGTTGGACACCTGAGGAATCAAGTGAAGCAGTAAGGGACTGTGACAAAAACTTGTTAGCAGTGTATCCTCCTAAAGCATTGGGTAACAAAAGTATTATAGCCAGGTGCATTTCTGTTATGTCCCATACGATTCCAGCATGCGTAGTTGAAAATAAAATCCTGTGCTTTGGACTACAATGCAGCATTAGAGAGCAGCAGTCTTTACTTTGCAGTGTCCTATCTGCAAGCCAACATCATAACAGCAAGCTGAAACCTTGCATACAGAACAGCAAACACCTCAAGAAGTTCCTGCATCACAGGAAGAGACCATAGAAATCTGGATGATGCAATTGCAAGAAACCTTCCAGGTGAATGTTTCTGCTTGGTCTCCATGTCTCTGCATACTCAGTGAGATTTTACAACAGTTCTCTTGGCTTCCTTTTTCCCCATCCAGCCATAATCCAATTTACTAGACTTTTCTTATTTCTGCATTACCACTTAGAAGATTTGAGAAAAGACCTTTACCCCTGGATTCAATCCAAAAACACACTTAAGCAACTTGAAACATGAAGGACACAATTGGTTCAATTGTAGTCAGTGAAATAGAGCATACATCTAATTTTCAGAACGCCAGCTGTCCAGCAAAATCCTTTTTCCTATTTATTTTATGAAATTTTAAAGCAAAATGAAAACTTCAGACCTTCTTGAAATTCTAAAATGTTGTTATTCCTTTCTAAATAAATATGACATAAGACCAAGCTTTTTGACAGTACAGAAAACATTAATTTAGAGAAAAGCAGAAAAGCTGGCTTATTTTCTCTCCTCTACAACAAGCTGTACCACTCAATTGTTGTGAGATTCTTTCTTTGTCCCTCTTCTTCTCAGAGCCATAGTCCCTGTTCAAAGTTCATTTCTTGTGATGTTCTGTGGTGGGATCAGAAGGGAGGCAGACAGTAATACAACATGAGCGACATAACTGAGCCAGAGACCCTGATGTAAGAGAACCAGCACAACAAGAACCTGAAAAATCCAATTTTGTGATGCACCAAATCATCTTCTATCTAAGTATTTAATAGATCTAAAGCATTCTGAACAAAATGGTTCACTTGGTGTTCTTGCAGAAAGAAAATTATAAATATGAGCTTCTGGGAAACTTTATTTTACATTGAAGAAAAGTCTCAGACAAGGATGTTACAATCCGAAAATACTATGAATGTACAAAATATACAAAACCCAAAGAAATAGCCCAGCACTGAATATAAAAAAGGCCATTCAGTAAATTTTAAAATAAAGAGAACGAGGTGAAAAAAAAAAATTTATTCACTTCAAAGAATCACAAAGGCTGGGAAACTAAGTAATATTGTCAATAGGTATATACCGAATGCAGTTCATTTGCAGTATGTTTGGCTGTGCCCAGTTTGTTTTATATATGTGCTACAAGAACTTTTTCCAGTTTTTACCTAATTTATATATAAATTATGGTAATTAACCCCATGACACATATACATGTACTTTGTATCTTGCTTGGCTCCAAAATTGAGAGTTATGAGATAGGCAGAATGAAAGCAAAGGGAAAACACATAAGCAGTTTCAGATAGCCAAAAACATAGCTTTTTCAAAAGAAAATTTCCAACTGTAATTACTCACTCCGTGTCTTATCATTCTGTAGGTTCTTATCCCTCTGCTTTCCAAGGCACTGAATATTTGCTCTCTTTCCTAAAACTGAGAGCTTTTTGAGAAGACTGCTACTGGCTGTAGATTTTCAAGGGTTATTTTTAAAGCTTAGAACTTTATTCTTCTTTCATTTACACTTATTTAATATAAAGTTCAAGATTTTTCATTCTTGCCCTCTTATTTTCCCTGCCTTCCGTTTCTAATACAAGCAATCATGTAGCTTGAGGTCTGTATGTGAATTAAGTCATCCTCAGTTAGCAGATACTTCTGTGCAAAAACATTGCTCAGATGTGCTTTCTTAGGTTGAGCTACTGATTGCTTATTTCCAGAACCTTTCCTAACTGTCTGAGTAATGCACACCAAACACATGTGTATTAATATATGAGGGGTGGGAAGAAATTTTCTCACTTCTACAGGGATTAGTTTCACCTGTGAAACATGGTATTTCACTATTTACAGAGCAAAATGATTGTGTTCCAAACATGAGTTTTTTCCTTAATCCCCTGAAGTCACTGCCTCATTATCTATACTTTTAACTCTAAGAATATGTTATGCACTTCTTGGTGGCACTGATAGATGCTTTCAAGATATGTTAGAATGTGTACCTAATCACCTAGACATAATGGAAATTTTCCTATGGCCTTTAACTCTTGTAAATTACTTTCTCGATAACCAGAAAATAGTCTTGCTGGTCATTTCTCCTTCACTATGTAACCTGGAATTTTATAGATCTCCCTAGTCCAGATCTGTCTCTTTTCCTCTGTGATTTAATGACAGGGTCTCTGACATTTTATGTGTGATAGCTAGGTGACACAAAGGTGGCTCTACTCATAGACTTGTCTGTAAGTTCTAGGAGCTATAAACTTGTGCCTACTTTCTGATGATCAGCCTCTTTCAGAAGCTCTATCTTTGATCTGACATAGCATTATAGAGATTCATGTTTATTAACATTATAAGTAGAATACAAACAGCACTGAAATTTGTATACAACCATGTGTTTTTGGATCTTACTATCAAGTCTGATTGCAAGTGTAATGAATCTATTTTACACTCACTTTGGTAATCACTGTAGAGAGATGAAAGAGAGCATAAGGAAGAAAGATCCATTTAAAAGAAAAAAAAAATTAGTGCCCTCAAACAGATACTTTTTCTTAATTCACGAAGGGTCTTTTCTACCAAAATACAGACAAAATGTAGCCATGTTGAATTAATTCTCAGTTGTGATACCCACTAAGAGAAAAAAAATAACTCAGAGAGCAAAAAGAGAATACCCTATTGACAAACTGCAAGAGCACAGCTGAAACCACAAATGTGTCTCTGCTGGAGCACCTGCAGTTCTGTTTGTGTCATGGATCAGGATACTTGCAACTTCAAAAGATAATTTCTGCATTTATAACCCAGGAAGTTCACTAATAGTTAGGCAGTGACAAAACTTCTGTAAGGCAATGATGTAGCAACTTCAGATGATTTTGGTGTTGTGCTTGATTCAGAAATTGCACATACATCTGAATTTTTGGCACTATTTCCTACTGACCAGCCCTGGGTTACTGTTTCACACTAGTTATTTTCATAGCATACAGTCACGCACATAGGGACTCTGCAATTATTTTCCTTGGTGTTCGTTTCGTCTCTCTGATGTTTCAAAGAAGGAACAATACTGGTTATAACTCCCTATTAAATTTCAAAACTTCTAGTTTTTCAAATGAGCACTGCATACTGCCAATTAATCTGACTTTGTTAATGAATCTGAATTACAAAATGTATTTTCATTTTATTGCTAGTTCTTATCTACTACAATGGATAGAGACTCTTCCCTGCTAAAAGTGCAATGGAAATTGAAGCTAAGAAACAAACTGGGTTTTTTCCCAAAACAGCAGGAAATATATACACAACAACTTGACAGGCAGTAATTGCTCTAAAGAAACATGAAAAAAAGAGTCAGTTGAAATGAGTGGTATTTACATGGACAAGATGTTTATTTTTGCATGGAATTATTTGCCATATGCAGTTATGTGAAATGGATCCAATTTAAATTTCCTAAATAAAGTCAACCCACACATACTGTTCAAGATCACGGTAGATTTTCCACTGAACAAACCACGAAGATAGCAATACCATCTTAATTATGTTGCTGTAGGACATGAAAAATATCAAAAGGATAAATTTAATCCTTGCCATGCAGTTTGAATAACTGCATTCAGGAGAGAGGAAATGAGATTAGGGAAGAAAGGAAACTCACACACAGACCCACACGCATTTATTGTCAGTCCTTTGTCTATCTCAAATTCACACTTGCCTGAAATACGCATGACCCAAAAAACCCTGAAATGATACATAAGATGTAGTCATTATGAGATTCAGATATAGGGGGAAATGCGGGTAAAAAGCTGAGACTGACTCTGAGAGAGAATCTCCCCTGGGTTGCTCAAGCCATCAATGTCACAACACCAATCTCATGATGTGAACCAGCCCTAAAAGGGACAGTAGGAAGCAGGAGTTCTGGGATCTTAAAAACACAAATATTTAATAGACAATTATTCAACTGATGAGAAGATATGTATTTCTTAAGTACTTCAATTTTCATCTGGTTTATATCCTTATTGATAGTATTGGTAGGATTAACTTGCTGCCTTTTGGTATATTTAAGTCAGAAAATTATGTGAGCTGCAGAGGAGTACCAAGAGAGAGCTAAGAAAAATAAAAAAGGAACAAAGGCAGTAGAAAGCAAATAGTTCTGTGCTCTGCTAGAGTAGATTTTCAGTTCCACATCTACAGTAGAAATCCAAAATCAAATACAGAAGTCCTAGAATGCACTTGTCTATTTACAGTTAGAGCAGTATGAGAGAAGGGATTTGGGACACCTTGTACAGATGTATTTCAGTGAAGACTTTGCACTCAATTCCAGACATAACTATAGCTGCTTCAGACACCTACTTCAAAACATCAAAATGACTGAAAAGACGTAATTAAAGATATAAAAGACCTGAATAACAGAAAAGAGATGTTTGGCATTGTTTGATCTCTCTCCTTGCCTTCAGTGGCACTACAAAAGCAAAACACATGAGATTATTAGTAACAGATAGTAAGACCCCTCAAAGGCCTTTATATCAGTCAATACAGAACCAGTCTAAGGAGAGACTTCTACAGAGACTTGAAGAATAGATCCTATCTCACGGTTCTCTGAGCAGGTAGTTAATTTGCTGGGATTTTACACAATGATTTTCTCAATCAAAGTGCTGTATATACAGCCTATCCTGAAAGCCACTCAGAAGTCTAATGGTGCCAGGTGTGGTTACCTTGTACTGTCTCCAGACCAAATGTCTCATCTGCAAAATTTGCAAACTAAACTTGGTAAATCATCACAGTTTTCCAAGTGAGCTTGCTCTGAACCTAATGAAGGACCTAACTGGAGCAGAAGTTAATTTCTATCTCCAGGAAACTCACCTCTACTAAACTGTTGTGAGTCTGTCTTAAAATAATGCCATATGTTCTTCCTAGGAACATTAACAGTAACTCACAGTAATGTAGTTAAAACCAAACAAGTTCCTCCTGAAGCAAATGGGGGAGGTTGTCAACTACACACCTAGGAGGAGAAATTAAAGCAGATGCTCAGTGCATTGAAACTTCTCATACTTAATAGACTGAGTGTTGAAAAAACAGTATTTCTTAATAGGTTTGTAATTTACAGGTGATGTGAAGTTTAAGAACTCGCTAGAAAAGAATTACACTTAGCACCCAACAATTTGAACGTGCTCAATGTGTACTCAAATATAAGGTGAAGTTAAACATTCACCAAAGAAGGGTCATATTTATTGCTTGGCTACAGCAAAGCACATATAAAGGATCTGTTCATTAGGTGGGACTCCCTTGTGCAGAGGTAGCAAAGCTATGCTTCAGAGCAGGTCCCTCAGGATAATCTGAGAACACCCTACTTCCCAGAGACAAACAATCCCAAGACATTTGGCCAGTGTGGTGATTATTGTCATTTTTTCCTTGTATATGATCTTTATGTGTTTTTAATGCATATGATTAGGATACAATCATTCATATATCAAAAACCCGTACTACTTTAATTGAAAATAAAACAAGTTCTGCAGAATTATGCATTTTGCTTATTAGGTTTTCTTCTTATGCTGTAGCCATAAGAAAGATGCAGAAACATGTAGACATAACCTCAGCCTCATTGGCTGAAGATGTCATTTGTTCCTGCTACCTGTCACCACTTAGGATCTGGATGTTACCTCTCCCACAGTGAGCAAAAAGGATCTTGCACCTCCCCTGTTGTCTGCTCCAGACCAAGTGAACTGACCCTGCTCTGAGCAGCTCAGTGATCCCAGACAGGTAGTCCCAGTGTGGTGAAGGAAAAGCTCTCACAAATCCGTCCAGCAGTACAACTGTGAGAAAGGCAGTGTCCAGAACAGGGGCTAATAAAAAAGGAAGGGTGCTGATGTCTCCAGCTGCCACAGCTGTTTACCTTAGGAATGTCTGTTCAGAGCATTAGATGGCAATGATGAACTGAAAAAACTGATAGGAGGTTATGTGTGAGTAATAACTGAGATTCTGTTCCTGGCTCTGCCCCTCCTTTTTCACAAGGGTCAAGGCAATTAATCCACTTCCCCCTATATAAAAAATGGGATTAGCAACATTTATTAATTTACCTTAGAGTTACAGAAATGATTAGTTAATATCTGTGTGGTAATGTGAATATGTCAAATGGGCAATAAAGACTAAGTATGCTTTCCACCTCCATCAAGAGGCAGCTCACACCCACCTGTAATGTGTGAATTATGTACTTAACATTTCAAAGCTTCTTTCATAAATCACTCCCATTTGTCCAGAGGAATCCAGATGGATTCTTGAAAAGCCCTTACAGGCCAACATACAAAGCCCCCAAATACAGGCATTGAAACTAAACTTGATACATTCAAGCGGGAATTTTAGATTTTCATGAAATTTGCTGGTGTCATAACCCAGTCTGCGAGAAAAGGTAGAAAATAAGATTTCATTTTTTGGGCTATAACCACTAAGTTTGTCATACCAAAGATAGATTTTTGCCTTTTGTATTGTTCATTATTTCACTTGAGAAGTGGGTTTTTTTCACACACACTCATTTAAAAAAATAAAAATTGAGGACTTCGACTCAAAGTCTGTATTGTGTAAAACGTTGGTGAACTTGCCTAAAGTCAACCTTTGTTTATATGCCATCATTACAGAATTTACCTTATGGCTAAACAGCTAATAAATAAATAAATACAATGATATAGTCTTCCATCTAGTGGAAGTTTCCTATGTATTGTTCCCAAACTACTTTTGCATTAATGAAACCATTATTACTAGCCACAGCCTAAGTGCAATTAATGTAAATGCCAGGAAGATTCTACTCACATTTTTTCCATAACTTAATTGGGATGGTGAGAGTTTTAATAGCTCTGCACCTCTTTCTCCTAAATGAGGAAAATCTCATTGTCCTTCTAATTCTTACTTTCATTACAATAGCAGCATGAGAGATGGATTAGGTCCCTAATGAGCCTTTCGAATGAACAGCCCTGTGAACTTGCTGAGGCATTGTAGTGAGAAAAGTACATTAGTTAGGCTTTGGCCTTTACAAATTGGCAAAAATTCAACATGAGAATTTTCCCCCTTCATTTTCCTATTACATTTTCAAATGCAGGTTGTTGAAAAAGTGGGACAAAATAGTCCCATGAGCAACTGCATCAAAGCATGGTATCTGTTCTCCATTAAAAAGTGTCTTTTTTTTCCCTTCATGTTTTAAGACTACTGGATCAAAGATTTTAAATCTTAATAAGCTAGAACTGTGCATTAAGTATCCTTTTGCCACTGCATTTTCTTTTTTTAGTCTTAATTTTCCTCATATAGCCACCAAAGCAAAGGCTAAGAGCAGGGCTAGGAACACTATGGGTTTTATAATAATGGAAACTTTTGCCCTTGTTAGTAGTTCACGCTGGGGCAGAACCTTTAATTTTCATAGGAAATCTTCAGAAATTTGTGTGTTTTGATGTCTATCAAACTAACTACAATGCAACAGGGAACATCAAGTATAGAAACAAGAAATTCTGCTTTCTTGATCTGAAACTCAAGCCTCTGGAAAGATCAGTCACGGTCAAGTGACCTTGAAGTAGGAGTTTGTCTCACAAAGTGACCCACGAAATCTGAACTGCAGTGATTCTTTTCCTCCCATACACTTTGCTGGGTGAATCACAACAATGCCTCCATCTCCTATTTAAAGCCCAAACTCCAACCTAACCCTTTCCTTTACATTTTAATAGTGCTTCAACTTTTCTCTAGTGCTGAGGGAGACTATGTACAGTCCCTCTGACTACACTTGTTCATACTATGAATATTCATATAGCATAGTTTACATTAATACCAAAGGAGATGTGTGAATGAAAATTAGGTATGAACAGAGGTAAAGACATGGGGAATGTACCTGAAAATACAAGCCCACATAAATTCTGACAGGAAAAACCCCTTTATACTTCTCCAACTGTTCCATGGGGGGGGTGTTCAACACCCATTAGCAGAAAAGTTGCTTCGAAGAAAGTTTTTATCTTGAAATAATTTCTGTAACTAGAAAGAAGCAGCTTCACCTTGGCAGAGAAGACAAGATGACAAGGGTTTCCCTGGGGCACGGCTGATGCTGATTTTCATGATGCATGAACTTTTCCACAAGGAAATCACCAGGGAGCAGTGTGACAGCCATCAGACCCCCCTGCCCCCAGCCCTTCTCTTGCATTTCTATCCCCTCTGTGCTGGTCCCTACAGACAAGGTCAAGGCCCATCTTCAGATGTTCAGTTCTGCCTACTGAAAAGGTGCAACGGTAGGATGAAACACACAGGAATTAAATGTAAAAAGACGTAGGTAGGTCCATGAGGCTTTTGAATCCAAAGTCTTCACGCACAGCCTCAGTAAAGCTACTCCAACAGGATCCCACCATGGTAAGACCAGAGGTGGACCTGGCAGAGTGCCTACCTCTTCTCTCTGAAGTACCTCCACAATTCTAAATGGGTTTCCAGATAAATTAGATCAAAGAAGTTTTTAAAGTAAAGAAAACTTAGTAACTAACAAATCTCCCCATGTTTCCAGTGTCCCAAATGGCTGTTACCTAGGCATGTTGTCAGTCCAGCACATAACTAAAACATTAGCAATCTGTGTTACAAATATTTTTTCACTGTCTGCTCCAGGTCCCTAGAATAAAAGCCTGTATTCCCATTAGGGCATGGCTGTGTATCTGGTAACCGCTCTTCTAGTGGCCTGTGATGTTCGCACATATGTGACTCTGCTTCCCTGTCAGGTTCTCTACCCGCTCATCTCTCTCCTTTCTTTTTCTCCAGCCAGCTCAGATGTGCTGCAGGGTGGTTCCATCCCTTCCCTTTCCTCCTCCAAAGCGCAGACTTATGACAACAAGCAGCCTTCAATACTGCCGTCAAGTCCCCCATTGCAGATCATCAGAAAACCATACACAACCCTCCTTCCAGGATTTGAAAGTTCATTGTTTTCAGGCACCACAGTAGGGTTTGAAAAAGTCCTAACAATGAACATGATTTAAAGTGGCCTGAAAATAAAAGATTAAATTATGTAAAAGCTGACAGCTGTTTCAAAATTATTTTCCAAGCAGCAAGCCTGTATCAGGAGAACCGGGTTTTAATTGGGGAAAAATAATTTTCTATTGGGGAAAGGTTTCAGAAATGTAATCGTCACACTATACATTTACCCCCGTAAATGCTTCCCAACCAATAAGGTACAACCTCGCAAGACAGTCTCATTTTTCCCTGAGTTTGAGATTATATCATAACATGGGCTTGTTGGAGCGAGTCCAGAGGGCCACAAAGATGATCAGAGGACTGGAGCCCCTCTTCCATGAAGACAGGCTGAGAGAGTTCAGTTTGTTCAACCTGGGGAAGAGAAGGCTCTGCAGAGACCTTAGAGCACCTTCCAGTACCTGAAGGGAATTACAAGAGAGCTGGAGAGTGACTTTTTACAGGGGCAATGAGTGACAGGACAAGGGGATAATGGCTTCAAACTGAAAAAGAGTATGTTTAGATCATATATAAGGAAGCAATTTTTCACTATGAGGGTGGTGAGGCACTGGAATAGGCTGACCAGAGAAGTTGAGGATGCCCCATCCCTGGAGTGTTCTAAACCAAGTTGGATGGGGCTTTCAGCAACCTGGTCTAGTGAAAGGTGACCCTACCCATGGCACAGGGATTGTAATTAGATGATCTTTAAGGTTCCTTCCAACCCAAACCATTCTATGATTCTGTGTGGAATTTAATGTATAAAGAAGGTGCTTTATTGAGTTTTCTCAATATAACATTGGTGTCCTGCTGGCCTCTCAAAAGGAGATGGTGCATTTTAGAACATTATTTCATGTCGGGGGATGATGAATAACATGATGGGGGAACATAGTGCTGTGGTGAGGGGGAAACATAATGTTGTGTGCGGGCAGATAGTATTTAAAAAGTGTTTCTTACCTCAACAGAGTTAAAGGTTTTACCTCAAATACATTGTAATCAAGTCTGTGGAAACCCTAGGTTTAATTTAAATATAGTAACAATAATTAAAAAGGAAAAAAAAACACAAAAAACCAACCCCATATGACCTCAGCCATCTAAAAAGGTTTCTTAAACAAGACGTCTGCCTAAGTTTTGGTAATTAGATACGTGCCAGTTCTCAACCACATTTCTTCAGCATTATAACTTGCCAGAGCAAATATTGCTAGCCAGACACCTAACAAGAATGATGTAAACATAAGGTCTTCTTTGAGGATCCTCTTCAAAAAAAGCAGAAAAGGAAGCAATTCATATTTTTCACATTGATTGTGAAATTGAGACACAAATATTTACTTTGATAATGACATATTTGTGCAAGCACACAGAGAGCACCACAAGGCTTCTCCGTTCATACATGCAGAGAGACACATAAGGTTCAGTGCCCTCAAGAGAAGGGAAAGTCAGGGCACCTGACATAAGCTCTGTCAGGCCGCTTGACCCCTCCTCCTGCTCCCCACATGGCAAACAATGCCAAATAACTCAACATGGCACAGGGAAAAATCAAATGCCTCCTCCCAAGTCTCCCTTCCAGGCAAACAATCATGGCCAGATCCCATCCCCCTTCCACATAAAAGCAAAGTCAACAGAGATTGTCAAGAACCTCAGCTCTAATTAGTCATTACTGACTGTTTTGACTGAGAAACTTTATGATGTAAAATGAAACTGATTTGCAGTATTTCTAATGCATCACAGTTTAATTAGCAATATCATCTCTCTGGGCAAGCTTCTGTCAATCAATCACATTTCAATTAATTCAGTTTGTAGCTGTCTAAATATGGGTGCTCCATGAATTCATGTATTAGTCATGAATGAAGTGTATGTTTGTATGAGGGGAGGAAACATCATCAGAAAGTAAAACTGTAAGAAGGCTGGGCCAGTACTTGATATGCGTTCAGAGGTGTCTGTAAAGGCTGCCCCTTTTTCTGCATTTATTTTTCCTCAGTGAATTTTATGATAACGTCCAAGTTAATATTTTTCTAACTGGCTGCCCCCATAGTGATTTTGAACCTAGAAAGGGCTAGACCCCTTTTCATATAGCTCACTGCAAGCAATTTTCTCATGCAGCTAAACTCTGAAATGCATGGAAGCTGAGAAAAATGCAGTATATGTTTCTGCAGAGTCTGCACAGTGCTGACAACAGTAGAACCAAATACTTTCCTTTGGAAGCAAACCCTAACAGATTTAAACTGGAAGATATCCAGGAAAGTGATATTAGCAGCACCAAAGTACAGCTCTAATGGAATCATTCTTCTGATCCTAGAAATGCTTTTGAACCTGCAGTTCATTGCATTTCTCATCTGTTCTGTCAACATAGGAACTATTAAAAAAAAACCAAAAAACACCTCCTTGTTTTGTCAAAGGTAATGGGTATCAAGGTAAATGAAAATCTGCTCCCTAAATCTTCTGCCAGAGTTTAGGGTTGGGCTGAATTTATTTTTCTTTTGAAAGTAAAAGTTATATGACAGAGAGTTGAATACATGGAAAAAATATCTGCAGTCTGAAGGAAAAAAATAATTTCCTTCACCTGAAATACTGCTGACTGGTATTTATGACCGGTTCCTGGAAGCAGTGGCCTGTGGATCAACTGTGACCCTCTACTGCAATCATACAGTTCACATAAGATTACTTTCTTTCATACTATTACCAATGAATGCTAACAAATCTCAATGTGCTGCCCTGTGAAAGGCATTTGAGAAACCTTCAGTAAGGAATAGGTTTCCTTTCCAGATGGTGCGCAACACAGAGCTCATTGCACAACCAATCCATATTTAATTTGCACCACCCCTAAATACATTTCCTAAAAATGCTCTTATACTTTGTTTTTTTTGATTGTTCTAAGAGACCTTTGCAAGTCATATGATAGGAGGGAAGATTTAACCAAACTCCTAAAGGATAATGTCATCTTTAGATCATGCTCATTATAATTCATAAGCACTTCTCTACTTGACAGCTCTTTGGTTGCAGTTTCAATCTTATGCTAGTTTTTTCTTGAGAGCCCTTTTCAATTTTCCACATTGCTAATAGAGCCTGAGGCGAAGCTAAAAATCATTTGGGCTTCTTGAAAGGATCAATAATTTTTGTGTGCCATGCATTTTAGAATACGCAGCATCACTGACACAAGCACTGTCATTCCACTGATAAATAGAACACATCAAAAAACGTCAGAGGTTTCCACAAAACATTTAAAAAATATTCAATAACTACCTGCAATCCCACGTGCAGAAAGCTGTGTTAAGTATATCAGAGACAAAAACAGGCTTAAAATAAAGTTACCAGAAGATTAATTATTAAATTCTTTGCCAAACACTGTCATTTTCTCTCTGTCCTGGCTTATATGAGAGACTACTCAGATAGAAGATCTGACAGTTTCGCTATTTTTAGGTTTATACCAGAACAAAAAGCTGATGGAAACAAGTTCATTCAGCCTTCCCTATCACCCATACAAGTGCTGATCAAGTGCTCAGACATGCTGTACTCAAACAGTCAGCTCAATAAATTATTCGTTCAGCACCAGCAAATTATATTTTAGTCGGACAGCATTTTTGTTCACGATTCATCCACTTACAAGACAAGCAATATACTGTAGTGAAAAAAGAAGAAAGTATCACCAACAGAACTCTGTTTTTCTCAATTTAAAAATTCCAAAGAAACTGCTTATGGAGCACACTGGGGCTGACAAACTGAGTGTTACTCTTCTGGTGTCTATTTAACCCTTGCCAAGACCACATTACTTAAGATATATGGAAGCCTCTAATGGACTAAATGGAAATGCATATTTCTCAGGAAGGTGAGGTTGAAGTAGTATTAAACAGGCCATATAGCAAGTGTGGGTTTACATAAAGAATTCTTTGATAAAGCCATTGCAGGTTTGGAGCATAAGAAAGGAAAGAAGCATAGCAAACATTCTTATGTTGCTTTTTTCCCCCCACTAACCTCCATTCTTTGCTTCTGCCTTCTCTGCTACCATTGCCAGTATAATGTACACTGTCTCATCAACTGCCAGTGCCTACGATGTCCAACCTTTGTTTTCATTGCTTTATTCTTGAGATTGACTAGGAAACTGAAAATCAGCCCACTTGGTACCATTCTGTGAGCAGGTCCTCTGTGTAGGCATCAGAAAATAAAGGAATGTCAAGTGTTGATGCGTTAGTGTTTTGCATCCAAAGTTGATCTTGCCTATGCTGCATTCAGCAGAATAGAGTGCAATGGATTGTACACACATATCTGACTTTTATTTCAACTCAAAGACTTTCTCTAATTGAAAACGATTCACTGAAGAAAGCTCCAATGAAAGTATCTACAACTGATCAAAGGCCTTTCATGGAAATATTAATTTTGACCAAATATTTTTTACGCAGTTCCCAAGAAACAACAAATTATTTTTAAGAAAGGGATTCTACATCTCACCCCAAATGAAATTATCAAAACTTTCCATTGATTCAAAAGCTTCCTTTCCCCCCCTTTTGGGAAGAAACGAAGGGAAAGGCGAAAATAAGAAACGGGGAAAGAACTGAAACCCATATTTAGAGAACAAAGTATCATGGGGTGTATTGGGTCCAGATCATTTGGATGAGGCTGAGCCAGATGCATAAATGAAGCCACCTCAATATGACTATCTGCACAAAATGCAACTTTTTCTTGCCATCAGGTGGGGAAGCTCATTACCCTTTTCCCCCAGCTTTTCTAAGCCGCAGTACAACCGGTGAGAGACCAATCCCTGCCATGTTGGAGATGTTCTCCATGCTGGAAAGGAGACCTGTGCTTCAGCTTTCAGATCCAGAAACATTTCCCCACCTTGATGCACACCTCTGGTTTTTGGTGTCAGAAGAAGTCTGAAGAGCTCTGTGTGGCAGAAAAGGAATTTCCCAAGTAGGAGAGGGCTGGGCACTAAAGATGGGAAACTCCTAGGGTACTGTCCACACCAAAAAAGGGCACAGTTGGAATTATACGTAACTTGGGCTGGGAGGAGGGATGAAAGAGAGCAGTGACTCACTCTCTTCCATGCCAAAGAATCACAGGGATGGTAATAAATGGAGGGTTACAAGCTACCTTGAGACCTGCTTGGCCCACAATTAACTATGATTCTACTATCTCTTCCAAGGAAGGTGTTATAGCTCTTCATTAATCTGACTGACAAATCTCCTACTCCCTATTGATTTAAATAAAATTTGTGAGGTAAAACATGAAATTAACCTATGCCTCACACTTGAGTAGATTTTTTTCTAGTATGTAAAGGGAAATTGTCTCAGTTCGCTACTGTGGAAGTAAACACATCTTCCATTCACTGGCTTGTTTTCCTCTGGTTACATATTTTTTGTCTAGCCTGTTCCTTTGCAGGAACTAAATTGTTGCTTCAAAGTTTTAGGAGACATGCCTTTAATAACTCCCACTTTTATTCCTCAGTTACTGTGCTACTTTCATCAAATCAGCTCTCTTTCATCATTGTTCCTGAGCTAATTATGCAACATTAGCTGAACTGAGCAGCATTTACCATTCATTAGGTATTTCTGAACCAGAGGCAATCATAAGACCCAATACTTGGTTTTCACTGTGGCTTGTTAAGTGCCACGTTCCCATGGTTTAGCAGTACATTTAAATTTGGCTTTGAATACCATCATTGGGAGCAATTTGTATGAACATCACAAATTGCAAGACATGAAAGATAATGCAGAGCAGCAATAGGAATCTTTACAGCAAAACCTGATCAAGCCAGCCTGCTAAAACAATGCTGAAAAATCTCCAGTCACTTTGGTGATACAGGGCTGGATCCACTAACTGATAAAACAGGTTTGAGTCCACTGCTATTAGCAGGCTAAATGGCAGAGACTCCTAACAGGATGATATTCATTACAGACAGTAAAAAAAAATTTTAAAGAAAAGAGCAGGGGAAACAGTCTAGCTTGTGTCCCACGTTTTTGAATGGTACATTTCCATTTGCATTGAAATTTTCATTTTTATGTTAAAAAAATGGAAATCAGTTTTGAAGAAAAAAAAATTATCAAGTCTTTCCTTCCTGTTTCTCTACTTCTCTCCCTCCAAATGGAGGCACTCATTTTCTTTCTAAAATACTCCACCTCTGAGAAAATTACTAAGACAAGAAATAAAACAGGGAAGGGAGAGAAAGCAGAGAAATAAAAGGGATAGAAGGCTAAGCCTAACTGTTTGTCTCTTTGAACTAATAATAAAAATGAATGAGAAGCCTCCTTTTTATTAACAGAACAAACTCATTTCTCAGTAACAAAACTTTTAGTTCCAACTGTCATGCCTTTGCATATAACAATAGTTTGAAACATTCTTAGCCTATTTCTCCGGTGGGATTCTGTGTGATGCTGCAGAAATCATTATTTCTCTGTAGCTTTTTCTCTGCATGCTTTCCTTGTTAACGGCTTTTGGAGTTCATGTCCCTATGAAAGGTTAAAAGGGGATTTAAAACTGTGTCTTTCTCCTTCATGTCTCCAATTATCTTGAAGTTAGTTCTCAGCAAGGAGTCACAGAAATCCGTTTCATTTTCAGACAAAATTTAACATTCTGCATCCCTCTCCTCAGTTTTCTACCAGGATAAACACTGCTTTGAGACCCATCGTTCTGTGGGTACCTTCAGCTCCAGCCATGGATTCTGAAACTAGGACCTATGTCTAGAGTAACACCTCCCAGACCTACAGCTCTATACAGTTTAACACTGGCTAACCTCCATCCCTCAGTCTCTAAGAGACACTGGTTTGAGTTTGATACTGAAAACAGAGGTTAAATATTATACAGGGAAAAAATAGTCCAGGTTTCATATTGATTGCTTTCTCTAATTCAGAAGGCAAACAATTGAGCTCCTCTGTGAGGACTGTTTGACTTATCGGAGAAAAAGTTTTGGAAATTTTGCCACCATGCTGTTTTCTCCTTCCCAGCAATTTAAAAATTAAAAATAAAGAAGATGCCATCACTGATGAAATATCACACTTCTGTGTCATCCCTGACATGGTCAGTGTGTCAAGACACATGATATGGGACTGGAGATGAGAGGACCAAGGTTATATCAGAAATGCTACAAAAATGCACATTTGAAAGAAGACTCTGTGATAGAAAAATATTAAGGGCAGTACCTTCAGATACCAATTGAGAAGTATTTCCCAACTTATCCTGTACCACTATTTTTCTTGATGACACATACGTACACAAACCACTGCAGGAGATGCTACAAGCAAAATCAAAATAGCACAAGTGGCTTTGTCTTATTGGCAGAGAGGAGACTTGTGTAGCTCCCTGTGGAGAATGCAAATTAATGAGATTAGGGATGAAAACTAAGATACTGTACAAACCCAGAAAAGCAAGCATGAGAGACACCTGAGGTTAGTTGTGGATCTTTGCCCTTAATCCCTGTGTTTGCCAACAAGAATGAGCAAAGTAAGCCATGGGATATTTACAACCAATACAAATGAGGATACAGTACACGGAAGGGCCCTGGCACAGTGCCTGTACGGTGCTGTTTCAGGGCTCTTACTTGTTCTTTGATGTTCAGTGTGTTGGTGTAGGCACATATGTGCTTATGAATATTCACGGGAATCTGCTTATTTCATATTGCATTTTCACTATTCTACTTTAGTAACTACGTTCCACCATACAAGAGGAAAGTTATTGGATTTTTTTAATATGATGGTTAAAACTTTTTATCTCTTTATTTCCCTTAATAGTTAACCTTACTTATATTCTAGGTAATTTAATATTTTTAACCATGATTCATTATCAGAAATATGATTTATATACTTATATTTATAAATATGATAGAATATGTTAAATATTTTTCTTGCAACAATTTCTCCTTAAAACCAAGAAAAGTAGCATATTTTATGAAAGAAGCCACATAAACTACATCAAAGGAGAATCAAAAAGCATATCCTCCTATCTTGTGAATATTTTAAACTTGAGTGCTTGGTTGTGGTCATTCCATTCTCCTCCCACTCCACTCTAAAACAGAACATAAATTGAAATAATAAAAACAGTTTTCAAAATAAGATAGGTTTTAGTTCAGATCATTGGAAGATAAAATGAAAAATATATATACCCATTCAACAAATGGAGTATCTTTATAAGTCAAAGCATCCCTTGATAATTATTTTGTGGCTTGACTGAGTCAGCAATTTTGAGGGGAAACAATTAAATTGAAGCAATACCAATCGACTCTCCTGCTTCTGAAGACTATTCAGGAAGATCAAGGAGAATCTGGGGTATAGAAAAAGTTGGTAATTTGTTCAACCCCACACAAGAAATCTCTCTTTTCTTCTTAATGATGTCCAGCTGCAGTAACTTAAAATCCTTATTATTGCATAAGACAACCACAGAGTTTTCACAGAGAGGACAAGTCTTTAGACAGCATATTGATGCCATGAACTACAAAATCTTTTAAAATATTCTAATCCCATAAATTCAAAATTTATTATCTGATTTACTTTTCTGATGGGACGCTAAATACATCACACAGAAAGGCTCAAGCTCTGCTTCATATAGAGGCAGCAGATAAGATGTAAAGAAACTCTCCGATCTCCAGAGAGGCGCACAATATTCTATTGGCTCTGTACAGGCTTTCAACATTTTTTGATCATGAACATTTGAAGGCTGCCACATAACCTATTATATATATAACTATATTTATTTTTAGGTACATCTTTGTATATAAACATATATATACATATGCATAAAGTGTAGGTAACTACCTTTGAATGTTTGTATACAGACACACACTTATACTTGAGTGCAAATATAAAAACATTCAAATGAAATGGGAATTAACTTTGAATGCCAGGTTCCACAAAAGTTTGGACCTCATGGCTTGGAAGAAAGGACTTTCCAGAGCCAAATCAGCAATAGATATAGAGAGGAGGTTGAAAGAGATAAAGCAGACTCTGCTGTCTCTGAGCTGCACACTTGGCCTGAACATTAGCAAACCTGATCTGCAGTTTCAGATAAAATTGTATACCTTCCTGCTTCTAACAGGGTTTGTATCTCTTTATTTTGAAGGAGATTTTCCTGAAGTCGGGAGTACTGCCAGTGTTTTTCATTATTATCTTTATATCAAAAGCACTCAGTTTCCTTTGTCTTTCTACTTCATGTACACTTTCACCATAAACCAACACTTCCCATCTTATCAACCACCTCCAACAGAAGTGAGGCAGGATTGTATCTATCAGCATGACACGGAGAGGTAGAAAACTGTATTTAATCTTGAGGAAGAAGTAACAAGACTGCAGGACACAGGCTGGACTGTGGGAAGCCTGGGGACTCTATGGTGGTAAGCCTGAAGGGCACGGATGACACTGATCCTGCACTTAAAAGTGACGAGAATTAGAGCGATCGTGGGAGGAAAAGTAGCTCACCGTTTGGTTTTTCTGACTGAGACACAGATTAGTCATTGAATCAGAGGGCTGAACAGAATAAGCAAGAGGAAAAGAAAAAAGAAAAAAAAGAGGTCAAGCACTTGCAGCGTGACCGAAGACAAGGTGAAAGCTAGTGAAAGAACTGACTAAATGGCAGAAACAGAAATCAGAGCACATGGCCTGCATGAAGGTCCTTCTGGATGTACTCTTTCTTGTTATCAGAAGCAGCAGCAGGCTCTTGTGCAAAGGGCTCAAGAGGTGTAAGGGTAACTAATGATGTCCCTTTCTAGGCAGCTTCTTTGGTGTTCTTAAAATGGGACATAATGAGTACGAAGAGTCCACCCCTGACATCGCAGAAAAATATGAGTGCATGAATTTTATAGTGAAACAGGGAGAGTTTAATCATAGCAGATTCCTTTAGCTCATCACTGCGTCTTTTTCTTGGTATTGCAGAGCGTCAGGAGCTCACTAGCCATCATTAAATGAGAAAAGATAGCAAGTCACAAATTAGAGAAATTCTTGGAAAGGATTGCATACAAGTCAAATTCCTAATGACTCATTTTCAAAAAAATTGTAAATGTCTGATTAAACAGAATATTGAAGTTAGTCAATCTCAGAAAATTATTCTCTCCTCAATAGAAAAAGAGTATAACAAAGGCAAGAATAAAATACAAAAATATAAAAATTTATTGATTTAATCAG
The DNA here is from genome assembly GCF_003984885.1 of Neopelma chrysocephalum. Lineage (NCBI taxonomy): Eukaryota > Metazoa > Chordata > Aves > Passeriformes > Pipridae > Neopelma > Neopelma chrysocephalum. Next base: position 21,569,655 of record NW_020897703.1, read on the forward strand.
GGAAAGCTAAATCCACCACCTCATTTTTTTGTTTTATTCTACTAATTGCAGCAAAATGGGTTTCTATAAAAGCAACAACATCTAAAATATTACTCTGCTCTGTATGAAGAACCGAAGGTATGAACACATGCAGCTTTTCTGGTAAAATGTCATATATAGGTAAATGCATAGACATAAGTCAACAGAAAGATCTGGACATATTTATTCAAGATTGTGTTCCATTTACAATAGGAAATTGTGAACTAAAGTCATGAGAATTCGGGAACAGCGTATTTTCAGGATTTGATATCTCATGGTCAGGGTTGAACACTCGACTTCAAGGTGGAGGAACTAACATTTAGATGATACAGTGAAATAAATAAAAAGAAATTAAATTCCTTTAAAAGAAAGGGAAGAGGGAGAACTTATTTTCATCAGTTCTAAATACTTTTCAAAACTCAGAGTCTATTAGGACATATAAATACTTTTCTTCCAGTTGAACCATTCTGGCTTCTGATACTGTTTACTGGAACATTTGACTTCAGTGAGCACACACAGTACTCATTTCAGTTTACCATTGTTTAAGTGCATTATTGCTTTTCTGAATGTTACACTAAGAATTAAATCCTTTGGACCCAACTGAAACATGTTTATACTGTAAAACCCAACCTCAATTATCCTAATGAGATTCTGTAGCCATTTGCTTTTCAAACTATGAAGGCAAGTATTTAAAGGTTAAATAAACAGAGCATCAGGCACAGAAACATAATATGACCTGAAAAATGAAGATAATTTCCCCAAAGATTCTTAGAAATAACACTCAAAGTGCTTTCTTTCATCCTTTCATCAAAATTGACCAAAGACCTTAGAAAACTATTCAGTCATTTCTAAAAGACATCTATCTGAAACAAATCCTTTACTAACCTGAAAAATACCAGTGCTTTTCTGTATTCAGAAAAGTCTCTTCTATTACCTTGCTTATTTGACAGACACTTGATTCTACCAGAATTTCAGTATTTGAGAGAAATAATACCGCAACACCCAAGGAGGCTTAACATTGCATCCTGCCAGATCTCAGGTCTTTTACCAGCTGGTGTAATTGAAACTGCTTTATCCAGAAAAAATAAAGAACAAAGCTGGGGAAGAGCAGCCACTGTTGGCTCTGTTGCTGTCAGGAAGGGGAAGGCTGAAAACAGCGGTTAGTGCAGATGGGAAGGTACAAACTCATAAGGAGGTGGTTCTATTCCTTTCCTATTCCTCAACCGGCCCCATGAGAAGCCACTGATTTTCCAAGGCTCTGGCAGAGACAAAATAGACATGACTTATTATTCTGAATTCTCATTGAATCTCTTTTTAATTAAACTTTTCCTTCCCTCCAGGGAAGCTTAATTAAAAAAAAAATAATAAAAAAATCAAATTACTGACTTAACATAGGCAGATTGACTCAGCCTGATGCATTGCATAACTGAGGACTGTTTCACTTTGTTTTGATCTTCTTGGTCATTTCAGTGAATGAAGTGAGGTAATGTGTTATGTGGTATTTATTCATAATAGGTACAATAAATAAGTAAGATTTATTCACTAGTGTATGTAAGAATATTACAGGAAGCAGGTTTTAATCATTCTGACAAAACTACCGTGGAATGGGATAATTATATGGTTCTGTTTAGCTTTAAGGATACTAGTACTAGCCTCAGACTCTCTCTTTGTTACTGTGCTTTGTACAAGAATAGCTTCAATGAAATATATGGACTTATTGATTAACATAATGCTTTGGAGTATCATGAATTATGCCCACCTTCTTTCATATATTTACACTCAAAAGTAGGTTAGAGACATGGAAAGGAGGAGAGGATTTCTATTTTTCCATTATTTCCTAATTGAAGAAAATACAAATATATGGATTGTGGATATCTAAGAACTACTAAACTCTTACCTTCAATATCAGCTTACTGAGTTTCCTATTTCTTAGCCAAGGGCTATTCCAAAAAAAATTCTTATTCCTTGAGGGTTGAAGGTTTACTTTATTAGTCCCAGAATAGAAAGGCATAGATATTCTCATCAAACTAGCTATTAAAGACTGCCACCAGTCAGTGACATACTTAAAAATTTGCTGAAGAAACTGAAGATACATTTGCATTTATATGTAGTCTTCAGAGCAGAATCTTTGCTCTTATCATCACTGGCATAAAGAGACCCCCCCACCAGGATAAAGACCTTGTGCTTCACACTTACTAACACAGAAAACCCATTCCTATCCTGAAGGAGTCAAAATCAATTACCCTTCTCTGTGCATCTTGTGGAAGAGAAGAGCAGGCATTTCCAGCTGTGAACTGTTTTTCTCCCTGCCTGAACAATGAAATAAGTGCCTGTCTTGGAATTTACAAAGCTTAGCTTGAACATAACTTTATAGATTTGCTCTAAATTTCCTCTAAGCTAAGATTATAGTTTCCCTTAATGTAAGAAATAAGAGGGATAACCATTCCCTTGTGCAGGCCTTCTTGGCTATCTTAAGACAGTACTTTATAGTCATATTTAACTGGTTATTATTCTTTAACTTAATATGAATTCACCACTTTCATCACACAATTTTAGTTTAGCACCCATGCAAGCAACTTGGCACAAACTTCATGCTCTTGTAGGGAAATGCAAGCTAGCTCTACCCACATGCCACATAGGAATGACTGGAAGGACACACTGCTCAAAAAAGATGTTTTGCTTTCCTGGCTCTCAGGCAGCCAGCCCATAGCTCTCATGATGAAGACTTCATAATTGCAGATTTACACAAAGATCCTTTATGTTGCTGTAGACTGACCCCTATGGAAGTCACTAGAGAGCAAGCACAATCACAATGGGTTGGAGACTCTGTTATTCATGGATGCAGCTAGTACTTCTAGAAGAACTGTGCTAATGGTATTATTGCTTACATTATCTTACCACCTAGCATAAGGACCTCTTTCTCCAACCACCATTGTTAGGTGAAAGTCTGTATACAGTATAAGATGTGAACATTTAGCCCTAATGAGATAAACCAGGTAAACTCAAGCTCAAAGTAATTAAGCACATCACCTAATGATGCCCAGGAAAACTTTCATAAAGTCAATCACCAAACCCAGGCCTTTCAAATTTGAAGAGGGTGCCTCTTCCCTACCACCCACACTTTCATCTTAAGAGTTAGGGGGTTTATGTTAATTTTCACATGCTACATTTTTCCATGCAGCAGAAAAACAGATAATTGCACTTGTAATTGTGGTGTTCCCTGATAAAGTCTGTCAGGTGCTAGAATACTGACCCCAGTGCCCGTGTTGATTAGATGAAGTTGCAAAAAAACCAGGCACTATAAATCAGATACTACTAAGGTTAGGATGAGTGCAAGATGGAGAGGGTAGGAGGAAAATCTGTTCTCTTATAGCTCTGACTCATTGTCTGCTTGCAATCAGAGAAAGGATTTCAAATCAGGACTTCCTTATTTAGTGCACACAAGTCACTGATGCCCCGATCCAACGGCAAAACTGGCGATGTTTGGATCAAGCCTGTTAGAGGAAGTGAAATAACATGTATATGCTGTGAAATGAGATGAGTCATGGCAGTTGATACCTCCTTCTTCCAAAAGCTTAAGTGGAAAATGACTCGTGTTTAGCGAGAACATCTTTTTTCTTTCTATTCTACTGAGGTCTCAAGAAAGTAGGCAACTCCTTTCATATGGGTTAACCTTGCCCAACAGAGCCAACCACCGCTCCTGAGCAAAAGCACAGATGAAAAATACATCTCCCTTGCTTGTTTCAATGTGGGCTTTTGCAAACACTCCGTGATGAATGTGGTGTGTAAAGGAGTTTGTAATCCATACTCCTAATGATGCAGTAAATAGACTACTTCAACTCATGCGCAGTCTCTCTGGAGGCGGCCCTGGGGAACAGTGTCAGATACCAAATGTAGATTTCAAAAAGAAAAGAGTTGATAATTTAAAAAAAAAAATCTAATTTTATAGTTAAAATGTCTAATGTTAGTAATTTAGCAACCCCATGTACCTAATGTTATTAACAAAAAACTAGCTATATGGTTTCCAGGCAGGAACAAATTTTCATCAGTGGACCCAGGAGCACCAGCAATGTGAGCTCATACCTGCCTGGAAGAAATACAAGCAGGACTAACCTTGGACTATCAGCTTTTCAAAGAATTTGAAATGTTTTCTATAAAGTTTGTGAAAAGCTATTATCACATAACAATCCTATGTGTTAGAGTGGCTAGTGTTCACCTCAAATCAACAGAACAGGAGGATTCAAGAAACAGAACAACTGTTCATAAAAAAATGCAAGAAGTACGCAACTTTAGCTTATTATATTGTCAGTTAGTTGGATACGAGGTTGGCAAAGAATATGACAGTAGGGCAAGCCAACACACTCTCATATGATTTTCTCAAAAGGAATAACAACCATCAGGAAAATGAACTGTTTTTTCTACTGACAGGTACAAACACAACTTCTATTGCACACATTGCCAGTCAGATTTTAAGGAAAATAAACTTTGCAGGAGAACAATAACAAGGATTTGCATGCTGGATGAACAGATTTCTGAGGAAAAGATGACCTGAAATTCAATGACGAGTTATTCCCTTCATTTGCAGGAAGTTTAGACCCAGTTCTAGATGAACTGAGTCTGTACAAGAATTCAGTGAATAACTGTCTAAGAATAATGAGAATTAATATTACATATAAGATGAGCTCTGCACTTAAGAAGCAGAGCTGGGAAAAGGGAATTTGATAATCTATAAATATTTGAATGCTGCAAGCTACATCTGATTGGAATTCATCAAATTTTCATTTTCTTTTCCAAACAAACAGTCTCTGTGAAAAATGCCATAGCTGTTTAATCTTCTTCAGGGTTGCTGAAGGAGGTTCTTCCTCTAAAATTAAAATGCAAACTATTTTTCTACAAAATTCAAAAATAATAAAACAACACAAACCAACCCCTCTGAATTTTTGGGGGCAGTTAGGTAGAAATCCAGTGCCACTGTTCTCTCTGTGTGAGGTTTCTCCCTTCTCTCTGATGCTCTGTTTCGTGTCCACATAGCAGTTGCACCTAGGGTAGGGCAGTCAAAGGGTAATATGCCCATCTAGAATGCAATACACCCAAGTTCATATTCTATTTTTTCAGAGACTTCCTTTGTAGCTTTACATAGAACACCTTAGCTCCTCTGGAGCACCAGTCTCTTTAGAGGCACTGATGCTCCCCTTCCCACTGACATGTCCATCCGGGAGGAGATGGGTAGACACCCACCACTATTATCTGAATATAGAGTATCCTGCATGTCCCAGAGAATGAACTCTGCTTAAAAAAGGCTCACTGCAGGCATTTTCACAGACATGTAGAGATCATGAACCCTTACAGTCACTAAAAAGGCGCTGTCACTACTTATTGAGGCTGGTTTTGCAGGATTATTTAGAATAGCAGGTGCAATACAAGTTCTCCCAAGGCCAGTTTTGGAGGACCGTATCCTGTGAACAGAAGCTCCCTCTCCATTCTGCTTCCCATTTCTGTTGGGTTTAGCTTACCCTCTGCACTGTGGAGACTGAGTGCTCCTTAGCTCGTTATCCTGTGGGGCAGGCATTTATCAAAATCTATTAAATATTTAGACCTTCATATAGCAACTAATGCTGCCAACTTGTTTGACTTAAATTATACCCCACTGGCAAATCAAATTAGAGAAGATTTGAGTAAATCTACCTTTTAAAATAAAAGCTGATTTTCTCCATGTTCAGCCATTTGTGGGATTAACTTTTTTAATGGGTTCTTATGTGCACAATATTTTTGTTTTCACGGATACTAGAAGAGGATGAATTATTCATCGGGGGGGAAATAAAACCTACAACATGCATTTTCATAGCTTATTTAGTCCCTTTTGTCCTATTCATAAATCAATCCTGATTACTACAAATGAATGTGTTACTCCTAACTGTGAATGTGTTACTCCTAACTGTTCACTCATGACTCACTTGGACCATTAATTCAGAGACCTCCTCATAGAGTGTGTTAGGAAGCTGCCACTAGTAATGGGCAACTGGAAGAACATCCTTTGTGACCTCCCCTCTTTGCCTACACATCCCAAACTCCATCTCCTGCTCCATTTCTTATGTATAATTTTACAGACAAAATACATATTCTCCAGTTAAAATGTGCTTTTCCCCCTCCTGGTTCAGCGATACATTTGCATGGAGGGAAGGAAGAAAATTGTATATTAATGCTCAGTAGGTTGCTTTTATGACCTAGAAGGAGGATAGAGAGCAATAGCTCAGTGTCTACATCAGAAGTGGGGGCAATTGAGGCCAAAACATAAAGACATCACTGAACTAATATGGGAATGACTACAGATATGTCACTGGTGACATAGATCACAAGGTATTTATCTGTTCCTGGAGTGCTGACGAGCTGTCATCAGTGAAGAACCATTGTCATTGAGGAACAATGCTTCACCATTTAGAGCAGTAAATGGAACAAGCCAATTTTTATCCAGGCAGTACTGCATTTATCAACTTGTTATTGCCCAGCTGGGAACAAAGAGAGGATTCTACCCATTTGAAAATTATTATTATTATTTATTACTATATTGGCAACACAGTGCACTGAATAGTTTTGGAAGAAAAATTTATGCTCCAGAATTCCTAAGGGTCAACACTCAATCTTTCTCAATACACACAATAAAAGAGAGAATGAAAACACATTTGTTTCCTTCCCAGTCAAATTGCTGCAGTGCCACAGTGGTTAGCATTGAACACCATTCCGTTTCATGTGCTGGAGCTCCATGCTGAACCCTAATTACCCATGTCAAAAGGGAAGCGTCCCTCAGAATGACACCATTTGTTCTTTGCAGCTTCCACTGCTGTGGTTGTTGCTGAATTCTTTTGAATATTCCTAAGTACCAAGCTGAACGGAATGTAGTGTGTCCCACTGCAACTCTATGCTCTTTATGTCATAAAGATATCACAGATCCCAGGCAATTAACAGTTTGGAAAAGAGTACATTAATACCAGCTACTAAAAACCTTTTATAGTCTTGAATGGTATTCACTGAGCAATTACGAAGTTAGCTTTTCCTTGTTATTGCTCCTAGGAATTTATATAACAGTGATGCTCATTAACAATATTCCTTAACCTCAGATTCAGAGTTGTGTTGTCCAGCATGGACATGGTGATGGCATTTTATTAGCTAATCACTGGTATAATGTATCTGATGTTAACTACGACAGGAGGGAGTCACAGAGACTCTTCCCAGCAAACCTCCAGCATCTACATCCATCTCATTGATAAGTCAGCCTCTATGGTCAGGAATCTGGACTTTCCCAGTCCAAGAAAAGCACACCAACACAATCCTGGAGTTGACACAACCTGGACATCTTGAATCCCAGTGATGATGCTGAATGCTACTTTAAATTCATTTACTTAAGTCATCTCCATTCCTGACAAAACAGAAGTTGTTGAGCTGCTGTTATCCAAAGTCTGTTTCTATTAGACTCAAACTGAGGGAAAAATCTACTAGTTCACTTAAAAAAACATTTTCACCCTAGATCACTAGAAGTTTCTTCCCACCTGCAGAACAGCACCACACAAGGGTGTGATTCCAAGCCTGACTCCTCTCTGATTTGGCACATGCAAAATGAGGGCAAACGGTATACTGCCACTGATACAGAAGGAGACTAAGGGCTCTAGGTCTGCTTTTGCCATGTGAATAATTTCTTGGCATTTCTTTCTAACACTAAAGCCTTAGTCTCAACCAAGACACAGTCTCCAAATTCATATACAGTGTCTGAAAAGGAGTAGAACAAGCATCTCTCTTCCAAAACTGTTTCCACAGACAACTCGTGTCATAGAAGAAAGAAACCTTTTTATCACAGATGTCCATGAACACATCACATCTTGCTGTCATGTCTGTAGCACACTTGTAGTAACTGGGGTTATTCAATGACTATACAGGTTGAGACCTCTTGGGTTGCACTAGATACTGTGAGGTTGAACACTGGTGAGGTCTTTATTATGGTAGAGCACCATTGGATAAAATAAAACTTGCCATTACCTAGAAGGCCACTTTGTCTCTGAGCTCTGTACCTTATTTTCAGTTTAAGTACTAAAATTGTACATTCAAAAAATCCCCACTCTACAGGCTTTTAATTCACAGGTTATAAAATACAATATAATAAGTGAACCAGCCAGTACTCTAATATCCATTTAGTGTGGTAAATAGGTAGGTTCATACAGCCTTCCACGGCTTTATTCAGAACCTGTGTTGATAATATCTGGGCACAAAGTTCTGTAGGAAATGGACCAAGCTATCCAAATTTCAGAATACCTCCGTAAGAATGTAGAGAAAAAGCTAGAATCATGTAAAGACAAAACAGAGCCAGAAAAATGGGTTTCCCCTCCTGGAATACAGATCAAGCAAGATCCTTCTTGACATTTGGAAATGACTTCATGCTCTCTCTTTTACTAAGTTACTTTCTTTTATTTTTGGAGAAAATACCTGTTAAAATCTCAGATACTTTCTGCTTCTATCTAAATATATCTATTCAGAAGGACAGTTAGATCACCACACTAGGAACTATTAGGTTTTTTTAACTGCTTAACAGAGCAGATAATTAAAAATAAATAAATCAATGTTTTGGCATTTCCCCCCCTCTCTAGATTCTAATATTGAATTGTTTTCATTATTTAAAACACCATCAGTTGCACTGATCTAGCGAACAAATGGCATTAACAGCCCAAGAGAACCTGCACAGGGCAATTAAAAATTCAGAGACAAGATTAATACAAGTAAATTAATTATCAATGATATCAGCTCAGCACTGCATACCAAAAAAAAAATCCCACTTCCCTCTAACTTTACAGAGATGTGCTAATATGTCTGCTGATGTTTCCTACTTTACCAAGTGATGCCTCCAAGAATTGCCTGTGATTTTAAACCTTTATTACGCCAGGATTATTCTCTTCCCTTCTTTATTGGTTTGAGTGGAGAGAGCTTAGTGAAGAAGAAAAAGGAAATAGTTCATGTCTCTTAAAGACACTTTACTGATATCACAAGGAAAATGTTCATGCAGACCTACCAGTTTGTTTCTCTTTTGCATTCTTCTTTCCTCCTCCTCTAGACCCAGAAGAGATGTGTCCAGCAAGGTACAGTGCAAATGTGGCCCTTGCATCAGTAAGACAGCATTAGTCTGAAAAATTGAAGGCTACGGGACCAGAGTATCATTCCCTAATTCTGGAGGTGGAAAAAAACCTAGCAGAGTCCTTTATTTAAAAGAAGAAAAAAAGAAAAGAAAAAAAAAAAGCACAGTAGGTTACCTGGTGCCCTACTTAGACAGCCCACTCCCTGGAATGCTTGGTAGAACTCAGGGGGCGGGTACGCCAAGGGGAAGCAGATATAAAGAGAGAGCCTGTCACATGTGATGCTGGCAGATACACCTGCAGTTCTCTGTTTCTCTCATTCTTGTCTCTTCAAGAGGATAGAGGAGGGTTGGTAAGACAGTAATTCAAGTTTGCCAAGCAAGCTGAAACCTGTCACATCTATCAAAAATCCATTTTGGGGGCTAAAAATAAATAAATGCTACCCCACGCTCCCACTGCCTTCAGATTCTTATTCAGTTCAGTATTCAGCTATCCAAACTTCAAATAGCAGCAGAGAAAGGAGAAGGAGGGGAAGAGGAAATGAGGAGTAATCTATGGATTTAGAAACTATTACATATAGCTGGGCAAATATGAATATGAACTAAAAACAAAGAACAGGACATGACTGCACCACGTGGGATCAACTCAACTGACCCCTAAAGATTTTAGATTCTTAGATTCTCACACTGATTGAACGTTTGTCTCTTGCTTGTATACACTGCCTCAGTTTCCCATTGGTAAGAGAATGATTACAGTGATTAAAAAACCATCACTAGTCCTACACTGACTGGAGTGCTGGCAGAAGTCTGCACATGCCATGTGCTGGGAGAGCTTCAGAAGTATGTTGTTCTACCCGATCACCATATTTTCCACTTGAAGTCTATACTTCGTACAGATGTACCAAGCACATTTGAAAACAATTTGTTCTTGCTGTTAATTTATAAGGAAAAACTTGCTGCATTTGCATGAAACTAAGAGAAAAAAAGAAAAGAAAAATGTCCAAGCAGACAATGTATTTGATACTGAGATAATAACCCTGGATAGATTCCTGTGGGCTGGTGATGCCATCTGCCTAGTAAATGCAGAATCCAAAGACCATTGTAATCCTTGGAAAGACCATCTTTTAGACTGATTCAAAGCCAAGGAGTGCTAGTTGAGTCAGACTGATTGAAAGCTGGATAGTGACAGTCATGCAAGAAAGGCTCTGATCAGCAGTGGGACATTCACAGCCTTTCTCAGGAAATCTCATTATTTTATTAAATGTTTTCATTGATACATCTGAAGGCCTGAAAAAGTAACATTTGTATATGTTTTTCTCCCGGTATGAAACTAACAGGGTGAAAGTATGCCTGAATACTATTCTCTTGTAAAGAATATTTGATGGTGAAGGGTCTTGACAGGAAGCTGTGTGAGGACCGGCTGAGAGCACTTGGTCTGTTCAACCTGGAGGAGACTGAGGGGAGACCTCATTGCAGTTACAACTTCCTCATGAGGGGAAGAGGAGGGAAAGGCACTGATCACTTCTCTGGGATGACCAGTGACAGGACCTGAGGGAATGGCCTGAAGTTGTGTCAGGGGAGGTTTAGATTGGATATTAAAAAAAGCTTTTCACCCAGAGGTTGGTTGAGCACTGGAACAGGCTCCCCAGGGAAGTGGTCACAGCACCAAGCCTGACAGCGTTCAAGGAGCATTTGGACAATCCTCTCAGGCACATGGTGTGACTCTTGGGGATGGTCCTGTCTAGGGTTAGGAGTCAGACTTCAGTAACCCTTGTGGGTCCCTTTTAACTTGGCATATTCTGTCATTCTGTGATATTTAAGTACTGCGGCCAGAGGAAAAGCCAGAGATGTGTCAGATCCTCTTCACTGAGCCTGCAAGCATATGAGCCACAAACTGAGATCAGATGATCAATATTCTACCTATTTCAGCAGATCTCTTTAAAACTTAGCATTTCTGACCACACAGATAGAAAGGTCACCATCAAAGAGACCTCGTGCCTCTACCACAGTTGACCTGACAGGTCTCATTTGTGCTGTTACAAATCCCAAATACACCTCCTGATCTTGATGGCCTCAAGTATCCAGAGCCAAATTTTCTCCTGTAAGTTTTCACTTACACTTGTCTGACTCCGGTACAATTACTATCCCTGAAAAGGAAGGCTAAAATCAGAGTGAACACCCTTGTTGCCTAAAAAAGTTTCCTTGTCCAAGAAAATGTATAATTTCTTCAGGTCTTTTTTCTATTTCACAATAAATAAAAATACAAACACGTACTGCCTATCTTTTAACTGAACAGAGTTATTAAAGACAGATGTATCCTGTAAGGCCACATCTTAATCTACTGCAGAGTAGTGGACTGCACATTGACCATATATTTCAGTAAGGACTTTATTAGGAGGTCTGATTCTACCACACACTGAATCTCTGCTGCTTTGACTGACAGTTATGACTGGGTTTAAGTAAAAGGGTTAAAAGCCTCAGGATCAGCTAAAAAGTGCTAGTGAAGTGGGAAAATAAATGCTAGTGATTCTGTGGGAGGAAGAGAGGCTGGGTTCTGGAACAGATACATGCAATAATTTCTGAGAATAACTTTTGTAATGGGACTTAGAAGGTGCCACTTCACCAGGAGGTGTTTTAATCTGCTATATCTTCCTGGCCACATGTGAAAAATCAGTCAAGAAAAATATAAGTAGGGGGGAGAGAGGTATAAGGTGTAAAATAGCAACAGGTAAAATTTTAAAGATACGCAATGCCAAATCAGGTGGAAGGGTCACCAATGGCTCCTGCAATTATTTTCTGCAGCTGCAGACTAGCCCTGAACTGATATAGCAAAGTGGTTGAGAAAAACATGAGTTAATGTCTCTTTCTTTTCATTTTTTTATTACTGCTCCCTCCTTCCAACTTTAAAAAGGGAAAAAAAAAAGTGCTCAACAACTGTAAATCCAGACTTACTAAAGCTACTAATGCTTTCAGATCACAGAATATGCTGCTAAAGGGCAACTAATTTGTCACATAGCAGGCAAGGCTTTGTGTCTCCTTTTCTACCTGATAAATGTAGAAGCTTCAGTTCCCCCAGATGTCGCATGCAACACATTTCCAGTGTTATGTACATGGCTATTTATTAATTTTCTAGTAATTAGTATCCTGGGGAGAAATCCTATTACTACTCTATTTACCTAATTTAATAAAATATTGCAAAAAGCAAAGTGGGAGGAATTTCTTATGTTTTATTAGCAGTTGGCAATTTCGATCTTTCTAATGATGTCTACTGACCTCTAGCCAGTAGCTGTGTTTCAAAGCAGTTTCTTTAGAAATTCTTTCTTTAATTAAAAACTATTACCAAAGAGGAAATTGGAATCAAATATCTCAGTGGCGGGGAAGATTTTGACTTACTCAGGATTTTTATTTTACAGAAACTAAGTAAGTGATAGGAAAATAATTTTTAAGAGTTGTCTAATTTAGAAGCAAGGAAAAAACTAAATTAGACTAATGCCATGCTAGATATTAGGAAGAAAACTAAATAAGTTTCATAATCCTTTTCTACTGTAAATACAGTCCCTAGGTCTCTTGTTGTTCACAAAATCTGTCAGAAACAAACCTGTTGAAGCCATTGTGAACATACCAGTATTGGCATCCAAACACAACTCCTTTGGCCAAAGTGCAGAAGCAATCCTTTTCCCATTGCACTTTGGCTTTCAAATAGAAGCTCCTGACAGTGGCCTGCGCTGAATCTTCCCATTTACGGAATTTAGTTATTTCTTTTGGAAAGTTTACTGGTACCTGGAAGTTCAGTAACCCTTTCAAGCAATGGCATTTTCATGCAGCTATTTAAATATATTTCAGGATACTGCTTCAGTATTTTAACCCATATATAACTTTCTTGGCCCCAAACTGAGAAAGACAGCACAGCTTCTCTGAGCTCCACCATACGGAGATGATTTATTTAATAAGGTGATGAATTTTCATACTGGATGCAATTATTGATGTCCATGCAAGCAGACAGGGATCTTCACATGCGAATCTAACGAGGTTTCTAGGGAACTTGCAGCTATTACAGATTCACAGGCTCCTTCACTCAGCTCCTGGGAAAGCACTTACAGCTGATTCCATGCTAATTCATTGCTCAATGAATAAGTAAAATCTGTACAGTATAATAAAAACATTGATCATCATGCTTTAAAAAGATTGACTCCTAAACATTTAGGAAGCAGTGTGTATTCAAGGGAAATGTTTATTGGCACTGGGAAATTAAACTGTCACTCGTGAAATAGTAAAACTCATTAATGCGGACTTTCTTTTTAAGTGTTAGGAATTAACTTTATGGTCGCATCAGTAACGAGCAGCAAGCCTCAGCCTCAAATCGCCTGCCGTTTCGTATTCACGAACGTTATTAAAACATATTAACCATAATTTAATTGACTGAGAATTTAAAAAAGACAGGGAAGGAGGGGAGGGGAGGAAAAAAAAAAAAAAGAAGAAAGCCCGAAGCCCCGGAACCGGTCAGCGTTGGGAGTGGCGGGAGAGGGGATGGAAGGATGGGTGGATGGGAGGCCGGCGGTGCCCGCGGGGCTCACCCCGGGCCGGGGCCACCAGGACGGGGCGGCCCCGCGCCGCCGGCGGGGCAACAGCGCCCTCTCGCGCCCGCCGCGCCCCGCCGGGGCCCCCACCCCGCTCCGCCCGACGGGCCGCGGCCAAGGAGGGGCCGCGCTCCGGGAGCCCCCTCCCGCCCCCGGCGGCATTCCCCCCGGCGCATCCCCGGGGGCGCAGGTCACGGAGCATCCCCTCCTTCTCCTCCGGGCTCCAGGACCCGCCAGCACCACAGGTTCCCGGGTACACCGCGCTCACCCAAGCGCCCGTATAGCCGCCGCGGCACCGCAAAGCCCGGCGGCGAGGGATGCTCCTGCCTGCGGGGAGCGACCCCCGCAGGGCCGGCAGCGATACGTGGGCAAACTTACGAGGGGCTCTCCCGAGGAAGAGGGAGCGAGAGGCGATTTCCCACGCAGAATATGCTAGGGCACGCCTCGGGACCCAGCCGCGCCTGTGGGAAGCGCCCGGGAGAACCGACGGCACCGCGGGGCCAGGGGAAGACGCTCAGTGCCACCGGCGCTGCTCTGCCAGGCTGGAGCCAGGCTGCTCCCGCGAAATCGCAGGCCTTAAGAGGAGGACCGACCCTCCCCTCCAGGCAGAGGTGCGACTCTGGCCTCGGCTCCGTCCCGGACAGTGGCCCGCAGCCGAGGCAGGGTGAACGGCGGCCACACTGATCGCAAAAAGATGCGGCCAGCGGAAGGACAGCAAACTGCGGGAAAACCCGCGAGCAGCTCCTCGCAGGCTCAAGCGGCTCCCGGTTACTCCCACGTCCACACCGGCAGGACGGTGGAGAGCAATCCCTCCGTCTGGCACCAACTTTGCATTTCTGAGCTCCATTAGCAAAGCGGAGCCGAGCTAAGTTTCTTAGAGGTCATGGTGCAATAACCCTCTTTTCCAGAGTTTTCCCCCATCCCTTCCTCCCCCTCCCCGCCCCAACCCCAGGCAACTCCTTGCACTCCCACTACTCACAATTTGTTGCAGTTAATCCCAGATGCCATAAACTGAAGAGCAGCAAAGTGAAGCCCCCGAGGGCTCGGGAATCCATGTTCAGCCCCGCAGGGGGAAGCCAGCCGCTCGCCTGTCTCCCCTGGTCCCGATCTCCGAACGCCCCTCAGCCTCTGTGCTCTCTCTCTCCCTCCGCTCATTTACTCCATACAGCATCCAAACACTCCGGGTGAAGGGAAGCCGGGGGCGGCCGAGGGATCCTCCTCCGCGGCCCTTGGAGGAGGCGCTCCGGACGCGGGCGGCAGCGCCCGAGCCGAGCTCCCTGCCCCGGCTGCCGCCGCGGCGATTCACCTTGCGAGCGGCTGCTGGGTGGGAAGCGACAGCCGAGCGCTGGGCACCTCCTTATAGGCGAGAGCCGCGCTGCACTCCACCTCCTCCCAGCCCCCTGGAAGTCACTCCTCCTCGCCTTCCAGGGAGGATCCTTACTGCAATCTTCACGCGTTGTTGATAAGCATCAGAGTCACGAAGTCAGAAACCTGGGGAAAAAAAAAAAGAAAAAAAAAAAATTAAAAACCCCTTCTCCCTCCCCCCCCCCCCCCGTCTTTTTATTTTTTCTTTTCCCCCTCCTTTGGGTACCACTGTGGCTGGAACGCTTTAAAGATCTCCCGGCTCAGATGTTTGTCTGTTTGTGAATGCATATGTTATATGCACATACATAAAATATACATGTATATCCTGGCGTATACAGTGCCGACACAGCCCGAAGAGACCCAGCCCCGCTCCCGCGGCTCAGCATTATGCCCAGGGAGCGGGAACGAGCTCGAACTGATGCTCGATTCACTCTCTTGTCGCGGCTGGTTCAGAGCATCCCTGCCCAGCCCTCCTGGAAGGCGAGCGGAGGTGGTCCCAGCAGAGTCGGGGGAAGCTCCCGTTAGCGCCCTCGGCCCAAAGAGGAAGGCGGGCCCCGAGGTAGCGGACCAGACCCGCAGACCCCTGGTCTACACCCCCCTCCCGGCTAGCGAGGATGATGGTTGCCAAAACCAGATTTCGCGAGTGATTGACTGATTGATTACCCGACTGCTCAGCAGCTGAACGAGATTATCTTCCCGAGGGGCGTACACGAAACCAGAGCTGAACAAACATCCTGCCCTACCCCTGACAGGCTGCGCGCCGGCGGCCGGAGCGCTCGGAGCTGGCTCCGCGCCCCACGCTGCTCCTCACCTCTCCGCACCTCCCCGCAGCACTATGGGCGGGGGGAAGCACACCTCCGCTCAGGGACTCCAGCTTAATCACTGCTGAGGTCTAACCTTGCTGCTTTGTTGCGGCGTCACCCCACATCAATAGAGTACTGCATCAAAGTCAGGCCAAAATTGCATTAGCGATTCCGCTGTAATCTGCAAGGAGAGTGTGTTTGGATCAAGTGTTTGTGGGGGGAAAGCCGCTGGTCCTCAGCCATAATCCCTCACAGTGGCAAGGAATAATCAGAAGAAATAAACTGTTCACCAAAGCCATCTTGACTTGACAATGGACAGCAGAAGTTTAAATTGCTGGCATGCTGTAAGCCTCGTTTTAAAAAGTAAGGAGGGTGGAGGAAAGCCATCGTGCTTAGCTATTAGGCACTAACTGTATCAGAGAGGTGTCAGGGGGACATCTTAGCTCTAGACGAGTAGTCAGCTTGGAAAGCAAAAGTCCACATTCAAAAATTGACCTAATTATTTCACTTTCTGTGACAAGTGACACAAGTGACACAAGGTTAAACAGGAAGGATAGCTGCCTAGCACCGAGGCTTTCAGCTGGAGTCAATAAAGGATTTAGTCAGACAAAACTAAGACTTAGGAGGAACTTAAAAGCCTAATGAGCTCTATGAGTGTTTAATTTTTTGTTTCAAACACATCTGCAGAAACCAAGGTTTCATCTTTGCTCATGCAAAGACCTGACACATAGCTCCACACCTATGTCTGAGCACAATGAGATTCTGGAAGCTAGGGGTGGCAGTCAGTCCAAGGCTAATGCACCTACATGAGGTGTCTTCTTTCCCTTACACAGGTTCTGATCGAGGTATTGAACTAATCAGCTAAGAGAGGTTTGTGTAAGGGCACACACAACATTGTGTCTGTCAGGCCCATTTTTTGAAGGTAGGGAGATCTGCTCATTTCTCTCAGTGGATGGGGAGACAAATTCCCATTCATGTTTTCTTATCCTAGTCAAAAACATCTCATTCTTCTCTATAGCAATCATATATGAGAGTCTGGACCAGAAACTAAAACCTGTATTAGGCCAGGAGGCTGGAGTACTGAGAAAATTCTGTTATTAACTTGACTTTTTCAGGTGAGTGATCAAGCTTTACAAGTTCTAGCAGTGCTTCCAGAGCTACCCACTTCAGTAAAGCTAAGCAGTAGAATATATCAGAAATCTTAAGCCAGAGTGGATTTTCTCTGGAGACACACATCTTTGACACACTCACAATTCTGCAACTGTGCATTCTGAAATTAGCAGAGGAATTCAGAAGAAGGGGATTAAAAATGGGTAGGAGTGTTTCATGCTTTCCTTTTTAAAAAATAATTAAAATTAAATGGACTGTGTTTCAAATATTTTCAGTGTCTCTTTAAACTATCTGGCACATTGGTACACTTTTTGCCTGACTCACTGAACTAATTAGTGGTGTGTTTATAGGAAAACAGATGTGGAAATGAATTATGCAGACTAATTAAAAGCTATCAGTAAATATGAGTCCCATTCTGCAATGCATCCCAGTGGTCACCAATATGGATCTGACGGCAGGATCTGGACCCCAGTTTTCAAATCACCCTTGTGAAACAGACCTCTTCCATAATCTCCTTTGTATCATAAATGCCAGAAGATTTGTGAATGTTTGGGTGCAGGAGTACTACAACTGAGAAATTACGACCGGAGTGGAGGGCTATGCAGCTGTTTGTTGCAGGAAATTATGTAAATAATGTCATGTTTAAGGGCTTTTTGCCAGCAAGATTTTTATTAGAGTAAATTTATTAATTATTATTAAAGCTGTTCAGACAAAAACTGTGGCTCATCATCAACCACAGATCTGAGTACCGTGGATTTTGGGAAAACTCAGTTGTTGATTTAGTTTTGGTGTATCTGGACTTAATTCAAAATTATGGCGATGGTTGCCACTGTAGATGTTTCAAAGCCTTGCCCATGAGTGGAGGCTTTGTTACACATATAGTTACTAGTCCTTTTTAACTCAGCAATAACTCCTTTCTAGTTCTCACATTCACTGTAGCACATTTTTTCTGCCTCCGTGAAAGCAAAGTGGACCTTAACGGTGAAGACCCTGAGATCTTTCCCTTCAATTCCTGCCTCTTCTTTGAAAAATTTAATTTATAGCCTTTTGGCAGTCACTCGATGTTCACTCCGCGTTTCTTAAACAAAGGGAACACACCAATACCTAATCTCATTCATGCTGAGGGAGGAGAAATATCCTAAAGTCTGGCACCCATTCAGAATCTGCAGTCACAGTGATCATATGAGCACCTTTATAATTTCAGAGTCAGTACAGATCATGATTAGGTCATCTGGGACTGTTCTGAAATGGCTGCATTAGCTCTGGGTGAGAAAGCCTAACATGGGCATTCAGTTACTCTCTCCTCCTCCGCGGATGGCAGCTGAGTACCCATGTTAATGCTGCTCGGGACAATCTTGGTACATGATCTGTGTGATGGGAAGAGGAAGACAAGCAGCATTACACCAGTAGGTGGTCCTATCACAGTCTTACTGACTTTACAATGCAAGCCACAAATTTCTGAAATTGAGCATTTAAGTTTTCAACCCCAGTGTACTACCCAAGTCTATTCTACCAGTCTGGAGCCTTGTTATTTGAGCAGAAGGAACCATTTGTGGGAATTAGATGAGAGAATATGAATAGGAGAGCAATGGAAGGACACTAACACATAAGGAAGAGCTGCCACCGGGGAACTAAGGGTATGCATTTTTGAAGGAGACAGTTTTTTTTATTTAAATGTTTATCTGAGGAGGTAAGTTTATCTGTGATCAGATAAACTTGTTTTCTTTCCTAGAGTCAGTAAACAATATTAGTGCTGCTATATGTTGAGTTTGCCACTAGAACCAGTAATGGTTTAGCCCATGAATTCAATCAATCCAGCTGTTTGGTTAATTGCAGCTGCAAGCTTTATCTCTGACCCCAACTGTATAGCATTCATGGAAGGAGAATAGCATTACATATAAACAAATTTAATTGTACATGGCTTTTGGATCACATATTGCTGTTCACATGTTGCTGCTGATAACTAGGAGCTTGTCTGAAGAATATGTTTCTCATCAAAAAACCTAAAGGTCGCATAAAAAAACCCTAAGGGTCATATTATTCCTTTTCCCCTTAGAATATTCCCCTATAAATAGAAAGGACTCACTCATTAAAGAGAATATGTGGGGAGCTTTCATAAAACGCATCGACCCCAACCAGGTGAGTGCAACAGCAGGATGCTCATTATCCTTGGATAGTTCCACAGCATACCTAAGTCTGGAGGATAGGAAAATTTAATGATCTGCTGGGATAATCTGATGGCCAGTAGCATTTTTGAGATGCATGCTGAGATTAGGTAAAAGAAATCAGATTTCAAGCTGTGCAGTGATTATTGGAAGACAAAGAACTAAAATCACCCCTTCCTCCCTCTCACCTTTCCCCACATTATTTTAACACTGTCTGCTGGTATTATGGCTTTCATTACATTATCTTGTCTGCCTATAAAGGTGCTTGTGTCTGTCATGGCCAGATACAACTACTGGATTTAAAAGATAAATAACCTGAGTAAATAATAGTACAAATGCTACGGCTGCAAATTACCTAGGGACTTCAACAGATCTTATATAGGACACATTCCTCCCTGGGGTTATTCCAGTGACATTATGTCTTGCAGTGCAGGACAGAGTCACAGAGGACACCATCCATGGTCTGCTGTCTGTGCTGGTTCCCTACCCAACAGAGTGTTCAGCTCCAGCAGGGCCAGTCATCGTTGTTCCTGAGCAATACTGCTTTTTTACTAAAATCCAACATCATCCTGGTGCATTTATTGTCCCAGAACCAGCTCTCCACCAGTGTTTAATGAAAGGATGGACTTCATGAGGTGTTGGCATAAATGTAAATCCCATTCCTGTGATCTAATCAACCAGCATCAGTTCCGAAGACAGAACTCATACGCAAACTAAGTAATGCACTTTTTTCCCCTTGTTTTGAAGCCACACAGATTAGAATGAAGAAACCCCTACAAGGTCCCTGGACAGTTAGGTGTCACAGAATGGATATAATCCTTGGAGTAGAGCTGGCTAACTAATGGGAACATGCTATAATAAGGACTATGAGTCCCAGCTGAGGTCAAAGCCCAGAATCTGCCTCATAGTACTTAGAAACTTCAAGGCAAAAAAGAGCAAAAAAAATTACAGAACATGGGGAGACATTTAGCAAAAATCTCTGTTTGATAGATATCCCAGCTGAGACTACAGAGTTGGAAGGGAGAAATGTCTGTATGAATGCCTCTTTCCATGTGTAAAGAAGGCAGCCTTATTTGTCACTCATTGGTGGCTATCAAGTCTCCATTTTGCAGAGATTCAGTCATTCAGTCATGCAATTATAGAATCTGCCATGTCACTGATGTAAGTAATGACATATGATGAATAGACACTGGGATAGATTTTCAGAAGCAATTAGTGATTTTGCATGAACAACCAAGGTATCTCTTAAGGGACATTCTTACAGAATGATTTGGACCTTTACTTGCTGAATATCAGTGCCATGATCTGTCTGTCCAACGAAGATAGTTAAAAGGAGAGGCATCCAAAATCATTGGTCTCTATTGAACACTTGCACCTCAGTCTACCACTAATCTGGTCTCATGCTCTAGGAGAGAAACAATCACCTGGGCCTATGTACATAAACAACTTTGAATGTCTCCATCATTTTACTGAGGAAGTTTCAAAGAGTGAAAAAGAGAGCTAATTTCATCAAATAAATCATTCGTGACAAATGGTTCATCCAGTGCTTGCACTCAGAAAATTATTATTAGCAACAGCTGGGCTGGGTATGACAACCTATATTCAGGCATTCTCTTTACATTTCTGACTGTCCTTCACTAATCTTTCATTGTGGATAGAGGTCAGAGAGGAATGAAAAGAGGAAAGTTGTGTGGAAGCTAATGCAATCATTAGGTCATTTTTAACCTTGCTGCAATTATCATACAGAAGGAGCCAACTGAGAATAATGAAAGGTGAGACTGTAATTTAGACTCCCTTGCAAAAGAAAGAAATGAATACACCTTCTCTCAAAAGCCATCAGGATTTCTAGGTTCAATCCTGTGGGAATGAGCAGCTCCAGTGCACTCCTGTTTTGCTCAGTTCTCAGCATAGACACAGGATATTCAGAATTCTGGGCCCAGGTTTTTGCAAAAACCTGCCTTTCTAAAGGCTAATGCTGTCGTTTCATTGATGCAGACATTGAAGGACATGGAACAGAAAACGACATTAATAGAAGTTCCTTAGTCACAGTATCACTGAGATGCTTCTGTACAAAGTACTCGCCTATGGCTCAGCTGAAAGTTAATCTGGACTAAACTATGGAAATTCCCATGTATTTGTTATGTTGTTGTATTGGGTTTCTGTGGCCAGGTTTTGGTGGAGGAGGGGTAGCTTCCGTGAGAAACTACCAGAAGCTCTCCTCATGTCCTGCAGAGACAATGCCAGCCAGCTCCAGGATGGACCCACTGCTGTCCAAGGCCAAGCCAGGAATGATAGTAACACCTCTGTGATAACATATTTAAGAAGAAAAAAAAATGTTATTGTGGAAATGAAAATTGCAGCTGGTGAAGAGTGGAGTGAGAACATGTGAACAACTCTCCAGACACCAAGGTCACTGGAGGAGGGGGAGGAGTTGCTCCAGGTGCCAGAGCTGAGATTTCCCTACAGACCATGATGCAGACCATGGTGGAGCAGCTGTGCCCCTGTAGCCCATGGAGAACCATGGAAGCGCAGAGATCCACCTGTAGCCCATGGAGGAACTCATGCCAGCGCAGGGGGATGCCCAAAGGAGGCTGTGACCTTGTGGGAGGCCTAAGTTGGAGCATGGTCCTGGCAGGGACCTGCTGACCCATGGAGAAAGGAGCTCATGCTGGAGCAGGTTTTCCTGGTAGGACTTGTGACCCTGTGGGGGACCCACACTGGAGCAGATGGTGCCTAAAGGAATGCACCCCATGGAAAAGTGACCCATATTGCAGCAGTTTGTGAAGAACTGCTGCCTGTGGGATGATCTTGCATTGGAGAAGTTCATGGAGGACTGTTGCCCATGTGAAGGACCCCACGCTGGAGCAGGGTAAGGACTCCTCTCCCTGTGCAGTGCCAGAAACAACGTGTGATGAACTGACTATAAGCCCCATTCTCCATCTCCCTGTATCACTTGGCGGGAAGGAGGTAGAACTTGGGAAGGAAGGAGGGGTGGGGGAAGGTGTTTTTAAGATTTAATTTACTTCTCATTTTCCTGCTCTGATTTTGTCAGTAATAAATCTAATTAATATCCCTACTCCGAGGCTGTTTTGCTCATGACAGTGATCGGCGAGTGATCTCTCCTGGACCTTATCTCAACTCATGAACCCTTCCTTTTTCTCTCATCTCTTCCGTTGCAGAGGGGAGTGATAGAGTGACTTTGGTGGGTATGCATACACACAGATGTATACATATGTATACGCAGGAATACATGCAGGCAGATATACACACACAGAAATGTATGTAAAACAGGAAATCAAAGAAGGTAAACTCACCCCTCACTAGGACATCCATTTATTTCACACTTACTGACTAAAAATGTTTATTTTCTTCTAGGAAGTGGATGCATTTGCATCAGAACGAGACAATTCCTCGTAGACCTACCACTGTCTTTTTAAAGCAAAGTGTTTTTAACTCCATGAGGGATAGCTGATTACACAGTAATGTGTAGGCCTGAGTCAGACATACTCATGCTACCTCTGACTGAAGCCAAGTTGAGGTACAGGATGCCTCTGCTTTCTGCTAGTCTGGATTGCAGATTGCACTGGAGTTAATGAATCCCTCCTGCTTGGTAAAGATCTGCTGACAACCTGAGAATATTAACATAATGTAACTATGTGGAAGGGTGGTTATTCAGGGCTTCTTTTGCAATCAATGTTTTTGCATTAGTTAAAAAAAATCATTAGTGATTTGAGCAAGCACAATCAAAACTAAGCCAAAATTAGAAGTCCTACTTGATGCACTTTTTTTTTCTCCCTGACTCTCAGGGTCTGGTTTTCGCTTGTTTTAAGGATAGTCATGTATACTTGGATGGTGTTATGAATTCCAGGGTAAGGAAGAAAATCAAACTCACTACTGAGAATTTTTATACCCAGGATTTAAACTAGAGCAAACAAGTCCCACTAGGTTCCCAACAAGGAAGGGGAATCCCAGTCAATCAACCTTTTTGTTTACTTCTTAGATATGTGTTGAATCAGTTGAGGTTCAGGCAGAAAATGTGAAAGAGTACTACGGAGATTTCATTTCATTTCATTTCATTTCATTTCATTTCATTTCATTTCATTTCATTTTCACATCAAGGGAGCTTTCTTGGTTGTGTGCAGGACTGAAGATCAAGGGGTGAAGTGTGGCAAACCACGCCCTGGAGTTCACCAAAACCCCAGACTTTAAACTGCCATCCACACAATTTGAACATGAGGTAAATTTTAGTTTGAGACTGGATTCAGGCTCACTTTCAAGGCTTGCAGAGATGTACCCACGGTCAAAAGACAGGATAAAGCCACAGAGAAAGAGTGTGGTAGAGCTAGGACGCTAGCCCAAGTTATCTTTGCTTTCTTTATTGGATTCTATGTTCCATACTGTCTCTCCTTCAGTTTGCAAATCAGTTTCATAAATGTAAGAACTCAAGAGAATGGTAGCCATCTGAGGCAACAGCATACAACTCTAATCTTACCCAAATCGGCAGCAAAATACAGCATAAACACTTTACTTGACTTTGTTTCTCCATCTTATGGCTTAAGATGTTCATTTCAGGCAGTTCCAGGCAGCAGAGAATTTCAGGAGTGACAGGAAGGTCACAGGCACTCAGATGTGCTCCATAGAAACTTTTAGCATTGTTTAATATGAAGAAGCGAATGTGGAAATGAGCAGTATGTATTGACACGTACATGTGTTAGTACTACTTATGTAATTGAATTTATTATAAGCAGCTTAATTCCCATAGCGCAATTATAACAGATGGATAAACAAGATGCAATATATTGTTCACTTTATGACAATGATCACATAATTCCAGCTTCAATGCTTTTAACTGTTTGCATGAAACACTGATTGATAAAGCTTTGAAAGGCTGTCAGACAAAGATATATGAATGTGTGACATGAGTGAAATTATTCCCCAGTATAAAAACCTAGTGAAGCTGTACCAGGGATGAACACAATCTATTCTGTCCACTGGATTCTCCTTGACAAAGGCTGAGCAGCAACTACAACCTTCAATAATCATTATCCTCCACTTTCATTCTTTTTTAATTTACTTTTGTGTCCATTTGGACCATAAGCCTTTGAGAAATAGGCACCTTTTTCTCCATCTGTATCTATATGTGCTGTAGTTCTGATCCCACTGTGAAGGTTGTAGAGGCTTGCACAATATTACCACAGGTCAACCATTACACAGACAATTATAACACTGTGAGCACATCAGTGAGCAAAAGTCATAATACCAAAAAAATGAAATAAGAATCACAAAGAATTTAGGAGCCTGGAGAGTTAATTCATTTACCACAAGCCCATGCTGCTGGAGACGCATTCTGCGGATTAACATTACTGATACATCCATTCTGCTAAGTGGATACAGTTGTCTGCTGACACTTATTCACTTGCAATGACTGAATTGTATTATAAAGGTATCTCACAAAAACTGATGCCAATTCACAGTAATGATTTTAGCAAAACTACAACCCAGCTTTTAAGATTTTGAATATTTGGAAATTAAAGAATGAACTGCTTAAAAATTATTTTGGTTCTGAATTAGAAAATGTGTTTCTTATTAATTACATTATTGGTCAGTGTCAGGATAAAAAGAGATGTTTAACAAAAGATCAGATACCTGGCTATACCTAGGTGATATCTTTCTCTTTTTATCACTTCAACAGTGATTGAAATGAAAGGTCAAGGTTAAATCTGTGATGTTGTGCCTGTTAGGTGATATCCCATGCGTCTAGTTTATACTTCTGGTACCGAAGATTTCCAGAGGAGCTCCTGTCTGAGAATTATTCAATTCCCAAATCTGCTGAATATACCCTGTTGCCCTTGGGAACTGCTATTTTGAAAACTACTTCTTAAACTTTCTGGGTTAAGCATCCCTTGATGGAACTGTACATAGCTCCACCTAATTTTAATGCTGACTTACATCAGCTGGGTGTCATATGGTGCTAAAATGAAATGCAGTAGCCAAATTCTAAAGGTTTTATATAATTTTAAGCAACCCAGAGAAATCAGGAGTGTTTAGCTCTGGGGATCTTTGTGTTACCTTGTCTCGCTCTGATACAGAGGAAGATAACATCAAATGAAGAGGACATGGAGAAAATGGATTTTTTTAAATTCTGTGTTAATCTTCACAGTTCTTTTTCTTTTCTTTTTTTTTTTTTTTGTTCTTCCATAAGCTCCTCTTAAAGTGTAGATGATAGGCTAGTTACTGGGAACAATCCTGTTAGGAGGATAGTGCTGTATACATATATCTCTTTATAGATCTCATTCTGTAGAGACACCAACATTTGAAATCAAAAAGAGATATCTAGTCTGATTTTTCTTAGAGAAATCATCTTATTACACTCCATAATCTGTATCTGTTATGTCAAATCATAAAGCAAGAACTGTAAAGCAGAGGTGAGAAATACACTTTAAAAAGAAAAGTTTTGTCTTTTTGATGTCAAGAAATTTAGTGTGAGAGGGCATCATGCAACATCTTCAGTAAGTTTTAAAGAAGGAAGCCCCTGAATGACAGAGGGGTCTTGAAAGAGCCTGAACTGAACTCCAACAAAGGTGTTAAAAATCATTGCTTTGATTTTAATGGCTTTTTGGGGGTATTGTTTAGTGAGTTTTCCAATTTTCTTACACCAGAATGATGGGCAACAAATATCTTGGCCCTGAGACTAGCTCAGTTGGTTAGAGCATGCTGCTAATAACACCAGGGTTGTGGGTTTGATCCCTGTATGGTCATTCATCCAAGAGTTGGACTTAATGATCCTTGTTGGTCTCTTCCAACACAGAATATTCTGTGAAGCATCCCCCAATTCCAGAATACCCTGAAGGGAAGAAAAATCTACATCTGGCCACAAGATCTCTACTATTTGACTTTTAGTCTGCTGAAAGACTAAATCACATGTTTTCCTTCTCTATTATATACTTCTCTGGAGATTGCATAATCATTGTGAAGTCCTTGAGATTTCTGCTGGCTGCAGATTTCTCTGTTAAAGCCTGGATGAGCTATACAATGCAAAAATATATCTGGTAAGTTTTTCATTGACATTACTAGGAAGGTGTAATGACTGTCAGTCTGATATCAGCAGGAGGTGCTGTCAAGAAGGGGAAGGAAAAAACCCCCTCAAAACCCCCTGCAGACATTCAAGAAGAAATCTTGTACTCTTGAATAATTACAATTTTCAAAAAAAAAATAGACTTGGATAAACCTGGAGGCACCTTTATGTTTTTCCTTTTGAAACCTTCCATCTCCCTGACATAACGCTTTGCTGTTCTGTCATTTCTGTCATTGTACCATGCTGGGATAGTTCTTTTTTCAAGGGGGGAGAGAGTTTTTTTGGTCCAAAGACCCCACTGTGCCAATATTTAAAACAAAGTCTCTGTTGAGATTTTTTTTAAAAGTCTTTTAAACAACAAAGAGATATATTCTTTGTCTGTTAGAAGAGAAGCTGCAATTATCAGGGGAATTTCATTTCAAATGGCACATACATTTTTCATGTGGGTGGTGAGGGAGGCAGTCATCTCAGTGGTAGGTTATAGTCATGTTTGTTATATGCTTTGAATGTTGCTGATTTCATTATGGTAGGTTTTTTTCTGAGGTGTGCAGGAAGCCCAGAGCAATAAAGAGCCTCCCTTCCATGCCATTGTCCCACTTGTAAAGAAATCACAACTGAAATTGCAATTGTGAAGATATGCAGTCACAGAAATTGCATCCCAGGGAGGTGTCATGTCTTGCTGCAAAGTTATTGCTGTCCCTTTGTCTAGACAGAAAATGGCTGAAAAACTCTCTTGTGTTACTCCATTCTTTCCCCTTCTTTCCTGTGTGAATCCTTTTAACTGCTTTCTTTCTCATTCACTTTCTTCTCACCACTCTATCAACATCCTTTTCCTCTCGAGTAGTTCATGGACCAGCCAGGTCACGTGCCATCATATTATGCCCTTCCTCGCGACCTCTTTGGATCTTATATGGTTTTTAAAATTATCAATTATGTGTTTTGATTTTGATTTGGTTTGGTTTGTTCCTTTTGTTTTGTTTTGCTTTGTTTTGTTTTCCATGATTGAAACTGATATTCCCTTTAACAGCTTCTTTCTCCCCTTGAAGTCCATTGTACTGTCTGCATTGTTTCTGTCTCTGCTTTCTGACTCTTCCATTAGTGTTCCTTCAGTCTTAGAGAGCTCCAGCGAGAGCTCTGCTATCTTTGGGTTTGCTTCCTGTTCTCCAGTTTGAGACAAACACTTGTATCCCACTACTGGCAATTTCCGTATTCGCTCTTTCTCATTACTTTGCATGTTGCTTTGTTATTACTATCTTTACAAACCTATCTTCACCTGTCACTGTCTGCCCTTGATTTAAAAAATGGAGGGCAGGCCATGTATCTTGCTGCATGGAGGAAATACTGCTGATAGAAAGCTGCAGGGCTAAAGCCAATGTCTAAAATGCTCAAACTTTTCTATGCAAGATTTCCCTGCAACACCGTCTTCTTGATCTATGGCTGTTTTATGACAGTGAAGCAACCACAGATTAGATTCATCTGGCCTAGTGCTTTCATATTTCATCTCTGTATGTGTTGGAATGTATTTGCTCTTTGCTGTGTGTATTTGCTATCACTCTTTTGTATTTGATGAAGTGTTTTTTCCATCTCATAAAGGCTATTTGGGTGGGACTCAGCTGTCTAAGTAGGGTCATATAGTGTTATTTTAACCATTGCAGGGGTTCCTGTTTGTCCAGTAATTACCTTTCCAGAAGGGTACGAGGCTTGTGTGGGTCGTGTGCTCCATGCAGATGGCTCATACTGCTGGGTTATGCTTTACCCTGGTGCACATTCCCTACTACAACTGTGTATTGAATGACTGTGACTAAACAACACAGCACCCCTCATCTTATCTTGCCATCTTAAGCTTCCTCTGGCAGCTTTTCAGGAAGTCAGAGGAGTCACACTTGTGCAGAAACCAAACGGATAGACAAATTATAGCAAGTGGGAAAGCAAACCCCTACTACAGAGCAATACTTTCCTACTGCAAACACCGCTGAGTGAAAATGTAAAGTCAGGCATAATAATAAAAGCAAAAAATAGGAAAAGGTAAAATAGAAGTAAAACAAAATAACACATTAAGAGCAGCCTTATCAGAAAGACCTGTTAAACTCTGCCATCGCAGAGGTCAGACTGGACTGCCGTATCTCTCTCTATGGCTTTTGTTGGCTTAACCCTCGCCTTGAGAAATATGTGCTCACCCCTGCAGGTCTTCTGCATAATAATCTGCTGCAAACCTTTTTTTCTCCTTTTCTCTTAAATGTTTTTCCTGAATCAGGTTGTAGTCCATTTCGGAGTAGTGTTGCTGTGTGCACTAAGGTGAGCCTGGCATACATTTGTTTATTACTACAAGGGCAAAATGATTTTCACAGTGTCTCTTTCAAAGATCTGAGACTCACTGTAATTCCACTGAATAAGGCTGATTAATATGAGGAACTCACTCATATTTATGTCTCATAAAAATATTATTACTGGATAAATTAGAATGTAAAATATATCTCCTTCTTCTGGCATATGCTTCCTCCTTCCTTTACGGAGTTCATATCCCACATGGAAAAGTCAAGACAGAAATTTTCACCTATTATTTCTTAAAAAAAAAACCAACAAAATTTTCTGTAATTACAGAGACTCAAAATGTTGGGGGTAGTATTGAAATGTTGACAGGTGTCTAACTTCTACTGATGAGCAATGAGCAATTTAGATAGGATGAGCTAATAATGTAGTTCCAGTGGCAAGTAACAGCTCTCCATTCTGGATAAAAATTATTATTTTAATAAGACTTGAAATTGCTGTCATGATATGTGATGTGATAATACGTAGGAAGAACTAGTAATGTAAAACCAAAAGCACTAAATGGAGCTTGAGCAGGGATCCTCTGAGGGATTATTAATGATTATAACAATAGTCTGTTAGCCATGGAAATAAGATTTATATGACTTCACATAAAACAATTATTTGCAATCTGGGAAAAAAAAAACCCACACCCAAAAGCCTTTTTCCTCCTCGTCTTTTCCTGCCTCTAAAAACATGTTTTGCTTTTTAATATTTAAATGCCTTTTCACACTTTATTGTATTTTTCCTGTTTTCAAGGATGATATGCAACTCAATTCTACTACTAGTTATGGATTGCAGGATATAATCCTGCAGGACATCCCAGGCTATATTGCAGGAAAGTCTAGCTTTTTTAGGGTGCAGACTGGGGTCACTGGTGATGTCCTTGTTGCGTTTTACTAGCAACAATATTAGACAGAAACTATCCCTGGAAGAAGCTCAAGGTCTGTTACAAAGCATTTCCTGTGGTAAACCACAGCCCTCCTGGTAGTCAGTGATGTTAAGGGCACATCAACTTATTTGCTTTCTGTCTCTAATTGTCTCCTCACTCCCCCTTTTCTTTGTAAGATGAAAGGCGTTTTGGGAGAAGCTGACAAAATCTACTGCACAGGGCTGTGCTTGGCACAACTGGACAGAGATCTTGGCTGGAACTTTTTGGCAGTGCAGTGATACAGATACTACTGATAATAAAGGTTTCACACAGAAAGATCAATAGGTACAAGATGTTAGTGCTTTAAAGCCTCCTCTCTTTTATGATTAGTAGGGAACAATTCATATATAATCCATCATCCTCATAAGAGTTTTGTGAGAATTAATTATGTAATGCTTGCACAGTGCTTTGAAGATGCAAAGGCAGCTCCATGGCTCTGTTAGAGTTCAGATAGCACAAGGTAGCCTAATACAACCAAAACAAAAAATCATCCGCTGGATTTCTTGGCTACTGGAGAGCAGTTATAAATAACTGGAAGTTAT
This sequence comes from Neopelma chrysocephalum, assembly GCF_003984885.1. Taxonomy (NCBI): domain Eukaryota; kingdom Metazoa; phylum Chordata; class Aves; order Passeriformes; family Pipridae; genus Neopelma; species Neopelma chrysocephalum. The sequence goes on from NW_020897703.1 coordinate 21,599,660, forward strand.
TTTACCATTTTTCCTAACCTGAGTGTAAGGGTGAGAAGTCTCTTGCCTCTCTCTAGACTCACCACTCCTCAGGGATGAACTCAAGACAGCTCTTGGCAGAGAGGAGCCTGAGGATACTCAGTGCTTCCAAAAGCTCTCCTTCATGTGATCTGGATAGAGCAGGACATTAGAGTAAACCACAAAACTCAGTCCAGCAGCATATACCCAGCTCTGCATTAGCACAGCATTGGGCAGTGCACTTCACAGCAGGGCTGCAACTCTCATGTGCACTGAAGATACAAAATTCCAAAGTTAAACATGACTCGAGCTTTCCTCATTTTTTCAGGGCAGACATAACTCCAGTGGCCTAAAATCTAGTGTTGGGCTTCAGGGCAACTGAGTCAATGCCGTGACCCCTCCTACCCCACCTAATTTTTCCTTTCCTCGTTTTTGACACAAGATCTACCTTCCATGTCCTGGGTATGTATAAAATATATTTAATTCCCAGAAAATTAACTCCATCTATGAATTACAGTTGCACCATTTGAAATTGATAGGCCTGGGCTGAGATTCAATTAGGATGGAGAAGGCTAGAAGTGACCATTTTATGTACCAAATCTTACCTTTCTCAAGTCTTCTATGTATGGAGCTTTAATTGTTGCAACTCTCTGTCTCCATGTCATACTGCCATTTGTCACGGTGTCAAAAATAAGGGAAAACAAAAGTGAAAATTAATACCTAAAGCAAAGCCTAACCAAAAGAATGGGGAGGAAAATAGCCTTTTTAAATAATGTGCTCTTATTAAGAAAAAAACTGATGAAAGCTTGCTGTTATTGTTTCATAGAATCATTAAGACTGGAAAAGACTCTTAAGTTCATCAAGTTCTGCTGTTAACCCAGCACTGCCAAGTCCACCACTAACCATGTCCCTAAGTGCCACATCTACACCTCTTTTATATATCTCCAGGGATGGTGACTCAAGTACTTCCTTGGACAGTCTATTCCAAAGCTTGACAAGCCTTTCAGTGAAGTAATTTTTTCCTAACGTCCAACCTAAACCTCCCCTGCTGCAACTTAAGACCCTTTCCTCTTGTTCTATCGTTTGTTACTTGAGAGAAGAGACCAACACCTGTGTCACTACAGTCTCCTTTCAGGTAGTTGTAGAGAGAGAGAAGGTCTCCCTGAGCCTCATTTTCTTCAAGCTAAATAATCCCAGCTCTCTCAGCTGCTCCTCATAGGACTTATTACAAACTTTTGAAATTTCACAAGCACTTTTGAAACACGACAGAACTAAACAACTCATGCTCAATTCTACCCACTTAAGCTTTTTAATGGGTCTAGATGGACATCTTTCAAAACTTGCACGGAGTCATAAAATAAGGCCAATTCATGCTTTTCTGATAGTTTTGTTTTTTATTTTTTAACTGTAAAACAAAAGCATTTCTCAGAAATAGAACATTTCATTCTATTTTAGAATAAGCTACTGGAACATCCTACCTATAGAACTGTACTTGGGGTCTTCTGATTGTATTTGTTGTCTTTATAACAGAAGGGGTTCAACGTCAACACAAGTTATTAGTTTGTCATAAGTCACTTCACAAAATGTATGGCTAGTATAAAGGAAAGGGTCTTAGAAGCTTATATTTTCTGGCTTAAATATTTGAATCCATTAATTTCTTTATGGGAAATCACAGCTCAACATCAGCATTCAGCTGTTTGTGGGGCAGAGCTGGGCACTGGTCCTGGTATTTTCCACCTCTGAAAGCCTGTGCCGTGATTTTGGTGGGGTAGGCATGGAAGAATGAGTACATTCACCATCAAATGATGGGATTCAGTAAACAAAAGTGATGGCAGTCAGGGTAGAGAGCTGTAAAGATATTTTTTTCCAGAGGCAGAAAAGTTACTATGAGGAGTGGAAACCAAGCATTCAAAACAGCATGCGTGAGTGCTATAGATGCTCTGATTTTGACCAAGCATAAAAATATGAAGAGCTGCTTCACAAGCACTTCTTGTCCTCCATTGACTTCCATTAAGAATCACAGTTCTTGATAGCCTGAATAATATCTTTCTGTGTGTGCTTGTGTGTATGTATATACATAGGTACAAGTTTTGTCATCAGGGAGGATGGCAAGATCTGATGCAGCCCTTTCTTCAGAGCACTCACAGAGCACCCCCTGGTTTCCTCTTATTTAAAACCTAAGCACTTCTAGAGAAGCTGCTTCTTCACAGAAAGTTGAGAGGCTTTATTCTCAAAAACATCCTTTATGAAACACTAAAAAAAAGGCAAACAAAAAAACCACTTCTATGAGTATTGCACAGAAGGCATGACTCTGTGAGAACAAGGTACAGCCCACCTTCACTGTGAACACAGAGTTGTTCTGGGGCTCGTAAATAAGTTTTAGTGTTAGGTCTGTTCCTATTACAGTTAGGATTCAAAACAATCTTTGCTGTCTAGATTTCTGTTTAAACTGCACATAGGAGTTGTTCTAAAAATAATCAAACCAGAATGTTCCTTCTGCACAAAATATCATGATTTTTATTACTTTCCATTTGCAGGAAAATGGAAAATTAAAAATGCATTTTTTTGTATCAACACAGAGAGATTGGAAAGTTTTAAATTGATGATGTTAATATGGACTCTTTTGAGGATGTTTTCACACAGAAGAGTTTGTTATTTCAAAACAATTTTCTTTCCCTTGAAGTTTGTGAGATTTTTGAATGCTCTTTTCAAGTGAGTGTGAAGGAAGAAATGCAAAATTTTTTGACAGGAAATGCTCTGACAAGTCAATAGAAGCCTATTAAGATCTACTGCAGATACTGAAGAGGCAGGGTGAGTGCCACCAGCATCTGGAAAAGAGAGGATGGCACAAGCTAATCCTGTTTAGGGTCATGGGCCCTTGGGAGGAGTTGGCAGCAGGGGAAAACTCAAAGATCAGAGCAGCACACTGGAACTTCTGCCCTTAACTCCCAACAGGCATGATTTTCAAAAAAACTGAGTACTTCTCATGCCACTTCTAGTTTATATAACTGCAGATATTCAGCAACTGGAGAAATTGCTCTGTTTTGTTTGGGGCCAGTCTTAAAGCTTTTCTGGTCAGAAGTTTAACCCTTTGTACAACAGAACTAATGATGACTTGCCTCTTGTGCAGAGACAGGCAGTAGATGGGAGATGCAAATAATTTTAAAGGATCTTGTTTTCCTTTGCAGAAAGCTATTCTAGAAGTGGGAAAATAGTGTTCTACTACCATTTTTAAACAGATTTTTGAAAGGTCATTTAAAATGGAAATACTGATTTAAAAGGCAGAAGACTAGTTCAATACTACAAAGCCATTAGGGAAAAAAAAGAAGTTATACTCTCCTTTTTATGCTGATTATTTGCATTGGTTGCATTTTTTGTTCATAGCTATTGTAAAAACAAAATGTAAATTGCACAATTAAACATTTGGAACAGCCTCCTGTATCAGTGTATAATTCACAGTGTGTCAGGGATATCTAATAACATCCTATTACGGATCACTTATCAGATAGTTGTTGTGTTAACTGCTATTATCTTCTTTGCCATCCCCCATAATTTGATGTGAATAGTTTCTGTTATTTGCAGGATAGCAATATTCTTCCTACATTGCTATGTAGCCCTTTTCCTTTCATTTTTTAGGCCTCATCTCCTGTTCCTGTTCTTGTCTGGTTTGTGTTATCACCTGGAGGTAGGACTATATAGGACTTCATGCTTGCTCTTTCCTTATACCCTTCAATTGGCCACTGGTGTAGATACTTTTGTTTTGGTTTGATGGAGCTGCTATTATATTTTCAATTGCTGCTGGTGATATGTATGCTTTCTAATGCAGATTTTCCCAGGATAGCTAGGAGCTCTAAAGCTCCTGCATTAGTGCTGCCTGCTTGCAGTGGACATCGTAATTGCCTTTGACACTCTCACCATCCTGTTATTTAGGCATCTGGCTGTGGCTGCCTTGAATGCCTGTCACTAATGCTTCATAGATGTGGGTGAGCACCGGTTTTGAGGAGTCACTTCCCACCCCCTTTTTACTTCCCTTTCACTAGCAACAAGCACTGCTTTTTGACTTGTCAAATGCTGGGATCACTCTCTGCTGCTGCTCTTTGGGACACCCGCCAGCCCAAAGGGGTAGGAGTACTGGGGCGTGGTGAGATCACCACTTGCACTCCTGAGGCCAGGCAGCTCGCTACCATGAGCAGCCTCTGCTCCTCTGCCTTCCCAAACACGCTCCATGGAGCAGTCGCCTCCTAGATCTGCTGGGAGAAGCTGTCTGCAGAGAGCATTCAGCCACATGTAGGCAAGGGAGGTGGGAAGAGGCAGGAGCCACAGGCTCTGTGATCATCGGCCAGCCTCCAGCTGGCTTTGTGCCTTCTCCCAGCATTTTTCATGAGGATTTGCGTAATCAGGCAGAACAGTTCTGGTCAGGAAACCCAGGTGGTGAACGCTCTCTCACTCTTAGGAAAGTGCCTGCGCAGTCTCTGGTAGCAATCAATGCAGACATCTTCCAGAAAGTTGATCGAGGTCTTGAGAATTATAGTGCAAACTTCTTACTTTTTATTGCTTCCTCTCAGTTCTCATTTTTAAGCACTCAAATTCTCAGGTACTTCAGTACTCCAGGTTTTTCAGTATACAATAGTGCACATTGTGTCAGTCATAATGTCCAAATATGCATCTGTTGGTTAAAGACACCTTTAATTTTTCCAGACTTGCATTACTGAGAAATTTAATTTTTAATCAAATGGAAAAGCTCACTAAGCAGTGATTTCATTATACTTCCTCAACAACTGACTTCAAGTTGGAATGCTTAATGCATCATCAGTACTCACTATAGCAAGTCTGCCTTGCAGTGTTAATATTCCCAACTAGAAATACCCAAGACTCACGGGTTAACTGCTGCCTCTCTCCCTTTAAAATACTCATGAAAAATGCTTGAGAGTATTTTGGGATCATTCATAGGAAAATAGCACAGAATGTCTTGTGGTACATATCTTTTTTTTTTCCTGTCCATATACTAATTTAGCACTTGGCTCAAGTGACCATAAAGTACATGAACACATTTCCTAATAAAAAGTGAAATTTCCCTACAGGAGCAGTGAGCTGTCAGCTATCTTTCTGACTCCCTTTATTTATTTTTCTGCCTTTCCCTTTTGCTAGCTCTTGTCAAATTTCTCTGGAACGTTTTTTCTCTGCTATTCTGCAAAAGCAGAAGAAAAGAAAATTGGGGGAAAAAAAAAGCTAGGGGCTTTAAAGTTTAAAAAATAAACACAATTTGGGAACTGTAGAAGCAGCTGTTAGTTGCACAGGCCATAATTTACTAGAATACACATGGCTGTAGTCAGCAAAATTAGTGTTTGCTTGGGTTTGCATTTCAGGCAACTCACCACTTTTGAAAAAAGAATATAACAAAGACATCAAGGAAAGCAAAGGAAAAGGGGTTTTTGCTGTGTTTTTTTTTATTCTAGCACACTTATTCTCTTATAAATTACCCTTCTGCAAAAAAATGTGTAATTTCTTTCATTTTATGATCACCATCATCATTCTGTGATTATCAGCAGTCAGTCTAGTTACCAGCAGCATAAGCCTCATGGAAGCCTGAGTTCAGCATAGGAATGACTGTGGATGTGGAAGCTTTATGAGTTGGGTGAAAAAAACTACAGTTATTTGGCTTGACTACACTTCATTTTCCTTTCAGCAATGTGTATACCTCACAGTAAAAGATCTTGATGAGAAAAACCTCATTTGCAGGGCCCACTCCAAGGACCATCTCTTCCTCTGCTTATCATTAGGAAAAAGGAATCACATTTCAAATGCTTGAAATTCAAAGGAAAATGAGCTGATTCCTTAATTTCAATTCAAACCCATCAGCTAACAAAAATAAATACACCTTGGGAGGTTCTTAATCTCTTGCTGCCTCAAAGTGGGCCAAAAAGTGGCCCTGTGCGTTCCTCCATTCTCTCACAGCAACCCTTGGGACCTGGCCTGCCACTCCATCTGAGGGTCTCTACAAATACCACAAACTGTCACTAGTGTAGGGTAATTAGACTCATAAGACTCATAAAATCTCAGGTTAGCTCTGATATTGTACAGATGAAACGCCAGTGCTGTGTTAGTGCTCACATGGTTATAGTGTGAAGCATGGACAGCTGAATATGGTCATGGTTTGTTTATAGAGCTGGAGCAAAAGGTGTAAGTAGAGGGAATGATAGAAGAGAAACTGCTAAAAAGTTCAGTTCAAAATGCAATCTAAATTAAAAGAGGCTTTGCTCAGGAATGCATATTTGATATGTTTCCAGTTATGGAAATCCTGTTTCTTTAGAGGCCCCAAAGATTTAGCATGAGTCCCACGAGACACAGATGAATTTAAGTCTCCGCTCTACCACAAATTTTTATTTAATCTTGACAAAACTCTGAAGATAAAATTAAGGTTCTTAATTAAAGGCTGAAGGAAGATAGGCTCCCTAATTACTGCAATACTTTTGGAAATGTTTACTCTTTGACCTTCTCTCTTTTCCAAACATGCTTCAAAGTTCTTCCTGATAATGTTGCCAGCATAAAGCCATTAAAAACTGTGATGCTCACAAGAGAGAAGACAAATAGCTGTGGTATCACAGTTGTAAAAGGCAACCGCCTCCCAAACAATCCACTACTACAGTATTACACCCACTACTACCCACCACTACAGGAGCAACTATGGTTGCTACTAGGCTCCTAAACAAAATGAGACATAATAAAAGACTATGAAATAAGTGACTCTCGAAAAACTGTCAATTTTTCCTGCCTTTCTTCTTGCTTTCACCTTAAAAATCATTGTACTGAGTAAAAATTAACCCTAGCTGCCCTTCAAACCACTGTTCATTATGACATTACCTATCTGTACCACACTACCACAGCAATGCTTGATCTAATAGATATCCCACAAGCAGAGCTAAGCCTAAATAATAAAAATAATGGGAAAAACAACAACTAAGATAAATTTTCTGATTAAATATTGATGTAGAAATGATTATTTATGTTTCCTGACTTTCCTACATTTAGTACTTGTTAGCAGTGTCCCTCAGTCATGAAACATTAATGATCTATTTTTATAGCTTACTTCTGTTCTTAATCTGAGTTATTTTATGAAACTGCTTCTTTTTATGGTGCTGAGGATTCATTCTTTCTGCCTATTGAGCTACACCATTATTGTCACCTCAAGTGTAGCAAATTTTTTAAGAACTATTTTTAGAAGGAATGAGAGTATTTGTTACCCTCTACAGATTAACCATTGTGAGGGGTTTGAGCTTGCCCATGTTCACAGGCTGCAGAACATCTTCCAGACATATTACATTAGGTGTTGTACCTCTGTCAGAGAGGTAAATCCTGTAAGCCTTGACACATGTGAAGTACTGAATCAAAGCAGTCTCAAATGCATGTGGTATCAGCCATACGAGATCATAAGCACCATAAACATCAGGACATTCACAACCAGTCAGACTGGGTCCATTTAGCTCAGCACCTAGTGTCCAAGCCAAAGTACACAGTTAAGAAAAGGATAATGTTTTCTCACTGTGTCTTCCCAGATTTCACCCAATCTGTAGTTTAGAAACTGTCTGAGTCAGAGATAATGTCTTGGTGTTTGACAGCCTTTGTGTAGCTTTTAATTCATGTATTTGTCAAAAGCATCTTGTGGGCAGCACAACCTTCTGCAGCACAAGCTATGCAAACTCATCCTGCAAAAGGCTACACACTCTTCTTTGTTTGGAATGCATCACTTGAACATTTAATTGGATTCCTCCAAGTTTTGTGTTTTAAAAAGCAGTGAACAATAATTTCTTACTGACTTTCCCTGACCTACTCATGATCCTGCCTCCAGTGCTTCTTTTCAAGGCCTGAGTCCCAGTAATTTTTGTCACTGCTCAAAGGTAAACAATTCTTTACATTTGATCATTTTTAGAGCACTTTGGGCATTTCAATTTTTTCTTGGAAGAGAGAAAAGCATCAGAGCAGGAAATACTGGCTATGATTTTTGCACATTTCTCCTCCTTTTTTTCTACTAGTTCTGTTAATACTCCTTCCATAAAAGTCTATGGGGAAATTTCACTTTAAAATAGCTTTAGAATAACTAATCATTAGTAAAGGAATTTGGATTTCTAAAGTTTTGAAAAAATTCTATGATCTCCCTTAAGTTTCATCTTACTTATGTGCAGAAAAAAATGCAGCAGTTCAGAGCAGATCTTCCTGGTGTAAGCCTAATGGCTCCCACAGCTGGTGTATATTGATGTAGGTCTATTGATTTAGAGAGTGCTACACTGATTTATATCAAGCAAGGACCTGGACCTCTATGTCCCAGAAGAACTCAGTGATAAACTTTGTTTTAAAGCAAGTTAGGGGGAGTATTCTGTTGAACCACATCCTCATGCCAGGTATATACTCCTAATGAGCAATTTGTGGATGCTGCTGGCCTAAGAAAGGCACCATCTGTGACAGAAGCAGCAGATCTGCGGCGTGGCCACACGGTGGCCGTATTTCTGAATGCAGCTTGTCAGGAGTGTTCCAGCACAGGAAGTGGATTTATTCCTTTCAGATGGAGAAGGCAGTCACCGGCGACAGTACCATTGTGCTTAAAGCACTTGCTGTGTCCCAGCTGCCTGTCCTATATCACTGAATACAAAAACCTGCAGGAATCAGCAGCTGCTGATGTGCTTTAATAGAGGGAAGCAGTCTGGACATTGCAAGAAGTGTGTGAACTGGATGTAAATCCTGATACCCCACAGGTGATAGACCACACTCTTAATTTTGCTGTGCCAGATTATTAGCTGGTCTAAAGATACTCACCATTAAATATCTGCCTGTCAGGCACAGCAAAACTGTCCCCCACAATTTGTGGCACCAAGAATGGGACGCTGAGGGAACATACATGGTATGTCACTGGCCGTCAAAAAGGACAGAGTTAAGACATAACCCATTTTTAGTTTGGGTTTGAGCTTGAAAGCATGACGTGGCCAAGACAGTGCTGATCTGCACCCAGTTATTGGATCAGCAAATCAATTAACCACTGTGGCAAGCTGTTCATTGGGAAATCAGATTGATAAAGCGTAGCTTTCTGGTATGTACCACACAGTTAAGGTTCAACATTACAGTGGAGGAATGCCAATAACTCTTTAGTCTTTAGAGCTTTTTTTCAATAAAATAATTCCTCCATTTTATAATTGGAAACTGCAAATCACTCACTAATCTCTCAGCGATTAATGTCTGAAATTTGTTCTTTATCTATTTTATCAATTTACATTTTATTAAGAGCATCAGAGGTTTACATATCTGTTTGTTTATTTATTTGTGTGTCCACTGACTCATGCAACAGAGGAATAGAGGCAAGAATTTGGAAATTTCAGTCCCCTAAAAAGGATTTAATGAATATGTCTTTGTCAACTCCTGCACCCATCCTTCAAGATAAACAGATAACAGCACTGTCTCTGTGTTCACCTGCACATGGATAAAATGTGCCTAATTCGGTTCACAGTCAATTAATCTGAAGTAGAAGTAGGATCAGCATAGAAGAAGCAAGAACAGGGTGGCAGTAACTGCCTCTGTTCACAGGGCACATTAGATGATGAACTTTTGATGCCTAGTCTAGTTCTTCAGCCATGTGGCTGCCTTACAAACTTCTCTTTGACCCCAATTTAAGAGTATATACTTAACCGCATGACAGCTTCAGGAATGTGATGCAACCCGACTACTTATGAGCTTATACTTATGCATGTTCTCAGGTATTCTGCTAAAACTCCATTCACTCTTTGAACACATCTTTGAGATATCATCTTTTCCTTTTATTTCCTAAAGTATATTGAAAAGATTAAAAAAAACAAACCTCACAACAAAACAAAGCAGGAATCCAAGCACAGAAACTGGTGCTAACTTGCAAAGCAGCTTCCTTGTTCATTACAATGCTTTTGTAATTATGACAGAAATCAAGAGATCATAAATGAAATAAGTTGTCTTCATTGCTCATGGCAGTCTCAGTAAGATCATAAAGTCTGTTTTTAGAGAGGTTCTTTTATATAAATGGTTTTATTGATTGAAAAACAGTGATACCAAACTACATATGAGACTTACAGAGATCCTAGGCAAGCACTGAACACGAAATCATGTAGCAGGAACATGCTTCTGAGCTGCTACAATGCTTCATCTTCAGTAGTACCTGCCCAGAAGTCTAATTGGCATCCTTTTCACAGACCTATACTATATATAGGCCCAAGACCAGGAAAATCATAATTTCTCATATTTTAGGAAAATCTTCAATTGTATCAAGTAGCTCTGCAAATTAAATGTTTGCATGAAGTATTTTTTATATGTCAGCAGGCTGATATTTTAACACTATAGAGACTTGTAATTTAACCGTAGATAATTGGAGTATACTTAAAAAATGCACATACATTGCGACTCCAGTATTTGAAGAGAAGTAGCACAGGAAATATTAAGGTGGTATATATCTATTATTTTCTCTCTGACATCTAGAATTCAGAAGAAACAAGCAATTTGCAAATGTAAGTTTGAATTAGATCAGGAGACCAGTGAATATTTTAGCACTGTCTGCCAGAAATGCTTTCTGCACAGTCCAGGTGTCACAAAAAACTACTGGAACATCAAAGACAAGCGGTATGCGAAATGCAGGAACTGTTGTTCTGTTATCCCTATGGCAAGATCTCAGGTGCACAGAGAATGAATGGTATGGAGCATTTCATGCACTTGTGATCATTATGTGCTATTATCACAGTCTTCATAAGTTTTAGACTTGAGGCAGGATTTTGTGAACACGGTTTAAGGGTATGGAATCAAAAGAAGGCACTCATTCCAATTCCATGAAAAAAATAGGAGAAAACAGGTGTACAGCAAAAGAAAATCTAACAGAATATTTGACAGTAGGATAAGTCATGTCTGTCAATTTACCTGTTGTCAATATTTTTTGCAGGCATCTGGAAAACATTTTAACAGATGAACTGACAGAAAAAAATGAAGTGGCTTTGTGGTTTCCTTGGAAAACACCACCCAGACAGCAGGATGGAATGACAGGAAAACTCTAAGTGCTTGCTTGAAACAAGTAAAATGGGGACCAGGACACAGTGGGAATGATGAGTTTGTCTCTCCTTGGTACATAAAAAATATGATATGGAGGGTAGACTGGAAAGGACTTTATAAGAGGGAAAACTCCCTCACACTTAAAAATTTGAACAAAACCATTCAAATCATTAATATGAAAATTGCTGTGATCCTGAATCCTCTTCACAAAAGAAAGTCACTGCTCAGGACAGCAGTTAAATAGATGCTCATTCTGCAAATCATTATGAAATATTTCTTACTGTCCCTCTGCTAGACACTGAGGTTGCATGACCTCTCCTTAATCTGCTTCAAACAGATTCATTAAACCATTAAGGAAAGTGGATTCAGTTTACCCCACTCATTTCATCTGAAGCAGATTAGGGAATACTAATCCATTCCCTACATATTAGGGGGCCCTAAACCTTCCAACATCACTATCAAATCTAGAAGATCATATTTATTTATGACCACACGAAAACAAAAAAAAAAAGCTTGGGCCTGACATATCCTTTAATCAAACAAGGGATTTAGACTTTTACCGAGCCCTAGATCTTGCTACATGTCTTACAATAGGATGTGTTAAGGCACTGGAATACCTAGCAGAGCTTGTATGGCATGTGCTTCATACAAGCAGGTTTCAAGCAGCCCCTAGAGCCTTCATCCCTTTCCATAAGGAGAAAGAAGACCACACAAGAGACCAGAAAGATCAACCCTAACTACTTGGACTGCATCTTCTGGGAGTCCTTGTACCAGAGCTGGGAGCAGTGTGGGCAGCAAGTCCTGCAATAGGCAGAATTTCACAGAATTTCACTAAGTGTTGAACAAACTCCTTCGAACAATTTTACAGTAAGACCAGTTCCTCCCACACTCCTCCATGCCCCAGACTTGCTGCTTCAGGCTCTCACTAGCTTCTGCAAAGACATCACACAAGTTTTCAAGCTTCTCCATAAGAATATCTGTCATTACCATTAGATTTGGAAACACATTAATGCAGTCACGCTAAGAACCCTCTTAGAATGGTTTGGATTGGAAGGAACTTTTAAAGGTCATTCAGTCCAACTCCCAACACTCTCCCAATAAGCAAAGCAAAGCAAAGCAAAGCAGCCAAAAAGCTGCAGCAACTTTCCCCTTCTCAGTCTCAGCATGTCAGTAAACAGCATCCCCTAATGCTCACCTGTGTATTGGAACAAACTAAAGTTCATTGTTGAGCCTGTGGCTCATTCTTTGGCAGTTTAAAAAAGTTGAAAATGAAGCTATGTTCCCAAGCTGAGGGAACTGAGAGCTCTGCACCACCCTACAGCTCAAGAGAAAAAGACCACAAGAACGACAGGTCCTGTGGGGTTGAGCAATGCGGAGCCAAGAAGATAAGAGGGAATGAAGAATGGCCTTTGACACCCACCAATTCTGTCATCTGTCAGCTCTAGTATCTAGAATCATATTATATGTCTATCAAAAGCCAATCTTGGTCTATCTTTGCATCATTCCAAGACTGAAACCCCAGTTGGAACCAGTGGGTTGAGTTGGTTCAGCAGGTTGAAAGAGCCCATCCTTCCCAGCTGCAATGGTGGGACTGAAATTTAGCTGAGCTGAGGCAGAGCAGAGGGCTAAGATGATGTCCCCCTGGCTGCTCCTCCTGCTATTCCTGTCTCTGTGACTTAGGGACATGCCTCTCTATCTTATCAGAGTTTATCTTCCTCACCCTCCCCTCTTTGAAGGAAAAAAGAGTTGCCTATATTTTTTGGCATTGTCACAGTGGTTCTGTCCTGTCAACAAAGGTGATGTCTTGGATGTGTCCTGGCTGGTTCGGGACCACCAGATGTTGAGTTTCACTCTGTTTCTATTGTGGAGAACAAGAGAAAATTCAATATACTGTTTTGCATATTCTGTAAGTTTTGAAATTTGTAAAAAAAGCAGCTTTGCATGAAAAATACCAAAATTTAGCTGTAATATGGTTGTATTGTCAGACCTATGTTTAATCTCACTGGTGATAAACTTTTTAACAGCACATGATGCAGAAGCAAAATTAGTAAATGACTTGTTGAGCTTGGTAGAAAAATCCAAGGACCATCCTTCACAAATGTCAGATGATCTACTTAGAGGGAGAAAGGTCATTAGACAGCCATCTCTCTCTTTAAAACGAGCACCCAATTGTTTTAGTCAGGTTTGAATTGTCTCTTTTGCACAAGTGAGGTGTAGTTCTAAGATTTGTTTTAGAGATTGTACTCTGCATTTAAAATCTCCTTTGTGTGTAATCTTCTGCTATCTCCTTTGTTCTTGTCCAACAGATGAAGGAAGGAACTCCTGCCAATTTTTTTGTTCCTCATTTGGTATATTGCTATAAATTGGACACATAGACCTTCAGAAAAGCTTTTTTTCACCATCTTTTATTAAGAATCTTTATGCAAGTGTGATTGTATTTATAATCATTAATATTTGCATAAAATGGAAGAGGCCAGTGCCCAGAATAAAAAAAAAAAGAACGTGAAATTCTGAGAATTCAGCTATGAAATTGTTATGCTCATTAAAGTATTTGGACTAATTCATGAGAGGTATCATCTTTAAAACTTCCTTTCCACATACATTTGCTTACACAAGTCTAGCAAATCAGTTAATAAACCAGAATTCTCCAACAATCTTTCCATTTTTTTAATGCAGTTTTCCAAATAGTCTGATATAATGAGATGTCCTCCATTAGAATTGAATGCAGTTCTTTACAGCTATTATGCTGAGCAGATTTATATATGCATAATGCACTCTAGAAATACAAGGTAGCACTATCTAAGTGCAATGTATTTATTCAGTGCTGTAAATATTCATAGTGCTTCTTATGTCAATAGAAAATAACAAATTATATTGTGCTTTTCGTTACAGTGATACTGATCTCTGATTATTTCACTGACTCAATAGCAGTTTCTAGACTTTAATAAGTGTAACTCATACAGGGGTATGGCCTATGTAAGAAAATATAGAAATAAAAAAATAAAAAGCATTGATGTACAAGGCTTTATTGGTTCTGTGTTCATTCTGTTCAAAGATCTAACCTGGAGACAGATGACAGGAATTTTGTAGTCAGATTTAAAACTGAAACTTGAAGTGTCTACCTTGGGAGAAACAGCAGGAATGTAGAAAACCTAATTTCTAAGTACCTGGTGAAGGCTGTTAAAAAGAAACCACTGTTTACCAATCTGAGCTCTAAATTTTCAGGTAATTACTGTGTTAATGGATACTGATGGAATTAAAATAGTTAATGTCAATATGACAAAAGATGGAAGAGAAGAAAGGAGGTAAATGAGCAAACTTTTGTCCAAACTCTCCCGACTGTCCAAACTTGTCATTTGCATAGCCGCAGGTAAGCCTCACTGTTGCTCTTTTTCAGCATCCTTTGCTTTCAATCTGGAACTCTGCAGACTCTTCATATTTTAGGTACTTGAGCAGTCATCTGGTATATTAGGAAGTGGCAGATGAATAATGGTAAGTCTGAGCCTCGGTGCAAATATATATAGCAGGAAAGCAAAGGTTTGCAGTAAAAGCACTCTGTAATACCTGTGATTTGGGAGTTTTGAAATCAAATAGCCTGACTATGGTTTTAATAGTAAAGGGTGCAGATCTAAAGCTTTCTCACAATACCCAGGCATTTAGGGGAAGCTGGAAGAGCTGAGTCTGGGCACACAGCAGTAACATCTGTTCTGGGAGGTCTTTGCAGCAGGGTAAGATGAACTTATGTCTTGTTGCCCGCCTTTTCTTTAGAGAAGATTTTTTAAACAATTAGATTAACTGAGAAAAATTGACATATATTTTTTGTTCCTTTTTCATTTTGAACACTGATATGATACTGCATCTACATCTGCCAGAAAATCAAGAAAATTATTAAATGAGATTTCATGGCCTAGCTCTTAGATGGATATCTTAACCTTCACCAGTACCTTAATGGTGCTGGCTCTTAACTCTTTATTATCAAAACCTGTAAAACATTGCAGTTTCTTGATTCTGAACAAAAATGAACAGCTGAAATTTTAAGAAATAGTCCACAAATTATGAGATTTGTAATAACGAGCAACACCACTAAGTTCTAATGTAAGTGATGTTACCTTTGCAATCAATTTATATTAAATTGGGTTCTCATTTTTGTCATAGATTATCTGATTCTTTTTCTTCTCTAAAACTCAGAGGTATTTTTTTCTATTATAAAATAGTATTGACATGCTGAAAAGGCAGACAAGTGTATAGCAGACTAAGAGATGTTTTACAGATAGTTTATGGACATTATGGTCTAATGAAAAAGTAAAGGTGACACTTTACCTGGTTGTACTCGATTATAAGTGACCTGCAGCAGTAAAGCCACAGATCTCCCTGCTGAGTGCAGCCTGTGAGGGAATTTAAGGCTATCTGTGTCAGACACTTTTTCTCTCATCTTCAAATCTTGTCTTAAGTATGAACCGTATTGACAGTATCATAGAATCATAGAACTATTTAGGTTGGAAAAGACATTTAAGATCATTGAGTCCAACTGTTAACCCAGAACAGCCAAGCCCATCACTAAAACATGTCCTTAAGTGCCACATCTACATATCTACAGTCCAGGGATAGTGACTCAACCACTTCCCTGGGCAGCCTGTTCCAATGCTTGACAACCCTTTTGAGGAAAAAAATTTTTCCTCATATACAATATAAACCTCCCCATCACATTTGCTAACTTCGAGTCACCTGGGACCTCCCCATTTAGCCAGGACTGCTGGTAAATGATGGAAAGCTACTTGGTGAGCACTTCCACCAGCTCTCAGTACCCTTGGGTGTATTCCATCTGGCCCCATAGACTTATGTGTCTAAGTAGTGTAGTAGGTCACTGAACATTTCCATTTGGATTGTGGGGACTTCATTCTGCTCCACACTCCTACCTTCTAGCTCAGATTTAAAGAAGAGACACATGAATTATGGATTTCCTTCTCAAAGTCTTTTTCTTCTGTGATTGCTTTAATGGTCACCAGGCACATGTGTCTAGTAGTTTTCAGAGCTGTATTTGTTAGGAAGACATATAAAGGTTTCAGTGCTTTGTCACTACCTGCTGCCTCTCAGCTGGTGAAGCACCTTTGGGATATAAATACATGAGCTGGTCTGTGTCCTCTTAGGCCTCTTGAGCAAAGGGACACCTGTGCATGCTAATATTGATGGTGGTTTCAGTGATACAGATCCAGAAATCTCAGCCTTTCCAGCTCCTTATGTCCTCATTTCTTGCAATGTAATCAGAAGCTTATAAAAACGGAAGATGGATCTGGTTATTGGGACCAGTACCTCAAGTACTGCACCTTTCTGGAAAAATAATTACCCCAACAACAATAAACTGCAGTTTAATTTCATCTTGATTTAGGAAATTTGAGCTGCCTAGGGGGAATATATCTGATCATAATTGTGGAATCCAGCATGTTGTGGGTAAACAGAACTTCCAGGGCTGGAGTGGCTTGTAATAAATAAAGGGAGATCCCCCACATTTGCTGGCTGTTCTGCTCACTATCATATTTCTCCTTGTTCATGGCATTATGTTTATACTGCCTAATTCTGTAAGCAGCCTTTTTTTCTTGCCCTCAATATCTCATGGCACTGAGCCCCAGAGCATGCTCTGTGGAGCAGTAATTTATCCCCTGCATTTTACATCTGGACAGAATAATTTCTTTGTTCTGGGAGAGTAAATAGAATGTCAGATTTACCTTCCTCAGGTCATGTCTCTCTATATTGTGATTTTTCCAACTCTACTCCTCTCTAAACTAAACAATATTAAGCTGTTTCAATTTCTTCTATCATTAGCCATAATGGTCTTTCAGAGCTAAGAGAGGTGAGAATAAATATGAGAAGAGAACATTGTTTTTTCACAGAAAGCTGATCATATAACTTTTGTTTTACACAGCCCTCAGCTGTATACTTATTTACTGATCTAGCAGAGGAGTAGGAGAAGATAGTACTGATGGAAACATCTACAGTGAGAGGGTACTGTAGCTAAATGAATTTGCAGAAGAGATTGGAAAGGAAGGAGTGAAATCACTGAGTAAACAGCACAAGGAAGACTGTAGAGCCTGAATAGCATTCAGAAAAAAAGCATGACAATGGTAAAGGAAGGGTATAATGGGCTGAACTGAACCATCTATAGGTGGTAGAACTAGCTGAAATATTTAATTGATATATTACTGTAGAATGTTTTCCTTCTTGTGATCCAAACAAAAATAAATAGATCATGTAAAAAACATAAACCAAATCCTACTAGTTATTAATATTAAAAATACTTAATTATTTTTCCATTGGAATATATATGTTATTTCATTTAAGAAGTTATTTTGGTTACTGAAAAATCAAACCAGAAGAATTATTAAAAATAATTTTGAACAAATTACACCATACGTTTTTAACAGTTGAAATGATTGATTAAAGTATTAGAGACAGAAATAATTATACATGAATAACAGGCAAAAGACTTGCAGAAGGAAGTGAAACCTAAAAATACAGATTCCCCTTATTTTTCTCTAATGACTTACAACTTCTGTATTAAATTTGTTAAGAGTTTAACTTTAGGTTTTGGCTTTTTTGTGTGGTTTGGTTTTTTTTTTGGTGAATCTGGAGTACTTATTTTTACAGTTTACCATGAAGACATGAAGATAATTGGGAAATTCTGGAGTTCCCTGTGCTGTGGTAAACTGTATGTTTTATAATCACTAGAGAAGAAGCTGTAATATCAACTATATTATGTCTATATTATAGAATTTCTGCGTCAAAGCTGTCAGGACAATTTCTCCATAGGAGCCCCCCTGAAGCAACTCCACAAGAAATATGACCATAGAAAATATCCTATGTAGCTTTTTGTTTTAATGAACTGGTTTAAACAGAAAGGCTTTGGGAACTAGCTGCCAATTTTGCTGAGAATGAACAAAGCATACAAAAACTCAGTTTCTACTCCTTTACACTGAACTGTGTCAGTGAAATGGAATTAAAAACTGTAGCAAAAGGCAAAAAGCAGATGCCAGCTCCCATGAGACAGTGAACAAGTAACGTTTTGGCTGGTCAGGCCACAGAAGCAGTGAATGATTTGGAGTTTCAAGCTTAATAGAGTTAATAGGGCATTTGGAAGTAAAAGAAACTACAATGAGCCTCCTACCTTACTCTGCAGTCACAGTTTTAGAGAGAGGGCTTTTTAGTACCACTTTTACAACTCTTCTGGAAGAACTGTGCACAAAGGGATGCTTATTACTGTCATTTAATCTAGATCCCATTAAAATCAAGGGAACATTCAGACATTTAACAGTATATTTTCAATTGTAATATATGCTACATAATCACAAGAAACAGAGCTGGAAGTAACATTGGAAGTAAAACTAGAGATAATTTCATGGATTTGAAGGATGGTTTAAAAATCTGTGAGGAGAGTACTCTCAAAAATCACATCTTTTTGTTTAGGCTTAAATGAGTATTTTAGGAGAAATTACATTATTATCTGAGGCAGATTATGAAACAGAATTTCTGTATTCTCTACCTTGTTCTCTTATTCCTCTGCTATACAGACTCAGTGACTTTGTCTGTTTTCTTCTCTTGTCGTCTGTCTGTGCAACTAACTTCTTTCTTAAGGGATATATTCACAGTGTTGAGTATATGGAGTCTGATTGCAGTAACTGTTGCTACTATATAGTTTTCTAACACCACTGCTCATGAAGCTACAGTGTTGTTTTGTGATGTAATTATCTCATGACCCTTAGAAAATAAATGCCCTAAAATATTTCAGCTTTCTCCTCTCTCCCCACTATAATGTCAGCAAAAACAGAAGGATAACCTGGATATGTTGCCATAAATTTAAAATTTAAGTATCTAGGACAGAGTTCTGGGTATTTTGTTGTTGTTGTTTAGAAACCATGCCAGATCATTTCCCAAAATGGAGTGAAGTAATTTAACTTAAAATGCCACAGCTACTCTAGTTTTGCATCTATATGAAGGACAGTCCAGTCTCCCCTTCAGACAGGTCAAGATGAGTAGTAAAACCACAACATATAAAAAAAGAAAAAAGAAAAAATACAAGGATCTAAAGAAACTTTTAGTTCAAACTCTCAATAACATCAGTGATATCTGTTTGTTTCCATGGAGCCTATCAGAACACTTTGGAGAGCTGGAAAGGGAGTGGGGTCCAGGAGTTCCAGTCTCTATTACCATCCCAATCAAAACAATGTCTCAGGTATATGAATAAACAAAAAAATGGGTCAGTATCGGATGGTAGGATTGTATACGTCTCATTCTGAACCCATTCTGAGAGCTTTTTGCTCCCTCTATCCTCTAATCTGGAATTACTTGGAGAACACACAAACTATCAGCAGTCCTATCAAAACACTTTTGTGCTCTCAAAACTGAGAGCAATTGATCCTGCTTCACAAAGATCTCTTCGCTTAACCCTTTCTACAACATATGGATATGTTATTTCCTTAACTTATGTGAGCTAGAAAACTGCTTTGAAGTAGACTGTCCTGAGTCACCTTGAATTTTAAGTCTGAAATTGAGTTGCTTTAGCATGAAATTTGCATAAAAGAAGACATGGTTAATTCCATTGACCTGAAACAGTGTGGGGAGGACAAATCTCCGTGGACTAGGAAGCTCTCTTTGCATAAACTTTCACATATCCATTAGTTTCTGTGGACACGTGAACTAGGACTTGGAACTTACTACTTCTGTATAATCTGGGAAAATACATTACATGGAAAGGGCTCATTATTTCTGCAAGCAAGCAAAGTGCCAAACAAATATTGTGTCTCTGTTCTAAAACAAACAGAAAAGGCTGTGGCATTTTCCTCTTCTCTTACCTAGAGAAATTCCACAACTGCTTAGTCTGTTTGTTTAGGGGCTCCTGGGAGAGCTCCTGAATCCATGCAGAATTCTGTTGATGATAATAATGTTAATAACACGCTCAAGAGCAGAAAAGCTTGACAAGAAAGAATGTGATAACGAACTGACGAAAGAAGACCTGGTGGTAGATTTACACTGCACCGCATTCTATTGGTGTTTTGCTTAAAGAGCATTTAATGATGAAGAGGAAAGGGTAGGGCTGAGAGGGAAAACATTCGGTCATCTGGTCCAACTTCCCTGCTCAAGCAGGGTCATTCTAGAGCACATTGCATGGGATTGTGTCCAGAGAGTTCTCAAAAATCTCCAGTGGGGGAGACTCCATAACCTCTGGACAATCTGTTCCAGTGCTCAGTCACTACACAGTAAAGAAGTTCTTCTTCATACTCAGGTGGAACTTCCTGTGCCTCAGTTTCTGCCTGTTGCCTCTTGTCCTATTGCTTGGCACCAATGAGAAGAGCTTGTCTCCATCCTCTTGACATCCCCCCTTCAAACACTTACAGAAATTGATGAGATCTCCTCTCAGTCATCTCTTCTCCAGACTGAACAGGCCCAGCTCTCTCAGCCCGCCCTCATAAGAGAGATACTCCAGTCCCTTAATCATCTTTGAATCCCTTCGCAGGGCCTGCCTCCAGGAGCTCCATGTCTCTCTGGTACTGAGGAGCCCAGAACTGGACACAGCCCCCCAGCTGTGGACTCACCAGGGCTGAGTAGAGAGGCAGAATCACCTCCCTTCATCTGCTGGCAATGCTTTTCCTAATGCACTCCAGGATCCCATTGGCCTTCTTGTCCGAGAGACAAACTCCTGGCTCATGGACAGTTTGTTGTGCACCAGGACCCCCAGGTCCTTCTCCACAAAGTGCTTTCTAGCAGGTCACCCCCCAGCCTGTACCAGTGCCTGGGGTTATTCTTCTCCAGGTGTATGACCCTGTAGCCCTTAGCTGAGGCAAGAAGAATAGTAGAACTGAAGCCCTTTTGGTAACTCTGGGTGCCACTGACCCCAGAAGATGACTTTAAAGTCCCAAGAACTTCATTGTTTCTTCTTTGACTTTTAGTTTCACATTCCCAATGAGTTTTTCTGTGTTCCCACATATTGTATGAGCAATGTCCCACGTATTTGCTCTGCTCCTAATAGCTATTACTTAAAGAAATCCTCCCTTTCAGAGCAGTGAATGTCTAGGCATTTTCCTGGCTAGACAAATCTTATGGGAAATACAATGAAGTTTGCTGATTTGGAGCATTAGCTAGGTCTCATTAAAATACCCCCTCCACACTTACGGTTTTGTAATGACCCTACCAGCCTCTCACCTGGTCTCTCACCTCAGTTACAGGCTTCTGAAAATCTGGTAGGTAGCCATTCAATCTTAGTGACAGGGATCATTTTACCAAAGAAAACTTAATATCCCAACAGCTGTATTCATCTCACTTGACATTTGCTATCTAAATCAGAGGTGTCCAGGTCAGTCTGCCTTTCTAGTATTTGTCTGTATTCAGTGGAGTGAAGAAGGAGCAATTCAGGTTTTGCTATACCTCCTTTATAATCAGCACATGCACCAGTGTCTGGATAGGAACAATCACTCCCCGAGTGATTAATCTGTGCTCTTCATTAGTTACAGGGGAAGCTGAGACCAGATTCTGAAGCATTACAGGCCTGAAGTTAGTGTACTTATCCCTCTGAAGGTCTATCAGGACCACAAATACAGTCAGCTTCACTGTCTTATTTTTCTGTGCACTCATCCCTTTTTCTTCATTCACTCTTCCTTTTTTCTTCAGGAATATGAAAAGTAATGATGTGGATCCACATTCAAAGCATTTTTTACAACTTTTAGATTTTGAATGGGATGAAACAACATTTCCTTCCTCCAAAATAATAATAAAAAATGAAGATATCACATTTGGACAATCTAAGTGTCTGATCTGTGCAATTTAAAATTCATCCTGTGAATAAAGGCAGACTCACCTACTCTCTTCACAAAAATAACAATATTTTGATTTATCTTGCTAGACTTTTCCACAATTACATAAAAGAATAAAATACTTTCCTAGAGCTGTAGAAATCAAATGCTCAGCTATTTTTCCCAAGTTCTTTAAAAGGTATCAGACATCTTAATGTCGTAGCTATTTCCAAAGCTCACTGATTCAAAGGCTGGTTCACAACTTCAGTAGACAGCATTATGAACTGTGGCGGCAGCCCAGGTGTGTCAGGGATTAGGAAACGTAGGAGGGGACAGACGTGCTTGAGCCAGTCTTTGGTATAAGAGAAATCTGATTTACTGCAATGAGCTTTGATCAGGCTCTTAGTTCATCTACTTTTCTACTGCCCGTTCTCCACAGATCATCATTACTTAATGGGGCTCAGTGCTGCCCTTAACTGAGCTTAGAGAATAATAGATAATGGAAAATTAATGGTGAGGAGAGCTGGAGGGATGTTAGAGTCTATACTACTAATGAATCACTGATTTTTTTGCCCACTGCCACCAGAATGGACAAAATATTGATGGAGTTCTTTGTAGAAGTCGACGATGATAATCAAGGGATATTTTAGGACTTCCTCCAGTTTAAATGATGCTTTGGAGCCAAGGAATCAATGTAAGGTTCGTTTCCTACTGTTGGTCAAACTTTCAGACAAATAATCTCCATTTAAAACTGAAAGACAGGCTATTTCCTTTTTGTCTGAGTAGCGAATGATATTGAATTCACTGAAATTCTTTCTTTTTGTTTCAGTAAAAGCATTGTCTCTTTGCTTTCCCTCCTTAGATCTTCAAATTCTGTTGGGAAGCGTCCAGATTTTAGTAAGTTGGGGGGTTTTGTGTAGGTGTTGGTAAAGGAAAAGAAAGTCAACAAAAAGGAATTTTTACATGTGGGGAAAATCCAATTTTATTATAGTCAAAAATACTTCATAAGAACTAGTTTTAAGTAAAAATAATTGTCTGTTTAGAATAATACAGACAAAATACTACCACTCCTTATTCCATTAATTCTTTTATTTATTTATTTAAGGTTTATTATAGGACTCCCTGAAAGGAATAATGCATCATCAATGAGGAAATCCCATCTTTAAAAATATTGTTGCTTTCTTGCTGAGTTATGCTATATTTTGGAATTTTAGTTTGATGTAAAGCTGCCTGATGTGTGACTTGTTATTTAACATGATTGTTAGAGGGACTTATCTGCAAAGTAATTACTTCATATCATACCTGTAGCATGAGGGTATTTTTTTTTAATTTTCCATTTTCAAAGGAAATACACTTTGTTTTGCTCATTTCAAAAGGCAATGCAAGGTTCTGAGTGTATGTAAAACTCTCCTGGAACTTAATTTATGCTTAAAAGACTACCTTCAATTTAGGTATTTGCATCCTTCATTTCAAGCTACTGCAGACTATTAACTCCAAAGTAAAGCTTTCTTATAGTAAGCTAGTGACCTTGCTTTCTCTCCCAGCAGTTCAACCATAATTTATTTAGTGCTTGGTGTTACATGGTACTTTGATCCTGAAGGATAAAATGTTGTTACTGGATACACTTTCAACTGGCCTTTATATGGCCCAGAAAATGATGCATCAAATACAGATATTTGAACACATAACCTGACTTTTCAAACTCCTGTTTTCGTGCCAAACTAGAATCTGACTGGATACCAAGTCATCCATTCAATGTGCATTGCCTTCATGTGGAAACCAGCTGCAATTGCAGGAATAGCACAGAAGTTATAAAAGCTTATTCAATAAAATACCACCTTTGACTTGGGATCAGTATAGGTCAGTTTTTTTCCTTCATAGTCCAGCTGGGGAAGAAGAGAGTGTGCAATGCTTCTTCCCAAGGACAGGTTATATTGGCCTTGGCACAGTGCTGTTCCAATTTCCTTTCTGCCTGCTACACTGAGAATTAACTAAGGCACTCTGTACTGTGCTTCCTAAGCCTCAACCACCTCCACTCAAGAGGTGTTTCTCTTGAGGAAGAGAAAAATATTTAATCCTTTTCCACATGCTGCTGTTTTATGCATAGTCCAGAATGTGTTTGGGTGGAGAAACTCCCACTCCTATTCTACAACATCAGATGAGCAATCTCCACTGCACAAGGCAGGGGGCTGAGTAACAGTTCTTGGCTCCCCAGCTGAAGGACTACATCCTTATTTGAATGGGAAAACTGAGTCTCTGAAGTGGATATGTAAAATCTTTAAAAACCAGTTTTAAGAAGCTGGGGAACCTTTTCATGTGTCACCAGGCACTTTGGCTGAAAACATTCTTAGCAAAAAGAAAATGCTGAGAAGAAATCATTTTCCTGCTGTGAGTGGCAACATTATTAATCTGTGTGATTAATTCTGTGACTAGTAAAGAAACTGCAAAGCACTCTCTATTTAGTTAATATCATTAACAAATACACATCTGTCACTCAAAATATTGTGTACTCAGCAATGTTGTTCTTACAATATTAAATATTTACTATTTATTATGATTGTTCCTTTTGTTATTTATTGGCTTGCAGCAGCCAAAAACATGCCAGACAGCCTAGGGAGCCACTAGAAAAACATTTTTAAACCAGCCTGCCTTAAAGTGAGGCAATTAAATACAACATTAGCTATTTTGGCCTTCATTCACAGAAGTCCTTGTCACCGTATGTCCAAGCCCCACAGGGTGGGTGTTAAGCACATGCTGGAGTTATTGGCTAGGGAGGGGAAGAACTAAGAGGAGTTTTGCTGGATCATGCCTGCAGTCCGTGGCTAGAAGCATCCTCCTGCCTTTCACAGCAAAGGTCTTTCACCCTTAGTGCTGAAAAAGTGAGCAAAATTGGATGGAGATTGTTTATCTATAGAAACAATTCCAGCAGATGGATCATGATATTGTGTTTACACTTATTTACTTCTATTCTCAGCCTGAGTAGTTAGAAATGCTGGATACAAAACTTCTTCTCTCTGAGCTGCACCAGTGGTCTGCAATCCATTTACAGAAGACCCCACCAAACCATTAATGCATTTTTTAGACTCCACAGCCCTTGTTCGTCTTTGGACCTACAATTCTGAAAGCAGAAATGTAGTGGATAAGAAGGAAGCAGCGAACCATCTTATAATAATAATAACTTAGAAGAATGCCTCTGATGTTACACATTAATTTCTGCCCAAAATACATGCATTGATTTTGAGGTAGCTTTATGCAATTGCTATTAAATTGTGGATGAGTACAAATACTGCTTCTTATCATGTCATCATCTCCCTTTTCTTATGACTCCTGAGGAGCTGAATAAAGCTATGATAATAATTGCAGTGATGTTCAATTTCCATGCTTCAAAAAACAGCAGAATTTTGACAGGAGGAATGTTTCCCTTTACGATGTAAAATTATTTAACTTTTCAGGTTCTTTGCCTTGCCTGCAACTTCTTACACAGCTGACATTAAGGACAGATTTTAGAGAAACAAAACGGACTAGATAGACCTAAATGAACATTCATTCAAGTATTTACTATAAGTAAGGATTTTGCAAATTGTTAATGAAGTGGGGAAAGAAACTTCAAGTGCAGGAAAAATATGTCTCCTAGGCATTGTTTTTTGATGTTTTCAGCCTGTTATGACTTTATTTTTCTGTGAAATTTGTATGGAATATTTTTTTATACCTTGAAAAATGAAGTCAAATTGTATTCTTAAAGCCTTTTTATTCTCAAGGTTTGATAATTGACTGTATTTCCATGGACTTCCCTGAAATACCTTTAAATGAGACCATTTGTTAGGAGACAATATCAGACCTCAAGACCAATGGCTGTGTTTTCACAATGTTGCTCCCAGCAAACAATCAAACTGGAGACTGCTAAGAAGCATAGATTCTTTTTTAACTAGCAGTATAGTAAATGTAGAAGGTTATAGCACTAGTAAATATAGAAGGTTATAACATCTTATAATAATTTATGGTACTGTCAAGTCTGAAGAAGAAAAGACTTCTCTTGGGAAGCAGTTTCGGCAGGAATTTCAAAAATTGTATGTTTGATAAATAACACCACAGCTACCAATGCTCAAAGTGCAAGGATCAAGAGAACTTTAAATTAGAAATTTAAACTCTAAGGTCCACATAAAACTATTATGGAGGAAGACACTGTGACCAAGCAAAACACAAATGTTTAATGTGTCAATGAAATCAACATGAGAAACATATCTACCGATCTTTTGGAATCTGAGTTTTGACCTGTCTGTACACCAAGATGTCACTGATAAAAAGTGTGAAATTTTATCTTAAAAGAATAATATTTTCCTCCTCTAAAATTTTTGAGAATCCTAATAATTTTTCTATGTCATATTTAGACCCAACATTCAACATGATAAAAAACCCCACCTAAATATAATACAAATATAGCTGAGAAAAATGAAATATTAGTGTTATATGATGTTGCAGTGTTTATCATTTTTGTCTTTCTGAACTGCTTTTTAGCTGATATTTTAAAACAATAAGTTGCATCATGTGGAAATTGTTTAAAAAAGTGCTTATATTTTAAAATCTGCTAACTGGCATTTTCCAATGAAAAACATTTTATTGGAAGATTTCTGACAAGTTTGACCCCTTTTTCTAGGCTGTGGCTTTTGGAACAAATGCATTACTGAGGAGCAGGAGTCACTTGCTTTAAAAGCATGATCTCCTCATTTATAGGTTATCTAAGGATGAATTAACAGATGTGCTTGAAAATTAGTTCCTCTTGTCCATACAAGGTACATAAAGTGTTAAGGTTTGTTCAGGCTCCTTTCAGCTCTTTGGGACATAACTTAGTACCCTGAATTTAAAGGACTTCTGCATTAGGCTACTGTTATCTTAGTTCCTTTTCTAGGACCATATGCTTTGACAGAGATAAGAAAGAGAGGATTTGCTGTTTGTGAATACTCATTATAATTGTAATGAATGAGATAACACCGATTAACAAAGAAATTAAGAGTTCTGTTCTTTGGAGAACAAGGTACCCTACTCCATCAATCCCTTTAAGCACTCAATATTAAACAGGTGAGTTGTTCTTCTGATCCTAATTTCTTACAGTTTAAGCACCTGTTTTAGTGTTTTACTAACACACAGACCTTGCAGCGATTCCATTTTTCATCAAAAACTTCTAAAAATAAAGTTAATCAGAAACAGGAAAAATATGTTTTGACAGATTGAACACAATCTGTTCACACCTTGATGTATCTAAACAGTTGCATAAAATATTGTACGTATCTAAACAGTTGCATCTCTATGTCCTCACCTTTGTGTATTTGTGAATTAACTTTCAATGTTATGCTCTCCTTTGAAAGATTCCTTACACTGTTGGTGTTTAGAACAAACTCCTTAGTTTCCTATTTAAATTACTGTTTGAGTCATGGTGCTGATTTCAGGATATTTCTATTAAGGAATCTCTGTCTTTTCACAAAGAAGAAAGAATGCAAATAGCATCCCTGAGCTACAGATACCTGGGTACCAGAGAAGAGAATAGTAGTTTCTTTCATGGTTAAAGAGGTTTCAGCTGTCATGAACATTTCAGGGAGGAGCCCAAAGGTGGGACACAACAGTAGCTTCATACTGGAATGGCCTAAATAACACACAAAATTATGAAAGAGAAAAAAAGGCCACCCTCCTGCTAATCCAAAGCTTTCAGTTTCAACTGTGTAAACCCCCAGATACTTACACAAACATACTCCTCTTCATACATCTATGCCTCTCACTTCCGTAGTGAGTTTTACAGAGGTGAAGACAGTTGTTTAGCACATGATTTACATAATAACTAGTCTCATTGGGACTGCTGTACTGATTGTAACACAAAAACCTTGGAATTTTTTTTCAGCCTCACTCGAAAGTGGGTCCAGCAGCCCATCTGCCTGTCTGTCTGTCCCCTGGTATTTCTAATGAACTGATCACTAAGGACAGTTTTCCCAGATGTGCAGAGGCAAATTACAGTGATGGGAAGTCTGTGTGTTGAGAAGGAAGTGGTCAAAATAGCAGTCCTTAGGAGAGAGGTTGTTATACGCTCCGCAAAGACGTGCTTTAATAGAAACAAGTTGTCCATGACCTGACTTTTCAAAGCCTCTTCTTTATCATTACAGCTTCTATGGTGGGGGGAGGGAACTGAAAAAGACAGAAACTACAAAAAAAACACAAAAAACCAAACACCTCTGGGTAAATCTTTCCAGAGGGGCTGGGACAACGACTTGTCCCACACAGGGCTCTTTTTTCATTAAGTTGTTACGTTCCCAATGTCTCTGTTTAAATGTGTTGCTCTCACAACAGTTGAAAACCATCACAGATGTCTAAAATTTGTGCCAAGTCCCACATTGTGAGACATGTACAAAGCAGTCATGCAATGCTCAGGAGGCAGCCTGGCCTCTGCACTGCTGCTGATTGCTGATGGCACAGTGGATCTTATTTATACTCTAAGTTTTACTCTCTTTAAGTTCCTTTCTCATACCAGTAGTTTTAGGAGAACTTAACTGCACTGAGTAAACTGTGATCCAAAATGCAATGTCAGGGAACTGTTTCACCCAAACTACAAGAGCAAACTCATTTTAATGCACGTTACCCTTATGTGCTCCCTCTGGGATCCGGGCAGGCTTCAGCTGAGAGTCACATTCAGGAGTTTTGCTGATGTGATCCTTTGCCAGCTAGATAATCACCTCTTAAACCAGGCAGGCAGGCAGGCATCATTGTGAAACGAGCACATTTCATGATCGTAAAGTGCCATCTTCAGAGTACTTCCAGACCTCACACTGTGATTGCAGGCTGCCTGTCCCACACCCTCCCTTTAATTAAGAAGCCTCTTGTGCTCATGCTGGGACTGTTACACACGTTGAACCTTGGCATTTTCAGATCTATTTCTCTTCTTTAAAGTCTTAGTGCTTCTATACAACCTGCAGGGACTGTTGCATTTCAAATGCATCTTTAATGCATTCATTTGTACATAACTTTGCCCCGGAAATATTCACAGCAGCAATACCAAACTGTCGTCAGCTTGAGGTACACATGAGTATCAGACTTAGTCTGACTCTGGGTAAGTAGCCATCTCCTTCAGAAAGTTTCATCAAAGAGATGGCAAAAAAGAGAAAATTTTCAGCATATTTATTGTACCCACTTCCCATCTGTGATGTTCACTGTAGGTCCATCAGGCCAGATATGGAGGAGGCTGTGGCACATTGCGCTTAGTGGTATAATATTTCTACAATATTGCAGTCATTGAACCAGGGATGAGGATGAGACACACATATAAAATGAGATGGAAGAGGAGAAATTGAGACAATCTCAACAGCAAGTTCAGTCTTATAAGAATCTTCTCCCTCTTCCTTCCCCCTCCTATGGCAGGAGGGTCACCCCAACTCCTCTTTTGAAGTGGTTAAATTCACTTCTACTGATAAGAGGACTGAGTGTGCGGAAGATTTTGAATCCAAAGAGAGTCAAAGTCAATCTCAAATAATCTTAATGTAAATTTTCTAGTCTTGTGGTAAGATTACCTCATTATTCAGGGATTTCAAGACATGTCTGCAGGTCTTTCAAACTGGAATAGCTTAAATTCTCTCAGGCTAGTCTATTCAGCTGCCCATGGCCTTAGAAATCAAGAAAATAAATCACATTTTTTATAAAGATAAAAATAAAGTCTGAATGTACATATTTATTTATATATCCCTTTTTGTCTTCTTATACCATTTTATAGAGGGCTCAATCTGATTTTAAAAAAGTGGGGGATTGGTTTGGGGGTTGGTTTGTTTGTTTTTTAAACAGTCAAATGTCAGCCGTAGCGGCTCCTCCGAAACGAGATGCAACCTTAATAATTTATTCAACCTTTGAGAAAAGAAGGGATTAGTGTGGTATATCCTCAAACTAGAAATTACTAGTCTTCAAAAAGAATAATAATAATGAAAAAAAGATTAAGCATTCCTATCAAAGCAAGAATTACTGTTGTAAAGGAGACTGTAGACAGAGGAATTGACCACCACGGGCAGAACAACTGAATCTTTCTGTGAATTATGGGACACCCCTACCAGTTAACCTCTTTCTACAGCCTGTGATGTTTCATACTAGCTAGAGAAACAATGTGCTGTGATGTGGACCTTGCCACAGAGTGGCAGAGTGTTAAATCTAGTTGAAATATCCCAGACAAACTGTAGTCCCAAGGAAGTAATTCTGAAATCTCAGGACTTTAAATCTATGCTTTCTTTCATCTTGGGGAATCAGAGTGGAAGCCCTGCTGCCACATTAAGACCATCACCCTTTTGTGGCAGTATGTTTTCTGAGATGTATCTTCTTTTGCTTTCCTTTGACTTTTAATAATGGAATAATCATTGTTGCCAGATTTTCTCTAGGAAGTCTGAGTTGCTGGGAAATCAGGGAAATCAGTAAGATGTCTGTTTCCAGGAAGCTTTTCTTTATAATCCCAGGCTAAGCCTGCTAGAGTCAATGCCCGTAAAGGCACAGGAAGAGATATGCAGGGAAATGACATTTCTGTAGAATTATCATAAGTCACAGTCCTTGCTTGCTTTGGACAAGCCTGCAAAGCAGGAGTGAGGAAACACTTGCTCTTCTATCCATTATGCAATGGCATTCAGTGAAGTATTCCCTGGAGGCAGGGTGATGACTTGGGACGTGGAAGACTCAGGTTCAGCTCCCTGGTTCACTGCAAAGGCAGCAGATAGGAATAATATGTGCCTACATTTCATCTGCTCTAGTTCACAGCCATGTATGAGCACAAAGGCACCTTTCCTGCTTAGCCCAGCAGACAGAAGCTGTTAGTTTTAACACGGATCAGTTACCACACCATTGCTCATAGCCTGACTTGCAAAGTTAGGTGCTCCTTCAGTGGCTTGTGAGTGTCACAGCCTAAACTGAAAAGGAAAGGATGATCAAAATATATTCCCACTGAGCTTGCTTAGATGGTGATGTCTGCATTATTAAGTACTGCATAAGTCTCTTCACCTTTTGATTTCTTATTGTGTCTTCGGACCTGCCTGTAAGGCACTGAACAGAATTCTAACAGTAGATAAATCATGAGAAAGAATAATAGTTTCTGATCATTTACACAATATGATTTTTTGTTCTAACCTGTCCTTTCTGACAGCTTTCCATAGATTCCAGCCATGGGCTTGTATGCTGTTTTCAAATTTATGTACTTTTGACTGCAGCTGAGATATCTCCCACACAGCTGAACAATTATTTGACTATTGGTTCTTTGATGTTAATACCCACCTTTTATTACTTCATCAATACTGAGTACAGGGTGAAATAGAGCCAACTACAACTTTTTAAGGCTTAGAGATTGTGGTCATGAAGATGACAGAATCAAATTCTCCTTGTCTATAGTTTATGGGGTTTGTGCTATTCCTCACACCAGTGACAGATTTTTGGCCACAGAAGTGAAATAATAAATTCACTTAAGGCACCTAAGGAGAGATGCTGCAAGTCCTCCTATTGAATAAACATCAAGTGGCCTCAAAAGAGTTAGAAAACAACGAAATTAGATGTGTAGATTTTCTATTTTGTGAAGGCAAAAAAATTAAGCCATTCCAGCAACACATTCATTTTCATTTTTGTCCTTAGTAGATTAATTCTCTTCTTTGTATAAAAAAATTATATAGTGTTTCTGTCCAGATTCTCAGCTGGGAAATTTGCAGCCCCAAGTAAACGAGATGTTGAAATGCTACAAGGAAAGCAATTCAGTCCCATGTCAGTAAATGTGCATGTGTTTTCTGATCTGTTTTTAAAAGCTGTCAACTTTTAAAAACAAATAAATGAATTCTGAAGATAACTTTATTCCTTTAAAACTACCTAATGTTGTAGATAACTGAAACCTGTTTCTGTGCTTATGTTGTCTGTATTGCTTAAATGAGATATAAATTAATGAGAGCATAAGAGATCATCATTATAATACCTGAAACCAAAGATCAAAATTCTCTGGTACAAATCATGGCCTGTAAATAAAGTCCTGAGTCAATGGCCTGAGTCAATAAAGCTAACATAATCCCAGTTTGGAGGCAGAAACTGGAATGGTTTATTGGGCTCACAACTTCATATTTAAAAGGATTTAGGGTTTACATATTTAACAGGGGGTTTACATATGCATCAGGAGGTTTGCATATTCATTCAATTACAATTGGGGACTTTACAGAGGTGAGGTAAAAGAGGAAATCCGAAATTACAAACTTTTGGGTCTTAGCACTTACATCATAGGAAAAACCCTACTTTATACTTTTTCCTAGAGGGTTTCATGGGGACAACAGGTAACACAAAGGGAGAGATAAAACACAAAAGGTTTTCTGCACAGGTTTGATGAGATTGGGATGTGGATTCCGTGGCTAGGGCAGGACATGTGATAATATCATATAAGGAGTTTCTTTATATCCTACTGAAGAAGACAGGAAAAGTCCACAGAGATGAGGTCAGGGAAGAGAGATTTTCCCAGCTTCTGATCCCCATGGCCTTCTGCAGAGACCACTCAATCTTCTTGCCGCAGATATCATATTTTGGAACCCAGCAATGGCCAAACCTTTTCAAAACGAATAGAGTTACTTGCCAGATCTTGGGATATAGCTGTGTAAGATCAGCTGAGAACTCAGAAAAATGAGGCCCAAAAATGGTGAATAAAAAAAGAGTTTGGAAATTTGCCTAGTTCAAGCACTGCTCACCTGTCAAGCACTGCTCATTTGTCATCCTGCTGCTGCAAAACCATTTACATAGAATAGTTGAGAAATTGTCAAAACAGACTGAGGCTTCCTCCTCAGAAAAAGTACCAAAATCACAGAATAGATGGGTTGGAAAGGACCTCTCGAGATCCTCAGATCTGATTGTCTTGGCTGGCTAGACAGGGAATAGTCATACTCCCACAGTGTTTAATATAAAGTCTGTCACTCAAATGACAGAATATAGTATGAAAGCATAAAACAAACAGGGTCAGGTGGATAAAAAAGGACTGAAAACTAATTATGATTCCTAGTAAATGTTTTCTGTTGAAAATATCGGATGGAATAAGTTTTGATTAAAACTAATATTTTTGCAGGTAGTATTGACTTTCTGCCTTTATTTGCTTTTTTAAGAGAGCCAACCACTCAGAAAGGCTTTTTTTAAATCTGAGAAATTGTATTTCTAAAATAAATATGTTATTAAAATGTCATAAACCATGTACCTATATATTTATTAATATATTACAAATATCATATGTGTATTTATATATATATATGTATATATATTAAAAAAAATATAAAATAATTTCCAAGTAACTATTAAGGATTGATCTAGACCTAGTTACAATACTTTTTCACACAGATTCCTGCTGCTTATATGTCCCAAATTCAGTCACCTTCTGGAAATACAAAAGTCCTCAGTCAACATAAGAGTGTGTTTAACCCAGAGGCATGGAGATGCTCCCTTTTTTGGGGCACTATGTCAGCAGCACAGCTTCACACAGAGAGGAGGACATATGGCAAGGGCAAAGGCAGCCACCTGTGCACAGATCCCAATCACTTAGCAATACTGCTAAATATGGGAAAACAGAAACTCCTGAAAATAACAAATTATAATGCTATTATGGCTTAGGAAAGCCTGGAGAGGATTAAATGGTCTTTCCCAAAGGAAAGAGAAATAGTTCATTCAAAGACACTATTAAAGGCAGTCACGAATGCCATGTCCCCATCCTTATCTATAAAAATATTCCTCTCAATAGTTTTGATGAGCAAAAATGAAGAAGTGGTATATTTTCCAGAACTTCCTCTTCGCTATTTCTCAATAACATGAGGCACTTCCCTGGCCTGTCTCCTAATGAGTGACTCCAGACATGAACATAACACAGAGCTGACTCAGCTGGCTGTGTTTCCTACCCACACGCAGTATATCTGTCTGCTTTGAAGGATAGCACTGCAGCAAGAGACAGAAGCACTACATGGTTTGGAACCAGCAGCTGAACCATGGAGAATTAGTTTCAAGGTAGAAGACACTTAGCAACATAATCATCTGTCTTTTTACAATGTTTACAATGCCAGGGGTTTGTCGATTTCTTCCCATGCTTATGTTTGTGACACTCAATTTTATTAGAATGAACCTTCCCTCTGGGTGCGTTGGCCAACCATAAAGTAGAGAGATACAGTGAAGCCTATTATAAAGTCAAAATCTATAAATAAATTTAAGTCACAATCTATAAATAAATTTAGAGTTACACAAAATGTCGCTAGGCATACTGAGCATTTTATTATTCAATATGTCTTTTTGCTAGTGGCGTTTCTTCTTAATTCTGAGAGATCTGTATTTTACTAAGCCCAGTAAGCATTTAATAACCAGCACTTTAGAGCAACTAACTCTTTTCTTCAGTAGACAAATGGAAATACAGAGCTCTTTGGAAGGTTACTGACAATTTCTAGCTCATGATTAAAAAAAGAAACTTGGTTTGAAACAGCTGAAACCGAAACCCATGCCTACTTCTAGCAGAGCAGAATGTTTTTATACAGACAGATCTATAAACTTACATGCAGTTTTGATACCTAAATGAGATGTTAGTGCTTCCTAACAACACAGCTTTCAGTTTACTAAAACTAGTGTTTTTTTCTCCATTTCTTATATAAATTATTTCAATCCTAATCAAACTCCTTAACTTAGATGCCTAACGCTGAAAGATATGAATATTATATACAGTTATACTGGTCTGTCATGGCATCTGGGGCTCAGAATTCTTGAAATCAGTGTCATTCAGACCTTGCTATGCAATCTTTTTCAGAAGAAAAGCTGTCCACTGAGACCTATTCTCTATTTAAATCCACCGTGTTTGAAATTTACAGCTATACGAACATCGACAATTTAAATTCACAGCCATTTCCCCAACTTAAACAATGTTTCCTTGATTCACATGGAAACCAAACCACTGTAATGAAATGCATCCATTTATACTCTCTGCGTACTCAAAGTTAAATAACTAATTTTGGAACGGGTTCCATGTCGTATAAGACTTCCTCTATCACCATAATTTTTGAGCTACTCTGTACAAAATTGAAAGAAAGATGCCTTATGTAATCTCAAAGTTCAAAGATGTTAACATCAGTTGCAGAAATCAAAGGTTTGATTTCAAAGATCATTATTTTCATGCTTAAGTGTCCTTAGGTAGGGCCTACTTTTCAAGTGGGCTGGCAACAAAAAAATCATTGTGACACAAAAGGATGGGATCAATGCTCAGTACTTTTGAATGCTTGGCATTTTCTATAAATTAGTTACAGAGTCACAAGTGAAGCAACCAATAAGTTCTCTCCTGCTATGTCACATTGACATTTGACTGGAGATCAGCAGGAATTAAACACAATCCTCCACATGTCTTTGAGACACAACTTCGTTGAGCAGGAAATCTTCACCTATTTTGTGGGTAGATAAGCCAGGTCCCAGTACTTCCATGAGAAAAGGAAAGTCCTGTCTTTAGCTGCAGAAAATCTGAGGACTGGGGTCAGGCTGTGTCAACTGAGGTTCTGCCCTGTGGATTTGCCACTGCATTTTTTGTATAATTTGAGTAAGGCCAGAAATTCCCTCAGTCATTACTAAAGCAGAATTTCTTCTGAAGTCGAACAAAATTTCATCCATATAATTTAGTAGGAATTTTCTTAACATTGCAATTTATGAAATGATTAACAGAATCTATAATTAAAGGCATCTTAACTTACTAATTTCAAAGCCCTAGTAAATGCCAGGGGAAACTCAAGCTGAAGTCTCTGTCGGGTTTGAAATAAGATGAACAAATGGTTTTCCAGGTAGAAGAGCAGTTGAATATCTGAATGATGCTCATGTTATTAGTATTCCCAGTTAAAACTGTCTTGAGCTCAGAAAGTTTGCGAGTACATCTAGACCTAAATGGCTGAGCCCTAAAGCTAAATATATAGTTGATCCATAGGTCATGTTAAGCACTAGACTTGCAATTCTTAATTAAATCATTTTGATACTACAGAACAAGTAATGTTACCAGCAAACCATCAACCTCCACGGAGAGTTGTAAATGCTACTGCTCTGCATATTCAACACTTAATACATTAAAAATTATTTCAAAGTCAAATAATATATATTATTTGTAATAATTAAATTGTATTTTCTTTTTCTTTGTACTTATTAAAAACATCACTCACAAAATTTCCAACTTGTAAATAAATTACTACAATCCCTTTTACTCCCTACACTTAATATCTTAATGGAAATAAACACAACTCTCTCTTCTCAAAATGCTACCATATTTTATGTGTTTATGGTGCATTCATTGTGTTTACTGTTCTGTATTTAGTGATGCAAAATAATCTTTAAATCAAACACACCAAGCCAAATGCCATTAAGTACAATCAGATACTGTATGATTTTGAAAGCATCAGCCCAGATGTTAGGTATGGTCTACTGCAAGAAGAGTGGAAAAGGCTAATAATACAAACAATTATAATTGCAACTTGATATCTTTCTTTCCAATGAATTTTTGTAAATCAAAGAAGAAGGTAGGGAGGAAAGAGAACTCCTTTATAGCAAAAACACATTCAGTAAAATAAAATAGTATCTATCATCCATTGTATTTTTCATACATCTCCTTGGTTTTCTGGCACCCTACAAGTCACGACTGCAACAGCTTTGGTTGCTGCAGTAATTTATATTGATTTACCAAGCTGCAGTTCTTCTTGTCATTGTTATCATTGTGTTTGGATTTGTTGAATGAAATTAAAAAGTTCAAGAGACAAATAGATTGCACCAGAGAGGTTAGCTGGGAGATTGTAGTTCAGTTTTCTGCTTCAGCTAAGAGTCATTCTAAAGACTAGTTTTACAGCACAAGCTGAAAGTAGGTAGAAGGTAGAAGTAACTATGGTCCTTGCTCACTACTGAAGTAATTTGAAAAGAGTTTTCTAATTTGCAGAAAGCACTACTGAATAAAGAATTTGACCTTTCCCTGAGAAAACAGCAAAATTTAAATGGACAGTTGCCAGTCTGAGAGTGTCTTTGTGATAATACTTGAAATCAAATGTACTTGGTTGTGCTTGTGCCAGGGTTGAAGTCGCCTTCGTATCTTTTTTCCCTGAGCCTTGTGATAATTAGACAAACTAGATTAACAAAAGGAACTGTCCAGCAATCCTGACAAGTAAGAATAGCTACAAGTTCATGAGAGAAAGAAAACGAAACTCCTATGCTCATCCTGTGAGGACTACCTTGCCCCTGAAAAAATTTTGCATTACAGTGGGATAAGCACTGAGAAAATTTGTGCTTTATTTTGAATGTTTGCTTTAGTTTACTTTTTTTAACATAGGCAAAAAATGAACAATTGTGTCAATTCTGTCATCATCAGGGAGACAAAATTTACACCACATGAACAGGTTGAACAGATTATATACAGCCGCTCCCCTCTTCAAGTGCTGTGCTATTGATAATTTGCATTCACAATTATTTAAATATATCCGAATTCTGTTTTCTATTCCTCAGGCATTAGTGAATTAGCAAATATTGTCTGTTGCAAATCATGAGCAAAGTCCCTCATATATGTTGTGCCTGAAGCCAGTAAACTTGCTGAGCAAAGTGTACGAGGACTTGCTTAAGGACTAAGGTTGTCCAGTGATTCTACACCTTGGTCAAGAGTCTTAGATCCCTTGTTTTTCACCGCAAGAGATATGAAAGACTGGAGCCTTCCCTGGTATGTGACAGGCTTCATTGCAAAGGTTACCAATTATTTTCAGAAAGACAAAATGGTCCCCAGCATGTTCACAATCCCTGCGAGAATCACCTGCATTGCCATATCGTTAGGCTGAGATCAACTCTTTCCATCATCTAATGATTCTGCAGTCAGCAGTGACAACATGTTTCCTCAGTATCCAGTGAGAATCTTCCCATAGACTTGCAATCAAGTCAAGATTTTAAATTAAGTTTTCAGATGGTGAAGAAAGTAGGTACTGCTTTGACTGTCAGGGAAAATAAGGCAGAGAGAAAGTGATCCTGTCTGGTGCTGTAACCCTGATATGGCCCCACATGGTGTGAAGTGGCGTCAGAGATGCTCATATATTTGGAAGTCATGGCAAAGATCTGTTTTCTGAAGTCCAGATTGTAAGCACTTAGAGGATGATGTACCAGAGGGCACGGCAATAAGTGAGAACATTTTGAGATGGAGCCTCTCAGGCACCGACCTAAATCCCTCCCCTGTCTGGGGACAGGACAATGTGACTTACACAGATCCTCAGGGCTGTCTGAGTTTTACAGAAAGGTTCTCCCACCCAGAGAACCCAGGCTACCATTCAGCCTTCCCTTTCCCTCCTCTGCCTGTCCTGCACCTTTATGGACTCCATGCAAAGTTTTACCCAGAAACAGCAAATGATTTGTGTGTACCTGATGGCCTGTGTGGTTGATAGGTTTGCTGTCATGGACTCAGTGATATAGAATGACAGGTCTCAGACAGTGTAGAAAATCTCTGGTATCTGAGTGTTTATGTTCTTTTTCCTGAAGTAGCAAAAATTCATCCTCTTACAGCTTCTATCCGATCAGAACACAGTGTTCATTGCCTTATTTAAATGTAAATGACATGATATTTTTATCTCTAGACCTCTGCTTACTTTATCTAAAATTCCTTTTTGGGGTTTGGGTCAAATTTTTTTGTTTGTTTGCTTTTCTCTTTTATTTTTGACTGATGTTTAGTTTATTTGATCATATGATTTAATTTAATTTCTAATAGAAGTGTGGTTGATAATCTAATACTTGACAAATAACTCCAAAATTGCTATGTATCACTGAAAAAAATAAGGATTAAAGTAATGCCAACATGAAACACTAATACCAGGAGAAAAACTTTGCTGTTTCATGCCTTCAAAGAATCAAGCCTTGTCATCTCAGTATACTTTTACCCTTCCTAAACATTTTTACTTTGCACCTATAATTTTATTTTTTTTAGCATATAAAAGAGGCCTTAAGAAAGTGCATATTGTCCTATTAAGTCAAGTCCTTATATTACATTCTACAGCTTAGGTTTTGTCTTGAAAAAAAAAAAAAACACATTTAATGAGCCTTTGTGTAATGTTAGATATTATTCATGCAGGTACAATAGAAGAAATGGTTTTCTACATAGCTTATAAGCAAAGAAGTTCACTTGTGGGCATGTAATTTCTGAGGAAAACACATTTATTATTCACTTAGTGGAAACCTGAAGGAAAATAGAAAGGAAAAAAAGAGCTAGAATAGAGCTTTTGGGAAATGCAGCTCTCATCCTCTTCTCAGAGGAAATTTAAATCAAATTAGAACTAGTATATTTTCATACAGCATTTATAAGCATGTAGATTTTGGGGGGAAATTATGATCTGTTTTTACTAATTATCCAAACCAGTTTGATTTTTACAACTATTCACAAAATTCAAGGAACCCACCTTCAGAAGTAACTCTGGGTAACTACCCAACCCCCTTCCCAGATAAGTCCATACCACTGCTCTGCATGTCACTGCTTACTGAAGCAATTAATCACTTTTTTGGACCATTTTAATCTTTGACCAGATCAGCTGCTCAAAAACAGTGGTAAAGCAAACAGCAAAGGCAGAAAAGAGTAGTTCAGATTTAAAGTGGCTAAGTCAGCCCTTTCCCCAGACAAAGCAGTAGGGTCTGGTGAGTTCTCACATGCCTGGTGAGGGCCAGAGGAGCTGGGCAGCCCCTGGAGGCAGGGAAGTCAGTCCACTCTTAGTGTAAAGACAGGGAAGATGAGCAGATCATCATATTGTAATAGAAGAGCCAAAAATAGAAAATTATATCAATTTACAGACTGTAGTATATGTTGTTCCAGTTTTGGAGACGAGATTTTAAATACCAAAGGATGGAGAAATGCTGAAATTGGGGCTCTGCCCCAGCAGTGACCACAGTGGGTGGATGTATGTCCTGACTGCCTTGAGACTTGGGTCCATCATGGAGCTTTACATTCCACCACAACACATAAATTTATTTTTTCTCAATAATATTTTATTCTTTGTTTTCCTAAGCTTTAAATCCTACACATGAGCTGTTTGGAAGTTGTTCCTATCTCAGTATCTCTTTAAGTCTTCTGAAAGTCACACCATTTTAAAGAAGTCAGTAGACTTCCATTTTAACATAAGTATTGAAAAAAACAAGAATCCCATGCAACAACTGAAAAAAGTAAAGGTATATGCACCATTGCATTGC
This sequence comes from Neopelma chrysocephalum, assembly GCF_003984885.1. NCBI lineage: Eukaryota > Metazoa > Chordata > Aves > Passeriformes > Pipridae > Neopelma > Neopelma chrysocephalum. The sequence continues at coordinate 21,639,685 of NW_020897703.1, forward strand.
ACTTCTTTCATTACTTCATTTTATATAAGGACATACTTCATTTTATATAAGAATATACAAGCAACTTACAGATAGTTGTCAATAACTATATTCTGCCATTCACAATACATGAAGTTGGCTCATTACTCAAGAAGAAGGAATCATGAAGTTTCTATGGAAACTTCCTAATTAATAGCTCACAGTGCTAAGCCTTTTTCATTTGCAGATTTCTAAGTATTTTCCAGTGAAACTGCAGTACAACAAATACAAGCCTACTGGACATAGTTTGGCCTTTTCTACTTATAGACCACTTGGTCTATATTACATGGAAAAAAATCTGACCCGCTTCCCTCATGCCCTTGATTCCAAATCATTTATGCTTTAGCTCAGTAAGTGGCTTAGGTGCCATTGAAAAAATATGCTATGTCCCGTTAAATAAACATAATCAATTACTTTGGTTTCAAATATAACTCCTTCTGTTAAATGCCAGCACGTACTGATAGATGTTTATGGATTAAGGCATCAGTTATTAAAAGATTTAAGACATAACTGATGTATTTGCACTATTTTCATAACAGGGTCTGCTGACACAACAGAAAAGGAACAAAAATGGTATTGGGCATTCCTAATTTGTCTGTTTATAACTGGAGTACACTTCGATGCATAAACATTTCAGATTTCTACTTCAATAAATTAAGGAGAGAATATTTGTACCAAACATCACTGGAAAATTAATTACCTTTAGAGGTCCAATTAAGGTCTAAATTATTCCTGCTTGTCTGTGATATCAATGATCTTCATTTAGGTAGTAAATTTAATTTGTAATATTTAAAGCCATTGTACTGACATTTTTTTAAATGAGATGACTAAATGAAGAAAAAATTATGGATGCCCTGAAAAATTTGCTCATTTATAAAACTGAGTTTATTAACCTTTCTTAGCTCTGTTGCTTACATGGTAAGTCCATTGTCTCATACTGAGTTCTTATGAGATTTGTGAGAAAAAGTATGCAGGGGAGAACTCCTATGAGAAAGACACCAGTCTGTGAGTCTAAACCACACTGAACCCCAAGTAATTCCCACTTGCAGAGGACCATCCTCCTGACAGACATTGATAGGATGGTTCATTTATTAGCCCCTTATTCCAGAACTAATTATTTTTAATTTTAGAAACATGAACATGACTGCATAAATCATTTATTTGGGTTTATTTTTGTTCTCATGAAGCACCTAATGACAGATGTAGAAGAACTTAATCCTGTTTTGATGGGTTTAGTGGAAGGTTTTAGGTTTCTTTGTTTCTCTGTGCATCCAATCAAGGAGTAGATGGTAGGATGCTGAACAATTGAGGAAGAGAGAAATATTGGGAAAAAAAAGTTGGGCACTTCCAACAGTGAAGTACAGGAAATAGCGTATTTTTCTGTCCATATATTCTTCTTACCTTGGCAGTTTAAGTAGGGATTACAGTTCCTCTTTGAGAAAATAACTGAAAGGGTTACAAATCCTTTGAACCATCACTGAAATGCCAGAAGGTGGCCTATCATACAAATGTGAAGACATTTAAGGGGTTTCCAATTCACAGCCAGATCGCTTCCACAATTTTTTGCCTTACTAGTTGCTTTTATACATAGATACATACATATTTTTAACATATTTTTAACTTTAATGGTTCATTACCATAATGGGAGAGTCAAATGCAGATTGCAAACCTGCACTTTCCAAAACTGGAGGGGTTTCAAGGACCTCACATTCTGTCAGGCTCACCCACTTAGTTTAATCATGCAAGTAACTAATGGGGTTAGTGTAAGAGGAAAATTCAGGCTGAGTATCCAGAAGGGAAAAACAATAATCTGGACAGTCGAGATGCGCTGAGCTGTGAAATTAGCCTCCCTGAGGGATGTGGAAGAAACAAGAAAATTCTAAAATACCAGAAAGCTACTGTGAGACAAAGAGCTACATGGGTCTGAGATCTTCGACAGGCACCCTCTGTCTGACTCCTGGAGTGATTTAACACGTTGCTGCGCTCATTCTTCTGCCAGATAGGATCACCTCCAGAGCAGAATTGGAAGGAAAATGGGCGGTTTATCAACTTCAGAACCCAGCTGTACTTCCTAGGTTGAACAGCTGATAAAAATGGGGTTAAGCTCATGGTTCAGGCTGTCAGTCAGTGAATGTGACATGTAGGTTCCTTCCGGATTGCGTTAGGCCTTCTACATAGTGTGGGGGAGGAGAGACAGGGGCAAGCTTAGGAAAAATAACATTTTAAACCTCCCTGGAAAGATTTGTCAGAAGACACCTGTCAGAGCTCTGATAGTTTTTGAGTTTTTGTAAGTTCGGGTTTTTTTTCACTTTTGACTCCCACAGTAGCTTAAAACTATGAAAAGCATAGCAAGGAAAAAAATAGGCTGAGGCACACATCTCCAGAAATAGCGAAATAGAAACAGATTTAAATAAACCAGGGTAAATAAAATTGTTAGAGGCAAATTCACACAAATTATCTTCCACCCACTTCTGAGTTGGTCCCCGATACTTAAAGGCTTTCTTCCATCCCAAGTGCTCTGGTGATGACTAGGACAACTACTCTTGGCTCTATTTACTTCCTTCACACATTTTATTGGGTAAGAAAAGCTGCCAAAAGTGGGAGTTTTATGAAAGCAGTCATAAAATGTTATGGGTAATGCTAAACAAATTATGTTTTACTCTACAAAAATGGTCCTTTCTTTGGGTAAAAACCAACAGTTACCTGAGAGAAATCAGTTTGTCTCTCTCAAAGCAATGATAAACCTATTGTCAAGGGCTAGAGCTGGCGACTGTAGAGGCTGTGGAAAGTAGTACATTATTGAAGCTGCTTTCCTGACAGTGATTTCTGAAAAGCTATTAGTGATTTGATACCTTGATGTCACAATCTGCAACAGGTGTTTCCACGCATAAATGATGCTCAGTGCCCTACCCTAGGATTGAGGACACCTCAGTTCATTGCTTTTTACTGTCCCAGTAGCTGCTGGGACCTGTACTTAGACATTTTCCTCTTGGTCTATCAAGTTTATTACCACTTTGCTATGCAGGAACTACCTTTACTCTCCCCTCTGTATGCTGTCTGACATGATGGGACCAATTATCAGGACTTTATACTATAAAAGTATAGTAATGCTGGGCATTACAGTTTTTATTTTTCCACTGTTTTCCTTGCTGTTGTTTTGGTTTGTATATGTTATTCATGTATAATGCAGGTAGTTTATAACACTATGGAAAATAGTTCAATACAGTCCAGCTCTGACAGCCAGCACAAGCCATTCCTGTAGCCAGCCTGCCATTCTTCTAGATCATGCCTTATAATGCTACCATGGGGAGTTCTGAATGGAATTTTAGAAGTTGAAGTGAGACCTTTGCAGTGTATATAGTATCTGGGTGAACAATCTCAAAAATTTCCCTTTAGCAGGCATCAAAATTTGGACGTGAAGTGCTTTGGTTTCTTAAGTTCTGCTTCTCCTATGCTAAGCTAAAACGTGCTTCCCATCTGACTCATACAAGGAGTATTTAAATCCTCAACCGTTGGAAGTCCATGCATTGGGCATTTCTCCAAGTACCACACCCCATCCAGCAAATGTTGTTGGGGTTCACCTACCACAGCAGCATACAGAATATGCACCCATCTAAAGTTCTTTCCAGCTACACTATGCAGCTGAAAAGGAAGGGACCTGGATTTAACTCTTCTTTTTGAGATGCAAATCCACTATTCTGGAGAGTGCAATAACTACTAATCAACTGGCTAATGGGAGTTGGCATTTTCAATTTCTCCTGTAAAAACCTGTTCCACATTGCACAAAAGACTGGAGGGAATGGGAAGAGAGTGCAGCAGAGCCTGACTCCGTCATCTCATGATAGGCACTCACCTGGAAACAGAGAAATATGGCTCTCTATCTTCTCCAATAGTACTGTTTATGCATTTCATTCCATGACTATTTAATGCAAAAGATATAAAATTAGGAGTCCATGAAGCATTAATTAATTTATAACCATTGTTCACTGGCTTTCATCCTCTGAGAGCGGAACATTTTGTGCTCTGGAATAGGAATGACAAATGCTGCTTCTCTACCCTCTCTGTTTCCTCTGCTTCCAGTTTCATCAGATCACAGGCTCTTTTACCTACACTTAGACCTTCAGAGTTCTGCAGTGATACCTCATTTCAGATTACCCAATGTGGAGAGCAAATAGTGGGATAGCATTGCAGATAAATAAAGGGAGATTCCAAGGGCAATGCTTCTGAACAAGTGACGTTTTAGAAGTACCATAAAAAGTTCACAGTTCATCTTAGCAAATATAGTATCTACCTGTGAAGCTATTAAGCTGTAACAGGGAACACCTCCACGGCATTCCTTCCCTTCAAGGTAATCCTTGCCATTGATGCAAATTAAAAATTATTGAAATGATAAACATTCACAAATTCTGAAAAGCAGGATGCTACATGAAATTCCATAGTGAAGTTATGCATTATTTGCATAATGGAAAGTGCAGAAATACATATTGTTGTCAGGATAAACAAACAGTTTAATATTCCAACCCTTTTGGCTTTGCACTTACCCAACCACATTCATACAGTGTAATAGTCTCACCTTTTCTGGTAACTCTTCCTGGCCTCTTAAAAGGAACGAAGAGAATTTTATTTTCTTCTCTTTGCTCACTAGTCTGTATGTACCCCATCATCATTTAGAGGGGGTTAGGAGTATTACCCTCATGGAAGTCACGTTACAAGACACAGCCCAAGACCTTAAGCCACTGAGTGCCTGTTCAGAGTGAATTATATTTCTACCTGTAAGAGTTTACAGGTGAAGGTGAGGTGCAAGCGCTATGTAAGATCCATAAATCCTTTAGTTTGCAAATATGAATATGATTTGGCTTTTGTTGGTATAATCAGAACTTTAGCTTTTTCTGAGCATACAAGGAGTAGAAAAAAGCAGTAAATAAATTAATCTATTTTAACTGTAGAAGCAAGGAAAAGTCAGAAATCATGGTAGTTACTTCTAATATTCAGAAAGACTCTATTTTATAGAATCACTTCTGTGTTGCTCTTTCTAGTTTCTAACTACATAGCTTAAAGCAGGAGATGGTGTAGATTCTATTTCTATTTTGAAATGTTCCTTTTATAAGGAAGAGGTAATTGATTTTTATTATTGCCTACCTTATTTCTGCTTCAAATTATTTGTTCTAAAATGTTAGTTATTCAAGAGGAGTCTATTTTATGATGTTAAACTTGTGGAAAAGGAAGACCTCAGTCCCATGAAAAAATTGTGTGGTGAGAGAAAAAGCTTTTGGCAACTGGAGGGAAAAGTCCCTTCCTTACATGACATATTGCAGCGCTTGAACCCTAGTCTCAAACAAGAAGGAAAAACTCTCTTGGTCTTCATAAAAAGATTACGATGTGATGTTTACCACAAAGATTGAGTGTTTCACCCTTTCTTTGTAGATAACATAATTAGAAACACGTGTGCTCACACATGATTTGCACACACTGGAACACCAAGGCAGACATCACCTGAACAACACTGTTGAAGACCACTGATCTACACTGATGTTTTCAGCTGCAGGGTTGTGCTGCTCGACCCTAATGCAAACATACCAAATTTTTCAACTGTTTCTGGAACCAATTTAATTATTTTAAACCACTGCATTTCTTCAAAATAAGAGCTACAATGAGACACAAACATCATGTCTGCAAGTTCATGTTTTTTACCCAGGTAAATAAAGCTTTTAATGTTAAGATCAGAGAGAAGCTCAAATAGACACATTAGTCTTGGACAAACTGAACTTAAAAATAAAAGAAATAATTTCAGTCCTTGGAAATCAACATTGTCTAGACGTCTACATGTTTACCCAGGATCTTGGGTACCTTTTGCAGCCCAGGCTGAAAGTTACATTATTTCAACTATGCTATTATTACTATTGTGCTAAGATGTGGAAAACTATCTCAAATTCAACCTAACAAGCAGTCCTACATTCCTCAGAAGCAACATTACTGAACAGGGATTTGCAATAATTTTCAGAAATACTTCTGTAATGTGATATTAATACAGTCAGCCAGCCAGTTTTAAATCCCACATATGTATTTTGGGTATAGTCAAGTGCTTGATCTGAAGAAAACCTTTCCTATTCTAAACAAACATTTATTTTAAAAAGTGCAGTTGCAGGAATTTATAAATATAATGTAATTTCAGAGAAACAAATTCATTTGACATAAAAAACATTACATAAATTTTTTTTGAAAGAAATTTTAACAATGATAAAGAGAAAATTTGTCCTTTTCCAACTTTTTTCCCTTTTTAAATTTTTTTTTTAACATTTTTTGATTTTTTTTTTCTCCTCAGGCAGAGATAAATTAGCCCCAATGCCTCAAGGCTAGCAACATTTAAATTCAGGAATTCATGCATATAATCCATAATGACAAAGGACTGTAGCTGAAACTGCCTCTATTAAGAGGAATTTTGAACACTAAAACCATATCCACTAAATAATGCTGGTTAATATTTTAGGTATTCTGAAGAGACTGTGAATTTTTTACTAATTTAAACTGAGCTGGATAAATCCCTCTAGCCAGCTCTGCCAGGAAAATTGGAAGTTAGGAGCCCAAATTCCTTTGAGGGTCCAAGGCAAAGTTTCCTAATGTTGTAGAAAATCAGATTCAGTTTCCTAAAATGTCATGATTTTAATAATTCAATAAATGTCATAATTTATTTTTTAGGCATAACAAATTCTAAGGAAGATATATACTGCTCTTTCAGGATTCTTTTATACAATAATGATGAAAAAACTCAGAATGACACTACTTTAACCCATATACCACAAATTACCAGATAGGAATAAAAAAATTACTCCTAAAGCCTAAAAAAGTATATCATACACAAACAAAGCCATAATATTACTAGCAATATGAGACAAGGTGCATATAAAGATTCCCTACCATGGAACTGAAATTATCTCTTAAATATTTTACTCTAGTGTCTTTTTCAGGTTTTTGCACATTTGTCAGGGCTGAATTTATTGCATTTTAAGAAAATCTGCAAACACAGCAACTGTGCTTATTCTCTTTGTTCAGTCTTGGCTCTGTTAAAAAAATATCTACTCCTTACTTTCCCCTCTATTAATATCTCAGCAGCTATGAGCAAACTTTCAGTACTTTCACAGTGTATAGTTTACTGGAAGAATTAGTCAAACTTTCTGGAAGGAATGGGAACATTAACAAAACCTTGTGGCTGTTTCCATAGTCATAATGTGGAACAAATGCATTATTTTTGCTACTGAAAAATGGAGGAAACGGGCTCATAATGCAGCACTTATATTTCCATATGTGAATGGGTGTGTGTTTTTATGTAAGCATATAGAACTTAAAATATTAGAAGCTAATAACTGATTACAGGGCCAAATTATAATCCAGACAGTAATATTCTGCCTACCCAATTTCCCCTGCATTTTGAATTTTAAATGCTATTCTCCACTCACTGTCCATACACAATCATGTAAAGTGGATATGTCCTTTAAATGGGTGGTATTTCAATTGAAGTTGAAAGGTCATGGATCCTTGTTTTCAAAAAAACTTTTGTTTAGATAGTGAAGCAGTAAAATCTGTATTTCTTTTCCACCATCATTCATGAGACTCATGTGATTTAACACTCTGAGGTGTCCAAACACTTTTGCATTTTGTAGCAAAAAAATTTCCATCCAGCTCAGAGAATTTAAGGAAGGTAAAATCCTTTTTTTAAGGTAAAATCCTTATTTGACCATTGAAAAGAAAGTCTGCAAATGGAGAAAATGCTAGTGTAGCCATTCAAAATCCCCACAATGCAATGTGCACTGAGAAAAATCACCTAAGAACTTTCCAGAATACTCAGTTGTGGGTCCTGACATCAGAGATTCATAGCAACCATTTTGCGGACAAAGTTACAAGAACAAATCTTAAGACAATTCAGGATTCTAACACTCTTGTGTCTTTCACCTCCCTACTTTTCCTATCATGTTGGAATCAGACATTTCAGGTGAAACCTCAGCTGACAATATAATCAAAAGAGACGTTCCCAGGTTTGATTAACCTACAGTCCAAATAGGTTAATGACAGAAGGAGCTGGGTCACTTGTCTCAGCTTATATAGAAAATCAGGGCAAAAGCTGAAAAGTCCATTTAGGTCCGAACCAGTCTGTGTTGATAACTGTTGGACAGTGCAGCTTCCCACATGACCTGTTTGACAGCAGTGTAAGAGAGGAAATTGTGACTTTCAATCTTCAAGCTGATACTACACCAGAGAATTTCGTATTTGCTCATTTGGACATGTTTCTCCTTTTATTACCCGATGTGGCCTTTTGAGATAGTCCCTGTAGATGACACCAGCAGCAAATTAAGACAAAAGCCAACAGCCTATGGAAATAACTTGCACCACAGTGTTGCTTGCAATGATAAGCAAAGACCCTTAATCCCAAATGTAGCTGAGCACTGGACACAGGTGAAAGTTCTGAGGATACTGACCACCAATAACGAGGCCAAGGCCAGTTATTTATTCCACTTACCATATTTGCATCACTCAGAAGGCAAAGATTTTGAGTTTTTATCTTTCCTTACAGTGGTGTTTTAAGGAACTATTCCTAAACTAACTATACTGATGTTTCTCAACTGCTGGGTCAGATCAGATGATGAGAGTCATAAGGCATTGGAAATATTATGAAACTGTAACAGAAAGAAAATCTCATTCCCAAAGTATTCATATCCTTCAGGGCCAAGTGCTCTCCGTAACCCCTCATAAATCGAGTTAGCACTGTTACCATGGACACTTTCTCCTCTCCCTTTAATAAGAAATATGTAAATTTGTAAATAAGTAGAAAGAGAACTACATGATGTTCTTTTCCCCTATTCTTTCTGTTGTGTTTTGTTGTTTTTTTTTTTAATTCATTGCCAGCATTTCTAAGTGAAACATGAAATACTTTCCCTCCCACCTTTTTCCATCAAATCTAAATGAATACTAGTTAAAAAGGGGAAGTATGCTAACTCAGTCTCAGTAGTTTAGTGAAAGAATAATCTCTTGCCCATGTTAAGCAGCACTAAAATCTTCATATGCAGCAGGTTAGAAGACCAAAGAAACACCAAAGAGAGACCAAAGCAAGAGGAAAAAATCCTAAGGTTGCAAATTCTTCTGTGATGGGAAAAGCCAAGCTATCCAGGTGAAAAAAATCATGTTTGTTACGCAAAAGCAACTTATTCATTTATAATGAAGAAGAGGAAAATACCACAGGAACAAATAACAACGAAACCAATAAACATGCAAATTCCTAACTCTGCCTTCAAAACATATTCAATTTTAAAACCTGTTTATCCTTCAGACCAGCTGAAGAAATAGGAGAGAGGAAGAAAAAAAAATGTAATCTCTAGCTTTAAGAAATAGCTTACGGAAAAAGCTTAAGCTGCTGAGAATATTGAGTGAACAAGATGATTTCATAATACAATTTGTGCCAGTTTGGTAATGACACTAAACATGTAGAATAAAACCGAAGAACAATCATCTAGTAATTCAAGTCAAAGCTTATTTATTTCCTTTTAAATGCTTTTTTTTTTCTGGTGCCAGACTTCCTCCAGAAACTAGCTGGATTGAGTGAAGCTGGACATTGCAGAGTTTTAATCTAAGAAACATTCCACCACTTAAATCATCTTCCTGTGGGTGCTCCATTTTTACAGAAGTTTGGAGGAAAAATTTTTCGAGGCGTTTTTGAAAGGAAGGAGTGATCCAGGTTACAGACTCTTTGCACTTGGGACCTGTGAAGGGACCTCAGCCATTGCATGAGATAGTAGGCAGGAGGTGAGAGAGGGAGTTTGATCTTTACGTATGTGCTGAAATGATAAAGTTAGATACAAGTTGTGCTTCATAAAGGCTACTGAGAAAGTCAAGAGTCAAAGATTTCTTTTAACTGCTGGGTATAGTGGACCCACTTTATGATGTAGACATCTCCAAGGGGTAGGAAGATTCAGTTTAAACACTCTTTGTTGGTTACTTTAGTTTTGCAAATTCTAAAGTCTGTTGTGGTATGGCAAATGTTTCAGTAGGAATTCACCCCACCTAAATGCAATTGGATAATAAGCAGCCACTTTATGTTGACTGGTTGATTGACTGATTGACTAGAGAGTGAGCTGAGACATGGTGGGAGAGTCTTCACTGATGGTAGACACCTAGTTTAAGACGTGTCAGTTCATTTTCCGTAATATCTTTCTCTTTTCACTGATAGGAGCCTGTTTGACACGCTTGGACTTGACATCTTGCAGGCAGATAAGATGAATCCCCCTACCCTTTGGGTCAGGCTTGATGTGATTCATCGTGTCCAGCTGTAGCCAGACCTCACTTTGCTTCTCCTCTATTTGTGCCTGCTAAGACTTGCACCTGCTAGAGAAACCTTGCTGGGAAAAGATGAAACCCAGATGAAGAGAGCAGAGGGAAGGATGAGTCCAGATTTTATCACAATTGCAGTGGTTTGGTGTTCACACAGTGGCTTGTGTAATTGAAAGCTTTCCTTCTGACACTTACATCTCTCCTTGTGTTCAGGGGCTTCAAAGTGATTTTCAGAGGGGCATTTCATGCCCCCTTGGAGCTGATCAATGGCCCCAAGGACTGAAGCAGAAGAGAAATTGCTATTGCTATGGTCTCAGGGAAGCCTCAGGAGCATGGCTATAAGGGTAAATATAATCACAAAATGTGTCTAGACTATTTCTAGCAGTAGGTGACATCTGGGCAAAACAAGCTGATCTGGAGGTAAGTAAAAAAACATACTGGTTATCAATAGAGGCATTCAAGTGGTGCCACTTAGAATTCTGACTAGGAAAAACTACAGCTAAGAAAAGTTATGAAACCAATCTTTAGCTATAAAACACCAATACTATCGGGGCAGGTTATTTCTGATCTTTTCTAGGTATTCCCTGAGGCCAGTAATCCAAATTAAATTGTTTACACTGCACAGTATATGTAGAGCTGAATGATTGGAAAGGATAGGTAGAGTGAATATCTGCTTCAGTATTTTATAATAGCTTTTCTATTAAAAAATAAGCAGAGAGGTCTGTGAGAAGGAATACAAAAGTGGAAATCATGCAGTCCTGGGATTTAGATCTCATTCTTTCACTGACTTCTTTTTTCCTTTGTTTTTGGACAAATCACTTCCATTGCATCTCTCTTTTTCCCTAATTTAGACTCTAAAACTCACAAAACACAAAAAACTGTTTTCCTGCTTTTCATGTTTCAAGTATCAGTTACTGATTGCACAGTACATTGAACTTAAAATGTTAACTTTTATCCTGTCATAAATAGCAGGTCTTACTAATGATTTGCTGAAATGGTTACTTTACAGCTGTTATAAAATTTAGTTTTACTAGTTGACCTTATCACTCTGCTTTTTGCTTTTGTGTGATCTCTTTTAATTCCTTAGGTTCATTCAGTTACATTTAAATTAGTTCATTTCTGTTTCAGAAAGCAGTTATTCAAAAAATACTTCTTTTTTTGAGTTTACTGAATAAATATGCTTAATATATTGCTGGCAAGGCTTGACTCTTAAATTTTGTTTTTTAAGTTTTTCATTTTATGCAGAACTGTACTCTTCACAACAATCCAGATTTTTGGGTTTGTTTTGCCAGACAATGTACTTTAGAAGGGGCTTATACTTAAATCTGCTCTTCAGATTAAGAGCAGCTTAATGGATTGTTGACAAAGAATGTAGAGCTCAAGCAGGATGTGATAATACAAGGTGTTTTCTCACTTTTATACAGTTTATACAACTTCATTTTCATTTCATGCCTGGCTGTCACTTAGCACAATGATCTTCATACTAAAGACTTAAAAGAGAAAAACAGGGAAAGAAACTGTAGAATCAGAGCTCACAGCAGAGATAACCATATGCTTCTTGTGGCCAAAAGAGGTGAGATGTCTGTGACCAACTGCATTATGAAGGAAGTTCAGGGGATGGCTCATACTCTTTTCGGTCCACAGGCCTGCAAAGAGACTTTTTCATGTCTACAGGTAAGGATCAACTTTGGTTTAACAACTGAAGTTATTAAGTTTGAAGTTTACCTTATGAAATTTCAGCAGATGCTCTTTACAGAAGGAACAGTTAAATGGCTGGGCTGATAGGAACACTCACAGAGAGTGTCACTGTTGCTTCAGTAGATCACTTCAGAGGAAAATTCCTAAGTCAGCAGAGGAAAGGTTTACTTTGTGGATGAACATCTGCATATTGCAGGCCACCACCAGCTTCCTGTTCCACTCCAAAGAGCCCCTGATGTAGTGGCTGAAATGCAATGTGGATGTATCCATCCACTCCTAGATTCATGCAGATTGCCCCCTCAGATGAGGGGCCTGTAAATTATCTGGAGACCTCTCACCATTATATTCTATTTCTATGAATAAAATAGAAGGCAAGACAAAAGCATGGAGACAATCTGCCTGTCCAGCTTCCTATGACATTTGCTCTCGTGATTTTATAAACTTCCTGGTCATTTCTCCATGTATTTTCCAGGTTTGTTCATCCTAAATCATAATTACCTCAAATTGCCACAAGAGACACTCTAATACCACTAGAAAAATCGTCATCTTACCGAGAGAAACGTAGAGTTCTGCAGTAGTTGTACAGAAATAGTTTTTCTTTGCTTGCTAATTTGATTTTTGGTAAAGATGCAGGAATATTTTGAGGAACTGATTGTTGTTATGCTTTAAAGTCAGGTGAAAATATATATATATATATATACACATATACATATATGTATACATTTAGTGGCCATTTTGCATTTACTTACCTCAGGTAACAAACACATGAAAACATATCCTGTACTCATTTTCTGCATTTTTCTGTTTCTTTGGAAAGCCAAACTGACAGCTTGCAGCCTGTGCAATCAAACCAGTGCCTGTCAAATAGGGAACTGCACTATCTATACACTACTTCTGGCATGCAAGAAAATGCATCAAATTCCTCAAAGAATCAAAAACATTTTTGTCAAAATATTTATCATGACACTGGGAATTCATTTAATAACACAAGTTCTCAGTCACAGAAACCTCCAAACGCAAGGGTGGAGTGAAAGTTAGCTGGTTACTTAGGATGAAGCATCTCAGTCCTGGTCTCTCTTGCTTTGTCTTTTGGTCCAAGTGTATTTGATGTCCAGAAAGTGAGTTCTGCTAAAAACCAAGTCAAGAAGACACTACAGGGGGCAGGCATTCAGCCATTCCAGTTGGAGAAAGGCCCTGTTTACCTACCAGCTGTGAAAACAGACTAAAGTCCTGACTCTTTGTACTAAAATTAGTCTGCTGTATCCAAAGTGGTCTTGAATTGACATTCAGGCCCAAATTCACACCAACTCACAGCTGTGAGCAAAGTCTATAAATTCATTGTACCTGAGGGTCACTTTGGTGGATGGGGGTCCTCTAGTGTCACCACAACAATACAAGGCACTCTGGTATTTAGGACTCCTCATGAACATAGTTGTTTTGGTTTTTATGCTGGTCTGTTGGGTTCAATTGCAGCTGGTATGCTGTCAACCATTTTGACAGTGGCTGGCACTGAGAGATGTTGAGAATTCAAGCCCACGCATGAGGATTTAGAAGTATCTTTGCAGTTGCAGACTGTTCTGTGTAGACATCAAGCTTTTCTGTTATCACTGTTCTCACTAAGGTTCAACTAAGCCATTACCCCCAACATAAGTAGGATATGGATCTGTTGGAGCAAGTCCAGAGGAAGGCCACGAAGATGATCAAAGGTCTGGAGAATCTCTCTTTTGAAGAAAAGCTGAGAGCACTGAGGTTGTTCAGTCTGGAGAAAAGAAGGCTCTCCAAGCTGGAGAGGGATGTTTTACAAGTGTATGTAGTAACAGAACAAGTGAAAATGGCTTTAAACTGAAAGAGGACAGATTTAGACTAGATATTAGGAAGAAATTCTTCACTATGAGCGTGGTGAGGCACTGGAACAGGTTGCCCAGAGAAGTTGTGGATGTCCCATCCCTGGAAGTGTTCAAAGCCAGATTGAATGGGGTTTTGAGCAGCCTGGTCAAGTGAAAGGTATCCCTGCCCATGGCAGGGGGAGTTGGAATGAGATTATCTATAAGGTTCCTTCCAACCCAAAGCACTCTATGATTCTATGACTCTAATCCCAACTTCTATTAATAGTCCTACCAGCAAGCAGAACTATCGAGATATATCATTGGTAAATATGGGTAATAATTTCACACAGTGGGGAGGTAAATTACAGGCAGCTGGGTTTTGTTGTTGTTGTTGTTTTTTGTTTGGTTGGTTTGGTTGTTTGTTTGGTTTGTTTGTTTTTAATTCTGGTAGGAAATCTGTGAGAAATTACATTTGCAGTCTTGAATCTTTAGGTTATTGCAAGGAGACCTGAGAAAAGAATGAGAAGAGGCATCTATAAATTACGTGGGTGTAGGGTAGAGTCCTTGAAGCCTGGAAGCAAGATGAAGACAAGAAAAGAAGGAATTCCAACCTTTCAGATGATTTAGAAGACAGATCAACTTGTTGACTTCATGTCAGCAGAAAATGATGCAAGACAAATGACAAATCTCTTCTGTGCTAGTAAATTCCTTATTTATTAACACTGTCTTAGCCAGTGGGAACCTCTGACTGGGGAAAGAACTTCAGTGATGATTACTTCTATCTATCTATCTATCTATCTATCTATCGATACATATATAAAAATATAGACAAAGAAACGTACCTTTCCTCTGCTGCATAGAGGTGTTCTAAAGCAACTTGTAGTGAAAGACAACATGCCTAGAATTTCAGATAATATTTACCCTTACTTCTACACCTCAGATGGAGTTAGATAATTGAGATGCAACAGTTATTATTCAAACATAGGTGGAATACAACAAAGGTCATGAAATCTCATACTTTGGAGATTTCAGATATGCAACCTGTGTTGTCAGAAAGTAACTCTCTTCCTAGTGTAAATCAGCCAAAGTACATATGACTATATTTTCCTGTATTTTTTTTATATTTATCAAGTACTGGCAAAGATCCTCTTTTTTTGCCTTCATCCGGGTGCGAGACTCTTAGAGGCCTCAGGGAGCAGATGTGGTATTCGTGATTTTGTTCTAAACAATCTGGATGTTTTGAAAATATTCACAGGAAAACCAGCTACAACACCAGATGTGAATGTAGTAAAGCAGCATCTTGTGTTTACATTTTAATTTCTCCAGCTAGGAAGGCTGGAGTGTTTATGCACTGGGAACTCATAATACAGGCTGCATGCTCTAATAATCTATTACTTTTATATGATACTGTGCACCTCTCAGTGCTCTGCAAGCCTTCTGTGCAGAAGACCCACCCACTACAAAACTGAGTCTCCCATAGGCCTGTGATACAGCACCTGTATATTAATTCTTAATAGTAATAACATTAGTGTAGGAGTAAAGGGCAAGTGAGAACTGCATCTAACAGCAGCTGCTTTGAGCTGGCAGATCTCTAGGTGCTTGTGTGTGTGTGTGATTTTTATAGCTTTAGAACATCTGTAAGACTCACTGACTTTATAGTGCTGCTGCAAACACCTCTAAATAATCAGGTCCCAGGAATCTAAATTCAAAGCACACAGAATGGAAATCCCAACTCATCTTCTGCTGTGAAAGTGGTATTTTTCTGTTCTGCCTGTTTTTGGGGAGCCAAGTAATACCAAAGCATGAAAAAAAACCCCATCTGGCATTGTGGCAGCCCATGTAATTAATACTGCAGGCGGTAGTCAGGTAAAGAATCCGATTCTGAAATTCATCCCAGGTTTGAAGTGAGGCAGAGATACTGCTCTCTGTGACAGAAGGAAGGGATGACATTGCACAGAGCTCAAATCTCTGTATTTCCTAACAGTGGTTTCAGAGTGGTGCTTAGTGTCTTGAGAATGCACAAAACTAGGAGATAAAACCAGAGAACTCAAGCTGCTGTTAATGGGATGTGGTGAAGGCAGAGGTATGTGCTAATGGAGAAAGGATGCAGGACAAGGCTGTATGCCCTGCCAGAAGGTCTCCACAAGTCACCACATTTGTCCTTCTGTGTTTGTGCAATTAGGCAGGTGAGGGTTCAGCTTTGGGGATTTACAATCAGTGTGTGACTAGTAAAGCCAACAGCAGTACAGCCAAAGATGCAGAAGAGCTATTTATTACTAAAACATTTCTGATAGCTGTAATAGAGACCTGACCATGAGAGCTACTGTTCTGAAACCCAAACATACCACCAGTGTGGGAAAGGAGTGCAGTCTTCAGCAGAGGAAAGATCTATGCGAAAGAATAGAGATGTAACTGCAAAGGCAGTATCCCTGCAATGCCAATCTCTCAAATGCTGAGCAAGCCACCATCTTCCTCATTTCATCCTGCTCTGCTCCACCTCAGTCTTGAGACTAAATTTTTCCCTTTTAGTCAAGACCTTTAATGACAAGGAGGAGTAAATTGAAAAACTTTCCTTCTGATTAAATCAATGAATTCTCACTGTGGCTGTTAGAATAAATGTTCAAGGAGCCATAGAGCACTACGTCATTGAAAATAGGCTGAGTTTACATGGAATTGACTTGAGCCTGGTATTTTATGACTCCCATGTGAACTTCATGTGGCCAAATTGGCTCTCCCTTAGGACACTTTATCAGGGAGTTATATCTTTTGCCTAATTAACGTGACTCAGCACTAAAAGACATGACTGCATAGAGGATTCAATGTGCAGGCTGCAGTGGCAAAGGAACACTTTACAGTGAGAGGCAGTGGTGGTTTTAAGAAAACCGCTCAGGGGAAAAAAAGAAAAAAAGATCCTATCCTGTTTTTCCCGACATCATATCTATGTTTGGAAACTTCCTCCCTAAATCTTTAATGAAGGCAGAATGGGGTTTGCAAAACAGCTGGAGGACATTGATCTACACATTCCAATTTGTTTATGTATAAAACATGCATAAAGGATTAAATGCTGCTTAACAGTTTGTCTGCTTTCAGCTGCTTTCATGCCTCTGCTTTGCTGTAGCACCAATCCATGTCAGAAGATACCCTGGGGGGCTTTTAAATAATAAATAGGTTTCTTTGGAGGATGTCTTTTTTTTAATCTAATATTAATTGGCACACAAAATGGTAATTATACCTGCTGTAGGAATATGCTGTGCCACTCATTCTTCCCTGGTCGATGGCATTTGCCCTGTCTCACAGTAGCTGTAGGAGCATGGAAGGCCAGAGCTAAGGCTGGAGAGTGACATCAGATTAAATTAAGTGCTCATACATTTATGTATCAGCATAAAGCAATGCAAATGCATTTATAAGGAATGAATGATTTATCAGGAAGTCATTTTGATGCCTTTCTGTTGCATGTGACTAATATGGTGAACAAGTCAGTTCATTGATTCAGGTTCAGAATCCTGGTTCGTCTGTCATTATGAAGGGGCTGCTTCAAAATCCTGAATTTTAAGCACTTTTCTTTTTCTTTCTTTCTTTTTAGCCTATAGAGGTTAGTTCACCTCTATCAGTCTGAATGATTTGTTAAGCAAGAAATATGACTGGCTCTGCTTACAAGCTAAATGCTGAAAATGGTCTCTTCAGAATAATACATTGCGTTTCCCTCTCATCTAATCCTATTTTACAGGGAGGCACACAAAATAGATTGGAGAGGCTGGTAATTTTAAAAGATAGGCAGCTGTCTATGCTATGGGAGGTCACAGGCACAATCTGTGTATAAAGAACCAAATAAGTTACCTGTCACTCAGCTCAGCAGGGGCAAAATTCTACTTTGTGATGGCCTAAAATCCAAATCTTCAGCTGTTCTGCAGATAGGCCACTGAAAACTGACAGCTCTGGGGCATAGCATGGGGATAAGTTTGTAGATAAGATCAAAACACTTCTAACAGAGATGTGAGATTCAGTCTTGTGTTGGATATGCAAAATTTATTATCTCCCAGTGATATATCTCTCTCCAGCATTCTTGGTTCACAAAGTAAGCCATGCCAGGTTTCACAATTGCATCCTATAACATAGAAGAGCATCATATGGTCACATTCTTTATTCTTATCCCAACTGTCACCATGACTCCAGGGTCTTTTATGATCCAGTATCAGGTAGTAAGATCAGGGGAGTTAAAACCGAGTAATCTAATGTCTCTAATAGGATATGTTCTGGTAGCACAGGTAGTCCAGGCTCTCATCATAATGATCCATCATAACTAGTACCAGCACACTCACAGAGAAACATCCAAGGAATCAGGAGCATAAAGAGTTAAAGGTCCATACATTTAGCATTCTGTGTTATCTTTCTATTTAGGACAGACAAATGTTCCTGCAGTTTATAGCACTGCTAGAAAAAGCCACAGAATACTTTAGGAGAAGGAAACCAGGACTTCTGGGAGAAATGCCCCCAGGTATAAACATAAGAGTGGAAAACTTGTGAAAACCACGGACTGCAAGAAAGATTTGCTGATGAAATCCCCAGAAAATCCCTACACAAGCCAGATTTTGCTTAACTCAAGGCTAAACTAACTTAACTGGTCAGGGGTGCTGTCAAGCATTCAAGTTATCCACACGATGGAAACAAATGCTTACCACTGATCAGGTGACTGCAGCTTACAGTACGAATCTTGTCTCTTCAACTTTTTTTCTTATTTCCAGTTGAATGTTATTCCTGGCTCATTTAAGCCAAAATTGCATTTGTTTTAATTAATTAGCAGAAGAAATACACTCACATCCTGTCAGACTCTCTGACCAAAACATAGATTTAAAGGACATAAAGGAAGAAAGAGGAAATCTTAAACTCCAAAGGGGCAAGAATGGTGGGTCATTCACTTGGTGGTAAATATAAATTGGTATATTAAGTTCAGTAGAACTACAGGGACATCTTCGAGAAAGATGTTGGTTCAACCTATACATCTTTCAAAGCCTGATTGGGCCTTTCTCATCCCTCTACCAAATGCCATCTAACCAATTAGGCACAGAGAAGTGAAACTATTTATCCCATGTCCAATTTATCCCTGCAGAAAATCTGCAGAGGAACTCAGAGCTCAGTTTTTCCCACCCCCACAGTCCATCACCTAGTTACATAAGGGCTTTGCCTATCCAGAAAATAGCTTACAGTATTATGACTGGGTCAGAAAAGCAGCTGAGTATTTTGGTTTTCATTTGCTACAAAATGATTAATTGAAAATGAGTGCTAGCTCCTTTCCCATGGAAAGGAGATGACAAGTGTCATTGCTTTCTCATTTACATAATAAGATTATAGCTTTCTTAATTTTAGTCAGGATATATTCATAACTAAGCTACAAGGAAATATTTTGGTAGCCAGGGTGCATGCTTCTTCACCCCTCCAACCCCTTGTACCCAACACTTTCAAGATTCAAACCCCATGGCCACCCCTGCCTGAGGATCCTTGACCGTACAGTCTTCTGTCCCCATGCATGCACATTTCTCACACCTCACCTGCAGGGTATCTGAATCAGTGCTGTTGCACACAACCTAATATAGCTATTCCTTGACTCCAGCCCTCACTCCTGGGCACAGTTGCCATAGGTCTTTTGTTTTACCTGCCAGCCTTCAGCTGATGTTGAGATCACTTAGACACGTATGTTTAGGAACCTGAATCCCTCCTATGAAAGAAATTCTTTAAGGACCTCAGGATTACTTCATCAGTATTATTATTACAGGAGTATCAGGTGATTACAGAAAAACTGTTGCATATCTCACACTGAGGTCTGTCCCAGTCCAAGTTTTCTACTCTGGTATGCTTTGGATCTTGTCCTAGGTTTGTTTGAAAAAGAAAACAAAATTATCTTTTTTTCTTCTTTTCAATGTACTAAATATAGATGTATAAACAAAATCCTCAGCAAGACAAAGATAGCAGCACACAGATGGCATAAAAAACAAAGCATTTAGCAAGCTCTGAGACAGGCTGTACCCATATACACTTTGCATTACAGTTTGTTGCCAACCAATATAATTCCACAACAGTTAAAATCTCACTCAACCTTATAAATTACCTCACTTTATTAGTGAATAAATATTATAAATATGTCTCTGTGACTCTTCTATAAAGTCTGAGTGGTCTGGGGTTTTTTGTCCTAAAATATTTACATTTTATTTTGTGGGCAATCAGTTTCCCGTTCTCAAAACACTTTGTTGGATGCTTTCCCTTTCTGATGCATGGATCCATCCAGTATGTACACTTGTTAGTCCCAAGAATGTGGGAACTAGGGGTGCTGAGGTAGCAGATGTTCTCAGTCTATTCTGCCAGGCAAATATCGTTATCCAGAGTACATTTGGCATTAGATGAGGGAAAGAGCATTCCTTCTAGGCTTTCCAGAACTGCTGAGCTAAATTCTCCTATTCACCAACTAAACTAGTTATGCTTTTCTTCGTGCAAGGCAGAGAAAAATGGTTTTCAGAGAAAGGTCTAGTTCTCTAAGTCTGTATTTAAAAAAAAACCTTGACATTTTAGTGCCAATTTTTAATTTAAATAATTTATATTCACATTTTGAATGTCAATAACTTTCCAGATTTTAATTAATATAAGTTAAAAGCAGAACCTTCAAGATCTTTATAATGAAAAATAAGTACATATCAGACATTTTTAGTATACATTTTATGGTCTTTGCTATATCTTGCTTCTTTTCTTTCCAGCCCATTCTCTACAGCAAATTAGGAAACATTTCAGGAAAAGAGGAAGTAAGAAAAGCAGGAAATGGGCAAGGAGAAATGGAAACCAAAAAGGGAAAGATAGGAAAACTGGACATATACTCTGTGTATTTGATATAATATACAAAAATATTAGGTTTTTAAAAATAAAAAAGTTAGAGAAAAAAATCCTGAGAACATGTGAAACATTCACACTTTTAAAAAATATCTACCATATCATTCTCTCTTTTTTTATTTGTTTTTTAATTTTTTAAAATTTTTTTCTCAAAAAGTTCCAGAAGCTTAGAAAAAGCTGTTGGGATACCACTATTTAAAAAATGTAAATGGGATTACTTGCATAATTACAAGTCTGTCAGGTTCACATCGATCCTGGGCAAATTACTAGAACACTGGTACGAGACTCAATGAAGAATTAACAAAATTTGAAATAATTAATGGCAATGAACAGTTTTGCATTGAGTTTTTGCGGCCCTGAAGTGAATGCGAGGTATTAATGAAACGCCATGGCCAAAAGGTAAGGCAAGATCTGAAGCAAAAGACAGAATATGAGGTAAGAAAGAGGAGGGTATCCATACTATGGTGTACGTGTCTGTGAAAGACTTGGAATGGAAATTCAAGGAGGATATTGAAAAATTGAAGAATGAGTTCACTGGAAGATGAACCTTATAGTGAAAAATGCAAAGAAATCAGTAATATATTTAAGACCAGACTGGATTTTTCCCCCCTGAAGGTTATATTCTCCTACAGATAGGAGTTAAATCTGAGTGCCTTGCCAATGTTAAGGAAAGATAAACTCCGTATGTCGATGAATATGTTTTATGAAACAGATACAGGCATTTAGAAACTAAGTCTACGCTTTTTAAAAATGCTTTTACATCTCTTTTCCATGTTCTGAAGATTAGCAGATACCCTGCAGCAGAAACCAAAGGAGTGGAAAAGAAAAGAAATGGAAGTAAGGTTTTAAAGTGGGAAGTGGGCCAGAAAGGAAGAGAAAGGGAAGAAACTTAACTTTTTTTCCCTCAGATCTTACCTAAAGTGTTCAATTGTACAGTTTTTGGTTTTTTGACATGTAATAGGTAAAGTCATTTACCTTCCCCTTCTTCTGGCACAGACTTAGCTTTCCCAAACACATGCATTCACTGCCTTGTTCAGGACTAAAGCATCCCTCATTAATCTCTAGCTTTTTGGAGGTTATCGCTTTATCTTTTTCTTGCTTATCTTCATTATGGAACTCAATTATAATGACCACATTGGCATGTCATGAATCACATGAGCAGAACACAAATCAATGTAACTGGTACACTTAGTTATAGTGGAGGCTACAGAGAACAGAGCTAGAGAAAATCCATGAAAAATTTCTAAAAACGGGGTGGAGAGAAAAAACAGAGAGAGAGCGCCACATTTTCTTGCTAGAGATCGTTTTCCCAGTATCGGAAATTGCTGCAATAACCTTTGCTTGAGATTAAACTATTGTCCTTTACAGTGCATTGCATAGGCATGGCTTTTGATGCAAAATAGACAATAATAAGAACAACAACAATACTTAATTAATTATTGGATAGAATTAATTCCAGATGACATAAGAGAATTCAAGTCCCAAATCAAAAATGTCCTTGAAGAACTACTTGAGATAAAGTGCACCTATAGTCCCTTTGGATAGCTTTGGTGATGCTACACAGATGATTTAAGTTACAAAAAGCCTTCCAGGATCAATTATTACTGGATAAGAGGTGAACTCAAAGAACTACTTAGCATTAAGATCAGACTTTGTCCCTTCACTGGAATGGTTCTAAACAGCCTCAGTCAAGTTGATAATATAATCCTTCAGCAAAGACCATGCTTTATTACTTTACGGAGTGAGTTGCTGACAGAATTAGTGGAACAGACAAATGGTTTTCAAACGGAAAGCTGAGTTCATAAAGGAGATAAATTATTTCCCTTCTTATTCTCTCACCTGCTGGAACCATGAGAGAATTTTTGACCCAAAATTGTTTCATTTTTACTTTTACCTGTGAAAAGTGAACTTTAAATCTTTTTACTTTGGTGTTAAAAGTATAATTCCTTTGCTCACTCAGAAACCCAGCTTAACTTTTCCAAGAATCAAACACTTTTATTAGATTCCTTTAGTCTCCTCTAAAATAATTGATTAGACTATAAACATAAAAAGGACATTCATTATAATGTGAGAAAAATTTTACCTCAACCTCCAACCTGACACATTTTTCTTCCACAAAAGCTGCTAAATTGCTATGAAACAATTTGATACTGCTTGTAATAAATTTTTAAACCTAAGTTGTGTAGATATAAAATGACAAATTTAACTGCATTTATATTAAAGCAATTTTCTGCCCATCAGAGAGATGAGGAAATTAATATGCAACCATTAACATACAGTCAGAAACACTGTGCACTGCAACTGAAATAAGGATTTTTTATGCCACCATTTATATTTTATTGCTTTCTCAAAAGGAAAATACCAAAAATTACAACCACTGCATTTAAAGGAGGCTCATTAGAAGAATATATACTTTGTGGGAAAGCATTAATGAACTATGGGGCAGTCATGTTTACAAACCCTTAATCTATTATTTTGTTTTTAAATTTGTTTCACTAGCAAGCTGCTCAGTGCAGCAGTCAGCAATCATTGGCACACAGTGTAGCTTTCGTGTTCTGTCATGAACCTTGCTGCTGAACAAAATAAAGCTGACATGGAGAAATTAAACATATTATTTTAGGAGCCTGATTATTCAATTTTTCTGGGGGAAAAAAAAAAAAAAGCAGATTTGTTCCTTCTCTGTGTCAACCCTCCCTCAGCCTTCATCCCTTCTCCATGCCATGGCATTTTTGTTTGCCTTACCTTTCTCTTGGGTCTTACACACGCAGCACCACCTTGGAGCTTGATGTGACAATGAATCGGAAGCTCCTTGCCCTGAGGATCCACCAGCTTAGCTTAGGTTCCAGGACTGCACCTGTACATCATTAGGGCTTTCTCACTGTTTCACTCACAAGGAAAGATCCAGTCTTGCTCGCTATGCACCTGCCCTCCTTCCAGTGTTTGTTACCACTTCAGTGTGGTGGAGGTGAAGCAGGCGCTCCTCTGGGAGGTAGACAGGGTACTGCATCCTTCCGAGGAATCAATTTTGAATTGGTTTAATGTGTATTAAAGTTAAGCCTAGGACTACTGCAACTTATTAAATCAGAAGTCTAGAGCCAGAATGATGTCCCTGAACTCGGTTTATCTTCTCTGTGAAGATAACTTCTCATCCTCATGTCCTCTCACCCTGCTGCCCTTTCTGTTAGTGATGACTCTTTTTTCTCATTTGTGGAAAATCCATCTCAGCCTACTCCACTGCTGTCTTATCCATCCAAATCAGAACAGAAAATAACGTTTCAAAATCACTGCTCTGCTTCAAATTATGCTTGCTGATTTGGCCAGTGTTACTCTGTCTTCATTGCCAAGCATCTTACATTCTCCACCTCAGCTTTGTTATGGATACTACTCCTTGTCTCTTAACTACTGCCCCCTAAGACAGGAGCAGTAATCAGCTGCAGAAAAGATGGGACAAAAGGACAGTGTGTCACTGAATAACTTCAAAGTTCTAAGAACAAGTTCTTACCTTTTCTTCTCAGCTTCCCCCTCAGGAGGATGTTGTTTCTTTGTGCAAAAGTGTATTTTCCCTTAATACAGCATCCAGATGGTTCTCACAGTGGGTGAATTGTAGAATCACAGAATGATTTGGGTTGGAAAAGACATTTGTAGATCAGCTAGTTCAACTCCTCTGCAATGGCAGGGATATCTTTCACTAGACCAGGTTGTTCAAAGGCCCATCCAACCCGGCCTTGAACAACTCCAGTGATGTGGCATCCACAACTTCTCTGGGCAAGCTGTTGCAGTGTCTCACCACCCTCATATGAAAGAATTTCTTCCTTATATCCAATCTAAATCTACACTCTTTCCTTTTAAAACCTTTTCCCCTTGTCCTGTCACTGCAGACCCTGATAGAAAGTCTTTTTCTATCCTTCTTACAATCCCCCTTCATATATTTAAAGGCTGAAATAAGGTCTCCAAGGAGTATGTCCTCACAGCCAATCTTTCTACAACTGATGGCCACAGAAAATAGACAGCAAGCAGGAAAAACCCTCTCCTCTCCACCCCCATGGCTCAGATTTGAGGTCAGTCTGTACAGGTAAGCCTTTGTACATGAAACAATAATACTAGCCTTGAAAAAGGTGGATAGGTGGAAAGCTAGGCTGTATCATGGAATAACAGCTCAGTTTCTTGAAATCTTTCCTTGTCTCACATCTGCGTATATTTTCTTTTCTTGAAATGATACATAACTTCTCTCTCAGTCTGGGAAATCAGACTAAGGAACAGTGCTGTAAAGTGAGAAAAAGTTGTGTGCTCTTCCTTTGTCTTATGACTTTTACATAGTGCTTTCTTAGCTAGTAAAATATGCAAAATGTACAACTTAATTTAACAACAAGTTTTATTCTAAAACATACAACCATAGGCTGAGTGACACCTTCTTGTTGTTTGCAGCCTGATTAATGAACTCCAAGTTTTCCATTTACAGATTATAAAGCCACTTCACTGTCAAAGTGTGTGCATTCTTTTTTGAAGTGTATAATGAAAAAAAACCCGAACCAATATGTTACATTTGGATCTGTCACAAAGGCCACTTTGACCCACTCACTTTCTCATGAAAATGTATCTTGGTAAAAAGGTAAATTTTCAAACCCAGAAATACTTGTGGGAAATGTTTCTTACCTTGACAAGTTGGGACATTGATCTACCTTGGGGTGAGGGGATGGAAATTCCATCAAGACTAAGTGAAGCCACTTTTTTTTTCCCTGGAAGAACTGGGCAGGATAAGATGAATGGAGAAGGAATTATAAATGTGTAATTGTCCTCAAGGCTTTGTAATACTACAACTGTGTCAAAATTTGAGTCCTCTTCTGTTGGAACACATGAACACAGAAAAGTACAAACCAGAAAGTTCTATTTTAAATTTTTTCTAGTTCTTGGACTAGCACTCAGAGAGGTGGAAATCTGGGATTCACATGTGCTTTCTCTCTGTGGAACTTTATCTTGGATCCATTGTTTGAAGGTACACAACATTACCTGTGTCTTTGACGTTCTCTTGAGTCTATTTCAACATACTTAAATTAAAAACAATGGGCTTTATTCATATTTAACAGCTATTGCTGCAGTTGAGTCAAGTAAAGGGCTGTGTTCTCATTGTCTCAATTGAATACAGAACCAAAGAAGTTCAAATTGAGAAAACACTAATAGAAGTGATTTCATATCAGCCAAACAACATTGTTTGAGTTGATTTACAACCTGATGATCTGATGATCTTGACTCTCATCCCTCAGTTGCCAACTTCAGTCATCCTGGAAAATGCTTCTCTGACTTTCTCAGGTCCAAGTTTTGGGTTACTCCTTTTTTGCTTTTTTTTGTTGTCGGTTGGCTGGTCGGTTTGATTTTTTGTTTTGTTTACTGTTTGTTTGTTTGTTTGTTAGTTCAAGGCTGTTTTAAACTGAAAAATATTTCACAGTGTTTCTTGCAAATGCATTAACTAAATTATATATCACAAATTAGTTGAGCTTTTTTTTATAGAGAAGGTCTGTGTGGTGTCCCACGTACATTTTTTCAGTGCAGGAGTTCTGTCCACAAATGCACCAATATCCTCTTTTATCTGCTGGGGCACTTTAACTCCTAGAGCCACTGCTATCACAATCTTATCGAAGTTACCTCAACATAAGATTTTGTAGAATTGTCAGAGTGAGAAATTGCAGTAGCTGGTGGAATAAATCCTCACTGCAGGGTAAACACAAGAAAAGCCCCACCAATATCACCCTTTTTTATGCCAGTTGGATGTGGGGTGCCTGGAGAGGAGAGAGAAGAAAGGACCAGTCTGTTAATCCCTGAAAACTTAATCAAGTCCTGTGGTAATACTTTACCTTCCTGCAAACATGATCCCCACAAGAAGCTATTCAGTGTGTGTGGTAGCTGCAAACTATCCCACTATTTACATTGAATTGCAGAACAGGGAAGCAGAGCAGAGGAGCTTGACACAGGAGATAGATGAGGTGTATGAATATGATTTCTCCCACACACAAATGAAGGCAGCAAATTCAACTGCAATATGAAGCATCAGGATATTTATTGCTTGCAGGTGTTCATGAAAATATATGAGAATCCCATGAGGTTCACAGATTTTAGAAGGAATTATTGTGCACCTGGAAATTTGTCCTGCAAAGTGTGGTATTTGTTTCCTGTTGTTATTTGTTGTCCATTCTTTTCTAGTCACCATGCATTATTCATGGTTGTACTTGTAGGAGAGCCAAATTCTACAGATACTCTTCATCAGCAAGAGGGAACAATTCAGATAGAAAATCCTTCTTGGGAAAGGATGACTTGTTTGTTTAAGAGATCTGGTGCAGAGTGAATTTACCTTCTTGAGCTTTTCTTTCAAAGCTAAATTTCTGTAACTTATCTCCAGGAAAAAAAAAAAAGACGACCCTTTTATAAAGGCTTTGGGAAGCTGTGTATAATTCCTTTTTCTTGAAAAATTTTTAATGGAAAGTGTGTGCTTCCCTCTCTTTGCTGAGGAAGTAGAAACAGCGGAAAAACATGCCCTGGTAAGCCCTTCCTCATACATCAAGGATCCATACTGCTCACAAGCACCACACGGGCCAGTTCTGTTAGTGTAATGTACTGTGGGTATATCTCAAGGCTTATAAGACACTTAAATGACAAAAACTGTAGTAAAAAATATTACAGAGTATACAGATCTAATAGGACTTTTTGGCAGATGAAAGGATTGACAACAGAACCCAAGGAGTGTGCAAGAGGTGCAACCATTAGTGCAGTCGAAGGGATGCCTGTCATGTCTGCATTTTGGCTGAGGGATACAATTAATTTGGCATGCATCAACTCCCCACAGCCTTTAAGAAAGGAGGTGATGGAGTCCCCGGAGTTGTTTGGCCAGATAGAATGGAAGCATTTTTTGCAATTACTTAAAAATCACAAAACCTTTCCTAAAAGTAGGACAAATGAAAAAAGTAGCTGCAAATAGGAGGAAAAACAAATCAGATCCCATAGATTGTTGATGTCATCAAAATACTGAGACTGACAAAATTTTGTCAAGTAATATTTACAGAGAAAAAAAAGATTAAACCTAAAAATATTAAGAAAATATTTCAGGTTTTCCTTTGTCTTTTTTTTAGTACTATTTTGTACTCAAATGTCAGCCTTCTAAATGTAATCAAAAATTGAAAAAACTGTGTGAAATAATATAAATTTTCTGGGTGTTTCTGTAAAATGTACTGCTGTTCTGTCCAGTCATGTCTAATAGTTCATTTTTGTATTGGATTTGCAGGGAAAATCATTGGTAACAGGAAAGCAACCAGGGTGGCCTCTGTGAGAAGTTGCTGGAAGCTTCCTCCCTGTCTGATAGAGGCAATGCCAACTGGATCCAAGATGGACCCACGACTGGCCAAGGACAAGCTCCCCAGTGGTAGCACCTCTGGGGTGTGAGATTTATGGGGAAAAAACCCCACATGCAGCTGGAGAGAGGAGTGAGAGAATGTGAGAGGAACAGCTCTGCAGGTCCCAGGTCAGTGCAGAAAGGAGGGGGAGGAAATGCTCCAGAGCAGAGATTACCCTACAGCACATGGAGGACCCCATGGTAGAGCAGGTGGATATCCTGAGGAGGCTGTGACACCATGGGAAGCCCATGCTGGAGCAGGCTTCTGGCAGGAGCTGTGGACCTATGGGAAGCAGGATTGCTGGCAGGACTTGTGACCACACGGGAGACCCACACTGGGGCAGTTCATGCAGAACTGCAGCCGATGGGAAGGACTCACGCTGGAGAAGCTCATGGAAGAGTGTCTCTTGTGGGAGGGACCCCACGCTGGAGCAGGGAAAGAGTGTGAGGAATCCTCCCCCTGAGGAGGATGGAGCAGCAGAGAATGTGTGGTGAACTGACTGCAGCCCCGTTCTCCATCCTGCTGCACCACTGGGGGGAGAGAGAGAGAAAAGAGGGAGTGAAGCTGTGCCCAGGAAGAAGGAAGGAATGAGGGGAAGGTATTTTAAGATTTTATTTTATTTCCCATTAGCCTATTCTCATTTGATTAGCAATAAATTCAGTTAATTTCCCTCAAGTCTGTTTTGCCCATGACAGTAACTGGTGAGTGACCTCTCCCTGCCCTTTCATTATATTTTCTCTCCACTGTCCAGCTGAGGAGGGCAATGATAGAGCAGCTTTGGTGGCCATTGGTGTCCAGCCATGGTCAACCCACCCCACATACTAATAGATCAATCAACTGCCTAGAGTCATAGCTAAAATTGACTGTAGAAGAATGAGAAAATTCTGTGTTGCTAACAAAACATTTAATTTTTATCATGTTAGTAAAATGATTATAATTACGAAATAGAGCTCTTTTACCCTCTTACAGCACAAGAGGGACAAGACAGCTTGACTTAATGGAAGCAAATTATTAATGAAGGAATATAAAGAACTTTTTGCACGCTGGCCTTTCCCAGGGAGGGAACAGTGGGGAGTCAAATGCAAAGTGTTATTGCATCAGAGGAGGCAAAGTCCTCTGTTTAGCTTCTATATTTTCATTCAATTTTATGTACCATACCAATTTGAAATTGTTGTTCAGCCTTCATCTGAATAAATCCCAGACCCATAAAGGAGGTGCTCAGAAACCGTATCAGCTTGTCTACAGCCATTCAACATAGTTCATCCTGTTCTGGGTTTTTTCCCCTTGTTTTCATCCCAGGTTTAAAATCTTCCATTTTCCTTCTGAATTAGGGGGGCCCAAATCTGCAGCAGTCTCACTCATCTTCTTCTGGATGAGGGAGACTATTTCCATTCACTGGAATTCAACTTCCATTTTTACATACCAGTTTCTCAATGCTATCTTCTCTCCAGTTTCATAATTTGTGAGAAAAACGATTACTCTGTAACTACATTTCTTTCATTAGTACAGCAAAACAGGTTGGAGGCCTGCTCACAATTTGGTTTTCAGTCTCTTTGGGAGGGAAAAGTAAGACTGCCCCTATCTGAGAACACGTGGCAAAGTGACAGCTTTAATTTTAAATGCTTTACAACTCTAGCAGTATTGCCTTATCAGTTCTCAGAAAATAGTTAACTGATGGGGGGGTGTTTCTTTTTATGTTAGAACACATCCTTAAGTACCAGATCACAAATTTTCCTCTTGGAACTCCTGTTCCCTGATAAATGACCATCACATGCCATTAAAAATCTCTGCGCTCTCTGCTGTTATTCTTACAATTTAGACAGGATGATAACAGTCTCTCCAGATAGCTTTGCTCTCCTGTCTGGAGAAACAAGTCCAGGTCTCCAAACTCCAAAACAAATAATGTTTGGACTAAGGCAGCCTCGAAACACACTAGAGTAATTAGATTAATTAGGAAGTCAACAGCCTTTGAAAAGCTTAGAGTAGAAACCTTTGCCTCTGTCCCAAGGCAAAACCCATAATACACCTAGAAGCTTTGATGCATTTGAATCTGAATTTGTTAGTAACAATAGGGTATTTCTTTAGCATGCAAATTGAAACTGGGGTAGGTGTAAACATAGACAAGAGACTGTATTGAAGATTTTCTAATTTAAATAGACAAAGGGTGAAAAATAAGCTAGAACTCAGATGCACAGAGATTCACTTAGAACACAGGTCAGGAAGAGAGCTAGAAACAATTTCAGATGTTTTGGCCTCCAGTCTAGCTATTCTCTGAATCCTTATTTCTGCTTTAATATTTTACACGGAAATAGTAATAATAATGGTGATAATAATAATAATAATTGTAATAATAACAATATTATTATTTTCTTACTCACTGGGGGGGAAAACCCCACAACTTCACATAATTTTTCATTCCATTTGCTTACATGACTGATATTTGCATAGCTAAAACCTTCTCCCTCATAAACACTATTTCACATGCCTAACTAAGAATTATTTTGTGATAAAATTGTCTAAACTTCCTCATCATTAACTTCTTTAAATTATACTGTCTGAAGATGTTTATGGATTTGCTAAGTAATCTACTGTGGAGCACAAACTGCAAACCAAAGTGAAATTGAGTTCCCAACTGACTGAGAAGGTAATTAATGATTTAACTGCACAACTGTTAGCAGATCTATAATGCAACTTAAAAGCTAATTGAGAACTGTACAGCCAAAGGAAAGGGGAAAGCATAGTGCAGCCACAGAACTCCTTTGAGTAGTATTTGGTCAGTCTGCTGTCAGGGAAATTGGAAAAATAGCTATCCCTACCTCATATAAAAATAAAGACACTATACAAAAATATGTGCTAGCTTTGGGGAATTGGCATTTTATGATCACCTCTTTAAGAGGGCAAGTTTCTAGCAGAGCACTGAATTCCACAACTTCCCCTTCTCCCTGGCCAGTAGCATTAACATGCTCCATTTCTCTCCCCGCTCATAATGCATCAAAACCCACCCCAGCAAATCAGCTACCCAGAAGAGCCAGGAAATGCTTTTCACTGCCATTTTATAGCCCAGTTATCTTAATTAGTCCCAGCTGACTGAGGAAGCCCAGAAATCAGGCAGTAGATTGGGTTGTGCATTTACCTGGAGGAACTTTTCCAGATTCTTGGCAGCTGCTACAGAACCTTTAAGAACCAACAGCTCTTTTGCCACCTTAAATCTGGGCAAGTGTTAATCTTTGCACAGTATATGTGAGCATTTAGCATCCTACCACAGCCAAAAAAGTGAATAATTATTTAAGATGCACAAGGATTTGCTCCACTCTAGCAATCAGCAATCTGGAAGGAAGGTTGTAGACTACTAGATTTACCAGACAAGGTGGATGCCTAAATCTCACTATCATAGCCCTCAAGCCTTATAAAATATATAGAATTCACAGATCCTGAATTTTTAGAGTAGTAATTATTAGTAAAGGTGTTGAGGCCAACTGTGTATAACTTGGTAGTGTTGAAGCCCTATGTATTTTTCAGTGTGAGGCAATCCTTTCAGCAGCAAGTCAGGCTAGCACATATTTTCCACACCTATTTAGTAGTTTGGACACCAGTATGCAAGGTGTTTCAGAGGGACAGGTCAATGTTCCCCTTTGTCATGCAGTTATGTAGTTAAAGGACCACCCAGATGTAATAGAGATCTGTGGTTACTCCAGTTCCCTCTCTATAAGGATGTGAACTGCATCATCAGCTACTGCCAAGGCAGCTGCAGCTGCACTAACCTGTACCTCACAAGTTGTTCTAAAAGTCAATATTGGAAAGTGAGAATATGTATGTACCAACATTTCCTCCAATAGAAAAAGGGTTTCAGCTCAAACGAATTCACTCTGGGTAGCTGTTCTACCCAGTCCCTCAGAGTCAACCACTGCAGCTCTCTCTAGCCATATTTCATAAACCAGAGGGGATGCAAGTGTGTTAGTACGAGAAAGGGACCACAGACCTTAAATGTTGCTGTCTCTACAGGTCACAATAAGGCATATGAAGGTCCTGTCTCAGAGCATTCCCTCCTCAGCATCTACTCTTGTTTACTTTTGTTGTCTTCCCACTCCCTGTGTTGGCACTGACAGAAATGTCCCTTAGCAAAAGCAGCTCCCACAGATTTATAGATGACTTGATTAGGGCTCTGTATTCCATTAAGCTACGAAGTCTCTAAGGGTGAGACCCATCAGCAACTATAGATGTACCTGCATATTTTATTTTTACTATTAGCAGTAAGCTATTCTCTTTGCCATAGACTTAGCCTGGTTTGAAAAACCCATTATAGGCTATGAAAGCATTACATGTGTCAACAACAGAGGGATAGGAGCAACAGACAAGTAAGATCTTGATACCTATTTGTTAGTGTGAAATAAATACAAAAGAGATCTCTGCCCAGAGAGGTTATGGACTCCCCATCACCAGAGATGTTCAGGACCAGGTTGGATGGGGCTCTGAGCAACATGGTCTAGTGGAAGGTCTCTCTGCCCAAGACAGTGGGATTGGAATTAGGTAGTCTTTATGGTACCCTCCAACCCAAACCAGATTCTATGTCTTTGAGATATGAAAAATATGCAGTTTTCACCAAATTCCTCTGAATTTGAAGTAAGAATCTTGGCTTAAGTTCTTCCAAATGAAAGCCAGTATGCTATAGGGAATTATGAGCCTCTCTAACCACAAGGTGGTTGAGAACTGCAACTGACTCTGTACCTTAGGTGGTTGTGTTACCCCTTAATCTCCTTTAACATCCCCAAATGCCCTTTAATTATTTCACTAAACAAATGGCAGGGTTCTGTATTTGATCTACATTTGATCCTAAATCATATACATTCAAGTGCTGTCTGTATATAGTTGTAAGGAGTGTCCAGTATGTACTTGTTTACTGGCTTCTTCCTCTTGTAGCAGATAAAGGACAGAACTGGCCTTCTGCAAATAGGAGCCGTATTTAAAGTTTTTTCTCTAATCAAGTGACACCTTCTGTGAAGTTGTAAGAGAAAGAACTGTCTGCTTGACCTATTTGGCTGAAATTCATCATAAATTCAAAAGGTATTGGGGGTGAAGTTTTATTACAAAAAAAAAACCAACGAACAAAACCAAAAGAATAGAGAACACAGCCTTTGAATATCTAAGCTAAAACACTAACTGAAAACTGAAACCCATGCTGGATCGAAATCTTGGCCTTGCTGAAGTCAAAGCTGATTATATTTCAGTTCTGACAGTGTTTCACCTTACATGGTCTGTGAGCCAGCCTATGGAATTGTATATTAAAAAGACAGCTGTTTGTTTTGGTAATAAAGTAAAAAGAAGGTACTGGGAAATCCATCAGTGTTCTTCCCCTTCCTGATGAATATATTGTCCACATTCCCAGCCTCTGAAAAGGTTAGCTGTCTCCTAGAGGCAGGAGCAATGAAATCACAGCATGCAGCTTCCTGCCTTTCTGTTTCACCTAAAACTGTTTTATTTGGAGGAAAAGGATCCTACATTTTCTAAAACCAGCACTTCATTGTGCACTTGAGCCTCACAGTTATAAGGTCTTTGATTAGACCCTAAAGTTTTCAAGCACTGTACTTTTGTTATGTGTACATACATATGCATGAGATTATCAAGACAAAGTCTTTCCATGCTCTAACTCTATGCATAAATAATAAAAAAATATTATTCATAAATTGTCCCATGCAGACAAATTTGAAGAATCAGACCAATAGTTGTTTTCTTTTCTCCTTGCTTCATTTTGCAAGCCAGAATTACATAGCTGAACAGAATGCAGGGAGCGTCTGTGAACAGATAGATTGGCTGAAGGTACAGGTTGTTAATCCCTAGAAATGATCTGTTATCATTGTTAAATCCCTCTCTTCAGAAAAAAAAAAAAAAAGGGAAAATGAGAAAACAACTCCTGTGGTTATGTTTGTGTTAATTTTTGTTGTTTAACTGTCATCTTGCAATATAAATAATGCTTTCTACCTAGGTCATTCACAGCACATAAAAAAGGCTCTTCCTTTCCCCCTGCTCCCTTGTTATCTGTGTCCTGACCAGAGCTATTGAAATGTAACAGGTTTTAAAATAAAACTGTTTTAATTTTAATATAGTTGGTTCAAAGCTTGAAAGTGCTGTTGCTGCTGCACAAGTGGAAGGAGAGCTAAGGAAGATACAATCTGGTAAGAAAATACTCCCTTTTGTACTTTCCCTGTTGGCAGTGTGTTTTTTAGATAAAAGAAGAAATCTTGCTTGCTCTGTTTGGAGCAAGGTGCTTGAAGAGAAGGAGGAATGTTCTTCAGATCCTTGTCAAGAGAATAAGAAAAGTTTCATCATCTGCACAGTTCTGAGTCCCTCTAACCAGAAGAAGTGAGGGTCTGCAGTAGCAATATACTGTCAAGGCATGTTGCAGGTATCTTAGAGCTATTAGCATGTATGTAACAATACCAGTAGAAAATACCAGAGATGCCCATACAGTACAGTAGTTATGCAAAAGATACTGATGTGTTGAGCTGTTCATTAACTGAATACTAAAAAGTCTATTCTGAATTGAAGATTTCACTATTTACAACCCTTTTCTTAATGTGAAGTGTGAATAAATAGCATCTATAAAGTGACTGTGTATAATCAACAGAATTAAGATGATGTTCACAGTGAGTTGGGATCTCAATGTATGAAATATTGAACCTTATTGGATTTCTTACACATACTTTAGATCCCAATTCAGCAATGGAAATTGTCTTCCACATCATGACAAGTTCTGGCTCTTATTTATGATATTTCATTCACCCAAATATCAACACAGTGTTGTTCTAGTTACTCTAGGAAAGCTGTGTGTAGCATTTGGTCATGCTGGGTCAGAGAATGTTGTTAAACAATCAGAACCAAAACACTGGCATAAGAATATCAACTTTCTCATGTCCTGCTAATGCCTCAGCCCAGATGAAAACCAGTTACAATGTCTGTTTCAATTAAATCAGATATGTAGATAACTACTTTATTAAAGAGGAAGAAATATAGGCACGTGCCATGGAACTTTGCTGAATCCAGGCCTGATATAGAATTTCTCCTTTTTGGAAAGCATTGGGAACGATATGTTCTTATGATATTAATATAACCATCTGCCAGTTGCATGAAGGCTGGCAAATTATCTCATCATTTTCCATCCTACATTAAAAGTAAAAAAGGGAAAAAGAAACCCACCTCCACTATTCCTGGGATGCTGCAAAGCTGTGGAGGAAAAGCTTGATGGGTTCTAAGCAACCCTTGCCTTGCTTTAAGCACAGACCTACACTTCTAATTAAATAAACAAATAATCCCTGAATATCAAAAATTCAGGACAAACAAATCTGTGCAGGCATTAACAGTGACAGTCACAACCACACCTTTGCTGTGACTGGCTGTATTCTTGGAAACTAGAGCAGAGATTCCTCTTGGCCCGAACAGTGACCTGCAGTTTACATTGTCCAAGGAGTGAGGTATTCCCACAACTGTGATAGCTGCAGCAAATCACACCTTGTCCCTAGGCAGGTTTTCCCAGATACCTGTACGAAGGCTACTTTACCCTACTCGGCTCTCTGTGAGGGCACTATTGGCAGAGCTGTGCTGATAAACGGGTATGAGTTAAAAACAAGCTCTATTTTTGTAATCCTGGGAGTAAGCGTGTAAGAAGAGTCCATTCAAATCCATGTTCGGAACAACAGTACCCCTCAGGGCTTAGGAGGTCAGGTGGAACACTGTACTAGTAAGCTGGGTTTATAGTCAAACAGGCAATTTCATATGAACTGACTTAGATGCTCTGCTCTGCTAAGTCTCTCTAAATCATCCCCCACTTTGACCTTGGTCGGGAAAGCCAGTTTTTATCCTTTTGATGTTAGGTTTTCTTGGAGAGAACAATTCTATTCATCTCCTCCATTGCTGTGCCCCAGAGACAGAGAATGACTCTGTTGTGCTTGCAGTTGAAGACAAATCTGAAATGGTACCCAAATTTTGTTCTGCTTCAATAAACATGCAATGGCTGAAGCAATGTTATGAAATTTGATTCTCCAAAACTGAGTGAAGCTAACAAGGAAGAGGTTGTTTCATATTATTCCCCATGTGGGCTTACTTATCATACTTCTTATACTACTTATTGAGCTAAATAATCTTGGAAAAGCAATACTGAAATACAAGAATAATGCCTTTTAATTATATGTATGTATTCCATTCATGAAAAAGATTTTAGATAAGAACATTAGTTGGTATCAAACATAAACTCATCAGTTTTCAAGGTGAAAAAATCATAAATGTTAATCTTGACTGGCTGCCTGCAGAGTTCAAGCCAAAGACCATTACACATTTGTAAGGCTGGACAAGCATGAGAGGGTCCAAGGAAGGGCCACAAAGACGACCAAAGAACTGGGAAGCTGCCACGTGAGGAGAGGCTGAGAGAACTGCATTTGTTCAGCCCTGCAAAAAATAAAAGGCTTGAAAAAGCCAATATCACCATATTCCAGTACTTAAAGGATGGCTAGAAAGAAGATGTAGACTACCTTTTTGCAAGGAGTCACGTGGGAAAGATAAGGAGTAAAGGGTACAAGTTACTGCTCGGAGGATTCTGATTAGACACAAGAAGAGAATTTTTCATAAAGAGAACAGTCAGCCCTTGGAATAATCTCCCCAGGGAAGTGGTAGATTCCCTAACATTGGACACTTTTAAGATTCAGCTGCACAGGGTGCTGGGTTGTCTTTTCTAGACCATAGTTTTGCCAAGAGAGATTGGATCAAATGATCCTTGAGGTCCCCTTCCAACACGGTATTCCGTGATTTGCAACTAGATTGACAGCTTTTAGCTGGGCTACATCTTAAAAAAATAAATTCAAATACCATACCTAGTCCTGTTGAAAAGATACACAAATAAAAATTTTCCAAATGCCATGCTGGGTCATTCCAGTGCTTAATTTTCCCAATGTAAAAATAATGACTTAAAATTATTAATTTCAGTAGAGCTATAACAAATAATACCAGCTGTGCTTTTGGCTCTTGACTCAGGTTTGCTTTGCATTTGCCAGGAGCAGTTCTGTTTATTTGTACCAGCTTCACCATTGCTTTCATTACAAGGGTATGAATCCAGTTCAACAATTCTAGAGACAGGACTTCAATAGAGAAGACTACTTAGAAAAACTGATAATAAACTTCTTTCATAAGACTTACACAAACCAGCAATAAAACAAGCAGTAACAATGTTTGTGGATACTTTTACTATCTTTAGTTTTATTTTCTTCCAGGAATTGTTTTAAATTTGAGTCATAATCACGCACATGGCTCAGAAAGGAACAATATCACGTTGATTGAGAACTGGCTAAAAGATCATAAACAGGAGGTAAGAATAAATAATAATTCATTAAGATGAGACACACTATTCAGCAGGAAGAGAGAGATGAGTGTTAGGCCTGCTTTTACTTAAGAGCATTATTAATGGTCTTGAAGAAGAAACAAACAGGATGTTAATTAACATCTGCAGACCCAACTGAATTGAGATGTTTTGCAAACACCATTAAGAAAGGGAAAATTATGCAATGGGAAAGAGACAGGTTAGAAAAACGAGCAGGGATCAGCACAGGCTTCACCTTGACCAAATGCACGTAATGAGATGAGGGAAAGCACATTTGAACATACATATTTGGTGGATGGAAATTCCCAGAAAGTAAATATCAACATAGATAGACATGATAAGGTGAAATGGAAACAAAAATATACTGTGACAAGACAATAATAAAGAAAACAAGATATTCTGAAAAAGGATGTGGCAGAAGGCCCTGTCTCAGGAAAACATCCAGCCTTAGCCACAGGTATGAGCAGAAGTAAAATTTCTGGCTTGGATCTACAGTTGTTTGGCTTGCACGAGCAAGGGCTTTACATGGCAGACCAAAGTAACACACCTGAGACTGACTCTGGAATAATACTATTTCAGATGCTGGAGATATATTGAGTAAACAACCAGAAGGTTATTTTTGGGGAAATACAAAATGAGTCCCTAGCTGTCATTTTTGAAAAGAAGTTAAATCATAGAGCTGTCAATGCTTACTTTGAATCTCACAGCAGTGAGCAACAGGTACAGCACGTTCTTTTGGAGAACATATACCTTGATTGGGTTACCATTACAATTAATAGTTCCTACTAGTATCTGATAGACGTATAGCCCCCATGCCAATCACACAGAAACTAATTCATCACCTCGTACTGCAAAGATGAAATAACTATAAAACATGGGAAGATGTAGAAATAGGAAAAAAAAATCCAAGATCTTGCAACAATTAAAAGGTGTTAATTGCAAAGTGCAAAAAATATTAGAAGCTCTAAGTAAGTAGGTAACCATTGTAATTTCAACTTTGCTGGTGAATTCCTCAGAGGTTTTTATTAACCCTTACTGAGCAACTCACTGACTCAGAGATCCAGCTTAGAGCTATGGCCTCATGAGGTCAAACCTTACATATCTAAGTAAGAATGAATGTTTGCATATGAGCAGCGAGAAATCTGTGGAACACTGAGAGGCAATTTTTAATGAACCCTTTAGCTACTACTAAAACTCAACCAATCATGCCTTTCCTGTAGGCCTTCACTCCCTTTTCTCTGTTCACTGCAGGCTCAACTTCTTTCTCTAGGATAGATTGGCCGATGTAGATATTGATAGGTCCATTGCAATTTTACACCAAGTGAAACAGATTGTGTGCATAGTGAGGCAAAGCTGGTCTATGGCACGCTTTAATGATTTCTCTAGATTTTGATTTAAAAATTCTATCAGATAGGTATATTTATTAATGACCACACAACACAAACTCAATATTTACAGAAGGTAGGAAAAAAAAACGAGATTAAGATTAGCTTAAAAAGGTTAGCAGCACTTAACAAAACCTGAAGGATTTAATGTTCTATCATTACATGTGAACAACTTGACTTTCATAAATCTCAGTTGGCAACTAGTTTAGCAACAAAAATTCTATTGTGACTGACCATAAATGTGATGTTAAGAGAAGCACATGAATACAGAAACAAAAATGTATTAGGCATCTCTGTTTAGTAGCAGCTAGTAACTTCAAGTGACATGAAAATCATTGGGGGAGATTGAATTAACTCTTTCTGAGCACTCCTGTTGAAATTTGGAATAACTTCATGAAATTCACAGCAAATCCTCTGTATTTAGGCTGGTACAAGTGTGAAATTTGTAAAACTTCTGTAAATGGCTAAAGTTTTCCAGTTTCTCAATTGAGCATAGAAGAAAACTGTATTTATTTAAATGCAAGTCATGACAGATTTACAACTGGAGAAAATGAGAATTAGCTTTGAAACCAATACAAAACAGAAAAAAAACCCCAAATGTAGAGTAAAAACAAGAGTACAGTTTTGTCCTTGTTGTGTTTTACCCTCCTTGCCAGGAATTAATCACTTGCCTGAGATCTTGTGGTCTTGTGCTAAACTGTTCTTGCGCTAGTTTGATGCTTCTCCACCGAGAAGAAAAAAGGAAAATTAATATAACACTAGCACTGAGTGCAAAGGAGAAGTTGCAATTGGTAGCATTTTGCAGAAGTCTATTCTGTCAAATACATCCACCTTTGAGGATCTGAAATCTATTGAGGGATATCAAACACAGTTAAGGTGAACATTCTTGGGGAGCAGGAGAATATTTTGAGAAATATTTACTCTAGTACTGTATTTCTTCATTGGTTTCAATTTTAACTGTCACAGATGGGTCTTTTGTCTGAGCAAATACTTCTAAAGTCACATGAAAATGGTTTTACCCATATAGGAAAGCTGAATGATGGAATTACTGGATTTTTTTTCCTGATGTTGTGGCATGTGGTAATTTTATTTGTTTAATGTCGGACAGAGCACTCCATATCATTGCCCAGCAAAGCATTTAAGCGCACACTAATTTCAGTCACAGAAATAGGGTCTTTTGAGTTGTTTTGCAGAAAAATATGCCTATAAAGGATATTACATATAGATTAAAATTTTGGAAAAGAATGCCTGAAGAACATCTTTTTATAGGGGAGTTCAAGTGTAGCTTTCTCAATAAAATAAGGGAATTGAGGATGGCTCAGGTTCTTTTTCGTATGTGAAGGCAACTAAAACCTGCAAGCCCTTTGTCACCTCTCTCCCCTCAAGATGTTAGAAAACACCTTCATTATCTTTGGCAGCCATAGGATCAGATACATCTGGAAAACACATTTTTTGATGATTTTTGCTCTGAACAATACCAGGTTAAAAGTCTCCCATGACCTCAAGTAGTTTGCTGGGTTATTATGGTAGAAGCAAGACAATTTCTTTGGTGAGTTGGCCCTATACAAGAGGTCAGATCACCCCATTAGACTCAAATCTAACCATTTCCCTGAGAAAGGAGATCAGATTCTCATTTAAAACACTGCCAGCCGGAGGAAGCTCTCCACTTAAGTTCTGGTGGGCTGAGACTCAAATCCCTAGGTTTGTAACAAGATACCTTAATCATTCTGCTTCCAACTTTTTGTCTGCCTGGGGCAGAAGAAAAGAGTAAATATAACATTTTAAGAAGATCATAAAATGCATCAAGGTGTGTAGCTGTTCCAAGATAATTACATACTCAAGGGGTATAATGAGGGCCATGTTCCTTAAAGATATAAGAAACGTGGGTACTTCAGCTGAATAAACTCCCTGCAGAATATAATTCTATGCTGAACATGGTATAATGTACTTTTAAGTGGACAAAACCAGAAAGGCTAAGTGGTTCTGAGCTAAGTATTGTCCCATCACTTACAGATTGGGCTCTTAATTAGTCAGGTAAATTACCTTCTCTCTCCTTTTCGTTTTCTTCTGTTAGATGTTGTTTCATCTGCAAGCATAATATTCATTTTGCTAAGGTTGATCATAACCACAGAAAACTACAGGAATTCACAGCAGTCTAATGTAACCTCCTAATTATCTGAGCACATTAACAAAAAGAATAAAATGTTACTTTACATTCAACATCACAAAAGTAACAAAAAAAACAAAAGTAGAAAGCAAAGAAAAATGGATAAACAGACATTGTCTGTAATGTCGGAGCCATATATCCATGGTAATAAAACTAGAAACATCAATAATCATCTCAAATATTAGATACCATAATTATTCTCTCCAGGTGGGACATCCTTTCTGACAGTTCTTTTAATACTCTTCTTGATTATACAACAGTCAAATTCTATACTCACATGTGTTAGTACAATACACAAAATGGCACCAAGCAGTAAAACCATTCCAATCATTGCTGCTGCCACCAGCTGTCTCCTATCATCTATTCCCTCATTTTGTAAAGGCTTTTGAAAAAAGGCCTCTGAGATCTTCACAGTAGTCTGGGGATTAAAATATTAAATTAGTTTGGATAGTTTATTTATTCCTTCGAGTACTTTGATGTTTAGGTTTTTAGTCTCATATTGTTCATGTTTGGCAAATTTTTCACAAAAAGAATCCTATTAATGGGGGCATATGCTTTTTATTCTTCATTTTACTAGCACAAATGAATGCACAACTCCAATTTAACATGCTGCATCAGATTCTCAAGATGCAGAGTAATGTATTATACAAGATACACATATAAAACTAATTTTAAATACGGTTACCAATAGTACTAACTTTTATGATTATGTAAATGACGTGTCAACGTAAAAATCCAAAACTTTGTGTCATCAGATCTCGCATAAAAAATGGATGGTCTCTGATCCCAGGACTTAAAGTATATAAATTAGAGAGAACTTCTTGGAGCCTTTGGTGGGACCTGTCTCAGCTAATTTCATGTTCCCTTCACACCTTTATACCACTTTGTGTACTGAGACAATGGAATCAACACATCTAACACATCTGTTTTTGTAATACTTGTCTGGTTTGTGTCTTCTCCACTGACCTATAGAAGAAGGACTGTAGATGACCACCTATAACAAAACGTCTAGCTGGTATGAAACTAGAAGTGGCTTGTGATCAAATCCATATGTCATCATTTGATAAACACCGTCAGCTCCTTGGCCTTTCCAACCATTAAGCTTCAATGAAAATGCTCGACTGGGCAACTGCAAGCATTCTCCCATACTTAGAGACCAAACTGAGCTCACAGTGCCAGCATACACTCTAAACTGAATGGACAAAAAACCCAATATTCTCAAATTGTCCTAGGCTGTGACTTTTTTTTTTTTTAATAATTGGACACAAATTAGTATCTTTTCTAACAGGACTTCTGGAACAAGCTTCTAAGCTTAGCTGTGTCAATAACATGACCTGAGATGGATGAAGTTCTCAAGTGTAATAAAGTAAGGAAACTACTTTTCTTTGTTCAAAGATGTAAAAATAAGATTTGCTTTTGTGCTTTTGTATTTTTTTATGTCATTCTATATCTGATTCTATATTTATTTCTGTACCACATTACATTTAAGATACACTTTATCAGAAGATAAAATAAGACCCCTTGACATCTAGACATGATTTCCCATCAGTCTGGAGAAACAGAGGATAACATCTGATGTGTTTTATTGCCTGAGATGGGGCAAATACTAATTTGACTCATAAGGAAGTAATAATATGTACTATAAATTTTTAGTGTATAATTGGCATATTTGGACATATGGAATGGTAGGATCTCAAAATTTAATTTTGTCTCTCTCTTTTCCAGGAATTCTCTCCAGCCCACTAAGTCATCAATAAATATTTTTGAAGTATACATATCTGAAGTATTCAGGGAACACTCAAAAGCTTGGCTTGGCTCTCTTTTCATCTCTACTGTTTCTCTTTCTGAAAAGGGAGGATTTGTTCCATTCTCAGTAGAATAAATTCATGAACTACAGTGGATCACATTGTTTTATTAAATAGGTGTAGAAAAATCCCTCATAACCATGCATATATATTCCTTTTCTTAGAAGAAAGGGTCTGTACAACTCTCACAACAGAGGAACAGATGCTGAGGTATCTCCAATTAAGTTGCTCTAATACCTGCTGGGAAAGGTATTTCTGATCAGTGTTAAGAAAAAAATTTGCATTCCAGGAAAAAAACCCAACATTTTCTTGATGTAAAAAATAAGAGATTTCCTATATACTTGCTGAATAAACATGACATATTTATGCAGTAATAAATTTAATTGTGTCTCTTTCCTCCTGATCCAAGGAAGTCGAAATTGTAATATCTCATAATATTATTAATATTGTTCTTACTGTTCTAATCACAGAAGGTTCATCTACTACAATATTGCATTTGTTTCTACAGATAATTGCCTTCCTTCAGAGTGTGGTCTGAATAATAAGCTGGAGTAATTAAAATAAACTGGCATAATTTCAGAGTATATTGCCACTGTACAAAAGTAACCAACAGGCACATATTGGGGAAGTAAACTTCAGTATGACTTATTCACTCACAGATGGCAAAGGCATTTTATGGCATCATAGTTTAATTCCTGGCATAGTGGAGAATTCTGCAGAAATTTGCCTGGATGTGTAGAGTTTGAAGAATGTGAGTTGTTAAGTATATGGCTGCATGGATGCTTTCAGCCAGTTCCCTCCTCAAACACAGAGTCATCTGGACATTAACCTGTCAAAAAGCTGTGCAGCCATTTGAAAGGCATTTTCTTTAGCTAACATGCCCTTAGACAGTGTTCTTAGACAGGGTTACAGCTGCATGAAGAACTAATACAGATCCATGATTCCTCAACCCGTTTTGGCATAAATCCGGCATATGTGATAGGTTTGAGGCTCATATTTTCTCATACTTAAGAGAAGAATTAGGGTGAAACTCTTTCTATTTAATTTTACCTTCTAAAAATTAAGCATCTAGTTACCAGGCTCTCTGTGACCCATGGGGCATGGAATATACAAAGAACATGATACAAGACTAAACTAAAACAAAGCATCAGACAGATGCATGAATCATCTTCAAAAGGTGACAATATCTTCCCATTGTCTATGGGGAAGAACTTAGAGAAATAGCAGAAGTCTGGACTTCAGATTTTTACAGAGTTAATGTTAAGAAAAACAAGTTTCTTCATCTACATTTATGGACCTCTAGTTAGCATCCTGTCTCTTTGTCTACTCATTCCCATTTGATGCTGGGTATCTTTTGTAGAAAGGCTGTACTCTGAACCAGATGCTACCTAGAGGTCCACAAAGTTCTTTGACATTTTCCCTTTTGTCTATAAAATTTTATTATTTCCTACATCTGCTCCAGTTTTGCAACAACCTACTAAAAATATGACCAGACGTAGACAGTTTAAATTTCTCATTCTTTTGGTACAATATACAAACTTTAAAATAACCTCCTTATAACTGCTTCTTCCCAGCTTATAAGTATAAAGAACATATTGTCTCAGCGTTGTGTCAGACACAGAAAGACAGTTTCTTGCTGACAGATTTTTTATCAGGTATCTTTCCACACTCTCTATAGAATGGCTTCTGGCTATGGAATCAAGGTGCGAAGATCTGAATTTTTTAAAATGTACTTTATTTAGTCCATCTTTGCCTTCACTTCCACCACCCTTCACCTCAGCTCTCAGTTTGAGCAGCAATAATATTATATGCAACTTACTGACAAAATTACTGACTAACATCAGGCCCACTGCCACTTCCAGCAGTGAACAATTCAATTAGCCAATTTGCAATCTATTCAACATGTGCCCTTTGAACATTATGTAGTTCTATTTTTTTCAAGTATATTTTTCAGAATCTAATCAAATGCTTCAGAAAATTTAAAGGGTAGTTCATATTTTCTATTAC
Source organism: Neopelma chrysocephalum (assembly GCF_003984885.1). Lineage (NCBI taxonomy): Eukaryota > Metazoa > Chordata > Aves > Passeriformes > Pipridae > Neopelma > Neopelma chrysocephalum. The sequence goes on from NW_020897703.1 coordinate 21,684,521, forward strand.
TCCTCAAACTTCTAAAGTCATCAGATAAAAGAAATTGTTTGATATTAATTTTCCATAAAATAACTTTGCTTTGATTACATTCCTTGGCCTTAATTATTTTTTAGTGGAATACTGTATCAAGTTTCCTTTATTTTACTTTACATAGAATTGCTGGTAAACTAATGGTCCACAGCTACTCACATCAGTTACATTCCTTTCCAGGACTTTGGCTTTTCTCCAGGGATCAAAGTTAATGGCTAGACAAAGATATTCTCAAAAAAACCTTCTGGGATTCCTAAGGGAATTCATATGAGCTTGCTCTTTGAAAATACATTTTCCTTGTTGAGAAAGTTTGCTTTATTTTAAAATTCTTAATTGCTTGTTGACTCGGAGTTGTTTCATCATTTTCACCTGCTGAAATTATATCCTCCTTCTTCTCAGATAATAATCACAAACATTTATTGAACACTTTTCCTTTTAATGTATAATAATAACTACTTTATTAACTACAGGTATAATAGTCTTATTCAAAGTTTAATATTTTTGCCCCAATACGCTAAAAAAATTCCCTTTTTTGTGTCTAGTTTTCTTGGTATCTTTATCTTCCCTTATTAATATCTTTAATTGCTCTACCAGTTCAAGTAGACAATTTCATCTTCCTTACCCTCTCTGGAACAAAGTGTTTTGTTACACGGTTAGCCAAGGCTCCTTTCTGAGGTTATCTGTCACTGAAACTCCCCTCATTGTTCATCTTCATAATATTTGATTTGGGATACAAAATTAACATGAAGTTAAAAGTATCTCCCAGATAGTGTTTCCATTTAAAATTATCACATTTTTACAGTATTTATATGAGAAAAATCAGCTACAGTCCTAATGGGCAGTGAAGAGGACATTAGAATTATATGAATGCTACTTCAGGTGTCAGTATGGAGAACACTGGACACAAGCTGGAACTTACAAGACAGGCAGATGGGAAAAACTCCCTTAGCTTTGCCAGCTCCTTACTAAAAAAAATATGCCTGATTTAACACAGGATGAAAACCTGAACACAGTAACTAATTTAAGAAGATAATTTTTAATTAGTATCAAGTTTTCTTCCTGAATATGACATATGTCAAATTTTCATTCCCTATCATATTGCTTTTAGGTTTCCAAGCTGTAAAGTTCACAGTCGATCTGTAAGTTTTCATGAGTTTCTTGCTGAAATGGTTTTTCTAATCTTTCTGTCTTCTTTTCTTGTGTCATATTGGGCAAGACTTGTACCTTATAGTTCCAAGAAATCTTCACTTGTCTGCAGAAACCAAACTATTTGTTGCTTTAGTTGTTTTGTCAGATATTTTAGAACAGTTTCTATGTATAATCCCATAAATCTCTGTGTAATTTAAATGAGTTTTTTTCTCTCTGCCTGGAATGGATTTCTCCTTCAAGATGCTCCTACAGCTGCTCATAATTCACCTTTCATATTCCAAACATTGCTTTAATCTCTTTTTATTGACTGCATGTATTCTTCACATTTGTTTTGAGATGCATAAAAAAAAAGCTTTCATATGATCTTTTAATTCCTTTTAGTATTGGCTTTAACATGGCATTCATAGGTGAAAAATTGCCACGGAGGATTCTTTGTTATTGGTCACTCATAGGAACTTTGAAACCTACAGCTGAAGTCAACAGCAAGAGCACAATCCAACACTCTTTCTCTGTGTTGCTTTGTTCATAATTGTTGAAAGTTGAGACCACTGCTTATAGAAAGCTTCCAAAAATTTTTCATTAGTGATGACCAATTCTACTTTCTGCCAGCCACTTGAGCTATATTATCAATCTCTTTATGATTTTCTCTTAGAATTTTGTCTTCAGACATAGCAGATATGAAGGTTTTGATTCTTGTGTAGCTCATGAAATATGCTGTTTTTATTACTACTGAAGATAATTTCTTCTGATCTATTTGCTCTCTGACGTTGGAACCCTAATCTGTTCATCTAAATCTGGAACAAACTCTGTGACTGCAGGTTGTGAATTGTCATTTTTATCATGTGGACATCTGTAAAATGCTTGTGATAATTCAGATTTGCCCGAATCCATAAACAGTGAAAACCAAAAACAACCCAAAGAGCAATAGTTGATTGTGAGTTCACATCAAGTCCTTTTGGAAAATTATAGGTCACAATGCACAGATACTCTCAAAATAAATCCTGACTTCATATTCAAGAACTCAGAAGCTTATGTTTGTCTACTTGCTGCAAGATGGACTCCTGGAGCAAGCTCTGCATTCTTGGGTTTCAAACAGATGCTCAGGAAACTTGCCATAGGTTGGCAAGACACTGGAAAGGCCAGGATGACTCAACAAATTCTTGTGTTTTTACTTTTGCTAGAATACATCTCATTAACTGCTCTGGTGGATGACATTAATAACTTGCATTTAAGCTTCAACTTAGCTTCACTTCAGTCTTATGGAAAAAATATTTAGTTTAAAAATAAAATTGCTCATAAATTTGTATGTAATGCACAAAATACACAGATGAGAATTACTCAAAAATAGCATGAAAGTCTGTGAGAAATGTCAGCAGAAACAACTTTTTAAACCAATTTTAATCTTTCTGCAGAATTTTTTAGTTTCTGCACACCCACACAAAATAAGCAACCAAAATATATAATATGCATGTGAGGATAATTCATTGAATTAAGCCAGGAAATACAAAGCAGAACCAAACTCTTCTATGGAGAATTAGCTATATAAAAATGAATTTTTAAATTAGAGAGAAAAGTTCAGTCCAGAAATCCCACTAGTTTTAACTCAGGGGATCTTCATCATCCTTTACTTTTGAAATACCCACTATGAAATAGGTTCTCAGCAGTGTTGAATTCAGAGAAAAGAAAGATGCCTGTGAGTCACTTCTCCATTCCCATGATGAAATCTTTATAAAGTGAAATGTTGACAGCTTTTGTGGTAGAGGTTCTCAGAGGAACCTCTCAGTTGTAGAGGGTACCAGCTGAATTACAGCGTGCGCTGGCTCCACTTCATTTTCGACAACAAGTAACAGAAAGCCCCAATGCAGGTGCAGCAATTCTGGCCTATTCCTTTGTTATCATTTTTGAAAAAGCTTTAAATACCCCTGAGTGATTGGACAGAATTACAGCAGCACTTCTTCTTTGGCTGACAAAGCCAAGTTTCCTTGTGTTGCCAAGAGATCTATCACTGCAGTGAGTATCTTATCTCAGGGATGGCAGTATTCAAAGCTAAACTAATTCATGGGCTTTCCTCTGGAATTCAGGTCTTCTGACCCAAGACTGTGAAGGTACCAAAGAAGAATTCTGTATTTCAACCATTGCAACATGCACAGCTTTCACTGTGACTTTTGAAAGCCTTGCATGTATTTTTTATTTTAGCTGAAGCAAGGGTGGTATTCAAGTTCAGAATATTATCTAGTGGACCTGACAGTGTCCTCTCTGGCCATCCTCTTCCTCCAGAGCATGTAAATATGACAAAAGCTCAGTAGTGAAGTGTCAAATACTTCCTTCCTGCAGAACTTGGGACAAAGTGGTCTAAGAGCAGAGACTTGAAGATTAACCTTGTGGACGGTGAGTGAAGCCAGTCTTGGAAGTAAGTCTAGCTTCAGTCTTACATCACTAAGGATAGATCCAGTGGTAGAGTCCTGGATGGCTTCTGCATCTCAACACAGCTGGTTGTAGAGAACCAGATGTGATCTAAATGGGGCAGAGTGGGAAAACGCTGGCATGTTTTCTAAACTGTCTCTGAATTACTCTAAGAGAAGGACAGAAAATGGGAACATTTTATGCATGATCCCCTGCTCAGGGCTGTGCCTGAGGTTGCAATCTAGTTCTTAGAGCAGCAGCTAAAAATGTAGTGATGACTCCTGCCAGGATAATTACGTAGCTCCAGTGTCACATCTTTCAACAAGCAAAGTAATACAGCGGAACTGGAACCTTAATGTGCAATATCATGTCATTGCTTCTTCAATGGGAAGATAAGGGGGATAAAAATGAGGGGGAAATTGTATTTCAGACATAGAGTATGGGCACAAAGGCTACCAGGTCCTTCAGGGAATCCTAAAAACAATTTTCTTTTGCCTGCAAAACTCAGGGGTCTGGTTAGCCCTTAATGACATTTTCATTTTCATGGTGGGAAAATAAAATGTCCCCAGCAGCGTAAACTTACACTCTTAATAAGTAACAGGCTTTTTAAAGCACAATGTTATATGATGACATTTTATGCAGAGACGTAACTCATAAACTCAGAGAGCAAAGGATAAAGAAAATGACAAGCTAGATACAGCACACATTAATATATGGCAGCCATAAAAATCACAAAGGATGGATTGGCCCCTTACACACAGGGGTAAACATGGAAAAAATCTGTTACTACCAATAAGGGTATGCCAGCTTGGTGCTCGTGGGAAATGAAATCTGAATCAAGCACCAATAGCTCAAAACTTACTTGTCCATAAACACTATCATTTCATACAAAGGCAAGGAACTATCAACGTCTGAACAGCTGTAAACATATGTTATTCAGCTGCTGTGATCAATGTAGTTATTAGCAACTTAAGCAGTTGCTTTGAGAGCAGTTCTTGCTCTCAATGTAAAATCATTTCTCCCTGCTACATATCCATCAGCTGGAGATCTAAAGGAGAGCTGGGTGAAGGCAGATAGCAAGCATTCAAAGAAATCAAAATGGAAAAGTCCCTGTAAACCTTTTAAGCAAAAAAACTACTAGATTGCAATCCATCACTTCAAACTAATACAACTATGTGTTTAAATCTGTGTGAGTATGTGTAATGAAGACCTCATTTGTGAGGTGAATAGACTCTTGTCCTTGTATTGCTTTGAATTTTAAGATTCTAGTTCAGTTTGTGCACTGGGTATTTTCACATAGCTAAAACGCTAATGCAGATTTAGGGATGTGTGTATTTATATTTATAATGTGTATCATACACATATGTATATCTCAAATAAAATATATCTCTAAGTAAACTCATTTAATTTCTAATCTATCTCTGGAGGTCATCTCAACACACTCCATCCTGCTCAAGGCAGGGCCAGCTTCACACTGCCTACTTAATGTATTTAGTGGATCAATGATCTCTCTCTCTCTAAATATACAATTTCAAATATGTGTATGTGTGTAATACAAATACAATGTATTGCCTTTAAAGGACAGGTCTGACCTGGTCTTGAAAATGCAGCACTGAGACAGAGGAACAAAATGCATAACAGGTCTTTGGAAAGGCTCTGGAGGAAGAGCCTTGGTCAACACAGCAGAGGTGAGACACTGCTTCCATTCATGAGTGAGAAGTAGAAGGAAACTGTCCTGTTGCAATGTCCCAATATCTCTTTCTTAATGTTTTCACAATTACAATTAAATATATAACTTGGAGGAGATGCTGATTATTCTTTAAAAATCGGATGAATACAGAAATCAGTTCATAAACTTAGAAGACTAGAAATGAAGGAAGCAAAGCAAAACCATAATTGAAAAGTTTCTTTTGCACCGGAATACTTTTTCTGATTCACAGTTCCTCACCTTGTTCAAGCTTCTTCTCCTCATTTGGTTTCCTCCTTTCTTTGCATTTTTAGCAGTACCTTTCTAAAGCCTTTTGCAGAGGGCTATATTTTATTTCTTTTTATGTACAGTCATGATTCCAAGGACATTTTTTCATGAAAACATTTCACACCCATCCTGTGCTTCCTCCTCTCCAATTTTATGCACATTTATTCTCACCCCTGCACCACTCATTCTTTATGCTGATATATACATATTAAATAGATGTTTTTGAAGGCTGGCAGGGAACCAGTCTCAAACACTTATCTATGTTAAAAATACTCTTGTCACTTTTTTTTTCAGGATTTAGTTTTATCTTGGGTCAATTCCATGATTAACTTCTCTGCCCGATCCTATACAAAGTTGTTGTGGCACAACCAACAAAGATAGGTGGGAATAGGAACACAGAGTAGCTGAGAACAGAAATCATTACCGTTAGCTCTACTTTCCAGGGACATTTCCATAAACCCATTCCTGGGAGACAGCCCCTTCCTCTCCCTGTTTCTGAAGATTGGTTTTGATTCAGAACAGAATGATTAGGGTTAAGACCTGTAACTCACTGAGATGAGAAGTTCAAGGTCAGTCTCAAATTTGACTTTTAAAGTTTATGACGTATCAGGAACTGAGAATGTGAATGTGGTTGAAAAAGAAGTAAATCAATTGACAGAGTAGTGGAGGAAACCCACTCATCATCCATGGACGGCAGGTGATCCACAGAGCAGGCAGAGCAGGAACGCTTACCTGGAGGATTTATGGTGACTGCTTGACTTTGGCCTGGAGAGGGTAGAACAAGCTCAGGCATCGGAGAAAGGGGTGTTTTTTTGGCATTATTTGTTCTTTTTTGTCCAAGGACATCAAAGAAAATATTGGCAAAAAATCAGAAGAGGTTTTTGACAGGTAGAAAGACAGATGATGGTTTGAGAAGCCTAATACAGGTATTCATTGAAATAAACTTAAAATAATCCACGAGAGAAAGATAGTCTACATGAACTCAGACATCCTGGAATGTCCACACATTCTCACTGTATACATGTCAACTTTTGATTAGTTTCACATACATTTTAACACACATGCTCAAAGTGTGTTTTAAATACTGTGTTTTCTTTGAGAGGTAAAATGAAAGATACTCTCAATTTCCTTATTAAGTCACTGCAAATTCCTCTGCACTAAATGATAATGCATGCAGTGTTTACAATACCAGAAAGCTCAAAGTGCATGCAAGGAAAGAGATGGGAAAATATACACGGAGTGTTTTGCAAAATGACTCATAAATAAATTATGCTGATTGAATCGTTGTGACTGGAATGTTTAATCCTTCCATTTATTTTCATTTGTGAAAAATTATTGAGCAAGCCATGGGTGATAATATCAGGGTGTGAGTCTAGGGATGCTAAGATTTTCTCACCTCATTCAAACTGTTAAAAAGGTAATTATTTGTTGCAGGTTTGGCTGGATTAATTGCCTTTTTTACAACTACAGGAGTCATATATTTCTCATGCTCATGTGGTAGTGGTACAAATGCAAAGATTGTAAGGGAATGATTTCTGCTGTGTTGCTGTAAGTAAGACCTCACTTCATCTCAGATCTTGCTCAAGCTATTTTCTACAAAAACCAAAGGAATACACTAGAAAAATAGTGGTTTATTTTCATCCTTTTAATAGCAACAAATGTATTCTGCTGTGTTACCTAACCCCAACATAGCAATAAAAACTGGTTTATTTATATCAAATCATCAAAGCATGCCTTCCATTCTTTTTTGGATGTAGTTGCTGCAATTCTGTGTAGTGAACTTACACTCCTTTGGCTGAAAAATCCTCTGAAGTCCTGTAAGTTACAGATGTATGGTATTGTAGCTACCTTATTTAATTTCAGTGTGGAATTAGGTGCGTAATTCAAAGGGCCACGTTTATAGCCCTAGCTAGACTTTATACAGGTATGACCTGGCATGCAGAGATTTGGCTGACCTACGCAGAAGATAAAACACCAATAAGCAGTATGCACATGATATATATATAACACGTGTTCCTGTACATCTTACATATCACAAGAGGATAATAGGAATCTCTATTTGCAGCAAGCAAAATAAATTTGTCTAACAGTGAATCCAAACTTTTGAAACTTATTTTATTTCTGAATTGCAAGCAAAATATTGTACAGCCCTTGCCCCACTGGATTTAAATTAGCAGAACCATTACAATGCTCAGCTGAAAAATTCTTATCTGGTAGCACTTCCTCTACCAAGAACCTCCTTATGCACTAAACAGGTTAAGGAAAAAATGATTTTTCAGTTCTACTAATTAGTTCTACCACATTTCTCTTCATTCTATTTCTAAAATGGTGGTGATCTCAGCCAACACCACCTTTCTTAAAAGAACTGCATTCTCTCCTGCCATGCAGACCCCGGAGCCCTTAAACAACACAGAACAAATAGCAATCTCTGCTATAAACCACAGACAAGAGTCCTGGCAATACACCACAAGGTGGACTACTTAAAGCATTTGTACAGCTTATAAAGGCAGTATGAGGTGGAAAGGGAAATTAAGAAGTAAAAGCAAAGAGGAATGGACATTTTAAAAATGGCATTTGAGAAATACTGAGATTAAATGAAGTGGAGAAATGTTGCTATAAGTACCGTATTTTGTTTGATCTACTGAATATTCTCTTGGAGCTGCTGTGAAAATGTGTATATATGGATGCTTACACATACACGTAAGGTGTGTGCACTAATACACATCAGCATATACACATACTTCACAAATCTAAATGCACACGCACATAGAAGGTGAAAACAAACTGAAATCCCATGACCAAGTCATAAAATGTTAGAGATATTACATAAAATTAATGGTCCATGTTCTAAAGCCGTCTCTCCCTAAAAGGTGTTTTAACTAAATAAGAATATCACTGTTTCATGTCACTGCATAATAGTGATACTTGCAAAGTAATTTGAAAACCTTGATAGAAGGGCATAGAGAAGGTGAGAGTGTCTTTTGAAAGTGCTTCTCTTACATTTATGGATAGGAAAACATAATGCCTTAAAATCTTCAGAGTGTTCATCTTCTCAATAGCTTCTGACAAAGAGGGGTGCAGGTTCATCACATACAAATAAAAGAAGCATCAGAGGCCACAGCCAGGCCTAAATTGATTAGCTGAGTCAAGTTTCAGGTCACCTACAAGGCACCAAAGCCTGTATGCAGTATTTCCTAATCAAATAATTTGGCTGAGCTTCTGGAGTTGAAGTTTGCTTTCCCGCCATACTCCGTTTTTCAAACTTGAAGTCATGCTTCAATCATGCAAGCAAAGGAAGCAATTTTGGCTGAAGAATCCCATAACACCTTTCTGACTTTCCAGAGGACAAGCCTCCTTCTCTAGTTGTCCCTAACCACAGACAGTGCCAGAGGGACAACCAACACATCTGCAAATAGGTTCCTAGAAAGATTTTCAATTGCACACATTCCAGCAGAGCCTGGATACATCCTAATGTGCTCAAAGAATGAGTAACTGATGATGGGTGGCCTTGGCAGGGACTGATGGTGGAAGCATAACAGAAATGAACACTGATATTTCAGCTTTTATTATGGCCCAGTTGGCTGCAAGCAGAATCACTACTGGCTATTCCAGGTGCTATATACCACTTTTGCAACCCAGGGCAGTGAGGGGACAGAATATGCCACCCAGATATCTCTTTTGGCATGAATAGTCTAAAACCAGATTGCCTTTCTGTGTTTTTTATTTACATTTCACATTAAGCAGATAGTCTTTTTCCCCCCTCCTCTCGCCCCTGTACAACTTCACTTTCTCCCTTCTAGCATAGGCAGAACAAACAAGAAAATTAAAATTTTATTATGACTCTTTCTAAGTCACAACTCTCTGTAGTGATTCGTGGGGCCCTGCAGGCAGTTGGTGCTGCCTCTTCATCAGGGCATCTCATACTGTTACTGTCTAGCCCAACAGGAGGCTCATATTAAAAACTCTCATTGGTTTAATGAGCTAGATAAAACATAGTGATAATTTTTACCAATTTTTACTGTTTGGTGCTCCATGAAAGATGGCTGTAAAATCCTACACTTCTTAGATAACTGGCTATCAGTTTTGACCTTCAGAGATGATGTTATAGAAAGCTATATAAATATTAAAATTAGAGGTGAGGCTGAACTGCAAAGTTCATACCCAGATCTCATATCAAACTAGCCCAGCACTTCAGTGCATTGGGAATGACTGATTTGGTTTGGGACCATCTCTAATTAAAAAAATATATATGTCTAATAATCTCACATCATTCCCACTGCTATTTTTGCTATGTACCTTGCCCTCGGTCTCTCTCACTTGTTTCGGAAGCCTGAGTCATGCTTTTGGGCTTTGGAGAATTGAGAGTTACAGTATGGGTAGCTCTAGCTCATAATGAATATATAGTGTCCTTAGGAGAGCCCATGCACAAGCAAAGAGCGAGAGAGAAGAAATATGCAGCTGCAGTGAGAATCTACACAAAAGTTGGCATACAGAAAATACAAATGAACTGATCAACTTCCTCTGTAGCTAGGAGGCAAAGAAAATCAACCAAGATGTGTTCATGGAGAAACAGTGGGAGAAACAACAATAAGCTGGAAAGGGGCATCAGAGAGGCATGAACAAAGTGACTAATTTATTTAAGACAGGAGAGAGGGTTACCTATTTCTATGCCGGTGAATTTGCCATAGGCCTATCCCTTTGGATCTTTGTGCTTCTCACCATTGTTTGAATCAAGAACTACCTCCCTCACCATGGGTCCACTGTAGTAGGGCTCTGATTTCTTCTGGCTCTGCAATGTTGTGATAACACTGGGCAAAACAAAAACAAATGCAAGTCCAGAGTTATGAACCAAAGTGATAGTACAAAGTAACACCATTCTAGTCAGTTAGGAAGCTAAATCACATAATTTAAAACTCTATGAGCATGAAATCAATTGAGTTCATTAGAAAAGTCTCATCTCACCAATCCTTGATGATGATAAATTATGTCCTGCCTGTCAATAGCCAGAGATCAAAACGGGTAACAGGATCCACGACAGAGTAATTTTTCTTATCACCTGACAGTTCATCCAAATATGAGGAAACAATTCCAATTTTATGTGGAGCTTCACAAACATACTAAAAGCTTCAGTTAAGAGTTTCATCTTTAGATACCATGGCTAATTCTTTTATTTTCTACTGCACAGACGGTAGTTACATTTTTATAACATGAGACAGAATATCAAAATAAGTCTAGCTTAAAATTATAAGAATCGCAGCTAGAATTAGCACAAGCCAGATCTTCCCTGATCAAAAAAACCTCCAGTTACTTAACAGAACAGATTCACAGCACTTCAGGATCTTCCCTGGCAATTATTTTTCTGTTATCTGAAAAGCTGCAAATATGACTAAAAACATTCACAATAAGGATGTATTGAGGTCTTCAGAAAAAAGCCATTTATGTTTGAGGAGAGTGAATTGATCAGAAAATTGGTTTATTTGTCCTACGATGTTGAGATTATTTCATTAATATTTCCCAAAGTACATCGATGGGTTTTGCCTACACTATCCCAAAAAGATTTTTTTTTCTAACAGAAAAAAATTTCCTAAATGAAATATGTGCATTCTGAAAACACATAATAATTTTTTAAAAACTGCTTCCCCTTAAAAAGATTGATAAGAACCAATCCTGCTACTATGGAAAGAGAGCCAGTAGTTGGTAGGCAGATTATTAGAGGTGTTTTTCCATATATAATGCAATTCATGATTAGCTTACTATAACACAAATTGATGATAGATGAAAGGAGGAGAATGTAAGTTATAAGTAATAGGGCCCATAAAAAGAATAAAAAATAATAATAAATAAAGGCAGTGAATTTCAGCAGAGATAATTTGTGTAGACATGCAAGAAGTGTTCACTGAAATCAATGGAATGAGGCAACAGAGGTAAAGGACACAGAGGAGAAATGGAAAGTGTTCCTAGGTAAATTAATGTATACCCAAAGGACTGTGAGCTACCCAGCAATAAATATGTTTAGAGTGGGGGGAAAGAAGCAAATGGATGACCTGTGTAGTGAAAAGAGTAATCAAATGCAAAGAAGAGGCACATGCAAGGAGTAAAATAACATATCTAGAGGAAGGAAATTATGATTATAAACACTTGGGACTTCTACTCACTAAAATTATTAAAAGTTGGTAGGAACATGCTGATTGTTCCATATGCACAGTCAGGTAGTGAGGGGGAAACAAGGAAAAAGAGGAGAAGAAAATCATTGATCTGAGTGAGAAGAATGGTGTTAACTGACTGAAATGTGCCCACCGTTTGCTGCCAGCTTATTATTGCTGCAGTATTTTGCTTTTCAACATGGTTGATGGTGTAAAAGACAGAATTCAATCCCTACTGAAACTGATCTTGCTTAGAACTGATCTAAAAAGTGGTAAATTGTTATTTTGTACTTTAAAATGCTTAAGACCTTCAAGAACATACCACAGACATAGATGTGGTGTTAGCAACAATGTAAACAGGAGGATACTTTTGCACATCCCTGTTCTGCTCTTCCTTTTCTGTACAGTTTCAGCAATAGCTGTGAGGCAAGGACAAAGGTAAACCAATGGGAAAAGTTGTGTTATCTTCTGTGAGTTCATGTCAGATTATGCTAAGGTTGTTGACACTAAAATTATAATGATGTTTCTGCACAGAAAACCTCTGCCATGCCAAACCTATCGGCAGTGGGAGCCACACAGCTCTCATGCTGGAGTCTTAGCCTAGTTGGAGGGTACCTTAGTGAGCTATACTTGCTGTCTATACTGGCAAGATACCTAAGTTTGCAGGCCCAGAAGCTGAGCAGAAACTTGCCTGAAAGACATTTCTGTAACCAGTTTGATGTCAGTGTCTATTAAACGTATTTGCTTTTTTCTTTTTCACTGTAGGAATCTAATGTTTCTATGTTAGGAAGAAAGTAATAATAATAAAAAAATACAACCTAAGCCCTTTGGGAAAAATCAAAATATTGTAAGAAAAAAATAAAATAAAATTTTAGTGGATGTGTTAAGAGAAACAAAAGAATTTAGAACCAAAAAGAATGAGTAGAAATTTTTCTACTTCTGTGTTAGAAAATAATATCACATCAAGGCTACATTGTGAAGATCTCCTTAGGATAGTGCAGAAAAGAGTACTGGTAGACAATGAGGAGGTGACATTGAAAGAAATCAAAATGAAAGGGGGTCAAAACTTTTAGTTGCTCCCTAGGAAGTTAGGCAAATAATATCTGAAATCTCCTGTAAAGTCAGAAGGGTTTAGCAGCTTTTATACAGTACACAAAAGTGTAGTAGAGATTATAACAGATAAATCATACAAGTTTACTGATCTGAACACCACTCTGAATTAGAAAGGACGCTGCTGAGTTAAACAAACTAGAGTGAGATTGAACATCATGCATGTTTGTAACAAATGATGAATTAAACTAAAAATGGGCACTAAGATCTGGCTGTGCAGTGCAGATTTCACGATATGTCTGACAAGGTCACACAAAATGTCTGTGGTAGAACAGCAGACATCCTGCTTCTCTGCATCTGTTAGCCAAAGTCTGACAAGTAATTTACAGAGGTTTTGGGTCAGCCTCTCTCCAGTGTCACACACATATCCCAGAGCATTTCAAGGCTCAGTATGTGAACTGCTCTCCTATGCTTAACTCTCTTGCCCTGACTTAACGTATCTGGTGAGCCTTTTCTTTTCCTTTCCACAATGGCATAAGAAACCATTTCTCCCTCTGATTGGATCCCAAGCTGTTTATCCATCTGTGTTTTTTTCATTCCTTTAAAAGCTGCAGGCTCATTAGTAAAGATTTTTAGAAGATGTTTGCGGGTGCTCAGTCTTTCCCCCTTCCTTGTATTTAAATCAATGTTTTGGACTCCCTCCCAAGGGGAATTTGACTGAAATGTTTATTTATTTATTTCCTCATTTATCTTTTAGAAAAAACAATAAATAGCTTTGGCTGTTAGGGGTAGAATAATCCTTTGATTTATGACCTGGATTAAGGGATATCTTGTAAGCAATGTGAATTGCATAAAGTCAGAAGGGGAAAAAAAAAAAGAATTCTTGCCAGTTCAGGGCACAGGGAATGAACATAGAGGTATTGTCAGAGCAAGTAAAAATGAGACAAGGAAGGCCAAGGTCCATCGGGAACTAAATCTTGCCAAGGATATTAAGGACAACATGAAGAGCTTCTTCAAATACATCAGTAACAAAAAGAAAACCAAGGATAATGGAGGGGGTAACTCTGTTACTAAATGGAGGGGGGACGGTGGTAACAAAGGACACAGAGAAGGCAGAGTTATCAAATGCCTTCTTTGCATTAATCTCCACTGACAAGACCAGACCTGAGGAACCCCTGACCCAGGAGACCAGGCTAAAGGACTGTTGGAAGGAAGCCTTTCCCTTGGTCAAAGAGGATTGGGTTAGAGAACACCTAAACAAACGTGACATCCAAAATTCCATGGGCCCTGATAGGATGCATCCATGAGTGCTGAGAGAAGTGGTAGACACCACAGTGGGGCCACTCACGATCATCTTTGAAAGGTCATGGCAATCAGGAGAGGTGCCTGAGGACTGGTAAAAAGCAAATGTCACCCCAGTCTTCAAAAAGGGCAAGAAGAAGGACCCAGGGAACTATTGGCCAGTCAGTCTCACCTTAGTCCCTGGAACAGTGATGCAATGCCTCATTCTGGAAGCCATCTCTATCTACATAGGTGACAAGATGGTGTAGTCAGAAGGATTCACTAAAGGTAAATCATGCTTGACCAACCAGATTGCCATCTGCAATGAAACAACTGCCTGTATGAATGAGGGAAAAGGGAATAACTCCAGGTATCACTTTGGTAGCTCTCTTTAATCATCGTTAGATTAAAAAGATAAACTAAATAAAATAAACCAAATAAAACAAAATTGTTATGAGGTCAAAAGTCTCCAAAGTGCCAAGTAAGGGTAACCACAATCCATGACAGTTTGCAGAAAGACTGATACCACACCTCACAGAAAAAAATTCCCATTCAGTTAAATGGAGGATTCCAGAAATCAGTGACAGTATCTACTAGTCCTTCCTTCCTCAAAGCAGGGGTGGAAGCACAGATTTTAAATCACAGCATGTGATTTAAAATAATATCTTCCTGTGGTTCTCAAAATTTAAAGTAAGAAGAATATGATAAGAGTACAAGGACCTGTAAAGCAGTATCTGAAAGTTTATAAGAAATCACAGTAAAATTAAGGAAAAATGACTTAGATTTCTTACTCCTAAGCAGGATATTTAATTTCCATAAAGTGCTGTGCATCCAGCTTCTGTATCACATAAAAGAGCACCTATTCATACCTTAGTGCCCTACTGCAGAAGGACTTGCTATGTAGTCCTCATCATGGTATAAGCTCTCTCTCTTATATGGAAATTAGTTCTGCCTCCTCTGTTTGATACTAAGCAGTATTACAATATTTTATTCGTGTTTTTTGGAGGAATTTAATGTTTTGCTGAAGAGTTCCCTAGAACATTATAATTGTATAAAGAGATCAATCACTCATTCTTTGCAAGCTCTGGGTAGACCTCAGGGAGGGGGGAGAAGGAGAAAAGAAAATAAAAGACAAAATCAACATGCTCTGATTCAATGGCTGGAAAAAATATTGATCAGCTGTGTCATTCTCTAAGCTCATTTCATTCTCTGTGTGAAAGAAAACAACAGTCTTCTAGGAATAAAAGATACTCTAAAGGCAGCATCTTAATGCATTTTCACAAAGGGACATGCTTTAAATCCTTAAGGAGCACCTACAGTACTCATTTTTAAGACATCATTTTAATACAGCTTTGGAATAGGCACATAATTATTGCTTTATACTGCAGTACCATCTAAAAGCAAGCAGTAATGGTCAGCTGGGCTAGGTGCTGTGCTAATAATAAGCCATAGCCTGGCTTCCTACTGAGGGGCTGTCAGCCTAAATAGCCAAAACAGGCTAAAAGACAGGATATATTTGGGAAGCCATTTCACAGACATGGAGCAGACCCACTGAGAGGCTGAATGACTTGCCCAGGACAACACTAGGGGCTTGATTCCAGACAAGAATACAATGCAAATTTCCCAAGTCAGTGACTAACATAGAAAACATCCTTTCCATTGCAGCTATGCTCACATTTCCAGTAACACCTTAGAAAAGGCAGAGTTTTAGAAGCAGGCACTTCCTTTACTTAGGAATCAAGTTAGAATTATAAATACCAGGCTGGGCTATAAAAGTCCCATCTCTTCTATTTCTCAGAAAAACTAGAGACATCTTCAGTCCAACTGTGATGTGTCATTTTGTCAGATGGTGTCACTTGGCACTCTGGAGTAAGAAGAGGCTGTGTGACTCAGCACTGAAGCAGAGAAGAGCACCTGGCAGTGCATGAAAAGAGGGAGGAATCTGGAGAGAGGGAGACACTTCATTTTAAAAGGTACTTAATACAAGCTTTTGCCCGTGGAAGAACACATCACATCTCTTTCCACAAAAACCATCTGCCTCCCTCCATCCCTGCAAAAGCACCCTTCTGCACAGCTGGAGTGCTAATTAGAGCAGTGCTTTCAGGTCCTAACTAACCTGTGGCTCTGCCCCAGGAATGAGACATAATCAAGAGCTAACTAATGCTTTCGAAATGTTACAGTCTAAATTAACAAGACTGAGCCATGAAGCATGACAAAGAAGAGCCAGGAATTAGTTCTGGGTCATCCAGTTGCTTTCAGAGGAAAGGTCTTCTGGCCTTAAGGAAAATCCTGACATGCTTGATCATTTTGGCCTGGGAACATGAAGGGAGAAAGGCAACAGTGAGATCTCTGTTTCCAGTGGTGCCTCACAGAGCTTTTAGTGGTACCATGGTATAATATAAGTTCTGAACAGGAACATGAGCTCCATGGTCACAGTGTGCACTCTTTGAGTGGAAAGACAGGAAGCAACATTTGTTAATAGTGTGTGGGAGGAAACCCTTCCTGACAGTAATGGGCTCTCAGCTCTTCCTATTAAAAGCAGAGCAGTGTCCGAAATAAACTTCAAAGCATCAAGTTCAGGGAAGAATATCCACTTAACAGAAGAGGAGAGGAAACAGGAGGATGCAGAACAATGTGAAATTCTCCTTCTCTCTCAAGCTCTACTCTTTCTGGTGCTCTCTGAAGCAATTAGTAGGGTCAAGAACTCGAAATCAATCTCTCCTTCACATCCTTCTTAGGCAAGATCACTGCTCCTTGCTTGACTTTAAGAAGCCACCTTTTAAAATCACTGCTAGAGAGAAAAGTTATGATGAGATCTGTCCAACACTGCAATTCATTCAGGAAGAAACTGCAGCTTTTCACATTTCAGGCACAGTTTAGATGTTCTGATGCCCTGTGGCTGAAGTTGGTGGGTCAAAATATCACAAGAGAATACATTTTGATGGGTTTCTTGGGTATTCAGTCCACCCACAACCCTAAATCTCTGGTTCTAATTGAAATGGAGGAACACCGTCTCTCAGGCTCTGCAGGGAAACAGAGAAGTAGGTGTCTACCTACCCTGCAGTTCAGCATTGCAATTACAGAAGACATAACTTTTCATCATTTTGTTTGTAGCAGTAGCCATGATGATACAGCAGCACAAGCTGTGGGGTGGTAGCAAGCCAAGAAAATACCCAGAATCCCAGTGCTGACTTTCTGACTGTGCAGTTCTTCTTTCATTTTTGTTGCTACCTGCACTTGCTAAATTAGATCTAAAGCAAATATAACTACCTGAGATGCAAACATACCTCGGGAATGTGGAATGAGCATACCCTCAGGCAGGGAAATGTTGGGAATGAGAACAACCTTTGGTAGCAATGTTCGTTTCTAAAAATAAGTGCATCACAGCTGACAATAAGCATTTTTGCAAAGAATTGCTTTCAGATCTTAGATTGGAACAGCTGGATTCCAATTCATTTTGCTTCTAGAGACAGTCTTTGGGTTTCCAGAAACACCTAACCAAAAACTCGTCAGTTACTGGAAAACTGACTGTTAAAGATTTTATTGTTTGGAAGAAATGTTTGCAAATTCATTCATTTAAAAACAATTGTATCCCATGACATAGGTGAACTTTATTCTGAATGCTCTTGTGAAATGTATTCAGATTAAACCCATGAAATCTTGGAAATCTGGATTTTTTTGCTTGCTTGTTCCTTTCTGAGGTTTTCGGTGTTTGTTGCTTTTTTTCTGAACCACTTGGAAATACAGAAAAAGAAAGAAAATATCATAAGTTTTCCAGCCATAGATAACAATGCATTTCGGGCCAGGGGTGAAAATTTAGGTCAGTTCTAATTTCATCTGAACTAGTTCATCCACTGCTATCAGCAACCCAGGGCAAGATAAACTGCAATTGCCAGAATACATAGAAAAGGGAAATGGCTATTGTTACAAATAAGGATTGTATCATAGAGGCCCTGGATTTATAGCAGACAGAGTGGCAGTGTTTCTCTGTATATGTGCTTGCACGATTGCACTTCTGATTGGTAAGAGAATTACATCTGTAGTCCTTGTTTTCTTGGTGCCGGATTGTGGGTTTCTCATTATTTCTCCAGATTTGCTTCACTCACAGACCACAATTCAGATTGCACTGATGATTAGCAATATCCACTTACATAAGAGCTAAAGTACAACAGACAAACCCAAAATCTGTGTTCAAAGTAAAGAAAGTATAATTCTTGTTACTACTTATCTACCTATCTCTTTGAGTTCCTTTATCTTTTTTTTGGTATGAAAATGAATATTTAAAAAGTTTAAAACAAGAGAAAAAATAGTAAATAATATAAACTCTAACCTGAAATTCTGTGCTTATATATAAAAAACCAAAGGCACACAGTTATTTCTTAAATATGCAAATGTCCTTGGCATGTCTGCATATGGTATTTTGGAGATACTATCTTTATATGCTCAGAAAAAGAAGGAAATTAATTTTTGCAGCTAGTCTTTTTTTAATCTGTGATGTTAACTAAGATACTTTATTTACATTTTTCTACAATCTTTCTTTCTTTGTTCTCACACCAAATATGCTTGTAGCAATACTAAGCAGAGATTTTTGACACTGGTCTCAGAGCAAAGCCCCAGTACAGCTCGTACACTAAGCCCTTGTTTCTGTGTAGAGGCCGATGCTGGACAAACTGTGCAGGCTGAGCAATCACTTCCACGGGCAAAGAAGTCCTTCTATTTCTAACATGGCTGACCTAGTAGAATAGGAAGTATTTCATCCACACGGAGTGTGTGAAGCATGTTCTCTGTTGTGGAATAGGCTTTGATCTGCAGAGGTGACAGCTCAGAGAGTTTGCGTAAACAATATCCTGTAATGTAAAATCCTTATTCTTGTGCAGTGCTGAAAATGCAATAACTTGTGATAGGCCTCCATGCCAGACATCACACATATGTTCCAGTACATGGATAATGTCTATAGAAAAAAGTTTCAACCTGGATCCCTACAGTTAGATTTCAAGCAGCGTGTATGTATGTACATGTATGATTAACCTTGTTTGTTATTGATCTTATTAAGGGGTAACTTTGAGCAAAACAAAGACTTAATGTCCTTGCAAAAAATTGTAGTTTTGTTCTCCAGTTCAAGAGGTTTTCCTTGGCATATTGTATATCCATCTTGGAAACAAAACTTCCTTTGAATTTAAGAAAGTACAGATTATGCCCCAGATGACTCCACTGTAGATGAGTGAGAAGAATCAGGTCTTTGATTTCTTTAGGTTTGGCTGCAGGTTACTTTGTGTTACTTTGGATGAGTAGCATAGATAGAAGAAAAACAGTTTTCACATCATGTATGATCCATGAGAGTGCTGGAAGAGCACTCACAGACTATTTGTTGTAGAAGAGGAAAAAACAGTCAGGGTCCTGACTTGTGACTACCAACTCTACTGCACAGTCATATCAGAAGGACTTTCACAGTTCTTAAAACTAAGTTTTCTCCCAAGCTTCCAGCAGTTACTGAAGGTTTTTTTCTTGTTGTCTCCTTGTTCTCTGTAAGAAAGTATACCTCTCACAACAAACTTACTTTTTTTAGAGGTCTAGTGTACTCTTATTCAACTCTTAGCAAAACAATGTCAGGGAAATAATACAGGAATTTTGGTTTTTGGCTTTGACTATTCACCTTTTCTGTAGAATCAGAATGATAAGACAATGCCCATTTATTTTGGCAATGCTTTCTTGATTAGCACCCAAATATTGTAAAGAATATTAATATTCTTGGGTAGAGGTCCCTGAAAAAACATACTTCTATGAGTCAGACCAATCTGTGATTGTATCTGCTGTAATTTTTTGTTGTTTGAATGACTGCTTTGAATCTTTGAGACACTAAGAGTCACTGTGCAGCTCTTTAGCTCTGTCTGACAACAGAGATTTCTGCTATGCAATCTGTGCCTTCTCAAGTCTCCAGGAAGAGCTGGATGATCAAATGGTGTGATGTGTGAAACATGTATCCAGTGAATCTACTCCCACTTTATACATATATTTTCCCTAAAATAAAAATATCTGAAAAAGTATACGTGATGTTACTTTGTGGTGCTTTCTTTACATTGTCACAATGCAGGTTGATACTTTGCTTCAAGGACAGGAAATTCCAATCACAGTGTGTCATCAAATGTTTTGGTTTTTTCACTAAATAAATTGGCAACCCACTATATTAATTTAAAATCTGCATAAATTACTATGTAGGATTCATTTATGATACTAAAATTTGCTGTCCATTTGTTTCAAATTACCATTTTTTTAACATAGGACTTTTCCTTTGATACTGAAATAAAAGAAATCCTAGGCTAATGTAGTTGTGAGGGTTGAGGCATGGAGGTGTGAATTGAAATCCCAATAAAAATAGTAACTTTTTTTTATTGCCATTTATGGGCTTTGGATCAGTTACAATTTGGGTTTCACAGGATGTTCTTTTGTTGAGAAACATTCTGGTGTAATCCACAGATAGAGGCAAAAATGTCCATTATGAACCAATATAAAGTCACCAAATTGATTTCCTGCTGTATTTTTAATGATATCCTTTTGCATTTGCAGCCAGTAGCCTGAACCAAAGGGGACATTGGTGTTCTAAGTATTAAGCAGAGCCACAGAAACTGCATATACTAAAATACTCAGGCTCCAAATAAACAAGGCTGACATAAAGCCAGGAAGCTTAAAAAGTATTTTCTGGGTTCTTTAACCCTGAGCAAGAAAAAAAATAGTGACATGATGATTTCAGACCCTGAAAATACTTACTATGAAAGTGGGTCCTTAACTTCTATTAATATCTTAAATGTTTTTTCAGAGTTTTGCTTTGTCAGATTTGTATATATTCATACCAGAATTTAGCTTCAGATAGCAGCTTTAAGCAGAAATCTAGAAACAATATTCTTGATCGTTTCAAAAAGCTACTTGACCACTGGGAAAACAAAACATGAATCTTGTGTCTCAGAGAACAACCAATAAATTATTCTGGAAAGGTGCCACAATTTCATAAACTGCATATGTGCATATTTGAGGTCTTTCAGCCTTAACTTGTACCTAATGCTACCACAGAGACCTATAAAACTTCCTGTTACTAATAAGTAACACTTGAAAGACTTGATTAAAACAATTTTAAAAGACCATTTTTGTCTTAATAAAGCTGTCTATTTACACTGGGGTTTTTAAACATTGGATTGTATTTAAGATTTAAAAAAATTTTGAGAGTGTACCACACAGATAAATCTACACTTATCTTTACCTCTATCTTCAAATAACAGCTTGTTTTGTTTTAATATAAAGAACCATGAAAATGCTAGGGGCACACAATAAGAATAATATTGCTACTTGCTTTTATTTGTTTGTTTAGTTTGGGGGGTTGTTTGTTTTTTTGTTTTGTTTTGTTTTTTGTTTTGCTATTGTGATGATTTCTAGAAAGTTTTTGTGTGAGATATTGATTATATTATTCCCTGTCCCCTTCTAGGTCAGTAAATGAAAGATTTGTAGTTACTATGAAAAGGATTTCAAAACCAAACTGTGAATTGTTTCCTGGTAGAATTTTGTTTCAAGCAGTTCTCTTTCTATCGTGGAGACTGACTTGACATTCCTTGACATTCCATATGCCCTTTAGGACATGGGATGGTGTCCTGTTACTATGACTGACCAAGCGTAGTGACCAAAGAAGTTTTCTGGAAAAATACAAATTTTTTTAAATAATTATTTTCTTCTTAAACCAAAGAAGTAAGCTTTAAATATACATACACACAGAGATCCATATATTCATAAAAATATATGTATGTTTAATGTGAAAATCTGAAACTAAGAGGAAATGTTTCAGATGCCATTTTAAAATGTTGAAAATATAGCTAGTTCAAAATGAAATATTTTTTCTTCATTGCAGCATTTCTGAAGAAATATTACCCTGACAATTGCTGATACTTGGACATATTTCTCATTAGAGATATTTCCCATCTCATTTTGTGTAGAAAACATATGTCAAAATATCAACCTTTCCCATGGGACAGGGATTTCAAACAGCTCTAATCAGTGTCATTTTCATTAGCTTTTGCTCTGATGTTTGTACCTGTATTAAAAACAACTGCTTCTGCCTTTTTGTCATTCAGGAAAAAAACCAACCAAACAAACAAAAAAACCCACAAACCCAAACATGGAATCAGGAGATAAGGAAGGGACCTCATGAGTTCATCTAATCTTTTCTCCTCAGTATCCTGTAAACCTGATATATGTGTTTTGTTATAAAAAAATACTCTTTTCAACCATGTGTTTTTTTATGGGGAAGAGTCATGGTGTATCCTCCTAATTTTATTCTTGCTCTTTCATCACCAAGTAAAGATTCACCTCACCTAATCTGTTGTTATCTGAAAGTTGGGCACCTAGTTGAAAATAATCAGCCATTCTCTGTCAATAATTGTGGCAGAGAAAGAGTTTTCTATCTTCCCTCAATATCAATAGGCACTGACAGAGAAAGATTTATGCATGGCAGAATACACAGAAGGACTTACCTTCCCAATGCTCATTCTCTCCTCTGATTATCATGGGAAAAAGTAGATGAAATTAAATGCTTGCCTGGATATTAATTTTTGCTTAGATCCTCACCTAGACATGCTCATTTTATGTACTAAAGAGTGATGTGACTTTTACTGTGGGATTCAGCATTAGCATTTTTACCTTTCTGTATCTCTTTTCACCTGAGAATTTCTTAGTGCTTTATAACCTCTAAGTGGGCGTATGACATGATTATTTTTATAGTTAGGCTGAATATTAAATACAACTGACATCATAGAATATAATATTCAGTCTTTGCTACTGATGTTATGAGAATAAGGGATGATTGAGGGGAAAGGATACAATAGAATTAAAAGATCCTACATCATCTTTTTGTAAGCAGATACAAGCAAGATGTCCACCCACAAGCATCTTCAAATAATAAAATTAACATTTTAAAAGAGAATGTTCATGAAAGCTGAAGGACAACAAGTGAGTAGGATCAGCCAATATTAAATGGTGAAATAAAAACTGAAGAATGACATAGGATGTAAAAGTGAGAAGCAAGCCTGAACTCATTAAAGAAAGTTAAATCTCTACAGCCTTCTTGATTCTTTATGAACATCAACATGAAGCGAACTGACAACTCATTCTGCTTTTGAACATCCTTTTTCTACCACCCTGAGTCATAGAGTGAAAGATCTATGTCAATGCTGCAAACTACAGCAACTTTGTACCTTATGCCTCTGTTCAATATATAAGTAGCGCCAGAGAGATCAAACAACCCTTAACAAATCAGGACTTCAGGACATGTATTGTTCAATATACTACAGAAGAGTCTGGGCTGTAGGAAAACCATTAATTAATCAATCTTTTTTTTTCAGATGAGACAGAAGAAAGAAAGGTAAAAAAAGTGAAGACATTCCAGGGCATTGGATAATAAGAGTGAACAGCTTAGTGAAATTCAGTGTTGATGGAACTGCATGAGAAGGATCAATCCTTGTCTAGCAGGTGGATTCTAAATTCAAGCTACACTAACCATAACATATGAGAAAGTGTGAAGAACAGAGTATTGGAATTTGATAAAGAACTGGTGCAGATTGACCTCTGAATCTGTGAATTATCGCAGTTGCTGTATTTCACAAGCAAAATACGAATGTCTAGATACTAGTGGGGAAAATTCTTAGATGTTTGATTTCTATCAGAGGAAAGAGGGACACAATGACTACTGGAAAGCTAGAGATAAGAGGAAAAGACAGAACTGACTTCTATGTACTAATACATGGTATGTCCAGATTTCACTGAGCTGGCTTTTATATTTTTTCTTGTTAGTATCATAAGCATGAGTGGAAAACCAGTAAATATGATGAATTGCTTACTTCAAAACTATTCAAATTTGCTTAAATTTCCATGCTAAAATTAGTCTCCATGCAATTCTGCCATATGAAAACCCTGTATATATGAGATTTTTGAGATTCAGGCAACATTTGGTCATTTATTTGGTCAATAGCAACAGTTAGAGACGATGAGACAGAAACCATGATCCATGCATCATGGGCTAGGTAAAACACTAATGAAGTCTGAAAGGAAAAAAGAAAAGATATACATTTTAAAGCAGTACAGAAATGCTTAGATTCTTCTATATGTTACACATATATGTGTTATATATATATTACCACCTATAAAATATGAATAAGTATTCATATTGATGAGGGTGAATATATAACTTTATTCTCTATCATTCTCTAAAAATGAAAGCTAAGAGAAAACATTTAAGGGGACATCTATTTTAGAGCACACCGCTTTGATGAATTTCACTCAAGTGCTGTTGATGGAATTACTTGCACTTTGCTCTTTCTGGGAAGTCAAGATGATTTTTGTTTGTTTGTATCTTTTTTAAACCACCAAATTTAATTGTTTGCTTCCCTGGCTGTAATGAAATAAGAAGATAATGAGTTTTTCATTGTTCACTAATTGTCTACTAAAGATGAGGCACAGTCAGCCAACTGTAAATTGCTCCTTTACTGTAATGTTTAGATATTTCAGTGCAAATAGTCACAAATACATCTGCTCCTGCATAAAGTGAAATGTTTGTATTTTGAAAACAATATGATGTAGAACACAATAAAAAAAATAACTATGATGACTTCTGTTGATTAGAATTTGGTGTATTGTTTGAGTTGCTTTTGACATCTCTGAAACATTCTTGCATGTTTTGGCACAATAAAGACAAGTGATATTTGAGCAGCTTTTCTTGCTCTATAGTATTTAGAATTGCAAACCTCGAACTGATATTCACAGATAATATAAATCTTAAGATCTAAGTAGCTTTGCAATGAAAAATGACACAACCTGTTAAGGATCAACAGGCACCATCTTTTTCTTATCTTGGATGTTTCTAAAAATAAAGATTCCCAAGGTGAGTTAAGCATCAAAATTATGTTAACTTTGAATTTCCTGGGATGTGTGTTCTCAGGTTTTTTTCTGTCTGTTTTTAGAGTGGGCTAGATTTAACATTCTAATCTGATCCAAACTTCCTTGAAGGATCCAGATAGAAATTTTAACCCTATTGAGTTTAGTGGCAGCTTTAGTATTGATATAAAACTGACTAAGATTTCATGTTAAAATTTTCAATCAGATCATCCATAATGTATAAGTTTCAGTTCAAAGGCAGAAAATCATTGTTTCATCAGCAAGCCCATTTCTCTCTGGAACAGGGAGGTGTCAGTAGACAATGTTTCATAATGGACTTGACTCAAAACTCATAGAAGAAAAAAGAACAGACACATGTAAGAAAAACAACAGACTCTAGTAGATTTTTGGTGACTTTGACAATATTCAGTATGACCATTGTTCAGAATTATACTGCTTCTTCCTAACAGCCCATTTCCCTTTAATAAAATACACAACTTACTTCATTCTACAGAGAAACACATTTAGTAGTTATTTAGTGACCACAAGATACTGTAGTATGCATTCACATTAGTAAAAAAAAATGTTATTTAATTGTGAACTTTTTAAGCATACTTTGCTCTGTCCAGCTTTTCCACTGGAAAAAAAAAAGAATTATTTTGAAAGTATTAAATTCTCCATATACTGTAGTATGGGAAGGCATTAATATAAGCTCTAGAGGGTTATATATCCATATACACCCTGTCTCTTTGTCATGCCATTAACCATTCTACCACTCAGCACAGCATTGCCAGTGTCACAGCCTGGCAGCCAGTGGGGCTGGAAGCAGAGCTGACATCCAGCTGCCTGACGTGTGAGATACACCATTCCACACACTCTCTGCCTTCACCTGTGAGCTGGTGTCTGGCCCAACTCATTCGAGACCAACAGAAGAACCACTGGGGAACACCTAGTGGGGATCATGAGTAAAAAAAGTATAGGTAAAATCCAAGTTGTTTTAGGAAAACTGGAAATATAGTACATTTCACTCAAGTTTGGCTATGAACATTTTTGCTTAGATGATTTAATAATAATAATAATTTTATTCTTAATATAATCATAGTTGTTATCATTATTATTATTATTATTATTTCAATGTATTTTGAGTTCTGGTTATCTAAATTACAAAGATTGCTTTTATTTTTTTTTAAGGGGTCACTGACTTTGCACACTTTTTATTTGTTTTCTGAGCTCTTCTACCTTTTTTCTATTTCATTAAGGAGAAAAATGAAAGCCAAGATAGTTCACAGTTTGGAAACAGTTGTGATAATCCCAGATTGACAGAAGCATTTTCACACTTACTCTTATATTTTTATATGTTTATATGTGTCTTATCTATAAATATTAATATTTTATATACATTTATACTTATAGGCCATATTTACAGTCACTGGCATCTAGTGCATTGTTTTGTTACGAAGGGACTCAGAAAGGTCCAACTGACAAGTTAACAGAATTAGATATCGATGTAAAGAATAGGTGCCTAAATGTTTTTAAGGATAGGAACAAACCAGTGTGCCAAGAAATCACTGCCTTATTTATTACCAGCCCCAGCTGAAAAGATGATCCTGGGGCCATCTCTGAGTGTGCTGTTCAGAAAAGGAATACTACTTTTCCTAGGACTTAGTTTTATTTTTTCATCAAGGCCTCTCCTTTGAGTCCTTTCGAACCAATGAACATTCAGTTTATGGCAATCATTTTTGGCTTAAGCCCACAGTTGCTGCTCATCCTCAGAGCAGTGAAGAAGCAAAGCTTCTCCAACAGAAGCACGTCCAGCAAAAGAGGTCCTGGGTTCAAGACCAAGCACCCTGCTCTCTGGCAGAGGCTGCTGCTGCCAGTGACTGAAGGAAGAATCAGCAAAATATTGGATTGGTGCTCACCATTATATCCTTAAAGCAGGCAGAAAAAGGATTTAATATGCTTAACAGCATGAAGAAGAAAAACAAACACTAATT